>NW_022900920.1:30857803-30900798 GCF_012274545.1 Fukomys damarensis | reverse complement strand
TTTTGTGGTACTGGGGGTTGAACCCAGTGCCTTCATACTGAGCTACATTGCCGGCCTCACCCACTTTTTACAAACTTTGAGTCAGGGTCTCATTGAGTTGCTGAGTTGCCCAGGCTGGGTTCAGTGATCCTCCTGCCTCAGCCTCCCCAGTGCTTAGATTACAGGTGTGCACCACCAGATCGAACAGCTTTGTAAGTAAAAACATGTTCTCACTATGGCACTTCAGCAGTCACAGGTGCCACACAGATTAGCTGAGGTCATTAAGCAGTTTAATTGGAGGACTAAGATTTTTAATCAGAAGCCCTATATCCCTGCTCTCCCTTCCCTCCCCAGGTCATGATGAGTTGGTAGCATAGTACTACTTGCAGCTTTAGTTTATTGTATTTTAAATTTTGCTAAATTCTTTACTTATACTTTTAGACTATATAGAAATCACATTATTAATCATAACTTATGTTTGTTTTTCTTGTCTATAGTTTGCTGCGCAAGAAGAAAAGAGGCAGAAAAATGAGAGAATGGCCCAGCATCAGAAGCATGAAAACCAAATGCGGGATCTTCAGTTGCAGTGTGAAGCCAATGTCCGAGAACTGCATCAACTACAGGTTAGATGAGGAAGGGAGACAGAAAGCTTGTAGGGACAGGTGGCTCACATGGCTGGGGTGGAGAACGTAGGGGAGCCCAAAGAGAGGGCAGCTTACTTATGAGAACAGTGGAATTTAAAGGTTGTAGTTCCTGTAAAAACCAAAGTGAGCATCAGCTGTATTTATATTTTGTGTATCTGTGATTAATGTAACCATGAAGCTAAATTTTAACCTAAGAAATGGAGTCATTCAAAAGCGTATTGAAGCCAGGCATGGTGGTACATGCCTGTAATCTCAGCACTTGGGATGCTGAGGCAGGAGGATCCCAAGGGAGTTGGAGGCCAGCCTGGGCTATATAGTGAGACCCTGTCTCAAACCACCCCCGCAAAAAAAGTAAAATCAGTATTGAGTAAATGATACTTTGCAAGATAGAAAGTTTTCAAAACAATGCAGGCAGTTTTGTCAATTTAAAATTTCTTTTCCTTTTAAAAAAAGTGATAAATATATAGGAATGTTTTTCTCTAAGAAATATAAAGATGGCTGTTTTTAGACCCATGCTGGAGTGGGTGGCCTGATTAGTGCACAACCTAAAATGTTTAGAGTTTCAGAGTAGTACAGACAGCGTGTGGATATTCTAGGCATGTGCTTAATTTTCTGGTATAGAGTAGTACCTGATTCTGTGTTTTGGTACCATATGATACAAAAAATAAGTAAAGGCCCTAGTTAATTTTGTTTTTCTTTTCGTGTGATATTTTAACAGATCTAGCTCAAAATCTACAAAAATAAAACTACCTATTTCATAATTCTTACCCCTTGCTTTTTAGAGGAGAATTTGAACTTAAGTAATACATTTATATTTGAATAATTTATTATTTTAGAAGATAATTGTATTTGTAAAAAAGCACTTAGTTTGTCTGTAATTTAAACTTTACTTTCAGAACGAAAAATGCCACCTGTTGGTTGAGCATGAGACTCAGAAACTGAAGGAATTAGATGAGGAACACAGCCAAGAATTAAAGGAATGGAGAGAGAAGTTGAGGCCTCGGAAAAAGGTGACTTTAAAAGCTTTCCTTAAAACATTGTGTTCACACTCCTCCATCACTCTTGGCTCCTGGCCCACAGTTTGTCGGGTACAGCATCAGGGCTGGGAGTAGAGATGGAAGGACAAAGCTCTGTTCCTGAAGGCTCCAAGTCCAGGGACAGCGTTTACGTATTGGTGGGATCACCATTCTGAAGGCAAGAAGTGCAGGCTCTAGGAGAAGGGAGTAGAGTGGGCAAATAGAAGAGGAGGAGGAGCAGGAGCAATTCAGAGTGCTGCCTGGAGAGGTCAAGGGAGGCTGTAGAGAGGAGGCCTCCTGTGAGCCCAGTGAAGTGTGAAGGGTTTAACAAGAGCTTTCTAGGCAGATGGGCAGAGAGTGGAACCAGCAGAGAAGAGAGATTGAGTGAAAGTGGCGCGCAGAGAGAATCGCGAGTAGTTCCCTGTCATTGGAGCATGGCGCAGGGGGAGGGGGAGCTGGGCAGGAGTGGGGCCTTAGGAGGAAAAGGAGGAAAGGAAGTGATGGCAGCCGAGTCTGCACAGGTGACTGGTGCCAGTTCTGAGGCCATTGTGTGCTATGTGAAGTTAAAATCTTGGAAAGTAGGAGTGTCTTGCCTCCCTCCCTCTGCCCCCGCCCTTCCCTTGTTTACGCTTGACTCCCTGCGACCTGGTCTCCTTGGTGAACCATTTCAACTCTGTTCGGCTGTCACTGTGATTCCTGTCCCTTTGTGAACTCTCAGGCCTGAACTTCATTTTCTCATGGGCTATCCATTTCAGCCTTCCTTTCTTTCATTCGTCTACCCAGTCAATTGAGAAATAGGTATTTAGCTCCTGCCAAAGACCAGAAGTTTCTAGAGGAAGTGAAATACCAGACTCAGAAACAGTGTGGTTTTAGACATAACATTTTATTTAAGGTTTTTGCATAGGTAATATATTCCTGTGGTTCAGAATTATAAAGCTTCAAAGGGGAAAACAGTGACAAGTCCTTTTCTCCAGGTTCAGCCTGGCTTCTACCTCAGAGCCCTCGTTTGAGCTCTTTGACCGTAGTCACAAGTGAGTTACTGTTAACGAAGTCCCCTAACTGTGTCTCATTAGAAGTGTCTTCTAAAAAATTCTCTTCTCACTTGTTTTTATGACAGTTCTGTTCCTTCTTTGTGTTCTTTATCCCTTTTTCTTTGTCTTCCAGTCTCCAGAAGATATTTCCAAGTTTTTTTATACCTTTAGTTCTGCCCTTTACCTTCCTGATATTATATGTCAGTCGTGGCATATTTAAGAATAATTCCAAAACTGAAATAGTGGGGTTGTACAGGATGTAAACTCTTGAAAATCATAGGTTCAGGTGTCAGCACTAACACTAGTGATACATTTTGTCATTTAGTATTTCTAGGCCCGTTTTCCTTGTTTGTAAAATTTTGGCAGGACGTTTCCCTAGTTAAAGAAAGTGATATGTGTGTGGCTGAATGGTGCCATTGCTCAGTGGTGTGGCTGCTCATTGTTTTTGTCAATACCGGCTTGAGCCTGGTGTGGCCATTTCCCGTCAGGGTGTTCTGTTCCTCTTCCTTCTGTTCAAGCCTCTGTGCAAGTGTCATTTCATCTGTGCCCACCTCAGACATTCTGTATCACCTTTTCTGTCTGCTTCTCTATAATATTCATCACCACCGGTGTATTTGTCTCTTGTCCTCCATGCGAATGTAAGCTTCTTAAAAAGCCTGGGCTGATATGCACCCAGGTTTATAACAGTTCCTGGCACATTGTAAGGGATCAGTACATACCTGTTAAAGCTGACTGAAGTAAGTAAACTCCGCAAACATCAAATCATCAGTATCCTTTTTTTCCTTCATGTTCATCTTACCATTCCTTCCTTTCTCTTTATTGGCGTCCAGGCTAGAAACCTAGTGATCTCTTTTCTGTGAATGCTACATTCTATGAGATACTAGTTAGTTTTGATTCTCTTCATATTATTCCTTTTCTTTCCCATGACTATGCTGCTATCTGCTGAAATTGTTCAGTAATGTCCTCACCGGTCCTCTGCCCTTATTTAGTTCCCTTTTCTTTTTTCTCCTACTCGCCTGCATTTATTCTAAAGGACATCTCTGTTGCTTTCATGGTGGTGTTGGTAAATTGTCAGTTCCATCAGATTGTAATGTAAATGGCTTAGTTTGTGCCGTACTTGAGTCAGCTCTGAGCTTCCTGTGCCAGCAGCCACTTTGTTCCCAGCACATGCTCCTTCAGTGTAGACTTGCCATTCAGTGCTCTGCAGTTTCCTGCCTTTGTGTCATTGTTTCAGCTTCCTGTGTCTGGCGTGCCTTCCCTGTCCTGCCTATTATTCTTTTCATGACTAAGCTCAAGTTTTACTTCTCCCAACAAACCTTCCTGCATCTTTCCGTCCTTTCCTATACTTTGGACCTCAACAGTAGCACTTACTCTTAATTCAGTTGGTTACAATCTTTGATCCCTGTCTTAATCAGTTTGGCTCACTGTAAAATAATACCATAAATTTGAGGTTGGGAATTCCAAGATCAGAGTGCTTGCATGGCCAGTTTCTGGGTTATAGACTGCTAACTTCTCACCCGTGTGTCCTCACATAGTGGAGAGGGAAGTGCTTTCTCTTCAATCCCTTATAAAGTCACTGATTCCCAGAAAGCTCTGTTCTCATGGCCTAATGATATCCAGAGGCTCGGACTCCTAATGCAATACCATCAAATTTAGGATTAGATCTCCTGGAATTCAGATATTTATCAAACACTTACTACTTTTGCTCTGTATTATGTGAATCTGGTTTCGATCTTACCTTTACACAGCTCTATACAATCCACTGTGCAAGAGAAACATCACATTGATACCTAACATAGAAAGTGGTAAACAGTGTGTGGGAGAGACAGGTAATAGTGTCTAGGTGTCATCTGTTGGTTGCCTCCTATGTGTTAAATACATCATTACCACCTTTAATCTTCGCACAGCATATCGCAGAGGTAGGTGGTGTAACCACTATTTTAGGCAGCAGAGGAATTAGTCTTCAGTGATTGAACCATACTATCTATTCATGTGTCTGAGCTGAGCCTTGAACCTGGGCTGTGCAAAATGTGTGAACTTAATTACCGAGCAGTTGTGTCTTCCTTAGGGTAATAGTCTTTTTGGAAAGTAGTTTTATCTTGGCTGCCAGAGTAATTCTGTAAACAGTGTAACACCAACACATAGCAATTTCTTTGTCCCTCTTGTTTTAGACACTAGAAGAAGAGTTTGCCAGGAAACTACAGGAACAGGAAGTGTTTTTTAAAATGACTGGGGAGTCGGAGTGCCTTAACCCATCGACACAGAGCCGGATTTCCAAATTCTACCCTATTCCTAGCTTGCATTCCACTGGATCATAACAGTGGGATACTCTATTGGGCTTGGCTTTCTTAAATATGTCATTCTGTTCCCTTCATCTTCCGCCACCATCTGTCTCAAGTAGCTCACAAAGACAATCACCGGACTCACCTTTTAGGTGGTTTTGTTTTGTTTTAAGCAAAGATGAAGGGAAAAGGAACTATGACAGATGCTAAGCCATGTTGGCAAGGTAGCATCCTGCAGTAATTCCCTAAGGTGATTTGTATATTAACCTTAAATATGGTATTCTTTAGACACTGTTACTGAAAAACTGTTAGAGAAATAATGTTTAAAGTTATTGAAGAACTGTTACATCACTAAGTATTAATATCTTTTTACCGGACCTACCTTCTCAGTGATACCTAAATTCTATAGTTGGAACTTTGCTGTAAAGAATTGGAATAATTATCTTCTCGTAAATAAGCAGCACTCATAAAAAAAGCTATGAGGTGCTCAAAACATGCTATTGACTCAGTAAATACAAATATTTTATCATTTAATAGGAACAAACTTTTAAAAGAGAAAAATTATTTCAGTAATTTGTTTTAAACATTGCCTGATTGGGCAGGCACTAATAATTGAGGTGCTGGTTTTATTAAGATAGTGCCTAATTTTCAGTCACATTCAAAAATAGGATTTTCTTTTTTATCTTCAGGGACAAAACACCCTTAGCATTCAACATTATTGTTTTTAAAATCTTGTTCCTGTTACCGTTTTCATTCTAAAATATATGTTGTACAGAGTTTGGGATGACAGGGGGAAAAAGGGTGTTTTAAAATGTGCAAATTGGAAATGGAGAACTCCCTATGTTACAAGTAATATAGGTTTAGCTGTCCTATTTTATTTCCTAAAATAAGACATGAACTGTCTAAATAACTTCTGTACATCTTAGCAAATTCTGTTCACTTAAAGCTCTCAGAGGCCTATAGAGTTATACTTATAAATATGTTGTCTGAAATTAATCTCAGAAACATTTATTCAGAATAATTTTTTAAAATTTTAAATATTCAGGCACACATCATAAATGACTTTTTGTTTTGAGATGAAGTTATTACATTTTGATTTTATTTTGTTCCATGTTTAAATTATTTACTTTGATTTGAGTGGGAAAAGCTTGAACCCTTTATCACGTGGTTGCTGATGGGTGTAATTATTAAGATGTTCACTGTTAGCCCCTTGAGCCTTAGACTTTAACCACGTGTCAGTTCAGACAGTGTTATGACCGAACTCTGGTTTGTAAAGGAGGCCTGCTGCCCGCCATTGACAGCCTGCTCTCTTTCCAGAGTGCCGGGAACCAAATTGCAAACATTTAGTTTTTAGTTCTTTTACTTCTGAGGCTGGTGAAAAATGTAGATGTAATGTTGTGAGAACACTGATTCATATTAAGAAAATGTAAATAAATGCCTGTAGCACTTTCTTGCAGTTAATTTGAAAACTCTGGATGATGAATTTTATTTTGTCAGTGATTTAGACGATTTAAAAATGCATGTGTAATTTTAATTTTGTAATTGTTTTGACAAGCAGAATTTACTTGGACAACTTTGTAGGTAGCCTTAACTTCTGGCCAAGTTTGTTTTTTATATAAATATATAAATATATATATATATATACACACACACACACACACACACACACACACATATATTATGTACTGAGGCTGGTGAAAAATGTAGATGTAATGTTGTGAGAACACTGATTCATATTAAGAAAATGTAAATAAATGCCTGTAGCACTTTCTTGCAGTTAATTTGAAAACTCTGGATGATGAATTTTATTTTGTCAGTGATTTAGACGATTTAAAAATGCATGTGTAATTTTAATTTTGTAATTGTTTTGACAAGCAGAATTTACTTGGACAACTTTGTAGGTAGCCTTAACTTCTGGCCAAGTTTGTTTTTTATATAAATATATATATATATATATATATATACACACACACACACACACACACACACACACATATATTATGTATGGTTGTAAATGCATATACTTATCACATGAATGTGTTACTGTAGACAAAACTCTTAATGCTTTATTCTCAACTGCTGGGTTGAAAATTGTTTTGAAAGCCTTTAAAATATATATCTTTATAAAGTAATATTCAGGATGATGATGGAAATTGTTTATATCGTTATGATAAAAATGACAGTATAATGTTACCCAGTGTATTTAATGATTTATTTGAAGAGGAAGATGGGAGGAAGACCCTCCTACCACTTTATCTTTTGAAATTTTCAGTTTATTGCCTGTTTAAAAATGAATATTTCAGCCAGTGGATTTTTTTTCAGTCATTTAATTTCAGACATCATTTGATCTGATTATTTGGTTCTTTGTATTCCTTTTCATTTGACCTTCAGAATAGTGAATGCAGGCAAGGCTCAGAGCAGGCTGCTGACGTGCGGCGGAAGTTAGCAGCAGCTTTCACATCCCACGACCCTGCCCTGCAGACTCCTCGTTCACTCTGAGTTCTCTTAAACTCTGTGTTGTACGAGTGCGGGGCTCTACAGGGGTACTATGTAGAGAGGAAACATTCCCCATGGTCCTTCAGGTTATAAAAACCTACCCAAAAAGTGTCTTGTAGAACATGCTGTCGCACCCTCCCTGTCTGCTTTCTGTAGGCCCTGTACCACATAGTGATCTTCGCTTCTTGCATGAAAGTGTGGGAGGAGTGTGGGCTGGGGGCATGCACTTTCTGCCATGTAAGAGCACCGTCAGTTCTGTTCCTGATTAGATTCTGTTGTAGCTGTGGCAGAAAGGGCCACGCAGTGCGAAAAGGAATTGCCCTGTGCACCCTACACAGTCACCTCCCCTCTTCCCTGTGCACTGTGGACATCCAGACCTCCACACTTCTGCAGGTCCAGCTCCTAGAGCATGGCGTCCGGCTGCCTTTCATGGTCCTGTCCCTAGGCTTTGGAATTAATGAATTAGCTCTTACCCTAGGTGGAGTCACATCAAGCTTTTACTTACCCTTTTCTAGGGGGAAGCTACGGGATGGGTGAGGAGGAAATTCAGAGTGCTTTTACTTCCTGGAAATATTGGAATCTTCCTATGACAGGACACAGCAAATTATAATATAATTAACTATAAACCAGAACCATAGCTACCTCTTAAGTAGTGTTTCCTCAAGCACAAAGCTCTCAGGCATACACGACCCTCTTTAATGAAGGGTCTCTGATTTCTTGAGCATCAGCAAGTTTCAGAAGTGACTTTTTTGTACTTTTCCAGTTCCCTTTGCACACTTCTCCCATTCCATACTGTGCTTACATGACTCTTCTGAGAAGCCAAATTCAGTCAAATTACTAGTTAAGAGATACCGTGGGTTAAAGGAAAACCTAGCACTGCAGGGAAGAAGAGTTCCAGTTCTAGGAGTCATCTGATTAAGTAAATCTATACTTTAGTGGGAAATGATATTTTGTAGGAAATGGGATGATATTTTAAATGCTTTTCTACGTCAGAGGCATAACAGTTAATGCCTTATCGTTGCTGTTCTGTGGCTAACATGGTTCCAGTAATGCTTTAATATTTCTGCTGTGAAGCTTGGAATAGAGTGTTTCATCAGTTTTAAATGTTGGCTGCAGCTTTTTGTGATTCTTTGCAGTGTAATAAGTTCACAAGCAAAACTTTCAGAAAGAATTTTGTTTCAGATTATGCCTCTTGTCTCTTTGGGATCAGTATTGTCTTTTCAATCTTGGGATTTACAAATAAAAAATAAAGTTATTTCTTAATCTATCTTGGGAAGCTGTTGTTTTTTTAAAATTTGATAGTCTTTGAAGCTGGGTCGTCCTGCATGAGAACACTTTGCAGCTTCTTTGGGGTCTTAGTTGTATTTCGCCATCCTCCAGGCCTTTTGACTTTGTGATTTTTTTAGTATTCCTTGCTGAGGTGCTCGCACACACATGCACACATGCACAAATATTTACTGATAACTTGCTGGTGTGTCTTTCAGTGTGCAACTCTCCTTTTGGAGGTGCTTACCTTATTTCCATAGTTGAATGTATATGTACATGTTTATCACTGTCCCATGGGTTAGTTTTCTTACCAACCATTTCGAGTCCTATGATCTCAGTTCTGCTAAAATAACTTGTCATTCATTGATAAGTTCATAGGAGATTTAGTGGACATTTCCCTGGGCATCTTTGGTAGGTGTCAGCTTGGCTGGAGAGAGCGTAGGAACATTGTGGATTATCGAGCTCATTTGTTTTTCTTTTCTTTTTTTTTAATGAAACAAAAGAGGCTCAGATCCATTGCCCTCCAGCTGAGGACATCTCTCATTCTGCAAGTTTGGACTTTTATCTTATTTTGTTTGAGCATAAAACTATGAAGAATTGGATATCATAGTAAACTAAATCTAATGGAAAAATTCCTAGGTCTAATTAATGAAAGTAAGAATTATTATGAAAGGGGATGCAGTACTTAAACCCCAAAGAAAAAGTACTATTTAAAAAAGTAAAAGTGAATTCATCTTTTGAACAAAACTGATGAATTCTTTCTAAAACTTTGAAAGGCACATTTCACTCATTCGGAGTACACATTAAGTTTTCATCAGGCCGTAAACAAGTTGCTTGACATTCTGCAGGCCACACCAACACTTCAGAGTCTCCCGCCCACTGGGTTGCTGTGAGGACAGAACGTCAGAGCCAGAGTTGGAGCAGAACGGTGCTCGTCTGGGGGCTGCTGCTCGAGCCGATTGATAGGTGGAAGCAAACTTTTCTCCAGAAAGTATGAGATACTATAGAAAACAAATCCAGTCTTGCAGAAGAGTAGAGTTATAGGAGTAGATTTAATTTAACCTGTTTAACTAGCCAGGGATTGAGAGTTACAAGATGGCCGAGTGCAGCCCCTTCAGAGTCTGAGTGTCTGATTTTACTGTGCGTTTCCTTAATAGAAGCCTCGATAGTCCATATATTGCGGAGCCTGCCATTGTAATTTGCCCCAGGATAAGTCACTACATTAATCACAGTCCTGTTGCTCATTTGTTGCACCTTTAAGAAATCTTTGCTTAGGAAAGAACTTCAGATGCTTTGTAATATTTCCAGGTTGAGTTAATAGCTGTAGACAGGCTACCTTTAAACATTTCAGTGATTAAATAAAATGCTAGAAGTATGACTCAAAATATAGCTGGTTTTCTTTTCTCATGTGTAATAAAAGTATCAGACCCAGTTAACCTAGAATGTCTTTTTTAACCTTTCTTTGGTCAGACTGTTCACATTAAACATATTAAAAAGGTTTTTAATTGAAAATTTTACACTTGAAATGACTTTGCATCGTAGAGACCACATACAAATGTTTTTAGACAGTGAAAAGTACGTATAAACCAGCTGCCCAGCCCCACGCCCTTCCCTAAGCGGGGACAGGAGGGCGACGCTGCAGGGGGAGTATTCCCGGCGTCAAATGCAACTCCTCCCTCCTCCCCTCCCTTCCTGCCCACTGCCCCCTGTGCCATGTGCTGCAGTCTAGTTTAGGATGAGGGTACAGGTCAGCGCTGCAGTCAGACTTTCTAAGGACGCAGTCACCCCCAGCCAGGGGGAAGTGTGTTTCTGAATTCCTTCCATTTCGAGATCACTTCTTAGCCAAGTCTGTGTGACTGGAGAGTGCAGGGTGAACGGGGGAGGGAGATGACATGGCTTTGCGGCTGTGCCTGGAGCATGCCCTCATGTGTCCCCTCCACGAGGGCACCTAAGCCCCATCTTCCATTTTTCAGGCAAAGCCCTGAGCTCCCAAGCCAACTCTTGTGTAACTAGCTTTTCTAGGCTGGGGTTCAAAATAAGTGTAAAGAAGCCAAGGCACTTGGATCTAGATAGTAGGGAAGTAAGTTTCATCCTAAAACGTTGCGACTATGAAGGGCCACCCCATGAAGCTGTTTCAGACTGTGTCTCTGACTGAATTCTCTATGTCTTTGTGCAGACCTAGTTGCCAGGTGGTGTTTGTCTCAGTAGACACTGGCAGACTCCAGCTTTACCTTCTGGAGGGGAATCTGACACACGGGCCTGTAAACATTGCAAGGATTGGCCCGGGGCTGCTCTGCCAAGGCTGGCTCATGGCTTGATGGCGATGCTTCTCTTCCTCCGCCCCACATAGACTTGGTCACCTGGAGGAAGATGAGACCTGAGTTTGGGCAGTCACGGCAGCAGTGGCTACTGCAAAGATGATTGCGAAAATTAAATCTAGCTTATTCAAAATGTTTGCCCCCCATCACGGTTTCCTTTTCCTTCCTTTCTCCCTGGGTGGTTATGTGAATTGTGCTCTTGGCGGTGTCTGCCGTGGCATTTGTCTGACTCGGTTTGCCCTGGAGCAGGCCCCCCTCTATTGGGCTCCAGCCACCTGCTCTCAGTGGGAGCCTCCAGTGTCGCTCGCTTACCTTTGTCTCCCTTTTCCCCCTTGTGCCCCCGAGAGGCAGGCGGTCCAGGAGGTCCTCGCGGTCCAGTGGGGCCCCTGTCACCTAGGAGGACAGGTGGGACACGAGAGTAATGAGTAATGGGGCACCGAGGGGGTGGCACCAGCCAGGGTTTCCCTGCCTCCCTTACCTTTAGGTCCGGGGTTGCCCACGTCTCCCTTCTGCCCCGGCGGGCCCGGAATGGCCCCGTATGCTGCAAGGGCAAAAAACCTGCTCTTAGACTAGAGGTTGCCTGACACCTGGGCGGGAACGTGACTTGTTCAGGGTAACCAGATGTGCAGTGCTGGAGTTTGCCCTTGCAAAGGGAAACAGTGTTGGGGCTTTATCTGATCCGCGGCCTCTGGGGTGTTTATGTAGAGGCTTTCCCCGAGCAGCTGTCTGCCCTGCAGCCCCCTGACAGGCTGCCCCGGTTCGGTGCCGGGCAAATAACGGGGCCCTTACTTCGGAAGAAGTCCATGAGGTCCTCGGTTATGTTGCTGTAGGCAGAGAAGACCTTGCTGATGCCGGGGGGCCCTTGGGGCCCAGGCTGGCCAGGTGGGCCCTGGACCGTGTACGCCATCCCTTGTAGCAGGCCTTGACCTGCAAAACACCAGAGTGGCTCAGGCAGCAGGAGTGGGCAGCACATGACTCCCAGAGCAGGCGGACTAGAGGAGGCTGCCCCAGGGGCCGGTCCTGCCTGCACACCCGCCGGTTCCTGTGGGGTGGCGCAGGCCTGTGGGAGCATGCTGGTCAGCTAGGGAGAGGGACCTTGGCTGACAACCTGCCAAGCCCCAGCAGAGACCTGTGTGACCCTCGCCACTCTTCTGAGACCCAGAGCGAGTTAGTGCTGGGGAGCAGGATGCCAGGACACCAGCATGCTCTGCTCCCCGCCGCTGCTCAGTGTGCACTGAGCGGCAGCCAAGGTGGGGCCTCCTGTCCCAGTCCCTGCCACCGACTCCTGGCCTGCTGCCCTCCCGGCTGGTCTCCCCTGGTCTACTCACGCTGTAAGCTCTCCGACACCCGCAGAGCCAGCTCGCCATAGTCCAGGTCTCCATCGAAGCCAGCACGGAGTGCACCCCCATGGCCTCCGTACTCATCCCCTTCTGCTGCCGTCCCATAGCCTGCACCAGGGCCAACGTCGGTGCCGTAGGGGCCCCCGTCTCCTGCCCCAAAGGTGCCACCTGCCAGGGAGCCTCCGTTGGCCCCTCCGGCGCCCACTGCAGAGCTGTAGGAGGAGCCCCGTCTGACGGAAGAGCCGCTACTCCAACTGTAGGAGCCGTCTCGCGACACCAGGCGACTGTCTCCAGGGGGGCCCTGTGGCCCTGGGGGTCCTGGGGGGCCCACGATGAAGCTGCGCACATCAGGACCTGTTGGGGGAGGAGGCTCAGACCTTGGTGGACAGAAGCCAGGAGCCATGGTCTCTCCTAAGGAGGGTCTCAGAGCTCCTTAGCAATGGGAAGTGGATGCTGGTGGGAAAGAGCCCGGGCTTCTCCCACTGATGTCTTCCAGGGTTCTCCAAGGATTCTTGTGTTGAGCACTAGTCCCCTGGACTCTAGGGACACTTACAGGGACGGTTAAGGTCTGAGGAGGGGACCAGGCCAACATCAGCACGGGGCACCTACTCGTGAGGTAGCTGATCAGCTCACTCCGGAAGTTGTCATTGTTCTCAGCTGCATAAGTTGCCAGAGCTGAGGAGACACCGGGGGGCCCTCGAGGACCTGGGGGCCCGGGAGGGCCTGGTGGGCCTGGGATGGATGACAAGCCAGCAGCTGAGGAGAGAAGAAAGGTCAGGTGTGACGTAGTCTAATGTGGAAAGGGGTGGTGATGTGGCTGAGCTTCCTTGAAAGAGGGAGCAGCAGGAGGCTGGGGCAGCCCCTGGCTTGGCATCGTCTCTGGGTGGCTGCTCCTCATCGCTTTCCCACCCCCAACTCTGAGCCTCTTTCAACTGGGCTCCCCCCAGCTCATCTCCGCTGGTGTTGGAGCCCTGGTCGGCCCCAGTCACAGGTGGACTCAGGAGCTCTCCAAGGGCTGTGGTTGGGTGCTGTCTCTCAGGCCCTCCTGCCAGGGCTGGGCACCTCCCTGCTCTGCATGTGCCCAGGTGGACCCAGTGCTGGATGAGTCAACCGGTGGCCACCCTTGCTACCCTGGGCCTCACCCGTCCCTGGTGACCTACTATGCAGGTAAGAGGAGAGGTCCTCCATGCTGATGCTGGACCATGTGCTGCCTGGGGTCCCGGGGGGCCCTGGAGGCCCCGGGGGGCCGATGATGCCTCTGTATTCAGACCCTGAGACACCAGAGCGAGCAGGGGTCAGCCAGAGCCTGGGCCAGTGCTCCCCTTCCCTTCCCACACTCCCTGGACACGCCCTTACCTCGGAGCAAGGCCAGCAGCTCCTCATAAGATGTCCCCGGCAGGCCAGGGGGGCCTGGCGGGCCAGGAAGCCCAATGCTGATGCCAGTACCTGGGGACAGAGTCCCAAGTCGTGATGGGTTAAGATCAGGCGGGGGCGGGCGGATGCAAATGCCCCGTGAGAGAAGAGGTGGAGGACACAGAGGGACCTGCACGAAACGCAGAGCCAGAACAGGAAAGGGGTGACAGAGTGGAGTGGGGCAGAGATTCAGTCCTGGGCAGTGGCCCCAAGGAAGGGACACGAGAGGAAGCTGTGCAGGTCACAGCTGTCCACAGGAGTCCTCAGTGCGCGTGCTCTGAAAGCCCCGCACCGACAGTGCCCGGGATGCCTATTGGCTTCCCCTGCTGGGCCTACCCACTCCCTCTGTGGAGTTTGTTGCTGCCCAGCGGCAGGGGTGGGCGGAGCCACTGCACAGGGGCAGCAGGACACCGGACACTCACTAGACATGTAGCTGAGGACGTGTTTGCTCAGCTCTGAGTAGTTCAAAGAGGACAGGAGGATCCCATCACCGCTGGCTCCGGGGGGCCCTGGAGGACCCTGAGGGCCCCTCAGGTACTGCCGCAGATACTGGAGCACATCTTCCCCTGAAAGGGAAAGGAGTGCTAACGTGGAGCTGTCGCACACTCCATCGGCCACAGCCCGTCCCCTCCACTGCCGGGCTCTCCAGTGGCCGTTGTACATTCTGGGCTCTCCAGCCTACATGGTCAGGGGCTCGGCCGGCTTCCAGCTCCCCGCAGATGTCTGCCTGCCTGGCATCAGGGCAGAGGGCGGATTTCCCACCCCTTTCCAGTCCCTTTGGCACTTGGCAAGCGCGGAGCAATAAGCCAGTGGCCCCTTGTCCTGAAGGACTCCCTGCCCGTTCACCACCAGCCAGAAGGAGCCCAGACAGGCGACTCACGCTGCAGCAGGGTCAGGATGTCCTGAGAGGAGATGGAGGCTGCGGACATGCCAACACTGTAGCCCGAAGCTGTGGGAAGGAGACCTCAGTGACCGCGGGGCCGCGGCAGGCCCTCCCAGGTCCACTAGGCACTCCCTCTGGGGAGAGCGGAGGAATCGAGGGCCAAAGGGTGATGCGGTTGCAGCTTTGTTGATAAGAGAGGCAGGTTTGTTTTCCAGAGTACGCTCTGCACTGACTCTTACTGCATCCTGCCAGCCCGGAGATTCAGACAGGAAGTCAGGGGCGCCCGGGGAGAATGCCCAGAGTTGGGGCTCCTGCGTGGTCTCCTTGCTCCAGCTGAGCCAGCCCTGGTGGCAGCGAGCTGGGAGACGAGGCTCCCAGGGAGGAGGGCCGTGTGTGCCGGGCGGGGACAGACTTACCCTGCAAGTAGCTCACAACGTGCCTGGCCAGCTCTGAGTATTGAAAAGTCTGGCCTGAGATGGTGGTGACGGGCCCTGGGGGACCAGGAGGGCCTGGGGGACCCTGAGCTCCAGACAGGTAGGCCCTGATGCTGTCACCTGCCAAGAGTGATGAAGGAGTCAGGGCTGGCCACAGGAGCCCTTCCTCCCCGCCGGGGCAAAGGTGAGGTGCCTGCCCCACCCACGTGGGCCCAAGGCAGGGCTGGCAGGAGCCTGGATGCCCTCCTTACTGATGGAGAAACCGAGGCAGGGGCCTGTGTTGGTCAGGTGGTCTGCGGGCCACCTACCAACAGGACTCCAGGCAGCCTCTCACTGACGGAGGGCCCAAGCAGAGCGGGGCTGAGTGTGCACGCGTGAGGGTGAGCCTGTGTGCACACGCAGCCACCCAGCGGAAGCTCTCTGACCCACAGGCCGGGCTGCAGGGCTGCTCCCCCAGCACACGTGCGGGCGCGCGCGCGCACGCACGCATGCGCACGCACACACACACACACACACACACACACACACACACACACACACACATATGGTGGCTGGCCACTCACTTTGCATGTACTCAGAGATGTACTGCTGGATCTCCAGGCTGGAGCTCCTGAGGGAGCCCGGAGGCCCTGGAGGCCCTGGTGGGCCGGGTGGGCCTGATGTGTACACGGTGCTGGAGGAGCCCCCTGTAGGAAGAGAAGGCGGCCTCGCTTGATTTCTCTGCCCTAGGCCAGACCCAGGGAGTGCACCCCTGGCAGAGGAAGGAGGGCTTCCTCAGAGGGGAACTAGAACAGCAGCAAGAGAAAGGCCAGATGAGTGGTAGACCCAGGCCACACCCCCAGCTCACTGTTCTCAGACCCCCGGCCGCTCTGTTCTGCGGGTCATCTGAGATGGGCCGCCCCCAGCCCTCCACCCCCTAAGGCAGCTCAGAGGTCCCAGCCAAGGGCAGGGTGTGATGGACACTGAACCACAGATGAGCGAGTGAACTAATTTCTATGTCTTCAGGCAATGATCAGCCTCTCATGAAGGCAAGAGGAGGAACTTTGTCTGCCTTTGTCTCTTACCTCGAGAGGGACCACCGGGAATACCAGGGTCACCTGCAATCCAAGCAGAGAAGCCCGTTTGTGTCTGAGCAGCCCTTCCTGCCAAAGCCCAACACACCGATTGCAGCTCAGTGACCACCCAGTGTCTCCTAGTCTTGTTTTTGCAATGACACCGTGAGCTGCTTTTGGGCAGAGACCATCTCGCATGCCTGCCCTCTCTCTTCCTTCCTCCTGCCTTTTCTCTCTCCTAAGCCTTGAGCACCGGCGCACTTGGACCTTCCATTCAAGGTGAGTCTCGGGGGCCAGGGCTGCCTCCTCACTGACCTTTGTCACCTTTGGGTCCCTGTGGACCGGGTGGGCCTGGTGGTCCCTGCAGGTTGAATCCAAGAGAGCTGGCATCTGGAAGCCAAAGACACACACCGTGCCATCAGCCAGGGTGCAGAGCAGCTCTGGCCCCAGCTGGGTTGGGTGGCGGCTCAGCACTTACCTGAGGCCAGGAGCCCAGGGAGGCCTTGCTCGCCTGAGGGACACACCGGGGAAGGAGGGTCAGTCTCACGTTCCTCCCCATCCACCCACCTGCTCCCATTGGGTTCTCCAGAAACTGCCCAGCCCATGCAGGCCCTCGGTCAGTGCCAGCCACACACCCATCTGTGCTGCAGACACGCACAGAAAACAGTACTCTGCCCTTCAGAGAACACTCTGGCCTGCCAGATGCACTTCTGCTCCGCTTAGAGCCCTAGGGAGCCAGCTCTTGCCACCCCACCCCAGCCCAGGTTGTGTGCAATGCCTGCTGTACTGTACCTTGGTGTCCTCGGGGTCCTGGGGGACCTGTGGGAAGGAGGCAGAAAGCTGAGGCACCTGCCAGCCAGGCACTGTGGCTCCAGGGGGCCCGTGGAGGGGGACATGGAAACTGGAGCTCTGTGCCTCTCCTCCCACCAGGTCGCTGAGGGGCAAGGGTTCTTTGCAGTTTCAGACTACCTGCCTGTCCCCTTCCCGCCCCACGCTGCAGGCTGAGGGACAAGAGGACAAGAAAAGCCTCTGCTCAGCCAGCCTCATCCGGACTCCCTTGGCCACCAGGGATGCGGAGGGACACTTTGGCTGTGGGCTCTGAGACTGTTCTCACCTTGGTCTCCCTTGGGGCCTGGGGGGCCGGGTGGGCCTGGGCGGCCAGAGAAGAAGGTTTCTGCAGAGGAAGATAATAGCGCGAGGTAGCAGGTGGTGTTACTGGGGCAGCAGCACCTACAGGCACAGTGCCTAACACGCTGCAGACGTTAAGTCAGCGCCTGTCAGATGGACGGTGGATGCCTGGATGTGTGCGTGGTTGAGAGACTGGGCATAAAATGAGTGGAAGAGTGGATGTGAAGATGGACGGCTGGATGGATGGAGCGGGGGGAGGGAGGGGCGCGAGGTAGCAGGTGGTGTTACTGGGGCAGCAGCACCTACAGGCACAGTGCCTAACACGCTGCAGACGTTAAGTCAGCGCCTGTCAGATGGACGGTGGATGCCTGGATGTGTGCGTGGTTGAGAGACTGGGCATAAAATGAGTGGAAGAGTGGATGTGAAGATGGACGGCTGGATGGATGGAGCGGGGGGAGGGAGGGGGGAGGGAGATGGATCTTCCATAGGCGATGTGTTCTGGCCCAATGTTTGCTCTGAAGTTATTTCCATAAGTTTCTGTATTCTGCCTGTGTCCTGCCTACTTTGTCAGGTCTGGACTCCCCAAAGATAGGAATCAGCCTCCCCAGCCACTCCAGAAGCTCCCCAAGGGCCAAGCTGCCAGTGTGGTCGGGTTGGGATGGTTCATCTCCCAACACACAGCCACAGGCCCAGTGGTCAGAGGAAAAATGGAGTCACTGGAGAAGCCTGGGCTGGGGCAAAGTGACTCAGATCCACAGTGTTACCTGAGTCCGTCAGGAGAGATCCTGGTAGGCCTGGTGGGCCTGGCAAGCCTTCCCCTGGACAAGAGGAGTCCCAAAACACATCAGTGCCAAGCGGTGGCCAGGAGCCCTCTGCCCCGAGGAGCAGGGATGCTCTTCCCGCAGTGCCTGCGGGTCCGCTCGCCCCCACCTCCCTTCTCCAGCAGGAGCTCTGCCTCACCTGGGGGGCCTCGGGGTCCCGGTGGGCCTGGGATGGACGGCCCTACAGGAGAGAGTGGGCAAGAGGACATGCTGAGTCCAGCTGTTGACGCTCCCAAAGTCAGGATACGGGCTTTGCCCTCAGTGCCCCACCCACTGGCAGCCCCCAGATGCTCACCTGGTGGTCCACGTGGCCCAGGTGGGCCTGGGGGACCTCGGAAATCAGCACCTTCTGTGGGGAGAAGCACATGGAATGAGCACGGGTTCTGGGTGCTGCTCTCTGCCAAGCCCCTTAGTGCTCACGCCCACCACCAGTCTCTGCACCCTGGATGCCCCCAGGCCCAAGTCTGTGGCTGAGGGTGCCTGGCTGAGGCGGGGTGGGCAGCAGTCAAATTCGGGCCTCGGTGACAGCTGGAGTTTAAATCCCTGCTCTTGCAAGTGTCCTCCTCTGTGAGCCGGGGTCAGTGGAACCCACACCCAGGGTGCCGTGAAGTCTCGGGGATGCCACTGGAGTGGAGCCCCTAACAACACCAGCACCTGCTCGCTCAGCATCCAGGGGTCCTGGTGCAGGCCCTGCTGCAGCTCCGCTTGGGCTTTTTTTCCTGTCACACTGGGGATTGAGTCCAGGATTTTATGCTTTCTAAGAAAATCTCCCAGCACTGAGCGGAACCTCTACCCCTTTTGTTTGTTTTGGTTTTTTGAGACGGGGTCTGCTGTGTAGCCCAGGCTGGCCTCAAACTAAGTGATTCTTTTGCCTCAGCCTCCAAGTGCTGGGATTATAGGCGTGCCTCACCACGCCCAGCCAGCCCTTTCTGTTTTTGAGACAAGGTCTCACTAAGTTGCCCAGGCTGGCTTTGAACTTGCAATCCTCTGCCTCCCAAGTAGCTGGTGTTACCGGCCTGTGCCACCAGACCCAGCCCACCTGGGCTCTCGAAGGGCTCTGTGGACAGGAGGGTGCAGGAGTCAGCTCTTGTGGCCCAGGCCCTTGCCCTTTTCCAGGGGGAGGTGCCCTGTTCTTGCCAGCGTAGCCCAGGACCTGGTCTGACCCTGGTCTTCCTGGGGTCCCAGAGCCTGCCTGACAGCTGTCCCATCTCCTGGCTCTGACCTTCCCATGCCAGACAAGTCCTGCTGTTCTCAGCTGTCACTGTTGCATGGGAACTGGTCACCCTCACATAGAGCCCTCGAGATGACTCACGGCTGCAGCTACCAGACAGCCACAGTGCCCTCATTGTCACCTGCTGTAGAGAATGGTGGCACTTACGGGAGGAGATCAGCTCGGAGATGGAGGTGCCAGTGCCCAGGGACAATTCACTAGCGAGTCCGGGTTCCCCTCTCGGGCCTGTGGGGAGGACAGAGTTAGGGTGAACAGTGCCTGCAGCAATCTATTTCTCTTTCCCTCAGGAAAGGCCAGGTGCTGGGTGGAACCCAGAGAGGGAGGGTGGGGCCTTGGCAGCGGGCACACATTCTGTAGCCAAAACTCCACCCCTTTTCCTAAAAGCTGACTGTTTTCTGATATTTGGATAAAACTGTGATTATCAGGGTCTGGTCACAGGAGGCCTGAGGCCTATGAAAATAACTGAGTTCAGTCCCGACCAAGAGTCCTTGTTGTCCTAGGACCTGACCCTCCCAGAAATATGGAGCAGGGCAAGAGGAGGAAGCCCCCTCTCCACCCTTCCTGAAACACACGTCTGTGCTTTGAGCTAAAGCATGGGCCCAAGCCTGCTTAGGACGGTCCCCTGACCGGGCCCAGAGCCCGTGTGCTGTCAGGGTGTCACATGACATACCTTGCTGTCCCGGGAGACCAGCAGGGCCGGCAGGACCTGGAAGTGGCATTGGGGAAGAAAGGCTAAGTCACAATCTGGGGTCACAAGCAGAGCTGAGGAAGGCAGCGCAGGGCACGCGCGGGCACCTCCCAAGATGAGGAGTCAGCGTGCTCAGTGGAGAGCAGCGAGCAGTTTGAGAACCTCGGTCTGGCAGGTGGACCCCACGGCGGCAGGCTGTCCTGTCTATACTGTCCCGCACTGGTTAGCAACTTCCACGAGCCCCGGCAGGCTCCCTCTCACTGGAGTTTGCCAGGGAGGAAAGCGAGTAGGTATTTGGGTTGACTGTGTTAAGTTATATACTCCATAAATATTTAATTAATGAATTATTTTTGGTGCTGAGGATCAAACCAAGGGCCCCACACATGCTAAAGCCTATCGCTGAGCTACATCCCCAGACCTTCAAAACACATACACAAAATGATAGGCATTTTGGAAAAGGAAGGGGAAAAATCCTAATTCTTTAACTTCTGAGCATTTTGTGTTTGTTTCCTTCCACCATCTTTTTTTTTTTTTTTTTTTTTTTTTTTTCATCTCATAAAAATATAGCCGCAAGCCTAGAGCACACATCCTTCAGGTCTTGCTCTCTTAACTACAACTACTGCCTCCCTTTCTGGTCTTCATATTTTGGTAACCATCCCATGGGGCTGGATGATGCGGGGATGTGTTTCCCTGGTAGACTAGCATTTGGGCTCAAAGGTCCAGTGCTCTGATAGGTCTCAAGCCCTAGATGCCAAATGGTCTGGATCGAATCCTTCGTCTGCTGCTTATTGGCCATGTGACTTTAGTCAAATCACTTATCCTCTTGAGAGTCAGCTTTCCCTCCTCTCCTGGGTAACAGAAATCCTTTCCTGGAAACAGAGCTTGCTTTCTCAGGCCCCTCTTGCTCTCTTTCCTAGGTTCCTGCCCATGGTTTCAGGATTTGACCAAACATGGCTAGAGTCAAATGCACCCTCAGCCTCCTGCTCATTGGGGTAAAGTAAGAAAACAGACTGACCTGGGGAGCCTGGAGGTCCTGGAGGCCCCATGACACCAGGAGGCCCTGGAGGTCCTGGGACAGTGACCATAGATGAGCCCTCTGAAAACAGAAAGCACATGAAACATTGAGCCCAGCCTTAGCTCTGAAGTACTGGTGTCCCTAGCAGGGCAGACTGATGTCTTGGCTTCTCATTACCTGAGTTTCCCCCTTCCCAGCTGCAGACCCAAAGAGCTGACCATGATAGCCTGTACCTAGCACTGTGCCTGCTGACTGGTGCTTCTTGGGAAACATCATGGTGGAATTAGGGCAGTGCTTTAAGCCAAGCTTGATGGAAGAGTCTAGTGAGAGCTCAGAAAACCAGCGTGATGATAGAAATGTAGGCAGTAAAGGCCCGCTCAGGAGGTTTCAGCTGAAAACAAGACTCCATTGGCAGTTAGATTAGAGGACATGTATTATACTCTGGCAGAAGATGTATCTATGTTCTGCCCAAGTTCTGAGATTTTGTCAGAGACTGAGATTAAGAACAACCAACTAATTAATCGGGCAGAGAAAATTCCAAGGCAGCCCAACATTCATGCTGTGGTATGGGTACTACTTGATCCTTTTGAGCCTGATTTATAGTGAGAATTAGGAGCAAATGGCAGATTGAAATGCATAAAGTTTGTAGTTTCTGCAAAGAGAAAGTGCCTGACAAATTGTACGTTTGAGTATGTAGTTGCAAAAAAGATTAACATTAAAAAGAAGCCAAAAGCTGGGCACAATAACACACACCTATAATCCCAACACTCAAGAGGTTGAGGCAGGAGAATTGCCACAAGTTCAAGGCCAGCCTGGACTACACAAAGTGAATTCAAGGACAGCCTGAACAATACAGTGATGTTATGAAATTTTGTCTCAAACAAACAAAAAATGAGCCAAGTACTTTGCATCAGGACAATAAGAAAGATAATTTAAAGGCATTTTAGGAGTCCCAGGACCTCACCCACCATGGGTTCAAGGCTACAAAACTGCAAAGCATTCATTTGAAAAGAGACCCCCAAGAACCCTGCTCAAGGAAGGCCACTTAGGCAGTCGGTGCATGTGAGAGGTAAGGACACCACAAGGAGCATTGCTCCCTGACCTACATACCTGAAGTCATGATCCTGCCTGGGGTGCCTGGTTCACCTGGTGGGGGGCAATGAAGAGGAGAGGTCAGGGGGGATCAATTAGTGCTCGATACATCATTGTTGAGGCTTCTGATTGATTGTCTACAAGGTCCACCTGTGGCTCTTGCCCTCAATCTAAAGGCTTTTAAATGAAGTTAGGGGGCCTTCAGGATACACTGCACACATCTCCCTGCCTGTCTCGGACCCTGCAGGCTAAGCAGCAGTCCACACATAGAGAGGGGCTTCTGGGGAGGATGGGGGAAGTGACGCCGAAGGAGGCTGACCTGAGTCAGTCCTAGCTCCCTTCCCATCCTCACTTCTGGGAGTCACCTTAGGTGGGAAATTATCTGGAGGACAAAGGACACAGGCCATGGGCCCAGGAGGGGAACTGGGGGTCTCAGCATGTGCCCCAGAACTCTCCTTCCCTGGGATGATAGGAAGAGGAGCATGGGGTTGGTATCTGGGAAATCCTGAGGTGCAGAAAGCCACGGCTCTTTCCTGCCACTCTCTCTGAGTGTTGAAAATGCAAAGGTTGGTGAAGGACCTCCAAGAAGGAAAGCAGGATTTCACGAGTCATAGGCTCCTTAGCTGGGGATTCTCTTTTCCAGTTTCAAAGCTTTGTGAGCAGAGCAAAGGGGCCAGAGTGTGGTCTCTGCTCACTTTTCCCCAGCCAGGGATCAAGGGCAAACAGAAGCAACCACTGAGTGAGTTTTGTTGGAGCAAAAGTCCAACATGAGGTAAGACATCTCCTTCTGTCCACCTAACCCTGGGGGGGTCTGAAGCCCCATGGACAGGAAGAACAGGGTTTCTGTGAACTCAAACCTGGAAGACTTATTGAGCTCAGTGGTCATCATTTTAGGGTCACATTTATTTATCCCTCCAAACTACTTGGCCAAAGCCATCATTGGGAATATAGTTCTTGGGAGGGTTCATTCTAGGGCCCCATAGAAGGTAACAGTGACTGATTGCAATGGCCCAGCTCCAACCATTGGCGTGCAGGAGTTGGGGTCACAGGGACACAGGGAGCCGGATGCTGAGGACTGTGTACCCCTGGGCTTGCTCAGGGTAGAGTGGGAGCGGGTGCCACTGAACATATAAGGGTCACTGCACTGCCCCAGTCCAGGCCCCGAGGAGCATATCCCACCTTGGTCCTTTGACTCTGCCTTCTGCCCACACAGAGCCACTTCTCAGGAGTACCAGGTGTCCCCAGTCACACCAAGGCCCATGTGTGGCTCCTGTCATGTGAGTGAGGCCCTGCCTAAGGGGATGTGAAGGCAGGGGGCAGCAGCACCCTTCCTGGCCTGCGGCCACCACGGCCTGGAGCTGACAGCAGGGCCCAGCTTTGGGGGTGAGGACCCAGGCACCTTGTTCAGCAAAGATTGGGGCTCCACCTCTCAGCCTTCTGCTGGAGCCACTAGGTGCCACTGTTGGTCCAGGCTTTGGCTAGAGAGGCCCCCAACTCCTGCCAATCCCCTCTCCCACCAACCCCTCCCTCCTGCGAAAATGGCCTGTGTGAAGAAAGGGAATCTTGTTTGGAAAATCACTTACCTCTATTCCCTTGTCGGCCAGGGGACCCAGGAAGTCCTGATGTGATTAAAAACAGGTCGGTTCGTTGGTCAATGTAACTGGGACCCAGCCGTCCCAGGCACCCCGGGCAGTAGCTAGCTCTGTCACCCAGCACAGCCGAGCCAGCCTGGCCTTCAGCTTTAGTCCAGGCAGCCCTGAGCTCTGTCCTTCTGTGGCAAACAGGGCAACCCCGGGTCTTGCAGTTGGCAGAGGCCCTGGGCTCAGCTGGGCGGGACTCCAGCCCCTCTGCCTGTGCAGGGCTGGGGCTGGGCCTTCCCTGGGGAATCTAAAGGATGTCACTTTATGTTCTGTCCCTGGGGCCCTTAAGTCTGCCTGATTTCCTTTAGGAAATGAGGGGCCAAGTGAGTGATGATTTCTCAAACCCAAAAGAGCTTGCCCCAGAGAAACTGAGTCCCCTGAATGAGGGGGTGCCCGCTGCCTTGTGCCAGCAGGTCGTGGGCCCCTGTGGGTATTCAGAACTCCTAGCCAGCAGAAACTCCTCAGCAGGAGTCTAGGGCCTCCTCCCAGGCCTTCCTGCACAGGAAGTCAGAGTCAGCACACAATTTAACTTCAGCTGTCCTTCCTAAGGTGCCCGAGGAGGCCCTGAGCCCATGTTTTCTGGGGGCTGAGAGAAAGGCAGTGGCACTCCTGGAGGTGAAGTACTGACCAGGGCCCTGTCTAGGAGGGTGTGGGAGGGACCCATGACTCACCCTGAGGTCCTGGGGGTCCCGTGAGACCTGCAGAAAATAAGACACAAGAGGCAAGAGCATCAGGGCTGAGAGCAGGCCAGAGGACCTATGCCCTGACCCTGCGGGGGTGGAGGCAGTCCAGGCTCCTCCCAGCACTGGGCAGAGCCAGTCTTGGACTTTGTCGTGAAGTGACCCTCTGTGCCACTGGGTGCTGGGTCTGGGCCTGTTTGGGCTCACAGACTCCTTGGAATTTGAGGTGAGCCAGGAACCCCAAACATAGCCAGGCACATGAGAGTACACTTGTGCGTGCACATGCACACATAGCACCCCCCATGTGCACACCCTGGGGGGCATCTCCCTGCCCTGTTACCTGGCTTTCCTGGATCTCCAGAAAGTCCCGGAGGGCCTCGGGCTCCAGGCATACCTGTCAGGCCCTGTTCACCTGGGAAGAGCATTAGCCATTGAGGGTGTTTCCCTGAGGAGGGTCACGTGCCCGCACCTCCAGGCTCATGGCTTCCCCAGGTTTGCTAACTGACTTGCTGGCAGGTGAGGAGGAGGAGGAGGAGGAGGAGGAAGGAGAGGACAGCAAGAACCAGACCACCCATTTCCCCAGGCTCCGTGCCACTCTGGCATCGTGGTGGGGACTGGAGCGAAGCCAGGGACATGGGCAGGGCAGGGAGTGGTGGCAGGGGCAGGTAGTAAGAGTGAAGACAAACCTCTTAGACCTTGCTGTCCGTCAGGGCCAGCGGGGCCTGGTAAAGGAGAAAAGTGAAGCCCGTCTGTTATTCTGGGGCCATTTCTGTGACCCTCCCCCTGTGCTGCCCCAGGAGCCTCAGAGCACACAGTGTCCCAGGCAGGAGCCCTCGCAGCTCTTCCTGTGGCCATCAGCTGGAGAGAAGCCCTGCCTTGGTCGCACCCTGGCTATGGCCTTCTCTCTCCCCCTTCCCCTAGGCCAGCAGTTGTCTCCTTTCTGCTGAATGTCACGGCCAAGGGCCTGGATGCTCCTAAGTGTTCGCTTCACGTACTTAGGTCCTGGAAGTCAAAGTTCCCCCATGTTCCTCTCTTCTCCTTCTCTAGGTGCCCTCCTGGTCTCTGTCCAAAATGGTGTCCTTCTGGGACTGTGTCTTGCTCTTCCTGTCTTTACTCGCATTGTCCTTGCTGCATGGGGAGTTTTCCAATCGGGGTATGTATGAAATCTTCCTCTTTCTAGGACTATCCTTCCTTCCGGTAGGAACTTTCTCTCTCAACTATATCTCCGTGGCATTTGGTACCTGTCACCACCTGTCACCTCTCACAGGCTTCATTTCCCCTTGCAGAGGAGAAGTGTCTTATCTGCTGGTTGTCTTATTTGTCCTGTGTACAGGTGGTTCTTATGAACAGTTGGCTAAATAAGTGATCCTAAAGGTGCCTCCTCTCCACTGTGGGGCTTACGTCCTTCTGGGACCCTGTGGGGCCTGATCCTTGGAAAGTTCTGGGGTTAGCTCTCACAGTCCCCTGACAGGTCCCTTCGCCTGGCCCTGGCCCTGGCCCTGGGATTCTGAAGGACCTCTCCCCTCACCTGTCCTCTGCTTCTAGGCAGGAGCTGGGTGGGTGGCTGTGCCCTGCCCAGGCTGTTTGGGAGCAGTGAGACTCCACAGAGGGAGGCTCAGCTGAAGCGGCCCGGAAAGTGGGACTTGACTGCAGCGAGCAGGACAGGGAGCAGGGGAGGGAGCCCCAAAGGATCCCCGCAGGGCCACGTGGCCATCGCCCTCACAGCGCAGACCCCACAGCAGCCGCCCTTGGGAACACTCACCCATTGCTCCTTTAGCTCCAGGTTCTCCCACAGCCCCGGGCAAACCTCTTGTGCCAGGCTCGCCTGCAAAGGACAGAGGGCCCGGTCAGCTGTGTGTCTGAGCACGATAGCAAGACCCCACTTGCTCCTGCACCCCGTCATGCCTTCCCACCACTGCTGCTTTTTGACTCCGAGGTCAGGGTGGCTGCCCTTCCCCTCCCCTGGGCTTCTGACCCACGCCAATCCTGATTCACAGGGGCATGTTCAGGAGTCTCATTCCCTGGAAACAGAAAGCCATCCCTTGGGGTCCAGCGTCATCAGGATCGGTTTCCTTTGTAGTCACACCGGGTTGAGTTATGAGCTTAGTGGGTGTCGTGGGACACCCTTTCTGCTACTTTGAGAATTGCTTATTAATTTTCCCAGCTAGATTCCCCAAAAGAATCAGAGACAACTATAAACTCCTCTTTCTGCCCAAACATTTACTGTCTGGACTGTACATTATGGTCCTCGCTTATCTCTTACTCACAGCTTTACTTATCTTTGTGCTTTTTCTAGATAGCAAGTTCCCTGAAGGTTTGTAGCCCAATTCTGTCTCATCCTTCTGTCCCCACCTCCGTGACTGGCAGGGTTACAGATCATGAGTAGATTAAAGGGGACTCCTGTGTCTACTGACCTGTGAGGCCTCGGGGTCCTTTCTCACCCTGGTCACCTAAAATAAACATGGGGCAGGGGCAACCATCAGTGTGAGCGCCTGCAGGGATGCGTGAGCTCTCAGCAGTGCAGTGCTGCCAGGGCACTGGATAAGCGAGGAGCGAGGCTGGTCTCCCAGGTGACCCCAAGCCCTGCTGTTTCCCAAGCAGGTGCCCTGGGTGCAGGAGGACCGAAGCAGAGGGCAGACACCCACAGTGCACCAGCCACCCCCCAGGACCACCCCACGCGGTTATGTGATGGTGGTGTTTGCTTTGCTTTGGCCTCCATTCCCCTATCTGAGGTGCGGCATAAGGAGGACCTCTTGCCTCCCTCTCAGTTGCAGGCTCTGAGAACCAGAGTCCTGGGTGCTCTCAGATCTGAGTACCCGGAGCAAGGCAGACTGTGGTGATAATGAAGCAGTGATGGGAATGGCCTACCTTTGGGTCCTGTAGGTCCTGCAGGCCCTTTGTCACCTGAGAAGGAAACAGACATGTTGGTGTGAAAGCCCTGCGGCGTACTGCGAGGTGGGTCAGCTTCTGTCTCCAAAGACAGCGCCCCCTTGCCCTCACTTCCCCCGCTGGCACTTGATGCACAGGCTGTGGGCTGTGTCTGTCAGCCACTCTGGCTCCCCGGCCTCCTCCTGGGATGCGGAGCATCCACAGGGCGACCTGGCAACCTGCTCTTCCTCCCAGGCCCTCCCCAGCTCACCTTTAACTCCAGGAAGTCCCACTTCACCTCGGATCCCTTGGACGCCCATAGAGCCTGCTCACCGGAGGAAAGCAAACAGGTGAACGCACCTCCCATCCGCACAGGGGCAGGCACACACCACCCCGACGCGCAGCCCGAAGTCAGAGTCAAAGGCTGCTGCGCACGAACTCCTGTGAAACCACTGCAGCCCAGGTTCCTTGTCCCTGCTGATCACTGGCTCTGGCACTGGAACAGCTCACGTGATCCTGGCTGCAGCTCACAGTTCTCAGGGCATCAGACAAGCTCTCTGGCCCCAGGGAATGGGGCAGAGGCAGGCAGTGGCCTAGGTGCAGGTAGGATGTGAACTGCCTATTGCTGGAGCTCTTGGGGGGCCTTGCGCCCCGCACCAGGTCAGGATGGACCTAAACAGGTCTCATCAGGGCTCAGCCACGCATGTGGATTTGAGCTTTGTGTCTCCAGGAGCTCTCTATAATTGCTTCTTTAAAAAGGCTTGGTTTTTCTTTTAACACCCCTCCTTTTTTCTCCCAGAAACAGCATCTATTTTCAAGAAGCAGCACACTGACCTGGGGGTCCTTGGGGGCCAGGAGAGCCATTGGAACCTGGGGAGGAGGAAGAGATGATCAGCAGAGGGTCCGGTACTGGCGGGGTCATGGGACCCCAGGGTGATGGGCAGGTGGGGGTGGAGGACTCACTTCCAGGTGAGGACTGTGTGGGTGTACATTGTTCCCAGAGTGTTCTTGACAGGACCCTGTGTCAGAGGGTCCAGCAGTGACCCCAGTACAATGTCTTCCTTAAGTCTGAGGCTGTGGGACTCTGGGCTAGGACATGGGTGAGGAGGGGAGGTGGCCAGATGGGCATCAATATGAGAAAGGGCCCATTCTCTCGGCTGTCCCAACACGCTGATTTTGATGTGTGCACTGTGGGCCCCAGCAGCAGGGAAGACTGATTCTGATTTCCCTTCTGATTCACCCACCCACCCAGGGATCGCACTGTGAGGCCACTGAAGAGGGGAGGAGACGGGGCCAAAGTTCCAGTCCCCAGCTTGACCCCCAGCAGACCCATAGCCAGACACAATCCGGGACCCCTCTTTTCTGGTCTGTCCTGGATGTGTCCTTCCCTGGCAAGCTGTACCCTGCCCTGAGCCCTGGACATACCTTTGGGACCCACAGAACCTGGGACACCAGGAGGACCCTGCAGTCCTGGTTCGCCAGCAGCTCCTGTGGCAGGAAGGAGCACGGTGAGAAAGCCCCCCATCTGGCTGTCCCTCGGCCAGGGGGTCATATGAAGGGGACACTTCCTGCTCCTCCATGGTTGCGGATCCTCTTGGGACCGCAGAGAAGCCACTAATTAACAAAATTCCACACTTTCTACTCCCAGATCCTTAATCTCCCATGAGGTCTAGAACTTATGAGGCACTCAATAAATCCTGGCTGCCTGGAGGAGCCACATTTTTAAGGGAAAAGTAAAACTAACAACAAAGCTTCCTGCTCAGCCTTTCAGCATTAGAAGATTTTGGGAGCCCACCTTGGTTTCCTGATTAGAAAACGGCTCCATGGTTAAGGATCTCATTGCAAATGTTCCCAGCCCCCTCCAGCACTGGTCTGCACCTGGGGCTCTCCTGTGTCCCTCACTGTGGTGTCCTGCACCCCAGCCCACTTTGCAACAGCTCCTGCTCCCTGCGTTGGCTATGCGCAGATCACCACCCCCGTCTAGGAAGGACATTTCACCGGGACCTCCTTGAGTTACAAGCACTGCAGAGCCCGTCATTGGTCCACTGGCCCCACAGGGCCTAGCACAGAGCCCACCTTGAGGAAAGCACTCAACAAACAGCACTGGAGGAAGGTTGGAGGGAGCCAGGTGGAAGAGGCCAGGATGGGGCTGGGGATGTAGCTCAGTGGTACAGCGCTTGCCTGGCATGTTTGAGGCCCTCAGGTTGATCCCCTGCACCACCGATTTTATGCACACATACACATATTCTATAAAATGTGGAAGGAAGGACCAACACAGCGAGCCCTCCTGGCGAAGGACTCGCCTCTTACCTCTGTCCCCTTTCTCCCCAAATCCAGGAGGCCCTGGTTCTCCGCGAGGTCCCATGGGGCCTTCTCGCCCTCTCTGGCCCATGGGTCCTTCCATGCCGGGATCTCCTAAAGACAGTCACGGCCAGCCTCACAGTTAGGGTCCAAGCCACAGCCTAGGGCTCCCCAGCTACGCCTCCCCGGCAGAATGCTGGCCTGGGGCCTCTTCCCTGACCACCAGCTCCTCATCCCGGCCCTGCAGACTTTGCTTAGCCCAGAGTACAGAGCGACTCTGAGAACACTACACTTCTGCTCCTAACTCGCTGGTGCCTTCTCTGCTCACTGTGGGCAGAGGTTGACATCCTCACGCTGGCTGCTGGCCTTGGGGCCACCCCTTCAGCTCCCTCCGCATCGTGCTCCTCCTGGGCTTGGCCTTGCGGCCTCTGCCTTGGCGCCCTTTCGTCTGTAGCACGTGGCTGCTGTCTTCATCTCTGCTCCCCGCCCTCCCCTCTGAACGACGCTGACTCCCGCTGTCCCGCCAGGCCCTGTCTTTCTCAGGTCACACGTGACTCCCTGGCCTGCTAAGACTTCTCTTGTTTCCCATGATTGCTGTCTCCCCCAGGGGTGGCAGGGTTGTCTCCTAGAACAGGGCCTGTTTACCACAGCCCTGTAATAAATGTTTCCTGCGTGCACGGCGAGGGGGAAATGAGTGGAAAATCCGGCTCTTACCCACACTGCCTTTTTGTCCCTTTGGTCCTTCTGGACCAGTGTGGCCCAAGGGCCCAGGGCTACCTGTGGACAAACGAGAGGACCTCAGCCCCGACTCCTCTGGAAACAGCAGCCAGGACAGAGCTGCCAAGGGCCAGCAGCCCAGAAGTCACCGGGGTTACACACCTGGAGTCCCAGGAAGGCCTCGGTCTCCTGCAGGGACAAAGGTAGAGACCTGTTAGCCAGGGGACCTAGCCCAGGTCCCTGAAGGAGCCGCTGGTGGGAATCGGGTTAGGGATGCCAAGCGAGCGATGAAAATACAATGAGCGCATGTTTTTAGTATAACTATGTCCCATAACTATGTGAGACACTGTCGTGAAGAATGAGAAACACAGCTGCACACACATCACAGGAGGCTGCGAGTGCTGTATTTTACCTGACAGCAGCGGGCTCAGGGGCCTAGAACCATCGGTTCTGAGGTCTGGGCTGCAGGAGGGGAATGAGGCGCTCTGGAGGGTCCGGGGGTAGGGAACCCAGTTCCTGTGCTTGGGTCTCTGGGAGAGCACGGCGAGCTGGGGACAGAGGGCGACCCTGACAGGGGAGGTGGCTGTCCGTGTGGATGTGCATGCCGGCTACAATCACCTGGGGTGCTCAGACCCGAGGTTCCTGACTGCATTGACATCCACTGAGCCAGGGCCCCGGAGGTGGCCCGTCCTCTGGCAGTTTCTATGTGCACCAGGCTTTGCCAAGCCCAGCCAGATGGGACAAGAAGATCCACGCTGTGTCCAGTGGGGCCAGGGGGCTGGCACCTCCTCCTCCTGATCTGACGGGAGGTGGGCTGGGGCCGTGAGCGTGGTGTGGGGGGTGGGGCGCGGCTGTAGGTACAGACGGGGCTTCGCCCGTGGTTCCTAACGGGACCCTGGCCAGGTCTGTCTGCAGCCCTGGGGTTGAGGGCCCCTGCTTTAAACCATGCTCAACCTTTCTCAGATGGGAAGGGATGGAGAGGTGAGGGATGGCAGGAGAAGGAGATAGAAAAGGGCCGAGATGGGCCATGCACTGCACCAACTGTACATCATGAACGGAAATATGTGCTGATGAAAGATTCAAAATAAAAAGTGAAAATGTCCATGTTGTATTTACCTTTCGGACCTTGACTGCCCATGTCACCTAAAAGCGGAAAGAAATGGAAAGTATGAGAGGCACAGGAGCTCAAGGGCCTGTCTGCCTCTCCACAGTGCGTCACAGCTGCATGACAGTGTGGGAGCCACACGTCAGGGAGAGGGGACCGGTGTGGTCCCTCTGCTCCCATGTGCGCCACTAGGGCAGGTCGCTGAGCCTCCCCTAGCTGCCGCCTGGGTCCCTCCCCATGGTAAGACCTAACTCAAGCTGGTTCTCAGCCCTCTGGGAAAGTGGTTCAGATTCTCATGCTTTCATTTGGAAAAAACAGAAGACGTTTCTGGTCCCCCTGGAACAGTGCCTCCCACGGTGGGACCGAGCGTGGGGAAAGGGCTTGAGTCCCTGCAGTACCTTTAGGGCCAGGGCTCCCACGGAGATTTCCTGCAAGAGAGCGAGTCCAGGATTAGGTCACATCTGTACCCGTGCACACACACAAGAGGGTGTCGTGGGCCACGGGGGAAACTGAGGCTAGTGCGAGGACTCGGGCTCTGCTCCCAAGCTTGGCAATTGTCCCACAGTCAAATGGGGTCCCAGGGCTGGCGCCCCTTCCTCCTGGGGCCATGAAGAAGACGAGCAGGAGGGAGGTTGAGAGTGGCTGAGTGGGGTCGCCAGCCCTTGGTCGCTTGCCACCTGGAGACAAAGCAGCAGACCGGGGTGAGCCAGCCCTGCACCCCGCACACGCTCACCGTTCTCCTGCTCCCTCAGCAGCCTGTTCCTCACGAACACCCAGAGCTCCTCCTGGCTGAGGCCGCCCACAGACCCGGCCCTGCTGGCACCCACTCCCTCGCCGGGCGTGGCACCCTGGAGCCGCTCCCTGTGGCTCTTTTCCATCTGGTCCTCATAGTACAGCACGCCGCCCCGGCTCCTCTCCAGCTCGTCCACACGGGCTTTCAGCTTCCTCACCTCCTCTGCTGCAAAGGGACAAAGGACAGATGGTGCCATTGGCGAGAGCCCGTCCTGTGCCCCACAGTCGCTGCTGTGGGGAGCCAGCACGGCCTGGTCTGGGCAGCTTCTTCAGGGTTAACCCACGGTCACCCTCTCGGAAATGGCCTGGGCTTGTTGGCTGAACTGAGTGCAGAGCTCATCCTCCTGCTGTTGGAAAAGGCGAAAAGCCAAAGGCTGCAGACTGGCTGTGCTGACAGCCTCTAGCAGCCACAGGTGGGACTAGGCTGCCCTAGGGTCCCGGCTACATGCTGGGGGACCACATGCCCTGCCAGGGGCCTCCCGAGCCTCAGTTTCCTCATCTGTGGCAATGCGGGGTTTGCATCTATGACTTGAGACCTCTGGCCAGTGCCTGCCTTTGGAAGGGCAGTGGGCTTGGGCAGGTCCTGCTCCCTGCCATGCAGACTGCCCTGGGACCTTTGCACCTACCCAGAGCGATGAGGCCAAAGAGCAGCCCCAGGAGCAGGAGCCAGGTGAGCAGCAGGCCCAGCAGCCACTTCCACCAGCTGCAGCAGGAGCCACAGGGGCACCAGGAGGGCGCGGCCCCCCACAGTCCTCCAGCGCCACCACCGCCACCACCACGGTGCTCATAGCCATGGGTTTCTGCAGAAAAAACAGGAAGGCGTGGTGATGGAGGCACTTCTGCCCCTTTCCCTCCAAAGTCCCAGCTTTGGGGGACTCCCCGTGGCCCAGGTGCTGGGGCAGGGCTTTGTGCTGAGCAGCAGCCCAGAGGAGTGGAAGTCTGGCGATCGTGGGCCTGAGCGTGTGTCCCTCACAGGTCTCTGAACCTGTAATTGGTGTGGAGATGATCTCCTTCACGATAGTTCCCCAGTGCAATGAGGCAGCTTCGGCAGCAGCACACAGCTTGAGGCTGGGGCCCTCTGTACTGTGCGGACCGCACTGCCCTGGTCTGCCACCACCCAACCTGTACCAGGCCTCACCTGAAGTCTTCCCACGGCCTGTCTTGCTTCACACGACTCATGCTTTGTGGTCCCCGTGGTGCCCAGAGTCACACACAGTACTTAATGGGGCCCAGTCAGCCCAAAAAGTTGTTTGATGTCTCCAATAGGGATGTAGGGAGGAGAGGAGGGCCAGACCATTGGGCTCGAGTCACCCTGGGCCCCCACACAGGGTGTGAGCTCTTCCTGGGGTCAGAGCTGAGGACTCTGCCTACAGCTGCCAGTTAGGGAGCAGGGCCTGTGAAGTGCCGTTGCAGCGCTGGGCTTCTCTGAGGCCACCTGCAGCCTGCAGCCTGCCCTCAGCCTGCTCCTTCCGGAGTCTGTGGGGAGCCACAGCTGGTGGCTCCCATGTGCATGGGCGCCAGGCAAGGGGCCGCCCTGTCACCCGCCACTCCAGCCCCGGGGTCTGTCATGGCAGAGGCCCCTCTCACCCACCTGCGGACGCAGACTTGCCCTTGGTGGAGACAACCTTCACATCTCCTGAAAGGCAAACGGGTTTGGACCTGAGCTTGTCATCCTGCCCCTTGCATTGGTTCTGGGGATACAGTCACACTCCACACACATGCTTGCATACACCCAAGGCACCCTGCAAACAGCAAGCCACTCAGTCCTCATGGATCTGGTATTTACAACAGCATCCACGAAGACGTGGCTTGGCCAACAAGTGACGGAGGAAGAGAGCTAGTGTTTAAACACTCTTGCAGCCTTGAACCTTTAAATGTCAATGTTTTGGAAGATCACGTTGGGGGTGACATTGACATTCAAACAATAAGTGTGCTTGTGAGAGATGACTGATGTTTTCTTTTCCTTTGGCCCTGGGAATTGAACACGGGCCTCACCCACATGAGGGACACGCTGCATGCGGACTTCTCTCTTGGCTAAGGGACTGTGAACACAGTTGTGGTCATGGTCAGCAGCCCCACCTCCTGTGGGAGGGCACTGAGGATGTTTGGCCAGGACTGGCATGGAGAGCCAAGTCTGTGATACTATTTGAGCATTTGTGGGCATGCATGGAGTTTTCTGTGAGTTTGTCAATACTTTTCATAGTATTCCAAAAAAAAAAGAAGTGTTTTTGGACTTCACAGCCCTGGCTCCACCCCTAAAATGTGAGGAATCGCTAACCTTGCTGATTTAGTCAGGTTCTAATCCCCTCACTCTCCGAGTCAGGGTGGTGACTGGCTTCACTTGCATTTACTTTACAATGTTCCATGAGTTGCGTTTCCCCACTTTACGACCTCCCTGAAATAGCTGTTTGGAGGATGCTGCAGGACTTTGTGAAGAAAGGTGTTTAGACAAGAAAGAACCCAAATATTCGGGAAGGAAAAAAAAAAGCAAAGCTAGAAAGGCTTTGCAGGATACTTTCCTAATCATGGGAGGACCAGTAGGGTGAGACAAGAACGTCACAACTGCCACACCAGAGGAACACTCTGCACACCCATGCTCTCCCGGGGAGCTGGTTAGAACAGCTCCCTCCACAGCAGGTCTCGGGTGGGGGGCTGGAGGGTGTGGGGTCTGGGTTCCACTGGCTTGGGGACACACCCTGAGTGGCACGGTCTCAGGAGAGGAAGAAATGAAACGCGGCCAGTTTGCTCTTACCGTTCGTGTCTGCTTTTAGGCAGGTGTCGGCAGTGTAGGCAGCCTCCTTTTCTTTTTTCAGGGTGTCTTCTGAAAAAGAAGCTGTGCACAGAACCCATGATAACCTGGCACCTCCTCCCCCACCTCTCCCATCCTGCCCCACATCCCCTGGCTGCTCGGAGAGGTCAAAGTGAGCCAGATGTGAAAAAGCCCTGCTCGTGTTGGGCCAATCTCCCAGGGCCTTGCTTGTGTCAGACCTGCTGTTGCTCAGAGACCCCCCTGGAAACTGCCTGAGTCTTCACGGCTCTTCTGCCTTCAGGACAGCCCCCCGACACTCTATTAGGGCAGGCATTTTCCACCAGGGTGGCGTAGCCCTGGGTTCCTGACAAAATCCCCTCAGATCCCTTTGCTAGGCCGCCCGGCTCTGGCGTACTTGCAGCAATGCCGGCGGGGGTGGCAGTGAAGACTTTCCCACTGTCCTTGGTCATGATCAGCAGCTCCATCTCCTTCTTGGAAGGCACATTGTCTTTCTCCAGGATCAGGAACTTGCAGTCCTTGTGCAAGAGGTCATCACTTTGGACATTGGTGGTGCAGGCTGAGGAGGAAGGAGGCCCAGGAGGAGGAAGGAGAATGTGCCCGAAGAGGGGAGAGGGAAGCAGCAAGCAGAGCAGAGAGGAGGAAGGAGGTAGAGCGAGATTAGTGAGAGCTAGGGTGAGGCTCCTGTTCTCCCTGACAGTGGTGCTATGAAGTTCTTGGGGGGCCAAAGACACCCCTCCATCCGGCTGGCTGGGCCTGGCCACCAGGAGGTCGAGTCAGTGACAGGGGTGCTGGGCCAGTGGCCAGTGGGTCTGCGTCCCCACCCAGCAGCACGGGATCTTTGCCAAATGGGTGACCTACCCCCTGCCTCAGCCAGGCAGGACCTTTAACTAGAGTGACTTCTAAATGCTGTCTTTGCCGTCTTGAGGAGGCTCTTCCTGACCAGTTGCCCACCCCTACACATGCACTCCTGTTTCCACCACATCATGGGCAGTGCATTTTCTGCAGCGATCCTGTGTGTTTTGTCTTTGTGTTTGCCATCTGCCTGCTCCACTGGAGTCATCAGGTTGGTGAGGGCAGGAGTCTGCCCTGCTTTGGTCGCAGTTGCTCCCAGCACTTAGAACAGAGTCTCTTATACAAACTCAGTGCCCGGTAACATTTTTTTTTTTTAAACCAGTGACTGCTGAACAGAAGCAACACTGGGGTCAGAGCAGAGGAGAAAGTGGGCTCGCAGTGTGGCGTGGAATCCAACTTACAAAGATTCTGTAGGAAGCAGGGAGGGTGCTGGCAAGGAGGGGCTCCCTGGTTCTTACAGTGGGTACCAAAGGACTGTAGTCAAGTGGGTGGCTGGACAGTAAGTGCAGATCCCGAGCAGGTGCGGTGGGTGGGGCTTTCTGCCCCCTTGGGTGGGAAGGGCCGAGGTAAGTTCAGGGTACGCTCATCTCTGTGCTCAGAGAAACATTCGGGAGACCCTTGGGGTGGGTTGTGTTTGTGGACCTCAGAGCACGCATGGATTCTGTCCCCTGCTCCTGTACACCCTGGGTCACAGCTGGGCAATTCTGCCTGGGTGCTGGCCTGACCCCCGGCAGCGGAGAGCAGCACTCACTGGTAGAGGTGGTGGACACGCCAGTGCTCACAACAGCGGGGCTCTGGGACACATTTTTCTTCACACCATGTGCTGCAGGAGAAGGACCATAGTGTGAGCTCGCCAGCACGGAGGAAGGCGCCTGCAGCTCTGAGCAGCTAAATCAGCCCTGGCAGAGGTGGCCTCCTCAGGTGAGGTGGGCCCCGGCTAAACTTCTCCAGCCACCGGAGCAGCGAAGAGGGCTTAGATGGGACATTCATGGGTACAGTCACGCTCACCCTTCTAGGACTGTTCCAGGGCCCACCTATCCCAGGAAGTCCTCTTAGGCCTCATATCCATCCCTTCTTCCTGCATTCCCACCCCACGCAATGTCTCGTTTCATTCCTGTCATTGCTGCAAGTGCATGTGTTAGACTTTCCACTCCAGCATGCAGGTTGAAGGCGAAGGCCGAGGCTCGTGACTCTCCCCCCTGCCCCAGCTTCCAGCTTTGCACAGGTCAGCAGCCTGGGGTCCACCATAAAATCAACCAGGGGACTGATCTGTGGTGACAGTGGGGCTGAGCAGGAGTGAGCTGTGTGCTGGAGGGACCACCAGGCTGGCCAAGGCACAGTGAGACCCATGAGGACGTGCAGGTGACACATGCCAGGGCACAGACGCCCCTGTGGGGCAAACTGGCCTGCACATGGTCAAGGGTGCCGCCTCAAGTCTGGGAGGGGCTGTTCTGGGGAGAGGCCAGTCCCTTTTCAGGGGCCTTTCAGTCCTTCTGAGCTGCCGAAAGGGGTACTGAGAGCCGTGTCCTCAGGGAGGTGCCACTTTCCAACTCCAGAACGGGACCCGGCTACTGACCTGTTGAAGTGGCGGCTGTGCCATGGGACAGAGCAGCTGAGCTGGAGGCCAGATTGTTCTGCATTCCAAACACTGTGAGAGGGACCGGGAGCTGTGAGAACCGGTGCATGGACGCTGCCTCCCTACAAGCTGCAGGCCACCTCCTCAAGCCCCCGACCCCCTTTCGTGACAAACTGCTTTGCAGATGTCAGGTTTCCAGTCTTCCTCAATCCCCAGACTGTTAGTGACACACGTAATTTTCGTATGGCTCCACCTCCCCACCCCAGGCCAAATTTTACTAACAGTTCCTTTTGCTGGGCAGTTAGGACCACACAACTTAACAGCTAGCTGCAGTACATCCGGGGTCTGACAAGTGTTTCTGTAACCCTTGAGGTCCTAAAACATCCGGTGTTGGGACTGAGAGGCAAATACTCGGCAGATTCCTGGTTTCTCGACAACTCTTTCTTCTCTTCACTCAAACATGGAAAACTTCCCTAACCCTCCTTATCCCTTTCAAGACTCCTGGTTCATGTATTAACAACATCCAGAAACCCACTCGCCCTTAGGCGATTCAGGTGATGACACTGACCTGAGGAGCAGGAGCTGAGTCCAGGCTGCAGGGTTGGGGAGCAGGGGGCCAAGTTGTTTGGGACTCCAAAGACTGCAGGGAAGAGGAAGGGTGGGTGAGAGGGGTTCTGGTCATCACAGGAAATGCCAGGACTGGGTTTTTATGTATGGTTACATTTTGTCTTTTGGAAACATCTCATGTTCAGTTCTGTCGCCTGGCAGCAGAGAACCAAACACCAGGCTGTGGTTCACGTCGGGCCCCAGCTGACAGGTGATCTTCAGTTGGTAGTGGACAGAAGCTTTGAAGTGGACGACTTGCTCAAGGTTGGGTCCCACAGTGGACTGACGTGGGCGATGACAGAGCCCCAGAGTCCCATCCGGTGTCCTTCCCCGTTCCCCCACTTTTCCCGATACCCGGTTCTATATTCCTTTCTATAGGACAAGACTGGAAGAGACGCCTTCTGGACAGCACTGACCAGACATTCCAGGCAAAGTCGTGGCTTGTCTGGCTGAAGAAAACCTCCCCATTTGCCCCAGGGACAGCAAACGCCCCAGCGTTCATTCAGCTCCAGGGCAGAGATGCGGAGACTTGGATTGCGCGGGGGGAGGGAGCGCACAGCGGCCACCTACCTGAGCCTGCTGAGTAGGCGTTGGTGTTGAGCAGGGAGGAGCTCTGGGCCGTCACGTTGTTGTGATAGGTCCCCGTGGAGGACCCCGCCGGCAAGGTGGAGGACCACAGATGGGAGGGCAGGTTGGCATCCAGGATGGTGGTGTCGTAGGTGCCCGACACTGGAATCCAATATGAGCACTTGTCAGGGAGAGAAGAGTCCACATCTCCCCACTGGGGGAATGTGGTGGTTTGGCTTCCAGGGACTACCCTAGGGTCCCACATCCCAGCAACCCAGGGGCCAGGGCAGCCGGGCAGCCATCTCACTTTTCACTGAAATGTCAGTGCTGGTGAAAACCAATCTCACCAGCCCTTGGTGAGATGCAAAGTTGATCTGGGCTCTTTCTCCCCACCTCCTGGCAGGATGTCCCACTGTTTGCTGGCTCCTCCATTGTCAAAGATTGGGGGCAGCTCTCTTGGAGCCAGCGAGACCCCAAATCAAAACTCGGACAGAGTCCCAGACACATGTGGGGGTCAGGCAGGACTGCCCTCGGGTCTGAGGCCACACTGCGCACATCCCCACCTGCCCCGCCGCCTGGTGGTGCTGGCCAGCCCAGGGGTGATAAAGCACCCAAGGCTTGGCTTCATAGGAAAAGCACAAGGAAGGTCAGGCCCGTTGATCTTTCCTAGGTGTGAACAAGAGGCAAGCAGCGTTTCAGAGAGAACTTGGTTGCTTTCCTCCCTCCCTCTGAGGCTCTGCTCGTTTGTCTTCCTGACCGCGAAACCTCCTTTGCGCTCGGTAAGCACTTGACACACGGGTGCTGGACACCAGTCGTCCCACCCCTTGGTTTCCTGTTCACTCCCCAGACCCAGCACCAAGAGGGCAGCAGCTGTGTCTGTCTTGCCCACTGCTCTCCCTCAGCGCCTGGCACTGGACGCAGAAGAGGCAAGTAGTAAATGCTCAGCAGAGAAGGAGCGAAAACGCTACGGCTTCCCTGTACTCTGTGTGTGGGGAGCCTGACCAACACAGCCAACTGTGCAGAGGCCACTGGAGGAAAGGAGCCAGACTCCTGCATGTCTGTGAGGTGGTTCACTGTGTGGGCGCAGGACACAGCCCGAGGGTTCTCGCTGCAGAGACAGTGGATTGACCTTGTTTTGCGGTTCACCCTTTTTCCTCCTAAGCCCTTTCTCCCTCCCTCTGACTTCTCTGGCAAAGCCTGAAGGGGTCCAGGGCGCCGCTGGTTCCCAGCCAGTGTAAGTCTGCACCTTCTTCCTGCCCCCCACAGCCTGGGTCCGGGCTTACCTGACTGGGAGGTGGCTGTCATGACTTTGGTCTCCACGGTGCCTTTCTTGGGGATGGGGAGAGTGTTGGACGAGTTCCGGGTGGGGCTGGCACTTGCCGATCGGCTGCCCTTGAGCAGACGCTTGACATCATCCAACTCTGTCCCTGTGGAGGAATCCCCAAAGTTCCCCTCAGGCCCAGGACTCCGCTGAAAAGCTGCAGTGAGGGGAACATCCAAGGTGTGCTTCCCACATCGGGCATTTTTGGTTAGCTTTATACTTTTTGTGTTTTGCTAATTATAACACTTAATCCACCTAGCCCTGGATAATATTAATAGCCTCATAAATATACCTCGCAAGAGGTCAAACAGATGCCACAGAGATGTTCTGGTGGCTGTCACCTGGGCGTGGGCAGTTAGAAACCAGGTCTGCGGAGCACATGGTCACCTCACCTCTGCACAGGGTGCCCTGGATGTCGGGTCCTGGCCCTGTGCTGGGGGTGTCCAGAGGAGCCTGTGGCCCAAAGACCTGGACATCACCCTGCATTCACACATGACTCAAGTTCAAGTCCAGCCCACTGATTCTCTGTGTAGCAAGGTAAGCTAGGCAACAAGCTCCTCGTGCTTCCTCCCAAAGTGGAAAATGTGACAGAAGGGGGCACTGAGCAAGGGCAACACAGAGGAGGAGTCTGGCAGGCCCACGCAAGTCAGTGCTGGACCTCACGGGCTCCTCCCCCACCCCCAGAGCTCTGTCCTTTGGCTTGACACCCCGAGCCCAGAAGGACTCGGCTGACCAGATCCCACCGCCAAGGAGCTGAACTTGGGAGCTGAGCTCCTGCTTCAGTGTCCTGACCCAGCCCATGTTTCACCATGTACTTGGTTTCCAGCCTAAAAGTTAGGCTTTTCAAAACCTTGCCAAATAGCCTCTAAAGAGAGCAGCAGGTCTTAAATCCAGTGTGGGGATACCGGGAGTCTTCAGCCTTGGAGGTGAAGCTGGAGCCACCACAGTGTACTGGTTCTGTCCAAGCCGAACTTGTCCATTGCATCCCCACCCTGAACCATGCCTCAGACTCTAATTCAGGTCCATCCTTTAGGGCACACCTGGCCCAGGCAGACCTCTCTGCCCTAGGCTGGCATGGAGCCGCCCTGGGCTGTATCGCCTCACCACACAGCTGTGACGTTGGCTGGTCCACCTTCTCCACATTGCTGTATGAGCCTCTAAGCAGCAACTAAAGCCCAGCTCCTAACAGAGGGGAACTCACAGAAGACCCTTAAAGATGCTTTCTGATTGAGTGCACACACACAGCACTAGTCCGTAACTCCTAAATAGTACACAGTATTCACGTGGGCCATTGACCACTTACATCTGGTAGAAGGCGACGCACTCTGCAGCCGAACTCGAATTTCACTCTCTGTGCAAAGAAAGAGACACGCCGGCCGTGAGCGGAGGAGCCCAGGCTGTGGCTCCTGACTCCGAGCTCTGAGTGGTTTCAAGCTGTTCTGAGATTTCTGTGCCCACAAACGGGAAACCTAGCTGTCCTAAGAGGGATGCTGCCTCACCTCACCTGTCCCTCCCTTCCAGGCACCCGAGACCCGATGGCATCTCAGGGCAGGGAGGTTGCACGGCACTCAGCAGTGACTGTTCCCTTTCAAGCTTCTCCCCTGCCTCTGTGCTCCCTTGGGCACAGGGAAGCCCAAGCCTGCAGTGTGCTGACGGCTGCTGAGGCCAGGCCTCGCCTGCCCTTCTGTGCATGTCACGAGTCCCAGCGTGAGGCTGGCTCCCACGAACTGCCTGGGAAGTGCGAACCGAATGAGTTGAACCAAAGCCGGTGACAGGGCTCACCTCGAGTTTGGCTCCGTCCTCTGGTGGCAGAAGATGCTGGGAAGGAGATACATGCAGTTTTAGGCATATAGAAGAAGAGGTACGCTGGATATTTTTGACAGGAAGGTAAATACTTGGGAGAGTGTTTTCTTACTGTGTGAAAACCCAGTAAAGGGCTCTTCTGTACAGCAGATGCTTAGTAAATGATGACCACATAGCAATCAATGATGACTGCATAGCTGAAGGGCAGAGAGCGACCCGAATGCCCCAATGCAGTAAGATGTTCCCTTACTAATGCTTAATTTAGCCTGAGGCAGTCTACCTGGGAGCACAGCGCCTCTGTCTTGGCTGACAACACTGATCAAATAGATCAAAAGCTGTCAAGTCATCCCTTTAGTTTATTAGAGCCTGCTTTGGTTTTCAAGTATAAGCAAATAAATAAAATATTCACTGTATGATCAGTGGTCATATCCTCAATTTATGAGCCCAGTAAGCTTCCAAGAACAGGGACCAAAGACCTGAGGCCAAATGAAGACTTGGTCTAGGGTTCTCTAGGCCATGATGGGGCTCTTGGAAGCAAGCTAGGGTGGAGGTGCTAGAGTGAGGGCATCGGTTGCTCTGTGACTGCTGGGTGTCTTTGCAGGAAGGTCCCCGTGCCTCTCATGGAGGAGGAATCTCAGCATTTACTGCTTGGCCTTAGCGGTGTATCTGCCCAACCACGAATCTTGTGTAAACAGCTTGCATTTTAACAGTGCTGCGAGCAAATGCTTGTGAAAGCAAGAAATGTGATGGACAGTCCCTGTGAGATGAAGCACAGGGAACGACAAGCCGGCAGTCACCTCTTCTGATGCATCTGGTCGGCTCATGGTGTTTCCCGCCCACCACCCAGCCCTGCAGGCTCAGAGAACCAGGGAGAACATACCGAACTCCTTCCGAGGGTACTCCGGGGAAGAGTTGCCACTGGAACTCCCTGCAGAGGGGGACGAATGCTTAGCACAGCTGGCCTCCTGGGCCTGTGAACTTCCCAGAGAATGGGCCACTCCAGCCCCTTCTTCCTACCCCACGGCCACAGGCATTTGAGGAAGGGTGAGCAGGCATTTGGAAAGAATCAGGCTCAAGACTTAGAACGTGACTCCCCAGTTCTCTGACCATGTGACGCTCATTTCTGCAAGTGGATCCTGTTCACGTAAAGGTATGAGCCCTGCCCAGGCCTAACATCAGAAAGCACTGTGGAGGGCTGGGGACGTAGCTTAGTGGAAGACGAACGAAGAAAGGAGAAAGAAAGAAGAAGAAACAAGGAGAAGGGGGGG
>NW_022900920.1:30848247-30857569 GCF_012274545.1 Fukomys damarensis | reverse complement strand
GGAGGGGAAAGACCAGAAGAGAGATAGCACTGCACCGCGTGATGAAATTCACCTTGTTGGAGCTTGGGCTTCCTGGGCAGCTCTTGCCTTGCACCAGCAGGCCAGCCTCTCTGCGCTGGGACAGCAGCCTACTCTACTCATTCACTAGGGGACTCCTGCCTCCGTCACTAGTACCCCATCTCCTCTCACTATACACCTGCTCTCTGTGTGGCTGGCCCATTCCCTCTAGAACTGCTCCTGCACAACCCGGGGCCCCAGTGGCCTTAGTCATGGAGCCAGGTGCCTTGCATGGCCCCTTCTCCAGCCTGAGCAGCTATAGCTCTTCCTTTTCTCTTTGTTCCCAGGGCTTCCTTTCCCTTTCTGCCCCCCGCCCTGCTGCTTTCTCTTTCTTTGCTCCCTCCTGCATTGACACTTTCTTCCTTGGCAAACTTTGTGGTCTTCCAGTCCACAGCATCCCTGTGACCCACTCCCAAACTCAGTTCTCACCTGAACTTCCTCCCGAGCGTAAATCCCACATCTCCACCACCTGCTCACCAACCCCTCCCAAGAGCTGTGTTGGTGGCTCCATTTGAGGACAAAGTAACCGAACTCATTCAAGCAGAGTCCTGCTTCAATTGTTAGCTCCACTATGAGCCCAGTCTGTGCCTGAAATCTCAGCCTCCCAATTCTCCTAGTCCTGGACCTCAGATATGATGGACTGTTCTGCTCAGAAGTCTCCGTGGCTGCCCACGGGGTGCAGAATGAAGGCCAAGCAGCATAGCATAGCATTGACTCTGGCGCTCCAATCCCCCTTCTGTCCTTTTGTCTGCCTGAACCCAGGGCCTCAGGATGCTCCCACTGAGCTGCAGCCCAGCTTCTCCAATCCAGTTCCCAGCACGCTGCTGCTGCTGCTGCTTCCTGCACGAGCCCTGACGTCACTTCCTGACTTGTTCATGCAGCTGCTCCCTCCCTGGCCTGCTGTCTGCCTCCCTGGGTGCCCACACCAGGCAGGCCTGGTTCAGACTCAGACATCGCCTGCACCGTGGCGTTCCCTGATTTCCTCAGCTGAAACTGGTATGCGCACCTACTTTGCATTATAGCTTTTTTTTTTTCTTGTACCGGGGCTCAAACTCAAGATCTTGCGCTTGTGAGGCAGGCAGCAGAACCACTGAGCTAAATTCCCAGCCCTAACTTTTTTTTCCTGAACTGGGGATCAAACCCAGGGTCACACTGACCTATATCCCCTGACCCTTTTGATTTTTTTATTTTTTTAAGTTTGAGACAGGCAACTCTCTTGCTAAGTCACAAGTTGCCCAGGCTGAGCTCGAACATTTGATCCCCCTGCCTCAGCCTTCCAGAGTGCTAGGATTACAGGGGTGCGCCACCATACCCAGCTGCATGACAATGTTTTATCTGTCGTCTCCAAGAGGACAAGATCCACGACTGATTCATCTCAGCACCCCTGAGGCCCTCCCTCCACTCACAGTACCCGCCTAGGAGGGGTTTGAAGAGGAACCAGCTTAAGAGTGAGTAGAAGGGTGCAGAACAGGCGAATGCGCAAAATCGTCAAGTAATGTGAGTCTATAAAGGAAATTAGGGTGGGGGTGAAGCCAGGGCCAGCCCATGAGTGTTCTGGGCAAGCGGAGTCCCACAGGGAGAGGGGAGTTCTTTCCGTGGTCTGTAGGACAGGTACCTTCGTACATTCCGTGGCGAGCAACGTGGGTTTTCCTCTCGAAGGTTGAGCCTGGCGAGTTGGGTAGGGTGGAGGCGGGGGAGTGAGCCCTCCGGTAACTGGAGGTGGACGTGTTGCCTCGCAAGCTTCCACCTGCAAGGGGTGGGAGGTAGAGCCCTGGGGCACTGACACCCGGTCAGTGTAACCAGGCACCTCAGGAAGCTGTTGCGAAGGGAGGCCCTGAGGGACGCAGTGACAGAGCACACACATGATAGGGGCTTTCCCAAGGGCCGGTGCTGAGTCACAGACCCCTGCTTGGCTGGGCCAGAATATGACCAGTGGCCCCCAACAGGGAGGATAGGACTCTCGGCCAGCTTACTCCTTCTCACACCCTGGGTTTTCCTTGTGGCCTCGGTGTGAGGGATTATGTGTGTGCTCTTGACTTCATATTATTTTCCCTTGCTTTGCTCTGTTTTGCTTTTGATTGGAGGAGTATCCCATGGGCAGCAGTGGGTCTGTGTGTGCTGTGGGGTTACAGGTTTTCAGAGTCTCCAAGCGGAGAAACCCGATTACTAGCTTGCTTTTGTTGTTAACTCACATGGTCAACCTTAACAAGCACACCCCTTCCTAAAAGACCAGGCTTGGGGGCAGGCAGCTTCCTACCCACACAGGTCTTTTACATCAGGGACTGAGTGAATATAAGCAGGGTTCAAATGCTGATGACCAAAGCCCCACCCTCCCCGGGCCATGCATCAGCCAGTGGTCCCCAAGCTTTGTGGCATCAGGGCTCTGGTTTCCGGGAAGACAACTTTTCCACAGATAGCAGGGTAGGGGGAGTTTGGGAGCAGCTTCTCATCAGGAGCCCGAAGCCTAGACCCCTCACACACCCAGTTCACACTGGGCTCACCCTCCCATGAGATCCTAATGCTGTGCTGATAGGAAGAGCGTGGCAGGGACCCTGCATGCCCACTGCTCGCCCCTACAGATGGGGACCCCAGTTTAGCTAACTACTGGGGCGTGTGGAATCGAAGACCAGCATCTGCACAGGTGCCTCGCCTGCACTGGCTCGGGATCACATGTGCCACCCTTCCTGCCCCAGCCTCGCCCTGGTGAGTACTCACTGGAGTTTATGTAACTGCTGCTGCCGTGGCTCAGGCTCTGCTTCTCCAGCCGGCCCCCTCCACCAAGAGAGCCCGTTTTGGCATAGCCATTGCTGGTCCCTCCTTCTGCCCAAACCAAGAAACAGGTGACAGTTCAGGGTGGGGCCGGGTCGCACCATCCCGTCGCCCTCTGGCTTCTCACCCGGCCCTCCTGGCTGGAGTCCTGCTCCCACTGGTTGGGGAGCTTGTCTGAGATGCAGATATTATACTGATCTAAAGGACGCCGGCAAGTTTCTCACTAGGAAAGTGAATGCTAGACAAAGACGCGGAGTGACAAAAAGCTCCTTGAACAGAGGCCCCTGGACCGGGCCCAGAGAAGTTGGAGGGATGTGTGGCACCTCTGGGTCCCACGGGCCGTCCCCCAGCCCACCACCAGGCTTCCTGAGAGGTGCGGGTGATTTGGGGAACTTGAAGATTCATTTCAGAACCTGCTAAGCCCGTGAAATGGCTCTGCGCTCGGGGTGGGTAGGATTTTGATATGTTAGTGTTTAGGAGAGCAAATCAAGACAGAAGGCAGTTTTGTGGGTTCTGGGGCTGTGGAGAGGGGCAGGGGAGAAGAAGGTCCAGTGACTCTAATGTCCGGAGGCTCTTTATGGCAGGATGGAAATGCTCTAACATTAGACTCTGTAACTACACTAATCACCCAAGGGTCACACACTTGAAAAGCTACACTCTGTGGTATATAGTTAACTTCAGTATAACTGTTAAAGAAAAATCAAACGTTTTGGATTTGCTCACTTGGGAGCGACCTCCCATGGACAAAAGTATGGTGTGGGGTCTTTACAGGCGGCCTACGGGAGAGGCATTCACTTACTTGGTGGTAAGGATGTAAGTCTTGTAGTTACCGTTTCAGTGATAACTGAAAAGGACAAAAAGAGAGAGGAGAGCTTAGGGAATGTAGGGAGACCTCTGTATTTGGACAAGGCCTGCTATCTGTCAGGTTGAGTGTGCAAAGTTAAATTCAGCATAGGCTTTGTGTACTTGTGCTATACAGTGCGCGATCTGACCGTGTACCTGAAAACGAGCAGTAAGGGGCCTGCAGCATAAGTCTAGCTCTTTGGAGCCAAAAGCAGTTAAGCCCGATTTGACAGCTGTGTTGAATTGGCATCAGGCTCTCTCACCGACAGCTGGGTCCTGAGTTGGACTCTAAAGGTATCTCAGGTGACACCACCTTTATGCCAAATTCCTTCCCAAAGGTCCTGTCAGCTGGGACCAACACCTCAGCTGTTTCCAGGTCATTGCGATTCATCCCGAAGTCTCCAGGGCCAGCATGAGTGTGGAAGGCAGAGAAAGGAAGAGGCTCGGTGCTTAGTGAGATCAGTGGTCCATGAACCTCAAAGGCAGACTGGAGGACCAGTCCCCTTTGACCCCTACCATGGAGACCCTCTGGCCCCAGGGACGGGGAGTAATGAAGGCACTGCGGCTTCAGGGGCTTGAGATGACACCATTGTACGTGTGTGTGTGTGTGTGTACATGCGGATGGGTTGAGGCGGTGAAAGGAGAGAAGGGTGGAAGATAGTGTGGGATCATTTTGAGCCACCGCAAGCCACACTGTTGGTCTGCTCCAGCCTGCACCTCCTCCTTTACCCCATGTTTCCCTAATTAGTTTGGTTTTCCTACTAAGAATGTAGCAGGCATAGTATTCAATGCATAAAGGGAAATGAAAACTTTGTCAGAGGACAGTGGCATTTAAAGCCCTCGTGATACAGCCTTTTGCAATTCTTTGACACATAAAAAATAAATTATTTCCTAACCTGAACTTCCAAATCTGAGAAGCCAGTGTTTATTTTTTTTAATTAGAAATAAGTGAAAGTCACAGAATAAGTAAAAAAGCTCCCTAATTTTGAGTTTTTAGGTGTAGAGATTAAATGTGTCTGACTTTATCCCTTGGGAAGTTTCAGAAAATAAATGTGTCCTTTTTCATATGTAGTGTAGATTTTGACTGTAATGTTATTCCATGCAAGAACTAGGATATCATACTTTCAGATTTCTGTTATTCTCTATCCCTAAGAAGAGAAATTGTTAAATGAACTGTGGTGATTGTATTCAACAAAATATTCTGCAGCTATTAAAAATGCTGGTTATGAAAACTATAAGAAGCACCCCCCCCACCCCAGTACTGAGGATCAGACCAAGGCCTCTCACATGCTCGGCCGGGCTATACCACTAAGCCACGCCCCTAGGCCTGGAAGTGGTCATTTTCATCCTGGAAGGAAAGGCGCGATACATTTTGATTCCAAATGTGTTAAAATAAATATCAACAGGGGCCATCTTATGGAAAGGAATAAGGTCCACTTGGGAATACCTTTTGATATAATACAGTGGTTGTAATGGAATTATGAATAAGTTGTTTCCAGTTTCTTATTACTTTTCTAATGAAACAATTATAGATTTTTGGAAAAAGTTCAGATGCTCTTACTTCTTTCAGTGACTTCCGCGCCATCTCGCTTGTTTTTCTTGGTTCCGTCCATCCCATCACCACCTGCTGGAAGGCCAGAAGCTATGAAGGCCAAGGTCTCTCACCATTACTATAGCAAACCCAGGCCCCACTGTGCAAGCTGAGAACACAGAGCTCCGTTCCTTGACTCTTTCCCCTACTTTCCAAGAGTTGTCCTATTTCTCTCCATGAGTTTGCAGTTGATAGAATTTAAGAGTCCCACTTTGATTTCATTTTTTTCCTGTGCAGAGGAGGAGATCAAACCCAGGGCCTTGCACATGCTGGGCAAGTGCTCTGCCCCTGAGCTGCCTTCCCCATTAAGGGGCCCAGTTTGGAGTCTACTCCTTTGTCCTGGGATCTTATTTTTCTGTCTATTGGGCCAGACTGCCCTCGCTGAGAATCAAAGGGCTTATACAAGCCAGGGAGCCCTGAACTTTGTCTGACTATAAACCTCTACTCTGTGCCAAGGTAATAAACCCCTGAAGGGTGGCTGCTGAGGCGCTTATACTATTGACTGGTTCATCAGACACTTCCTGTGGTGCTTTCTGCTCTGTTGGGGACTGGGAATTAAGACATTCACGCTGCATTCGTTGAGAGTTTGGACGGGATGGAACTTGATGATTAAAACTAAAAATAGCGTTACCGGTCTCCCTGCATGGAACTTTACACTGTGGGGGGATGGAACTCTCTCTTCATGACAAAATCTGCACACGTCAGTAGGAAAAACAGATGGAGAAAATAGATGTAGGATCTACAGAGGCGGGAGAGATGCCCATCTGGGTGTTTTCTGTGCTCCCTTCGCTCTCCCTCTGTCTCAGAAGGAATAGTGTTGTCATCTTGGCTGCTGTATCCCTTAGCACAGGAGGCAGAAGCAGGGCCAGCCTCAAAGGGTGGGGGGCTGGGATCCCGAGGCTTAAACACAGGGACACACAGCAAGGACTCCCTCCCCCGGATCGGGCTATATCTGCTGTGCTCCCGGGCTGGGTTTTGGAAGGACTGAAGCCTGGGCTTCCCTGTGGTCCTCTCCCTTCCCCTCACTTTCTCTTCCTCCTGGGTTTCCTGTTGGTTGAAGGCCTGATTTTGTTCTAGAATTGGGGCAAGACCTTCCTGCTCCGACACCTTGCCTGGGGCTCTCTTCCAGCACTCTTTGCCGCTGAGGACTTTGGCATGGATCTCTGGTAGACATGGCAGACACCGTGCCTAGGCCCACAACACAGCACATTGGAAGGGAGGGGCACCCCCCAAACGCTCTCATTTCTTTTAAAAATCAGAAGGAAAACAAATCTAATCAGGATTATACCCTTTGTATCGGTGCAATTGTAGAACGTACTTTTTTCTAAGGCTTTTTCCTTAGTGGAGGAGTGGCTCCCCAGAGGCAAAAGCGTCTAGGGCCCGCAGAAGTCCTCGTGCGGCTGTAGGTGACTTCCCTGCTGGAAACCAAGGTCACGTAAGATCAGCTGGTCCACTGCCTGGTGGATTCACCATGACGAGCGCGCTCGGCTCGGGGGCTTGGCTAAATGCGCCAGCGTCTTGCTCATCACAGTGCCTTAAACGTGCTGCTCTAGGCAAGTAATGAGGCATCATGGGAAAATTCTAGCTGGATCTGGGATGCCACAGAATGTCCCTTTGGGGGGGGCTCTGTAGACAGTTTATGAGGGCGTCTAGCCCATTAAAAGCCACACCTGGCTTATGGCTACATCTGCGCCCCAGCTGTGCCTGTGGGACTTATGCCCTGCAAGCCCACATGCAGCTGGGCTCCCTGGAATCCTGTCTCAGGGCACTGCTTGCCTTTGGGAGCCCTTCTGTCTTCTCCCCACTCCCACCCATCAGTAGCTATGGAGCAGGAGGCACTGCGGAGATGAAACATTTGAGTGTGCCGGCTGCCAGCTGTTTGGGGTGACAGCACAATTGACAGGCAGTAGTATTCCAAAAAGACCTGTTTGTAACAATTCATGGAAACCTTTGCTACCCTTCAGTTCTTGCTTACTTTTGATCCTTCAGTGAAATTCACAGCTAGGCTTAGCTGGGTTTATTCCATTTGTAGGCATCAAGGCAGATGTTGGATAGTCATTTGGTAAGAAGAGTTCATTCTCCAAACAGCTAACCTGGCAAATTCTGCCTGTTCTTCCTGTCTCCAGGAAAATAACTGGCCATTTCTAGACTCTCTGTCTCTTCCCTACATTCCTGGCAGAGATTCAATTTCTACACCTAAAAGCCAAGGGTTCCCCATCTTGCAGAAGACACAAAGAGCCTGCTAAGAAGTCAGGTGTCCTGGTCAAGGGCTGGGAGCCTCTGGGGAGAGATGCTATGGACAGTGCCTGCCCAGGCAGGCTCAGAAGGACAGTTGCCTGTCCCCTGGTCTGAAGCCACTCCACTCCATAGCTGTGTGTCCCTCACCTTCAGGATCCTCTGCCAGATGACAGGACAGGCAGAGGGGGCAGGGATGCGCAGGGTGACAGATAACTTTAGATCAAAAGTAAGAGAGTCTCTCTGTAGGCGAGATACTGGATGGAAAATCACAAGGGAGGCATAAATGGGGAGCAGGACCACCCTAAGGGGCCGTAGGACTTCTCTGTAAAACACTGAGGGTGCTGGTGGGGTTTGAAGCAGACATCAGGGAAAGGAAGATCTGCTGGGTTCTTGCCTGAGCCTGCCCTTCCTGGCAGGCCTCCCCTGAGTTCATCTTCCAAAAGCAGCACATAATAGAAGCTTGGCCCAATAGCATAATTTTTAACTTCCTGGACCTGGGGGTCACTTTACTGGCACTAGGATGAGCCAATAATTCAAGTTCTCAGTCCCCAAATTATACTAAAGTACACCCACAGTTTTTTCTTAATTTCATTTGTTTATTTTTGAGACAGGGGCTCTCTGTGTAGGTCACACGGGCCTTGAATTCACTATGTAGCCCAAGCTCATGGTGATCCTCCTGTCTCAGCCTTCTGAGTGCTGCGTGGTGAGAGTCCAGGCATGTGCTGCCGTGCCCAGATTAAAATTTATTTTTAATAGACACCTAATAATTGTACATGTTTATGAGCTCCAGCATGATCATTTGACGCATGTATACCCATACTGATCAAATCAGAGTAATTAGTATTTATGTCATCTTAAACATTTATCCTCATGTGTGTGTGTGGTCTGGGGGATGGAACCCAGTCCCTCTGCACTGAACTACCTCCCTTTGTGAGATGGAGTCTTGCTACGTTGTCAAATTGCCCAGGCTGGGCTTGAGCTTGCGATCCTCTTGCCTCAGAGACATTTGTCCCTGGTGAGAGTTTGGACCCAGTGAGCTGCTCTCTTCCAGTCCCTTATGAAACGCACAGTAAGTTGTTTGCTGCAGTCCTGTGCTGTGCGTAGCCTTCCCACCTACCTGCTGCTCCCAGCCTCTGGTGAGCTCCATCCCACTCTGCCTACGGAGGCGGGAACGCATGAGCGTCAGCATTGTGACTGCCAGGGAGACCGGTGCCTGGGTTAGAAGTGCTGGAGCTTTTGTCTCAGCACCCGAGATGGGTTTGCACTTGCTGCACTTGACACCCAGGATTTTCACAGCCACAGATGGGCGGGCGGGGACACCACAGGGTTGTTTACACTTGTGGTTGCAGCTGCTAATAAAGTTAAAGGAACAAATCAATGCAGCGTAGACTTCCTGTGGTCAGGCCTGGTCTAAGAGTATGGGTAGTCCTCAGCCCGGCTACCTTCACCGGTTGGAGGAATGTCTATGCCAGTTTGCAGCAAGGCGGGTCACTCTGAGTGTCCCAGATAAATGACCAGGTTAGTGCGTAGGTTCCACAGGGCCTAGAGTAAGCAGGCCCTGCTTCTACGAGGGTCTCCGCGGCTGGACGTGTATGCTGGGTGGAGCTGACAAAGACACTTGAAAATAATCTCACTGCGCTTGTAGGGACACAGCAAGTCAGACTTTATGCTCCCCGCCAACTGCTTCTCAAGAGAAGTGAGGCAGCAGGGGTCTGCCTCCACTTCAAAAAGCGAAGTGGTAATTTGCTAGTTGGAAGCACCTGTGGTCTAGGTGGATCCGTGAAGTGGTAATTTGCATCCCAAAGTGATTTTTTTTTTTTTTTT
>NW_022900920.1:30816278-30847985 GCF_012274545.1 Fukomys damarensis | reverse complement strand
TTTTTTTTTTTTTTTTGGTGAAAGGAGGCTGACCTGACTGGTGAGAATATGTACAAGAAAAAATATTCTTTCTTCTTCTTTTTCTTCCTCTGGGTTTGACTCTAGGAAATTTCTGAATCGGACCATTTCAGAGATTTTGCTTGACTTTAGATTAGAGGCAGTAAGGGTTTTCCGACAGAAGAGCAGCAGTGTTTTGCCCAGCCCCGGGGCTTACTCTGGACTTGGCAGCGCACAGCCCGGGCAGCGAGAGGCTGCTCCTGGGAGCCCCCACCTGCCCCGTGCCTTCCCCTGCACCCTTCTCTACTGTCAGGGGGCTGGAAGATGGAGGGGAGAGCCAGACAGCGAGAGGAAATGGGGTGGAGAACCAGAGCCACAGCTCTTATCATAGCCAAAAGGAGACGCCTTTCTCCAAGTCATTAACCATATCAGGAATAAAACAGAAAAATATTGCCGCCGGAGCCCAATACATCTTAACTGGCCTTATTTTTTTCCACTTCTGGATTGTTTTTTGTTTGTTTGTTTTGTCAGTTCTTTAAAAGGTTTGCACTGTGCAAAACATACCCCACAGTCACCATTTAGGACCAATTCATCACTTCAACTAGAAGGACTCTAGAAACAAAGGAACCTCATCTATTTTCGCCAATGAAAATTTCATTTCTAAATTGCAAAACTTCTAAATCAAAGTCTCAGAAAGAGGGCGGAAGGGTCAATCTTCCTGCTACTTACCTGGCTTGCGATTTTGATGGAACTGGAAAGGACTCCGACTAAATCCCCCTCTTTCTTCCCTTGATGTTTTCTTCGACAGGTTTGCAGTGCCCACTTTTTTTTTTATCCGGACCCAGCCAAGGTGTGTTAAAGCTGAGTGATCCTCCAGAAATGTTCGCTTCCCCTCTCCCCCTTGTTTCTTTCAGTGCTTTGCTCCTGAACAAGTCCTGACAAAGGCGTGTTGTGGTTTACAGCCTTACTCCACCCTTCCAATTATCTGACACTTGCTGGATTTAAAAAAAAAAAACAACAAAAAAAACCTGCCTCCAGGAATCAAACTTTATAGGAGGCAGCAAGCGTCTCTTGCCAGCTTGGCTAGATTAACCATTTATAGACAGGTGGGGAAGAGGAGCAGAGGGCCAGGTACAGGATATGCCCTTTGTGACTTCTCCTCACCCTCCAGGCGCGGTATTCTCCATGCTTGGGGCTGTTGGTGCCTGAGGCCCAGTGTGTCTGACTCCTGGGGTATTTAGGCACTTCGGGTGGGGTCAAGTGCCCGAGCCCTAGACAAACGTGTGGAAATTACATCCCAGGTCCATCCCCCGTCCATGCTGGTGAGTTGCATCTGCAGCGGTTAGTGAACTAACGCAGGAGAAGCAGCTCAGGACTGAAAATGTTCAGCGGCTGGTGGGGTGGGGACTCCCTTTTAAAAAGAGAACCTGAGTATGTGATGAGACCCATGAGTGACACGTTGGTAATTAATCTTCGCATTTAGCCACATGATGATGGACAGGGATGCTGTTGTCATTTTAATCGGGTGAACACGTAGGAGGTGCGGGCCCCCAAATACCCTACAACTCCAAGTACATCCCACGGGCCCTGACTTCCCCAGAGGGTCAGCTCGCACCAGGTGAGAGCTTGGTGTCTGCCATCCTTGTGTGTCTGTGGGTAGCATCTGGCTGCCCAGGACCACCGAACCCTAGCTTGAGACTCTCGGTGCCGGTGATACAGGCGGTCTGCACCTGGCATTCACCTAGAGGGCCCTGTGGAGCCGCAGCAGGTTTGGGCCCCCAGTTTCGAGGCACCAGGCGAGGATCCCCCCTGTGGCCTGGCCCCGGCACTCACACCCCGAGGAAAGGCAGTGGCCTCTGAGGGTCACCCGCAGTGGCTCGCACCTGCAGTGCTCCCCATGTCAGCAACACATTTCCGAACCTTTCAGCAAGCTGGAGTTTGAAACTTGCTGTCTGGATGTCCTTGCCTTCCCCGATAAATACTCACCATGCTTGCTGTCAGTCTCTCAGGAGAACCTAGAAGACAGTTTTTAGCCTAACATTGATGTGGCCCCACATCATTCCTGTGTTCATGAGCTCATGAGTTAAACCAAACATCACTGGTTCTTCTTCGACTAAGTGCAGATATTTCTGTGGTGAAATAAAGGCACATTCTCCATCCTGTGGAGCTCAAAGTCCAGAGGTCGAAGCCAGCCTTAAATGTGTACTGGCTGGCTTGAATACCAAGTCCAGCTGGCTCAGAGAACACACATTTATTTTCTCACAGTCCTGGGGTTGGAAGTCCAAGACCAAGGTGTCAGCAGGTTGGATTTCTCCTTGCCCTCTTCCTGTGTTCTCCTGCGGTCCTCTTCTGTGCACACATTCCTGGTGTCTCTCTTTGTGTGTCTCAGTCTCTTCTCATAAGGTCACGGGTCCAAATGGATAGGGGTCCCCTCAGTTTTAACTTATTTTGCTTCTTTAATGGTCCTGTCTGCAAACACAGTCATTCAGAGGTACTGAGGGTTAGGGTGCCGAATGAGTGTCATTTAAGCTGATAGATGAAGGTTAAGTAGCAATACGTAGGTAGAGGGAGGGTCTAGAATGTTCTGCTGGGGACAGAAGGGATGAGAAGGCTCTGCAGCTGGAGAGGCATGGTGCCGGGAGGAATGAGGATGAGGCCAGTCTGTTTAAGGGCATCATGCAGAACGTGGCAGAGAAAAGCTGCCCATCTTATAGCAGCCAGAAAGTCCAGAGCATTTAGACTTCAGGGAACTCAGGTCCAAAGCACCTCACAAGGGAGTGAGCCACAAGAGGCAGGCAGGCCTAGGTCCCACAGGGCCTCACAGCCCACAGAAGGGAAGTTTTTCTGTTACCTGGAAAAATGCTCTTAAACTGACACTGTAAGCACTGCACGAATGTCTGGGTTATCAATCCTAGGGAGGAAAGGGTCCAATAAGCTAATGTTTTCTAAGAGCTATTATTGTTAGCTAGATATATATAATCCCTCCAGTGACTCCCAAGAGGTGTGTGCTATTATTATCTTCATTTTATAGCTGAGAAACTTGGAGTCCTGAGAATTGAGTAACCAGGCCAAAGTTCTTCCATCTCATGGGTGGCCAAGCCTATATTCCATTCGACTCCCGAACCCTTGTTTCCCACTGCCTTGAGTGTCATTAAAATTCACACTCATGACCCGAATAGAATGAAAATGGGCAATATCAAGACAGACTGGGCCAGGTGCAAATGACACCCTAAATAATAACAAAAACTATCTGATCAGTGGGCTGTCCTCAGTCAGTAGCACTGTTTACTGTATAATTTATGATAAAAGATTAGATAGAAATCTGCTTATTAGGGCAATCAATTGTTCAACTATAACTATGATTTAAAATCAAATATGCTAAGCAACCATCAAAATAAACATGGGTAGTTTTTTTCTTTCCTTAAGTTCCTATAATAATAAAATTGATATTCTCCACATTCAGGAAAAAGCCACGCTGTGATAGATCAACTTACAGGCTGATTAATTGGGGGTGCCGTGAACTCACAACAGCCTGTGCATACCGCGTGTTCCCGTGTGTGTGCATGTGTGAGGGCTGTTCACAGCCTTGATCGCGGCATTTTCGGGGAGAAGAAAGTGAAAAGAATTCATATACATTCTAATTCCTTAAGGTTCTTGCTTTATTGTATTTGGCAAACTGTAAGTCTTAATACAAGGAGTGACAACCCCTATATTTACTCAATAGTCCTATGTTGAATTCCTACCACATGCCTGATACTAATGGAGTTATCTTTTAAATGTTTTAAATTTTCTAGAAAACAGTAAAATTCTTGCTAAAATAAAGCAAAGCAACCAGGAGCCGGCTTTGGGAAATAGATGTGACTAAGACACCGGAAAGGTGTTTCTTACTTCCTGACAACATCGGAGCTATGTTAGTGAGTCACATGGATCAAGTTTTGATGGACTAGAAGTAAAAGTTCCTTAAAAGGAAACTGGAAAAATAGTCATACTCCCCAAATTCTCTGCTGATGTACAAATGGGCTTGGGGCAAAGGGGTGTCTCTGCTCACGTGTGTCCCGGTGGGTGCCAGTGACTGACTGTCTTTGCTTAAGGGCCATCTGAGTACAGCTGGCCTCTGCACGGTGGCAGATGTGTTTCTGAAAAGTAACAGGCTAATCCAGTTCCTAGTGACCTGGGCTAGTGGTTTTGTCAAGTGACTACTTTCTTGTTAATCTTTTTAAACAAAAATTTCCTTATTCTTTTGCTTCAGCGGGCTTGCCTTATGGATGCCCATCTATCCTGCGGCTCTTCTTAACTATAAAACAGCAGCATGAGATAGTGACATCATGAGTTTCTGATACTCTCATCCCGGGACCCTAACACTTTGGAACACAATTGCCCTCCATTCCTAGAAAATAAGAAGTAAAATTTCCCTGAGAAGGAGGTGGGAGATGGTGATTTTCTATTTTGGTGAGGTAACTACAGTATCAGCAATTGACTCAGCTCTTTTATTGGACAGTCAATCTACAGATGTTTTTGAAAACTGATTCCTACTTATTAAAATAAAAATACAATTCCAGTTGTTACAGTTTGCTACCACTGCTCTGAACCTAGCAGGCTGTATTTCTGGCAGTTTTCCTTGGTTAGTGCTTGTTCCTGGACAGGACTTCTCTGTACCAATTGCGGCAATGCCATACATCACCATTCCTGGAACAGTCTGGCCTTGGAAAAGACACAGCTGAGGAAGAGCACCGACTCCTACCCTTTGCACGTGGGGCCCAGGGCTCCACCTTCACGTCTGAAATGCTTGGATGGTCCCTAATTGTGTTCTTTAAAAAGCACCTGGTTTCCTCTCTTCTGTTCTAATTTTGGAGCTATTCAATCATTTATCTTTTAGAAACTTACACACAACTGTTGGATGAGTAAATCACTACCTCTTGGTGTCTCCCATGAGTAAGGCACTGGGTACAAGTGTGATAAGTAATGTGCCGCTGAGGCTGACACATAAAGCTTGCCTTCCGGGGATTCGTGATGCAGGCATGGAGGTATTCAGTACATACACAAATACATGGGGTGGGAGGTGAGGTGGGGCACCGGCAAGGCACTAAGGCTACAGTTTCAAGGAGGGCCTGGCAAGGGGGGCAACGACAGGGAGCGTTGCTGTGAGCTGAGAGGCTGCAGGGCCCCGGAGGGTGCTGCCATTCCTCCAAGGGAGCCAGTGGCCTCAGTGCCTTCCCTCCCCGGAAGCCCGTTGTGTTGCAGCTGACATTCTAGGGGAGGATAAGAAAACAACAGCAACAGAATTCTTCCCCTTGTCTTGAACTCTTCCCAGCCCCCATGTTGCCCTGTGTCCCTCCCTAACATATTATAAATGTGACTCTTTAAAAATTTGTGTTTTCTGTCTTGAAGAATTTAGGTACTAAGACGATAGGAGAATATTAGGGTATATCACCTGGGGGTGACATATTTAATTAGTTTAAAAGCACTGTGTGTTGTTTCCAGTGCATGCCCTCCTATACTAAATGATCCGAAACTCATTTCTAACTATTTAACACTTGTAAGTTAGTTTTATCAAAAACAACCATGAACTAAAGAAAAATACGTGAAGGATTAGCCTTCACTCTCCTTTGCTGTGGCCTGAAAATGTCCTGCAAAGCCAAGGGTCGGAGACAGTGCCCCTGGCGACTGTGTTGAGAGGGAAGACCTTGAAGGGAGGACTGGGTCGCTGGGGCTCTGCCCTGGGATGGATCAAGGCCGCGTCACTGGAGTAGATTCTGCCCAGGGCGACTCAGGGGTACACCCCCTCCAGAGGCTGCTCCCTCCAGAGGGGGCCTCCTGCCCACCCCGAGGAAGAAGTTCCTTTTCTTTACAAACTACCCAATCTCTGGAGATCTGTTATAGCAGCATAAAACCTCTCACAATCTGAGAAAAAAATATCCTTCAGCTGTCAAAAGACCTCCGGTGTTAGTGGAACAAATGAAAATCGTCGTCGGGGTGGGAAGTCACTCTCGGCTTAGGTCTGGCTATATATATTTACTTGCCTGCCCTAAGACCTCCCTAAGACCCGGTACCACAAGTCACCTGCACTTGGTTTAAAAATGTCCTGGGAGGGATGTCGGATGCCCCAAGGAGAGTAAACACCCAATACCGCTAACAAGAGGGGATGTGCTCTCATAAGTGCATTATTTTATAAAGAGCAAATAGTTGTTTGCACTTTGTGGTAGGATTGATACTTGTTGTGGGGTGTGGGAGGGACAAGAAAAAAACAAACACAGTGGCAGGAAGCCACCTGGCTGGATTTTAACAGCTTTTAGGCACAGTCTGTCAGGTGACGAGTATTCCCCTGTGCTGTAGGCCATGATTCAGGACCTGGGCTTGGTTTTCACACAACATGCTCACACAAAGACTGTGTTCATTAAAGTGAAGGCCGCACCCTGTTATCTGGTCTGCGGTTGCCAGTGTGCTCCCCAGGGGACAGCTCCAGCACACAGACCCACACGAGAACCAGATCTCCTGGCCCGACAGACTCACCAGCCCGACATTCCACTGCTCACAACACACCCCGAAGCTTCTGGACTGAGGTTCTTAACCTTCTGCCTGTGGTTCTTAACCAGTGTTTTGAGGACCCTAGTGTTTTACCTTCTCACTGGAATGATTTGCAATGAGCTGATTTATACTCAGTGAAATTCACCATTTTTAGTGTTTACAAGTTTGTGTTTCTGATTGTTTTTTGGTAGTGAGGATTGAATCCAGGGCCTCACGCATGCTAGGCGTCCACTACTAAGCCACATTCCTTTCCCCCAGGAATTGTGACAAATGCATGCAGTTACGTAACTACTAATATTCAAGATCTAGACCACTTTCCTATACCCCGAATTCCCTCATGTTCTATTTTAGTCCACCTTCATCTCCAGCCCCTGACAACTACTGAGTTGTTTTCTATCTTTATAGTTTTGCTTTTGCATACAGTACTAGCCTTTAGAGTCTGGCTTTTTTGACTGAGTGTTTGACATTCACCCATATTCCTGTGTGCACGATTCGTTTATCTTTTTTTGTTACAGGTTAATATTCCATTATTTGATATATAATTGTTTATGTGTTCATATGTTGGACATTTGGATTATTTCTCATTTTCATTGATTATGAAAAAAGTTGCTATAAGCATCCACATATAGATTTTGTATTAATACAAATTATCATTTCTCTTGGATAAGTACCTAGGAGTGGAATGATGGCATAAGTAAGAAATTTGACTTTATAAGAGACAGGCAAACTGCTTTCCAAAGTATTTGTACTGTTGGGACTCAGAAAACGATACCCTAAAGTGTGGTACTTTGACGAGCTACACTGGAAAAACAGACTTCGATTCAAGAACTCTGCCCACACCCTGGGGAAAAGCTTTAATTTGATAACTCTGATGGCCCCTTATCTGTATTAAGCCCAGAGACCAATGAATGAGAACACAGTTACACTCCATGTCCACCCTGAGATCTCACTAGGTGTTGCATAAAAGAAGACTGAGGAAAGCACCCACACCTAGGTGGACCTTGGTCACGAGATGGAGTCTGTCCTTGCAGCTCATTCAAATCCCAAAGAAAATCATTTCACAAGCTAATTTCTGTCTCCATGTCCATTCAGCCCCCTATTAATTGCTTAGCACTCCTCAAAGATGCCTGCAGTTCCCCACTCTTTTCTCCAGGGAAGAAGGTTTCTAGGTATCTGAGTCTCCTGGGATTACTAGGTCATCACACTCCAGGATTCGCCCCACACAGTAATAAACCCGTGTATCTGTCTGTTGTCCGCCATCCAGCGCACTTTCAGAAGGCAAAAGGAAAGCATCCCTTCATCCCTGCAGTACTATTTCGCGTTCCCGTGAACAGGGTGTGAGAGTTCCAAGTACTCCGTGATCTCAGTAGCGCTGAGTAGTGAGGTAGTGTCACCAAGGGTGATGGGGTTGTGAACGGGTTCCTAGGTCTCTGTGCACAGAGAATTGGATGTGGTGTGCAATGGTAAGGAAAAAGCAGCAAAATTTTAATTGTCGGGTCAGAGTGAACAGGCTTGTGCCAGCAAAAGGGGAAACGGTACCAGCACTGAAGGGCCTTGGGTTTAAGAATTTAAAATGTTGCACCTGGTCTAAGGCACCACCCACTGGGCCTCCCAGAGCATGCTTGACAGGGTGACTGACAGGATGCTGAGTCAGGCCATCTGCATCTATCACACAGGTCCTTTCCCATAATTTGCTCTGTTATAATTGGATGTATGAGATGCAGTCCATATGCATGAACCTTCAATGAGCTGCAGATGGAGAAAGGTTGCTCTAGGTCCTAGAGGAGGATCTGACACCCACGTAGCTACTGCCAGTGGTAGGCTTAGGACAGAGGAGTAGAGGTTGCCTCTGGGGCATTGCCCAGGTTCAGGTGAGCGGAGGGACTGGTCCCACGGCCCCAGTTGTACCATACATATTAGTAGGGCAGAAGAAATAAGGATAGCACTTATTGGTGGAGAGTTATAAAAACATAGTAAGGCGTGATCAGAGTGGTCCGTGATTATCCACACCTTTACTCTCTAGGCCTGTCCCATCACTCCCAAACTTGTAAAATTTTAAAATACTTTAAGTCCATGACTTGGCCCAGTTCACAAAGTGAAGGGCAACATCCTGATCTTAAGATAAAACATGGCTGTAAATGATTGAAAGAATGTTTTTAGGCAAAACATCTCAGACTACCCATCTCCAAAGTGACCTCCAAGACCACATACGCATCCCAGCCACAGACCACGGCATGCCTCACCGGCATTCCGTTCTCCCTTTGAATGAGGACTTCCTGGTCTCTACCTAAAATACCAGCCCGTGCTTCCCGCTGTGTCCAGAAATTGTTTTCTGCAGGGAGATGTCGAGGACCTGCCTGGGTTGGGGCCTTCTCAGGTCCTGTCTGGTGACAGTATTGCCAGTTTGTTCGATTTTATCCATTTGTGAAAGTATGGGGTGGTATTTCGTTGCGGTTTTAATTTGCAGTCCCATAGTGACTGAAGATGTGGGTCCACTTTTCTTGAGCTTATTCGCCATTCTTGTATTTTCTTTGGTGACTTGCTGGTTGAACTTTCTGCTCATTTTGAAACTGGATTGTTTTCTTTGTATTTGAATTTTGATTGTTCTTTATGTATTCTGCATACAAGTCCTTTATCAAATAGGTGTTTTTGCAGATATTTTAGCCCAGTCTGTGGCTAGACTTGCCATTTTCTTTTCTTTCTTTTTGGCACCTCGGATTGAACTTGGGACCTTGTGCTTGGGAGGCAGGCAGCGGAACCACTGAGGTAGCATGGCTCTGGGGCTGTCCCTGTCGGCCCTGAGGACTGGGTGGCTGTGGTGATTCATTGGGTCCGTATCGCACCCAGACATGATCATGCCCTGGAAAAGAAAAGGACGGAGGCTTCCTTGTGTCTCTCAAAGCAACAAAGCTTTCTTAGAATTCCGACACACCATTCTTCACATACCGTTGGCTGAGAAATGGGTCGCACTTCTTCCTGAATCCATCGGTCACAGGACAGTGGGTGAAGAGAAATGGTTGGGAGGAGAAAATGGGTGGCAACTTCCATAACCAGTGCAGTGTGTGGTGCGTTCTTAGCCTATGGGAGGCTGTGCAATCCTTGTCATGATTCTGCGTGTGCTGCCCACTTGTACTCCCAAGCATTCTGGAAATTCTCGGCCAGTTCCTCTCTGTAAGACCAGAGTCTGTTAATATCTCACTGTTCACGATTTGTACTCTTCTACAGGAAGAAAATAAGACTAATGGCTCCGAAGTAAATCACTGTAACTTTTGTATGCATTTTTTCCTAGAGGATAAATCTCAAATCATTACAACAAGTAGAACAGCGAGTGCTTTCTTAGTCTGTAATGTTTCTATGAAGAAACAGATCTGTCCACTGGTGGAAACAGTCTCGAAGGAGATCATAGAGGGTATGATTGGACATCACCACTGCCTACCATTTCTGCCACAAAAGTGGTCAACAAAAGGGGTCAGAACAAATAAAACAACTGGATCTCGTTATGTAGCCCAAGCCTGCCTTGATCACACAATCCTCTTGCCTCAGCTCTGGGGAACAGGCGTGGGCTGCCATGCCTGGCGCCAGAATACAGGCTGTAAAGAGTTAACCCACACTTGCCACAGAAAAAGCACACCAGGACTTTGCCTTGAATGGAATAAAAATGCAAGTGTGTGCCCCTTGGGTTTCCATCTTGGGTTTGTCTTGGTTAACTCAGAGGAAAGACTGGAAGAGTCAAGGTGTTTGTGCAAACCTCAGCTTATGTCTCAGTCGAGGAGAAGCTTTTAGGTTGGAAGAGACAGGCACAAATGGGTGTCGGTGAAAGACAGGAGAGTTTTCTCTGGTGCACAGAGAATGGAGTAGGTTGGAGGGAGCTCCAGTTAGAGCAGGGAGTGTTTCTGAGGCAGAGCCTTAGAAGGTGCTCCACAGCGGCGAGCTGCTTACCTGTTCGCAGGAAATTCTTGCTGCCCTCCAGGTTGCCAACCACTATGTCCACGCAGTCATCCCAGAACACCTTAGGCCGTTTCCTGGGGCCACAAATTACATGGAGAGACAGACGAGATCCGGGGCAATTCTGCAAAATCTGCATGGCATTGAGTCTCATGGGCATGAGGTGCTCTCTCTCTCTCTCTCTCTCTCTCTGCAGTATACAATGTTTGTCAAGTTCATTTAAACACCAAAACCTTTCTTTGTTGTTTTCTTTAAAAAAAAAAAAAAAAGAACCTGTTAGCATCTCTTCTGATATAATTGTTATTAGAACAGCAAAGGAATGCTGCTGTCAAGGAACAATGAGTCATTATTTTGTTTACTGTGCTTTGCTTCAATTTCTAAATTTTCTGCAAAAAATTCGACATCATATATCTATATACACATACCTAATTTGGTCTCATATGTAATTTTATTTATCTAAATACATGTAGAGCCTCATCTATTTTCTTGATAGGGTATTTATTTAAAAAGGAATAACAAAAGCAAAGGTTATTCATAAGTAAGGGAAATGGAAAAGAAAAAGCAAGAAAGCTCCTGAGAGTCTATCCCCCAGAGCCTGTGTGATTGTACGTGGATCTGACTGTGTCCCTTCTCTCTGGTCATTCCCTTTTTTACTGCCAACCCTCTTTGATGTTTTGAGACAGGATCTCACTATGAAGTTCAGGCTGGCCTTGAACTTACTATGTAGCCCATATAAACTTGTGCGATCCTCCTGCCTCAGCCTCTGAAGTGCTGGAACTACAGGTATGTGCCTTAAAAAATTAGAACATGTATTAAATAGAACAATGTATTATTAACGAATACATTATTGTGGAGAGTTGGTTCACGTACCTATGGCATCTTGACCTTTTTTGCTTCTCGGAATGAGGCCTTAAGGTAGCCACAGATGTCCCCTTTCCATATCAAGATGGAGTCTGATTTGCTACTAGATCAACGTCCAAGAACACAATCAGAAAAGCTGGCACTCCATGGCCGGGCCTGGCCGGTACAAAAGCCAGGCTCACATGTGACACCTGTGGGGCCCATGCTGGCCTGGCTGCTCTTGGAAGGGAAGGGTGGACGCTTCCCTTCCTCCATCTGAGCTCCAGATCTGCATCACCAGCTTCTCTGTCTTCCTCTGTAGATGTCTGCTGGGAATCGGACCTGTTACTGCTACCCCTCCTCTGTCCGTTCTCCTTGGCCGTGACCCTCCTCTTGTGATCGTTTTTGTATCTGCAAGGTCTGGTCTGTATTGTGCTTGCTCACAGATAGTCATTGAAAATTCAGTGAAGAGAGAAGAGAGGAAAGGAAGAACCAGATAGAAGTGTAAAGAGAAAATAGGAAACTGAAGAAAGAAACCTTGCTGGTGCAGCGGCACAGGCCTGTAAGCCTAGCACTTGGAAGGCTGAGGCAGGAAGATTACTAGCTCGAGGCCAGCCCTGACAACTTAGAGAGATTCTGTTAATGAAACCAAACCAAACCCCAAGAAAGAAATCATGAATGCTAGAAAAAAGAAAAAAGTGTGGGGGAGGAGGAAAGGAAGGTAACTAAGAAGGAGGGGCCGAGTGAATCCAGAGCCCTTCTGCGAGCTAAACACCCTTCCATTTCCTTGCCTTTCCAGCCGGGGTTTTCTTAACCACATCCAATTTGGGTTAAACTTTCTACGTTTTGTGGGTGTGGTGAGAGAAAGGAGTATGGTCTCATTTTCACCTTTTCAACTCTTTCTGCAGACCCCCAGTTCCTGTCCTCCTGGCTTTTCTTTGTTTGTTTTTGTATTCAGCGCTGAGGCTGGAACCTGGAGGCTCACACGTGCTAAGCAAGCGCTGACCCTGAGCTGCCCTCCAGCTCTGACCTCTTCATTGATAGGATGAGGTCCAGCAGTGAACTTCCCACCGCGGGGAACGGTTCCTTGCTTTGCCTTAGGAGAGTGAAAGGACAAGCTCTCACTTGCTTCTCCTGTCCCGCAGTTTTGACAGTCTTGTAATTTAGGCGTGCTTTCTTCGGGAGTTCCGCTGCCAGCTTGTTTTAAGTTTGACACTCTAATCTCTGCGGATGACGTGCCATGACTGTAACCCCGAGACACTTTCAAGAAAAGGCAACACACAGGCGCCGCTTGATTGATTGTGTGTGGTACGTTCTAGGCCACAGGGAAGGCTGTGAGAGCCCTTCCACCACTGCAAGGGACTTGCTAAAGACGTGCTGGCATCAGGTAGTTTTGAACGGTGCTCATCTCTACGAAAAGAGCATTTTCTAGAGACGTTTCTTTTCCAACACTTATTCCAAGAGGAGGCTTAGAAGACTCCTGTGATTGTTGGAGGCCACTAGGTGCACCTGCTGTCCATACAGCAGCTGTCCTCACTTGCTGGGTCTTGAGCCATACGCCCAATTTTCTGGGGTCCCCAGGGTTTTTCCATCAGTTGGCAGGCTGTGAAAACCAGTATGGAAGCTCCCTTCTGCCTGAACCCCATAGCCCAGAGACTTGAGGCATATTCTTTTCTTTTACAATCTTTTAAGTGAAACAGCACAAGCACTCAGAATAAACTGTATGAAGAGTTTTCTTTAGGCTTTAAATAGAATATTGAAGGTACAGCACAGTTGGTCATGCTCAGGTGTGGTACTCACAAGGAAATGCGGCAGCAGCCAAGGTTAGAGCTGAGAACAAGCCCATTTAGGGGAAGGGATTGTTCCAAACAGTTGGGGCTCAGAATCAAGAGTTGTTTGCAGGGAAGAAGGACACATCCATTTGTAATTAAGCAAATAGCACCCGCCCACAGCAGATGGAATAAAGTCTCCAGGAAGCAACAAAGATGGTGGAGGAAGAAAACGAATTTCGGGCTGCTTTGGGAGACCCTGTGGGCTTCATGCTGAGGGCGCTGTATGATGCAGGAGCAAATCTGAGTTAAGGCGTATGAAAAGCCCACGCGTACTTCGCAGGGCAGCTCCCGCGCACGCTGCTTCCTCGCCGTTCTCCGTTTTATCGAGTGGGTAATGGGCATCGTGATCATAGGTGTACAAGTAGATATTAGAGTACTGAACAATAGATTCATTTTCTTGGAGACCTAGAAATTCTCCTACAATTTTATTGTTTTAATATTTCCATCGAGAAAAAGTATATTTCACCTAGGGTAAACATGAGTGTAACCCTTCCTAATGCGCTGACGAGACCCAAAGTCAAGAGCAAGGTGGAAAGCGGCTCTCAGTCGTTCTGAGATAACCTTAGCGACAGTATAAAGCTGACAGCTACACCGAGGCTATGCTAGTGACAACGGCAACACTGCCTGGTTTACAATGTGGCAAACCCACCCCTCCCTCCCTCTCCTCATTCCTTCCTTGTAGTGCTGGAGCCTGAGCCCAGAGCAAGCACCCCGCCACCAGCTTCTAGGTTGCTCTTGATATTCTTGTTGACTCTGGATTTCATCAGTTCTAGTCATTAAGTGCGTTTACGTGACACGATTGGGGTTATTAAATATATCTGAGTGTGTCTGCTTTCTCTTCTTCCAGCACGTAACCGACACTCCTATAGCTGCTTCTGTTCAGAGACAGACAAGTGGGGTTCTGTCTTATCCAGTTCACATAGTCACCCGCCCAACAAAGTTCACTCGAAGAGGAAGATGCAGTCATTAGGGGTTTCCCTTTCCTCCTGAATCTTTGCTAGAAACCACCACTACCCACTTCTTTGCGAGGAGCACAGGGGAGTCAGTCAGCCATTTCCAACACGCTGCCGCTAGGAACGCAGAGGAAGGCGCTAGAGCGCAAATGTGTGCAGGTCCTGCCCAGGTAACCCGGGTCACATGGGAAGGTCCAGTGAGATAAGGGCCAGGAGCAGCAGCTGGACAGTCTGTCTCTGAGACCCTCAGTTGGGCCAAGTGTAGATGTCCCATGGCGGGTCATTGCAGCATCACCACAGGGTCTTTTACTAGCACGGAGACAGATTTTTTCAGCTGCCAAAGACAGCTGAAGGCGGGCTAGCCCTGAACGTTTAGGCCTAGGAGGTAACATCTTTTGCCCAGGTTTTTGGACCTAAATTTTATTTTGATGTTTTTTAACTTATGCCACTGGCTGATGGCATAAAAAGAAATTTCTGTCCTCTCTAGGAAATGACTGTAGTATAGAAAAGGAAAATCAATCAGTAATGTGGCCAAATAATCATTACAGAAACTGTATAAAGCAAAGAAACCAAACATCAACCTAAAACCACCAGTTCAACTGCAATGGTGGACGCACATCATTATACATTTGTTAAAATCTGTAGAGAAATGAATGCATCTGAGACCGTAATGGTAAAAGGAGCAAATCAGACACATAAGCTTAAATATTGCACGGTTTCTCTTATATGGGAAATTCAACATATAAATAGGTGCAAAATGAAAGAGACAAAAGGGAAAAAGAGAGGAAAAGGTTATTGTAATCCAGCATGGACAGGGTATCTGAAAGTGTACTTTGATTTAATATAACTGTCTTATGTGTTTCATATGGTTTTTGGCCTGTTAGTCTAGCTGTTAATCTGTGGGTATGCCAATTAACTTTTATTAGGGCTTACGGGATAGATAAATGAATTTGATGCTGACAAAAAAGGGGTGGAGGAAGAGGAGAAAAAAGAATTGAGAGGTGTTACTTACATATAAAAATTCTTACTGCAAACACGTACTAATGAAAATTAAAAATTCCTCAATATCCACAGGGTGCATAATATTCAGAGTAAACCCTGCTGTAAACTATGGCCTTTAGTTAGTAACACATCAGTATTAACTCGCCAATTGTACCATACTAATGAGACCAATTGTGTGTGTGTGTATGTGTGTGTGGTGGAGGTAAGGGCTGCTGTGGACATGCTTTGTATTTTCTGCAAACCTAAAAAGGCTCTTTTAAAAATCTAGCAATTTTTAAAAGGAAAAAAATCTATATACACTAACATATAAAACCTTATTGCTGCCTCAAAACTCCTGAATTCTAAAAGAAAAATAAATATTTCATTACTTTTTAACACAGAGGAATAATGCTCATATGGAAAAGTGTGCAAATCCTAAATATACATCTCGATGAGTAATCCCAGCCTGAACCCCTCACGTAACTGCCAGCTAAGGAAAGAAATAAAACATCACCTGACTCTCAGAAATCCCATTTACCAGGAACTTCTTACACCTTGAATTAATTTTATCCATTTTGAAATGAGTAAAATGGAATCATATAGTTTGTAATCTTCTGTGTTTGGCTCCTTTTGATTGACATTGTATTTATGGGATTCATCCATGTTATTGTATGCGATTTATTTTTATCGCGATGCAGTTCTCCATTATATAATAGAAAATATTACATTTTATTCTATAAGGATGGCATCTGTGTTGCTGTAGATTTTATGATGGAAAATGCTGCTATGAACACCTTTATACATGCTTTTGTTGCTGGTTATGGTGGCACATGCCTGTAATCCCAGCAGGAGGCTGAGGCAGGAGGATCACCACAAATTTGAGACCAGCCTGGGCTACATAGTAAGTTTAAGGCTACCCTGAACTAATTGCAAACCCTGTCAAAAACTAAACAAACAAGCATGTCTTTCGTTGAACATGTGCACAAAATTCCTGCTGGATGTCTACCTGCAGGTGTATTTGTTGAACAAGAGGGATACACACATTTAACTAAAAAAGGTTGAATGTCTAATTCCTTGAGTTCAAATTTCATAGTGCACGGAAAAAGATTTTGTGTATTTAAAGATTTATTTGTGGTATATTTAGCAGTATCAGAGCTCAGTAACTACAATGAGAAATAAGTACTTTCCAGGACGTTTTTCCAATGTTTTTCCAAACATTTTTTAGATGTTTTTCTAAATCCTTCTATTTAAAATTAAAGCTAGGAAAAAAAAATCAAAGCTAAGCATAAGTTTTCTTATAAATTTAACTGCGGTCTGGGTATAGAAGCCTTAGAGGGATTGCTGTTCTGAGCTTTTGTTATAGCAATGAAGGCAGGAATTAAGAGAGGCAATTGATAAAATACAAGCTGAATGTCTGACTGTAATAGCTCCTTGAACGCGAAGTATGGCTTGCAAGAATGAAACTTGGCTCAAAGTGACAGGTTCACACAGGCCCTCAGCAGGATGGACCACCTGGAGAGTCTCGACCTGGGTCCCCAAATCCATGCCATGTTCTTTAAGCCTTCCTATTTTGTCTCAACAGTGAGGTCCCCAGATCCGTTTTCTTCCAGAACTTTGAATGACATGGAAGGTGTAGAAGTCTAAACACGGAGAAGTGACTGCATGAGAGCTGCCCACAGCTGCTTGGCACCCAGGTGCTTGTCCACACCTCCCCGTGTTCTAGACTTGCCTACTTCGCAAGGGCAAGCACTAGACAAGTAACCCTGAGCCTGGGCAGATTCCTGACAGGAAAATGAGTCAAGACTTAATCACCTGTACTTTCCAAAATGTGAGCAGCCGCCTGATCAGTCATTAGCAGTGAACAGCTTGGCTCTCTCCCGAGGGTGGGGGAGGTGCACAGCTAGAGCAGGACATGCTTTCTCTAGATTTTCCACCTTTTTTGAGGGAGGCAGTACTACAGAACGAATCTATGAACTTCACATTGAGCCTTAAAATTTTTTTTGATAGCTTTTGATACACCGTCGATAAATTGTCCAGGCTGGACTTGAACTCATGATCCTCCTGCCTCATTCTCCTAGTGTGATAGGATTACAAGTGTTTACCACCACACCTCACACTTTTCCATCTCCTGTTACCCCACTCTTCAAGATGCCCTCGTGTACAGTGACCTCAGAGAGTGTGGATGTCCTCCCTCATTCCTAGGACACCACAAATAACTGTGTGGCGGCCTAGGTTTTGTTTGTTTTTAAATCTATATTTAAATGTTTTTTCCTCTAACGAGGGGTTAAGAGAGCAAAGGTTGGGTTCTCCGTAGATAATGCAGTAATGTGTTGAGCGTGTCCTGAAAACCGGGGTTCCAAAGCTTCCCATACAGCAGACATGTACTTCTTGATGGCCAAAGGTGGGGATGTTAGGGTGCACACCTGACTTTGTTCGTATGATCTAGGGCCAATCTTACTAGCAGGGAAAATGACAAAAGTATGTGTTCAGCGTTCTGTAGGCATTTAAAACAGTTCGCTGACCTTGATATTTATTTTCAACCCATTCATCCTGTTATTTGCTGTTATCCACTACAGATACTCAAGTCTTAAGAAAAGCATTTGGGGGAAAAAAAGTGCAAGCATTCCATTTCTTTTGATTTTTTTCTATAAATTTGGAAAGGCTCATCTTACTTGGTTTTCCCTGTGAAACACCTGGACCAGCTCACAGCACATCTGGCTGAATGAAAGAGATGCGAAAACTCCTTGCATCGCCTCTGCCTACCTGTCTCCCTCTGTGCTCTCACGTGACTGCCAGCCCAGCCACCAGGACTTTTGCCACCTTATTCTGAGTGTCACTCTGTGTCAAGTTCTATGTGAATCGCTCCTCCTCCTCCTCCTTCTCCTCTATCTCCTTTTTTTTTTTTTTTTTTTTTTTGGTACTGGGGATCAAACTCGGGACCTTGCGCTTGTGAGGCAGGCAGCGGCACCATTGAGTGAAATCCCCAGCCCTTAATCGCTTCTTTTGCAGCAACATTTAATGCAGTAAACATTATGATCCCGTTTTATGTATCCGGAGACATTTAGGGAGATTCTCATTAACATGGTTTATAAGGGCAGAGTCAAGGTTTAAATTCAGGCACGCCTGACTCCACTGTCCTTTCTGTTGTCTGCAACCCCATATACAGTGGTTTCTTCTTTACAGTTCCCAGCCGTGGTATTTTGTATACCTATCAGCCAGTCTTTGAGCAGTGTTTAAAATTTCTTCCTCTTCTCCTCCTCTTTCTTCTTTTTCTTCCTCTTCTCCTCCTCCTCCTTTTTGTGGTGCTGGGACTGACCCCAGAGCTTTTGCACTGCCTTTTGTCCCCTTGCAAATAAGAGGATTCTATCAGGATTGTGTGAGGACAATAAAATGCAGCACTTTTCCCCACAAAGCCCTCTTTGACTCAATCTTCTCCCCTCCCTTTAGCACTTTCCCTCTGCCCTTAATATTGTACCTCTTAGTTGAACCCCGAGACCCGTTAAGCCTTTGTCCAGGTGCTGGGACTACAGAGATCAAAGACACAGCCCTGGTTCTCAAGTAGCTCACAGGACATTTATGATGCCTCAGGGTGCTGCTGAGTGTGACTGGTATCTGACTCCAGTTAGAAGACTTGGAGGAGAGAGGGAATAAAGAGAGCTTGGGCCACTGGGAAGCAAGTGAGAGGAAGTGGGGATTTTGATCCCTGTGCCTCCCCACTTTTGGACGCTGACTATTGAGCCTGGGCCTTGTGCGTGGTACACGTGCTCTACCACTGAGCTGCACCCCTGGCCCCGAGGATTCTGACTCTTGACCCTAATCTTGAGGTGGAAGAATTAGCCTGATGGAGAGGCTCTGCTTGTGTGGACAGGCTTGCACATGCTTGTGCTTTCTACACAGAAGGAGCTCGCAAGATAATAAGGAGGAGAGGAGCCCGGCCCGTTCTGGGAATTGCAGTGCGTCATTCAGCAAGGCTGGTGTCCAGGGTGGGTGTCAGGGAGTGGTAGACGATGCAGCTGGAAAGCTGTGTGAGTGACTCGGCGAGGAACTTGTGTTTTTTGCGAAGACGACTTGGAGTCACGGGGAGATTTTCAGACCCTGACAGTGATCGGAGAAGGGATGAGTGTGGGAAGTGGTTTCCAAGCCCAGAAGTAAGAGGACCAGCCAGTCAGGCGGCCCTTAGGCCAGCCCCGAGCTTGCAGAGGCCTGAGAAGCAAGACATATTTTGGCAGACAAATGAACAAGATGGGGGAGAATGAAACATAATCAGAGTCGTTAGAGACATAAAACTTACTACCCTTCTTATGTCATCCCTGAAGAGTCACGTTTCTCCGCATCTGTTAGGCATTGAACTAGCTATCAGTATACAATGGAGCAGAATTAATAAAATCACTGCACTTTTTAAAGTTCTGTTTTTAAACTGACACGTAATACTTGAACGTATTTATGAAGTATGACGTGCTGTCTGATACATTTATCCATTGTGGAATGAAAATCAATACTGCGCTTGGACTCTGCATATTGGACCCAGCATATGTCTCCTGCGGGCGGTGCTAACCAGCTTCTTTTCCTGAAGCTAACGGTGTGCGCTGGTTTCCACCAACCCGACTTCCTACTCACTGGCTACAGACTGCGAATCGCGCTACCTGTAGAAGAGGGGGTTTGGGGGGTGCCCATGCGCTGGGAGGGGCCAGGGCTGTGAGACCTCTTCCCGGACGACCGGTGGCATTGTCCTGGAAGCAGGCACAGGTTCGGTGTATATCTATTTCTACTAAATTTCTACTATATTTATTTCTGGGACAACTGGTGAGGTTGCCTTCCTTGGCTCAGTGACAGCAACTAACAGAAACACAAAGAAGGGGCCAGGGACTTAGCTCAGTGGTGCCGCCACCTGCCTCGCAAGCGCTAGGTCCCGAGTTCGATCCCCGGTTCCAAAAAAAAAAAAGGAAAGGAAAAAGGAACACAAAGAAGACGGGTTGCTGACAGGGTTAGATTAGGTCGGAGAACAGTTTTGCCTTTAGAGAAGTTACTTGATGCCAATGTCAGTTGTGTCACACACATTCTCCCTGGAAATCTTTAAACGTCGCGACGCTGTAGTTGCTATGGTTTCTGTCTAGGCCTCTGCGCTCATAGGTGCGTCTTCCGGAAGTGGCTGCATCCCAGAGGCTCCCACCTGACCGGCTGTTAGCAAGTGGGGTCGGGTTGGAAGCGGGGGTCTGGAAGGGTCCATTCCCGCTCTAGCTCCTCCCCTGAGGAGAGCAGCTTTTCTTCTGCCTGACCCTTTCACCATGCACCCTGCCTAGAAGCCAGCTGACTCGGGACTGAAACATGAGCCAAAATAAACCTCTCCTCCTCTAAGTCGTGGGCCGGGAGCCTGCAGTTCTGTGACAGCGAGTGCACTCTCATTCCGAGCAACCGTCTCCAGCTCGGGACCCCTTAAACGGTAGCTCCCAGCTGCCTCCCTCTTCCCAGCTCCTCCGGATCGCTGTGGGCCTTTCTGTTCCACGAGTTTTTCTGCGCTAGACACCACACACAAAATGGACTCGTGCACTCTTTATGCTTTCATTGCGCTTGGCGCAGTTTCAAGGTCCACTCCTGGAGGAGCAGGCACCGGAACTTCTCTCCTTTTAAAGGTGGAGCAAGTCCGCGGCATGTGTAATCCACGCTGTTACCACGGGCCTGGGGGTCAGTTCCACGTTTGGACGGCAGAGAACAACGCGCTGTGGACATGGTGTACGAATATGTTTGAATCACCGTTAATTCTTTCAGGCAGATACTTTAAAGTGGAACCGTGAGACTGTGTAGTAACTCTGTTTAATGTTGTAAGAACTCCCATATTGTTTTCACAGTGGCCATTTTACATTCCCACCAGCCGCACAGGAGACTTTAAAGAATAGAATTTTGCCCTGGGAGTTTCCAACTTCTTCTCCTCGGACTATTTTTTCACTATGCCATCAAATTCATTAGCTTTGTGAGCTGGGGACTTAGCTCAGTGGTTCTGCTGTCTGCCTCGCAAGCGCAAGGTCCTGAGTTCCATCCCCAGTACCAAAAAATCATTAGCTTTTTGTTTACGTCGACTGTATTTAGTATATCTTTTTGTCATCTGCTTTGGTTTAAATGCGAGTAAATTCAGTGGATGGGCTTTCCAGAAACAGGAAGGGCACTGTAGTAGTTCTGCTTGCTCTCAATACCCAGTACATTGCTACACCATCACTTTCTCTTCTTACCTTGTTTAGGGTCCTCACATTTTTAATTACTGAGAAATTAACCCATTCCTTCTCAAATTCATACATCCAAAAATTATTGAGCATCGACTGTACATCAAATAGGAACAAATCAAAGGCATGAGTGTGAGAGAAGATAGCAGACACAGTAGGCAGAGAAACTGGGAGATGGCTGGACTGAGAGTCCCTGGGAGTCACTGACTGGGCAGCTGCAAGTAGCTGTAGACCGGAGTGAGAGCTCAGCCTCAGGCTTGGGATGGTGGGGATCAGACGATGTCAGATGCTGAGAGAAAAGAGAGGTCACGGAAGAAAAAGTTCTCTGTGTCTTTTTCCCAAGTCTGAGCCTGACTGAATCCATGTGAGAACTACCAGTGTCCAAGGTGTCAATTCCTAAAAAAATGTTTCTTTTTCCATCTACAGTATTCAGCACATCTTCCACAGAACTATCAAAAGGGTTATTTTGATAGAAAAATTTACTTGTAACTCCGTTTAACTCTTCGATGGGAACTGATCATTTCGGATGTACTAGAATGAATTCCAACCAAATTACAGAAACTCACAGTTGGAAAAAGATCACCTTTCTGCCCACAATTTATAGAGGAGAAAACCAACCCCACAGAATTGTGCTGAACCTCCTAAATGTCCATAGCTCATAATTTTAAGTAGCAAGGTCAGTAAAGAACTTAGATCTTCTGAGTCATTCTTCTTCCCTTCTATCATATTTCCATCAAAATGAACAGGTCAGAGAAAAAAGTTGTGGACAAGTGTCATTTGTATTTATCAAAACTTATATTCAAACAAAAATCCCCAAAGACTTCCCCATGTTCCTCAACTTAAACCGGCAACCCATGATTATTTCATATTTAGGACAGATTTAGTAAGCAACCTCACCTCCCTTGTTTATGACCACAGCCCCAATTCACAGTGCATAGCAACAAAAAATCAACAAAGGTGAGGGTTAGAATCGAAAGAAAACTCAGATTAGTAAGGCCTGTGGCTTTACAGCCTTACCCATTCAAAATTTCACCTACTATAAAACATGGCTTATTAAATTTACAAGGTGTAATCAGGTTCAACCTGATTATTATAATATTCCCCCATTCTTAAGAAAGGATGCATGGATCTGTAGTGCATGTTTGCATCCTTATCGGAGAATGTTGATCTTCCATAATCCTTTTTCTCCATTGTATTTCAAGGCCTCAAGAGTATGAAGTATGTGTTTCTCCTTAAGAAGAAATCATGACTTCCTCAGAATTGAGCCCAAAGCAAATGTGCTCAGAATTCCTGGTGTTTAGTCTGTGCTTATTCCTCCAAACCCAGGTGAAGTTTGCAGAATAATGTGTAGTGTGGAGTAAACAAGCCCAGTAGACAGTAATTTGTTATGAAAGGCAGTGTTTTAGAACATGAGCTGCTGTTCTGCTTAAGGGCAAGAGCAGAGTGAAGAGCTCTCCCTCTCCTGTGTCCCTTTCCTCTCTCCTTCCCACTCCTCCCTCTCTTCCTACAGAATTCTTGGCAGGACCTGAGTGTTCAAGTGGACCAACTTCAGTCACGAACGCAGTGGTCTGGGGAAGCTTCTAGCGCTCTCAGTTTGAACAGTTATTGATTGGGAACTCTGGCCTTGAGAGGGCTCCTTTGTATCCGATATTTAATGTCAGCCTCCTGAGTCCACACCTTCTTACTTGTAGTCTGTCAAACTTGTAAATACATGTCATTTTTCACTCATCACAATCAAGTCATTTCAGGTACTGAATCAGGTCGGTACTGCTTGATATCTCTGAATTTCTTTTTCTGAAATATTTTTTTTGTGTGTGTGCATTTGTTTTGGGGACTTGATCCTATTCTGAGGAAAGAAAATGGAAGGTGTTCATAGCACACAAGGTAGCACTGGTCAGTCAAATTTATTACTTCTGAAAATCGGTGACTGAAAATAAATTGCTACCCCTGTAGACAATTACTGGAATGAAACAAAAATCAGCTTGACAGGTCTTCAAACCCTGTGAAAAATAGCTCTGTGAAAACAATATGAACTGCTGAAATATTTTTTTAAGGAGAAAAAAATCTTGCTAAAGATTCAAATTCTTTCTGTTCTGGGAAGTTTAATTGCACAAGCTTTATGCTAATTATTGTTGTATGACAGATTTGGCAGCTTTACAAAAATCTTAAACATGTACATGCAGGTTCGGAAACTGTATTTCAGTGGCCCAGGGTTAGGCTAGGAAAGTGTTTCAGACAATGCCAACGTGTAGTAGACAGTTGCTATATTTTTTTTAAACCTATGAGTAGCTTCTAATTTATAGTTCCATAAGAATTTGCTTAACAAATGTAGACCTGATTAGTTGCCTGCCTTCCAAAACCCAAACCTATATTCCTTGAATGTTGTCTGCCAAATGAAAAGCTTCCTGAAGCCTGAGAAGACCATTTTCGCTGATGCGCATTGTCCCTGCGCTTGGTATAAATTCTGTTCACAGCAGGCCTTTAGCAGCACACAGGCTGCATTTTCAGTATCCAGCATCTGTGGAAGAGCCAAGATTCACAAATCCCAATAGTTTAAGAAAGACAGTAGAGAGTGCAATGACAACTAAGCAGGAGTTCCCATGTACTGAGGGAGTTGGAAAGACTTAGTAACTTTTCTGTGAGTAAAAAAGGTTTGCAAGAATCTGTAAGAATAGGACATTGGACTCTGAAGTAGGAACTTACATAAAATGAATAGTAACTGAGATGGTGCAGGTACCTGATAGTATAATAATAATCAGAGTGGCACCAAGGGCAGCATGGGGGAGGAAGGAGAGTTTAGAAGAATTCGAGTAGAAGCTTTCACCATCGAAGGGAAAGTATCATCTGTTCCAGTCCCGTCTTAACATGGTCGAAGTGGGTGTAGTGTTGGAGGTCCATGTCAGGGTGAATGCAATCATCTTTTATGCTTCTTTTCCAAGATCTATCTGTGGCAAAGATAAATTTTCGTTGTAAAAAGTAGTGATATCTTCTGCCAGTTGAGGGGTTACGAGCATCTTGATGAAGCAGACACATTATGTACTGGTAGAGAGGCGCGTAAGAGGTGGGGAGCCAGGTGACGCTGATGTCGCTGGACCCAGTCAGGAACGTGGCCCATCTCCCATGATGCCCCTGGTCTCCGCCTGGGATTCAGACCTCGTGGTGAGGGGCTGCCCATAACGGTTGATGGTGGGAACGTGAGACACGTTACATTGCCTTCGGCAGTGGGAAGTTCATCTACTATGCTGACTGGTGGTGTAATGGGAAAGGGATTACATTTCAATCTAGCTCTTAGATCCTAAACTAGGCCAGAAGATTTCTGGTGAAGCAAAATGTACCTATTGTATTTACTCCTATATTAACGAAATTTTCTAAGGGGTAGTAGAGGAAAAGAAGCACAATGATCAACATGATTCCACAATATGGTACAATGGTCTCTTACTTCCTTATTTTCCTGGTACTATTAAAAACTCCTCCATCTAAAAAGAAAAAAAATCACCAGGAAAAAAACTTTTTGTACCCTCAGGACTGAAACACTAATTAGAGGTGAGAGTAGAGTACTGAGCTGACATGTTTACCGGCACTTCAAACAGATTTCAATACTGTGAAATTATCATGGGGGTTGTTATTTCTCAAACTTCAAGGTAGTTGAAGATGATTATAAGACAAGTTCTGTTGCTTAGGGATTTGCTGACATCTAATGCCTTTTTCTTCAAATGAATACAAGGGGGACATAGCTGAGTTAATAAAGGATCTGAGAAGGCTGTGGCCCTGAGCAATACTTTTATTTCCTTCCTTCTCCATGATCTAACTCCTATGCCACTATCTGGCCCCCACCCACACGGCCTGCCTCCTCTGTCACCATTATTAATCTAACCTGAATCACTCCATTCTTCTCCAAGGGAACACACCTTGGAGGGGAATAGCAGTGAATCATAGCAGTGAATCATAGACATTTTTGCTTCTCCAGGTTTAATGGACTTGACAAAAAGCCAGATCTGTGGAGCAAAAGGACAGGAACTTCAGGGGAAGAGAGCTCTTTTAGGGTTTTTGTTCAGTACGTTATCCTGAATATTGTCAGATAAATTTACCAGTTGCCTATTATCACACTAATAATACTAACCTTCCCCACATCTCCAAGTTCCAAACAATCATCCTAGTTGGTGAGACAATCTTTTAGGGGTGCCTAGCAACCAAGTCAAGATCTTTTTCATTTTGGGGTTGAAACATGCAAGCCTTTCTTGCTTAACTTAGCTAAAGAATATTAAACAGTTAACTGCCAAGGTTGCCATTGGTAACAAAGCTTTCAATAGTCCACAAGTGAGCTAATAACACAATTTGGAATTCACACTAGATCTTGAGGTAACAGAGAAATAGTTTTTCAATTATTCTCAAAGGGAAGTCCATGAAACAACAGAGTACAAAAATATTTGTATGTCATGATAGGTCTATAGGAAACAACTGGAATTCAGGGCAAGAAAAATCTAAGAAGAGTTTTTGAAGGCGATTTTCAGCACACACAAATGAAACTGTTGCAGGAAACATTACAAGTCCGTTAAGAAAAGTCAGCAGGTTTTCTGCAGACTGTTACAAACCTGAATTTAGTTTAATTTGTCCTATGGCTATTATAAGTGAACTTAATCATGTAGATTTTATTAAGTTTCTTACACAGTGGATTTTTGTTTGATTTTGTTTTTTTGAGACAGGATCTTTCTATGTAGTTCAAATTGGCCTTGGACCCACTATGTAGCCCAGGCTGGCCTCAAACTTAATGCCATCCTCCTGCCTCAGCCTCCCAGGGGCTCGGATCACAGGCATGTGCCACTACTCAGGGATTTTAATCTTAGTTTCAAAAATGCTTATCTCTTTGTTTGAAAAATACCGATAACCTTAGCTATGTCTACACGAGAAAAAAATTATTATCAATACAGAAAAAAAATCTATGGAATGAAATTTAGATCATACTCAGATAATTGTCAAGACTTTAAAAAATAAGGCTATGACTGAAAATGTTAAAGAGAACTAAGCTTGAAATGAAAATTTTGTGACTAAAAAGTATATTGTGTGTGCACCTGGGTAGGGAGAGAGGGAGAAAGAGAGAAACACTATTCACTGTTGTTTTTCTGCTACTTAAAAGAATAATAAAAAAGCCCCAAAAAGATTTTTAGGTCTCCCACCAATAATAATCACAGACTTAAGATAAAAATGGAAGAAAGATCTACCACTTCCTGATGAATAATACAGTGGCCAACTTAGCTTTAAGTTTTGAGGAAATTTTAAAACATATATAGAAAAAGTGACGGGTTGACATCAATTGCCATTATTACTGAATCCTAGGGTTTAAATTGTTCTCCACAGCAGGGTAAGTAGGAAGTGTTTTCTCCTGCCTGAAAAGTTTCACATGTGTGGGAGACCGCCCCATCGATCATGTTCAAAGCAGGCTGTGGGCGATGCAGGCAGTGAAGAGTTAACCCCACGACTGGCTGAAGAAGAGAGTCTGACCAAAGCATGTGAGAGAACACACACCCGAGGTCAGAGTGACTCTTATTCAAATCCTGTTCCCAGCCTAATACAAAAATGCTCGGTCTCTTTTTTTACAAGCTTTGCCTGTGTCAGCACAGCAACATATCCCTAGCAACCACACATAGCCCCTTGGCGTAGCCCCTTTCCCCAGCTTAACAATGATAGTGTCACCAATAATACTGATGGCGCTGGCTGTTCAGGGCCTTTGCTTGCTCAAGCACTGGTCATCCCAGTTCCCTATCTTTGTCTCTTTAATTCTGTCTTTAAGTCTTTCTACTCCTTGCCATGTGTCATAGCACTGAGCAGGAAATCGGAATCCACTGCAGGGTTTTGGATACGTTTGAAACATGTAACATCCTGTTTCAGAAACATCACACTTCACGAGTGTTACTGTCTGGTTGGTGGGTTCTTCTCTTGACTCAAAGAATTTCAAGGTAGAAAGTCAAAAGAGGATCAAGCGAAAGTACTTTTTGTAGAGCGAAACCAGAAAGCAGCACTGATTGTAAGCAAAAGCCAACAGTCCCAGGTTGTTAACTTGAGATGGGCCCAAAAGAGTTGCCAAAGGGACTTTTTCATCTAGGAGTTTTTATACATAAAAAGGACTACATCTTAGCCAGCTGAGATTGATGAATGGAAAAGTTTGATGTAGAAGTGGGCCTGTAGGAGCTCAGGATATGCAATGGGTGTACTCCTACAAGCAACATTAATTGTGACTTTAAATAGAACGAAGACATTCTTTAGACAGGTACAAATATCTTATTTCTGGGCAAGAAAATCTCACCAGACTAATGAGACTCCAAGGTGTCCTGGCCCTGGTCTTCTACATGTCCTTCACTAAATCTTTCTAATTCCCTCTTTGGTTCAGTCTTTTCCAGGTCCCCTGGCTGCCTGTCCTGTCTGTGGACCTCCTTTTTCTAGAACACTTCTCACATTCCCTTCCCCTTCCTACAGGCAGCTAAGTTAGATAGAAATTAATATGCAGTCAGAGAAGGGACTGGGCTCTCAAGGAAGTCTGCAAAAAATAAAGACATCAAAATTGTGACTGGAGGTGCATTCGGTAAAGACCAGGTCTCAAGACCGAGATGTGATAGCCAGGCCTGCAGGCCTCCCTAAGGCATAAACAGTAACTTGGAATTATTCTATAATTAGCACCACCTGGTCCACTATGTCCAGCTAGGCATCAGTCACCCAGATGGGTGAGCAGCGCATCCAGACCCATCCCTTCCTAAAACTGCCTTTGTTCTGTGCATGTACCCTCGCTACGTAACTCATTTCCCTATTGGATCAATATTAGCTAATCAGGGGCTGGGGATTTAGCTCAGGGGTTCTGCTGCCCGCCTCACAAATACAATGTCCTGAGTTCGATTCCCAGAATAATAAAAAAATACTAGCTAAGCAGCTGTACTTGTAAACCCATCGGTTGATTATAGTTTGACCCACAAGGCAAGCGGCAGAACCAAGCCAAATCCCCAGCCCCACGTTGTGACTTTGCTGTATAACTACCCCTGACAAAGGGTCTCATTGACAACCCACTCAGGAACCTCCTATCAAGAGCTATCTCTAAATTAACCTTTCCTACTCTTAACCTCTGTTTCTTAAAATTCAGTCTTCAGTTTTGGGGTCACAAAGTCAGCACATCTGATATCCAGCAGGCTGCAAGTTATACTTCTCCTACATCACCTCCACGGGCAGGTAGCCCTCTGAGAAAGCCTCTCATCCCCACTGTGCATCCTCAGTGATTACCGTTGACAGCCTGTTGCTACATTAGGAAAATGACACCCAAACCTGGAAAACAGAACCTAAGCCCAGCCATGCCTGTGGAGGGTTCGTGGCCCATTATCCCAGGTCTTTCATTATCTCCCTGCCTCAATGAGCAAGTAGATTTTAGGTCACTAAAGACATGGGAATGTTTGCTAGGCTTTATCTAATGGTTCATGAAAACTACAGGGGAAATCTATATTCCAGATCATTTTTCAGTAAACTGAGAGTGAAAAGTACATTTCCAGTGTGGTATGTGATGAAAGTAAAATATAAACTCACATACAGGGAGACTTCTGGATATTAACAACTTAAAGTCAGAGGTGTAAGCCAGCAAATGCATGTTTCTGAACTATAGATTTTTCTGAGTACTTGTTTCTGAAGTTCTTTGAAAATCTGGCCAATTAGTTCCATTTTAATATACCAGTTCACATAAGAAGCAAGTCAGAACATCTCCAAATGGTTGTTTTCCTTTACATAGCCAGCAAAAATACAGCTCAAAGCATAGGTCATAATGGTAAAAAGATTTGGGAGCAGCTGATTTTAGGGACTCATAAAAACAACTCACCCTTCTGCCCCAAGGCATAAAGAATGTGCAGAGTCTGCACTGTGCTTCCAGTGATGTGACAATCATCCTGCCTTTTTTCGGTGAGATTAACTCATGCCAGAGGACAAGAAAAACAATGGTGTAAAGCTTGAGATCTGTGGTTTGGTAAGGGGAATAACACCTATATTACAATATTATGAATTCTCTCTTGATTTTGTAAATTCCTTGAGGTTAGCTTATATTATTTTCTTAAAAATTTAGGAGCAGAATATATATTAATTATATGTGGAAGCACTGAGTTCTCTGCTGCTTGCAGTTCAATTTGGGATTGTCTAGATCATAGCATCTTTTTAAAAAAATTTTTGGAGATATATGAAGAACTATATTTGTGTGTTGCATTTTCTTAATTCAGTTAGGAAATGGTGAACATGAAATGCAGTCAAAATATACAGTGAATGTTTAAAAATGTATTAAGTAAAACCCATTGCCACTTACTCCCCCTCACAACATCCCCCCCTTGCTGCGAACACGCTCATCTCCTTCTTCTTCCCCCTTTCCGAAGCAGTTGTGAAAGTCCTCTTTCGCGTCTTCAGGAGGTGTGGTAATTCAGGGAATGCTGCTGCCCAGTGTCACGCAACAGGAAGGCAGTCTCATAAAAACATGGCGTGTCTTCCTCTACCTTATTCACTAGATCTGACACCATGCGGCTTCTGTCTCTTTTCCAAAGTCAAAATGACCATGATAGGTAAGCATTTTGAGTCCATTCAGGATGTGGAAGGAGCCATAACAGTGCAACTAAAGACACTACATGAATGAGCGTTACTGGGTTTTGCGGTGCTGGGGTCTCCTTCTAGAGGTGGTCTTTAGGTTCTTTCTGTTCTGAACAAAGAATTGGTCAAGACAAGCACAGAAGATAGTGAGGTTTTACACTTACTGAAAGTGTGGAAAGAAACATGCTCTGCAGAGAGAATTGCAGGCCAAAGAAAAGGTAAGAATGAGATAAGTAAGGGTAAGAAAAGAAGTCTGCTGTAAATGGTGAGAGCAGACCACCAAGAGCGAGAGCACACGTGGCCATGAGGAAAATGACAACCACCTCTGGTCTCTCCCACTCCTCTGGGTGAAGTGGTCTAGACCATTGTATCAAAAACCTACGTAGGATCTCTGACGAGAATTTACGACACACTCTGATCGGTTCCACCTGCAAGGCTTTGGGACCTGTTTGTTTCAACCATTTGTTCTGGAATTTTGCGAAGGGCAGATTACGCCCACTTCCCCAGCCAGTTTGCCGCACCCTGATCTCCTGCCTCGAGCACTTCTAGAACTGCTTCAGAAAGTAGGATGGTGGGATAAGTGTGCGCGAAACAAGGGAGATTAATGGCAATGTGTTTTGCTGTAATTTAAAAAAAAATTTTAAACTTATTTTTAGGTCACATTGCATGTATTCTTAACAATTTACTTCCTAGATATCTACCACTGTTTCAGGTATGTCTCATTTATTCTTTTTTTAATTGAGTTTATTGGTACAATCTAGGTCTACAATACAGTTACATTCATTACTGGGATCCTGTACCTTCACATGACAGGTTTTAGTTCTCATTTTTTCCCCCTTGTCATTTATTCTTGTTTAATTTTCCAATTTCTACCACATGGATACTATTATCCCCATTTTACAGACGAGGAGACTGAGGCACAGAGACACTGCATTACCAAGCAGATAAAATCTGGGGCCAGGACTTGAACCTAGAAAATTCGACTCTAGATCACTGTGTTGTGTTCAGGTTCTGTATTTACATATAAAATCACTCCTGGCCATTTCTAAGACATTGTTATAAGCAGTTCATAAAGAGTTTGGACACTTCTAAAGGCCATTCATTCAACCGGGCTTCGGCTGCAAACACTGGCCAGGGATAATTCCCGACCTGCATGTGCCGCAGGTGTTACCCAGCGGCCTCACCCAGATCTCCACCCAGGTGAGTTCTACTCCTCACATTGCCACACCTGATTTTGGGATAAGGATCCTCACTGCTCGGGGTCTGCAGCAGGCAGAGCGTCATCCCAACTGGGACCCACTGGGCTGTGGTTAGCAATGTCTCCTAACAAACTTCTGTAGGCTACAGTTTCTCTCAACTTTGATTTAAGAAAATGCGAAGCCGCGCCACAGGCTGCCTGCTGCTCCGGAAACCAGGCCCAACACCGCCCTTGGGGCCTGCGCCAGCCCTCGCCCACAGCCACGGCTTCCGGTCACGCGGGCGGGGTTGCGCCTGCGCAGTGGGGCGCGGGAGACTGACAGGAGCTGGGGCGGGGGTTAGACGGCCTTCTGCGGTGCAAGTAACCGGGAAGCAGAAAGGAAGGAGGAGACTGAGGACCAAGCGAAGGGCAGCATTGGTCGGAAGCGCTCCCCCACCAGGAACGGTTTGTCTTTCTCAAACTCAAGGCCGCCCTTCTGAAGCTACACCGACTGACTCGGCCACGCGTGCGCAGTCCCGCGGCTCTCTAGCAATGGGCGGGGAAAAGCCGCGCGCCCGCGACAGCCAATCGTGCCAATCCCGCTTCTTGGCTCCCGCCCTTGCGGTTCCCGCCCCGTCCCAACGCCG
>NW_022900920.1:30776960-30816198 GCF_012274545.1 Fukomys damarensis | reverse complement strand
CGCGGCGCGAGCCGCACGCGCGACAATCCGACCAATCGCGCGTCTCTCCGCCTCCCGGGAGGCTGCAGCCCCGCCCCCGAGGCTGGGTAGTTTACATCCTGGGAGGCGCGCGCTTTTTGAGCGTTTGAGAGGCGGCGTCATTCTCAGGCTCGGGAGGCTACCGGGAGGCGCTGGACGTCGCGGGTCTGTGGGGTACTCTGACCCGCCTCAGGCCTGCGGTCTCTGCATGGCTGTGGGCTTTCTGCAATGGCGGGAAGGCGGGCGGGCTTGTGTCAGGTTTTACCTCGCTCAAAATTGGTGCGTTTGTCCGAGGGAGCAACCTGGGCGCGTCTGCTTTTCCGTGTCTTGTGTCTTAAAGTACAACAGCCAGATTGGGCGAAAAGTTTCTCATACCTCAGACCTGGCGGGTAACAAGGCCTGGTCCCCGCGCTTTTAGGGTTCAGGATGCTGGACAGTCGCCTGATTAGTGAGGATTTCGGCCTCAGACTAGTGACAAAATGAGTTCCTGACTAGATAAAGTGGTTCTTCCCGAACTTTCTCGCGGTAATGGAGATTCTGGTGATACTTTAGAAATGAAAACAAAATGGCCTCAGGTACTATCTGGTTAATTAACTCTCATCAGAAGATGCTGGCTTACAGAGGATGTGTGGCACAGTAATGAAAACTTCTTTGGTAAAACATTGAGGACTGTAGATGTATGGCTAATTTGATTTGTATTTTGTAATTTTTCTTTTTTAGAAGTAAACCAAGATTTCATTTGCAGTATGGAAAGCCCATCAGGCTCGGCTGTGATTTTACCTAGCACTCCACAGGCCTGTGCGAATCCTCCAACTCCCCATATAAATTGTTCTCGGAAAGCGGTATGACAGCCTCAGTTCTTTTGGTGGATCCATTCTGTGTATCTAAATTCTGTGGCAGTGGTGGTTTTCAGTCTAGTAAGGAGTTAATTAACATAATGCATAACACCTCTCTCCTTATCCCCCCCACCTTCCCAGGAGGTTTTCATCTTGAATCAATTGCTTTTAGTTTCAACTCAAGGTATTACAATAATCCAAACTGAGAAGTCTGGATCCTTAATGAGTTGGTGGCAGTAGGTCTTATCCTCAGTCTGCAAATCGGAAGCACCTAGAGTAGTGTCAGTCACATGCTGGTTGTTAAACAAATGCCCATTGGTTAAGTGCACTGTTTAGAAGGGTGTTGACATTGCTAAGAGAATGAAACAGTTGGAGTGTGTGGAAACTAAAGACGTCCTGTTACACTTATTTTAGATATATGGGGATAGAAAGTCATCCAGTAGTACCTGCCATAGAAATGTAAGGCCTTTATTTCTAGTAGATTTATTTACATCAACAATTTTTTTTTCTTAATGTTTTTAATATTTTGTATCCTTTCCAGCCCATGAGTGCAACACTTAAAGAAAGATTAAGGAAAACAAGATTTTCATTTAATTCCTGTTGCAGGGTAGTAAAACGTCTTAAAATAGAGGATGAAGAAAATGATAAGACCTTTTCAGAGAAACCAGCATCTTCAACAGAAGAAAACTGCTTAGAATTTCAAGAAAGTTTTAAACATATAGATAGTGAATCTGAAGAAAATACATACTTGAAAAATACTCTCAAAAATGTCAGTGCATGTGAATCTAATTCACTTGATAGTATGTCATACAGTGCTCTTCAAAATGATTCTGTGAATGAGAATCCTGAACAAGGGTTAAAGGAAGAAAGAGCAGAATTGTTGAAGCAGGTGCAGGAGAAGGAAGAACTACTTCGGAGGCTAAAACTAGTCAAAATGTATAGATCAAAGGTGAGAATTTCAGAACCGTTCCATATTTTAAAATCTTACATAAATTGCAGGGAAGTAATTTCAAAAATAGGAAGTAAATTTCTTTTAGCATAATAAAACAATAAGCCAACCATCCAAAAACCTGTTTCCAACTTTAACTGAAATGTAAGCTAATTAGAGGAGACCTGACAATACCAGGTAAAACTTTTTAAAGTCTAAGCTTTTATATAACATGCAGTTGAAGCTTTTCTCGTTTCCAGCCCATAGCAACAGAAGTATCAACTGTTAGATATAAATACAGTGGGAATAGAAGTGGCAGCTGATGAGTACAACTTTTAAAAACGGCCACAGAGTACAGTAAAAATATTTTTAACAGTGAACTTGTGATCTTAATAATTAAAATGTCTTAGGCATTTTGTTTGAGAAAACAACAAATATATATTAGATTTTAGATTTCAACCCAAATCAGTAGAACTTGGGTGTCTGGGAGGAGAGATAACCTCTTTTCTAAATAATTCATGCCTATGTAATTGTGGAATAAATGATGGAGTAGCATATCTGTTGTATGCTTGAGTTTTTAGGGTTTATGAGATTGATGTTGTATTTCTAGTTTCAATACTGTCATCTTGTAGAGCAGTTTTAGGCCCACAGCAAAACTGAATGGCAGGTACAATGTAGTGTCATTTTAGAAGCATAACTGTATGGAAACTGGATTTTAAAAACCTTATTGCTTCTTTACCTAATTTTGCTGTAATGATTTGAATTTTCTCTTGAGAATAAGTTTGTCCCAGAGTTTGAACTAAACAGAATGGTAGTAGAGCTCAAGTTGAGTGACATAACCTTTCTATGTTTACTCATCCTACTTTTTTATAGGTAGAAGTTCCATTCATTCCCAGGAATGTTAGCCTTTAAACCTACACAAACTGATTTGACAGCTTTGATTAAGTAGCACGACTGTCTTGCTATTGACTTACATCTTTTTTTTTTGGTCTGTTTCAGAATGACCTTTCACAGTTACAGCTGTTGATAAAGAAGTGGAGAAGTTGTAGCCAGCTGTTGCTTTATGAGTTGCAATCAGCTATGTCTGAAGAAAACAAAAAACTAAGCCTTACTCAGTTGATAGACCACTATGGGTTAGATGATAAATTGTTACGCTATAACAGAAGTGAAGAGGAGTTTATAGATGTTTAATTACTTTTTTTTTTTTTCTTTTTTTCAGTACTGGGAGATCAAACCTAGGCCCTCAGGTGCACTCTTAACCATTGAGCCATACCCCTGGCTCCTTTTCAGTAAATCTTTGAGAATGACAACTTAATGAAAAGACACTTAAGACATTTTAAGGGGAAGATGTTGGCGATTAGGGTAGTGGTGGTGAGCCTATGGCATGTGTGCCATAGAGGGCTGTTTGTATCCTTCCAAGCTCTAAAAGGTTTGCCATCTCAGCATTGGGTGTCTTGACCATCAATTTAGGGTACTCTAAGACATAAATTCAGTCCTAAAATGAAATACAGTATTTTGAATGGATTTAACAGAGAATTTGACATTTTAAAGAAATGTTAAAAGCTGGGTTTGGTGGCACTTGCCTGTCCATAATCCAGGCATCCTGGGAGGCTGAGACAGAAGAATGAAAAGTTTGAGCCCAGCTTGGCAGCTTAGCAAGACCCTGCCCTTAGACCAAAAAAGAGGGCCGGGGTGTAGCTCAGTGCAAAGGCCCTGGGTTCAGTCCCCAAATGAATGAGTAGGTGAGGGATGTAGTTCTGTATGAAGGTGCCAGTGTTCATGTGCACGCACACACCAAGTTAAACCATGCTTAAAAAGTAATTTGAACAGGCCTGGGAATCAGTTTTCATATGTTGTTTTGCTTTTTGGACAAAAAGTCTTATGTTCAGGGAGGGAAGGGGTATGGGGAAAAAATGAGAACCAAGACCTGTCACGTAAGGGTACAAGATCCCAATGATAAATGTAACTACTGTATAAAAGTACCAGTGAACGCAGTGAGGAAAAAAAGTCTTAATGTTCTGTGTTAGTCCAATCTGGTGAATGTCTAAACCTAAACTGGTCTAAAAGTTCTTACCTGTCTCCTGAGTTTGTAAACCTGGTTCGTTACATCTTGTCATGTGCTAATCTCAGCTAATTAAACTTAGGTCCAAAGTGATACTCTTCTGCCTTCATATTTTATACATTCCTCATTTAATGAAACAGCTGTCCGTTTCTTAGGAAATGACCTCATTTTCTACATTAAGATATTCTGGCGTACAAGGTCCTTCACATTCATCCTTTCTAGCTTCATCTGTCAAATAAACAGGGAGTGTTCAGTTCACAGTGACTCCTCAGCCGGAAACCAACCTCTTGTCAAGTTACATATCGTATCTGTCATCTTGGCTGTCTACGGGGACCCAAGTGGCCTAGTCCTTGAGAATTAAGACTTGGACTCTGGGAGAGAAAGCCCATTGTGTTTGGCTGGAGCTGTTAAACGTAAACTGGAAGCCAGAGATGGCTTCCCTAAGAAAGACTATGTGATAGATGGGGAGAGCACTTTATGGGTCAGTGGTTTTACAGCCACTACTTTTACCAGGCATAACTTAATTTAAGTACAGTCCCTTCTATTGATAAAGCCTTGAATTTTTGGTACAGCAGGAAACCCCAGGGCCACGGACTTGGGTCCATTCACCACACACACACACACATTCTAGTTTCTAGACACTGCCCTTGCCATTGGCATTTGTGAATCTGGGATTCCAAAATGGACACCCCTGGGTGCTGTACTATTCTGGTGCCTATCAGCCAGTTTCTGTCACTGCTGTCCAGCCAGGGGGCAAAAATGTGGCAGGGAAATTGTTGCCCCTGGTGGTGGTAGTGGCATTCTGGTAGTCAGTGTGGGGTGTCTTTAGATTTTGGGGTCTACAGCTGCCACTTCTGACAGCTGGAGGCAGTACTCTGGAGACACCCCTAGGTATCCACTTGTGGGATCTGGGAAAGCTGGGACATGGACCTTCCAGGCACAGGCCCCTGGGCCTGCCTGAGAATTTCAGGAACACAGCAGGTACCTGAGAAACAGGAGGTGGGTCACGGAGGATGAATGGGGATTATGGGGCAGTTTCAGATTTGAGGATACCTGTGGGTAGCCATCTTTTACCATTTCTGTTGAGTTTCACTTCCACTTAATGGGATACAATTATTGAAAATTACCAAATATTAGAGCTAACCTTTAACAAAATATTTTCTTTGTACCAAGTTTAAGAGGATAATCGAGTATTAGCACCTTAGGTTTAAAGATAAGAAAATTCAAGATTAATAGTTAAAAACGAAGTGCTTATTTCAAACCAGAGCCAGGATTTGAACCCAGGCAGTCCAGCAACAGAGCTCATACTCTTTATTCCTATGTATATGTTATATGACTATGTATATGTTATATGACTCAGTTTGTATCACTAGTTGATACCAGGTAAGGTTTTAAAGGACTAAATATGGGAACACAACTGCTGTTGAGTAGAAGCTTAGAGGAATCTATCGTGAACAATACTGACAGAAGACTTGAGGTCCAAGGCCTGTGTGTCCTACCGAAGCACCTGCCAGCTCTGCAAAGCAGAAGGTACGTCCTGTTGAAAAGGCTTCTCAGCATGAGGGTGAAAGGGTTCTGCTCACCCACTCCATTCCTCAAAACTGAGGCAGCCAAGCAAGAAACATTGTCGGAGTCAACCAGGGTTTGTGATGAAGAAACAAACAAAATAGGATGTTTGGTTGTTAAGACCCGGGAATCCACAGTGAAAACTACGGCATCAGCTATAGCAAATGGAGTGTCAGTGGGCACCTTAGGTGGTAGGGCACTTCAGTTACGGAGCGGGAGGGAGACACCACGGTTGATAGAACTAGCAGGTCTGCCTCCCTGCTCCCCACAGTTCCTGTCCACAGGTAATGTTAAGGGACCCTAGATGTAGGAAATAGTGTTAGTGGACACTGCCTTACTGAGTCAGCCAGCTATTTCAGAAGTCATTCTAGTCCTAAGGAGGGGAGCCACCAAAAGGATGGTCTCGACACTGACCCATCCACCCCTGATCACTATGAGGGTGAGCAGGGGGACCTGGAGGGTCTTTTTCTAAATGGAGTTGATACAGCTCTCTTGCTTTACCTGTGCCCGTGTATACTGGATGTGGTACTGTGGGTCAAACTTAACATTTTCTTTATAAATTGCAGAACCATGAGGGTTTGCATCACTAGAGATAGGTTCATTGATCCCAATGTTAGCACCTTACAGTGCAGCAGGCTCAGGAAGTTTTCTGCCAATTACTTTTCTCATTGTATAGTTATTATCAACAATAATAATAATGCATGGAAATAATAAGGCACTTTTTTTTCCTCAACTGTTGGGCAGGGCACAAAATTGAGCTCTATCACAGTAAGAAATAATTATGCTTTCAAAATATGTCATAATTGGGCCAGGAATTTAGCTCAGCGGTTTGGTGGCCTGCCTTGCAAGCGCAAGGACCTGAGTTCAATCCCCGGTACAAAGAAAAAAAGTCATAACTGACAAGTGATGTAAGTTTTGGGAAAAGTAAATACCTTGTTCTGATTGATAGAACAAGGATTAACCTTCAAATTCTGGTTATTTTAAATGAATGAATGAAATCTTGAGCCAGGCAATGTGGTACATGCCTGTAATCTCAGCACACACTCTGGGAGGCTGAGTCAGGAGGACTGCAAGTCTGAGCCAAGCCTGGCCAAATGAGTTGACTTAGTGAGACCCTGTCTCAAAATAAGAAGGGGCTGGGGCATAGCTCTGTGGGAGAATCAGTCCTGTGGTCAATTTCCAGTACTGCCAATAAGTAAGTAGAACACTTTTCTCTTTTTTCTAGATTGGGGATTGAACTCGGAGCCTTGTACATTAGGCAAGTGCTCTCCTCTGAGCCTGGCATTGAAAACTTTCTTTCCATCTTAAAATCTTGTTCTTTCTTGAATGAAAATAGTTCTTTTACACACTTATGCAGGACAAAAATTTATACACTGATTACAAGGCTAAAATTAAACAAATTACTATTAGAAACATGCAACTAAAAGGTGACTTTACTAAATTTCACAATATAAAAGAAAGAGAAAGGAATCATTTTACCCAAATGGAACGATTTTTGAAATGACTAAGGCTAGGCCTTTGATTCCTGCTAGTGTTTCACAGTTTAACAAGAGCAGGGAATGTTTTCATCCTTAATCTTTCAACTTCAGCCTGAAGAACTGAGATCTCTTCAGCTTGTTCTTTTGAAATATTTGTCAGCTTTTGTTGTTTCCTCATACTTTTGTATCGTTCTTTGGCAATCTTTTCACAAGTCAGCGTAGACCCTATCCCAATATCCAAGATGAAGGAATTAGTTGGATTATTACCGACACTTTTAAATCCAAAAGCAGCACCCAGAAGTGACTATGTGGAAGAAATGCTCTCAGGTGTATAACTAGTGTGCAGATTTCAGAAACACCAATTACTCTTAACGAACTGCACAGTTAGTTGGATGAAGAGAAAGGCTTACCTATTGCATTGCAGATGTCTTGCCTCTCTGAGACAGCTACCAACTCTTCTCGTAGATTGCAGCTTAGAGTATAATTTGCTGCATCTTTTTGATTGCTGAACTTTCCCAGTTTTTTGAGTAGTTTTTTGCAGTTATTGACATTCTTTTTGTGGGTCTGAAAATTTTGTGCCCATGAAACCCCACAAAATAATATTTTAAAAATGTAATTTATAAAGACATATTCTTATATTTGAAATACATGTCCATCACTAAGACAACATTGTCTCCCTAGTTCCTGCCATATGGTCTGTCCACAGTAGATAAAACAGTACGTTAATACATTCTAGAAAAAAATTTGTATATTCTTAAAAATTAGGGAATTTTTTAAAGCTTGAGATTACTTTGTTTCCATCTTACATACACCTTATAATAAAAACTGAGCATTTGCTATGCAGTTAAGACAAAACCTTTATAGTACCAAGGAAAGACTACGTTGAATCATAACAGATTATCATAAATCATAACTTCATGTGAAATTGGAAATCCCTTTCTAGTTACATATGTCCCCAGAGGTTAATTCTCATTTAAAAAATCCTTTAGTCTATACCACTGGTTATGGTTGCCTCTAATTACCTGATGAATACCACTAAATGATCAAGATTCTGTTAGGTTCCTTCTAAGTTCATGACTGAGACACTATTTTTTGGCTTAAATGATTCACAACTGTTGGAATGGTAATGGTCAATATCTCTGGAGACTTACCTTATCTAAGACATGAATGGTTTGTTCCATTATTCCAATCTGAAGAGTAATCAAAGACTCATAATTTGGTTCATTTAGGTACTTGAAGAGAAAAAACATATACATAAGAATATTTTTTTCTATTTCTTTCAATAGGTAACTTTTTAAAGGTTATTTTAGTTTCTTAAAAGCTACTGGTTTTATAGCAAAGTTAAAATGGATCTGATTTTTGTGCTATATTTATTCCTATCAGCCATCGATACATTCATCTGTATACTGTTACAAATGCCTAGGCTGTTTTCTCATTCATCCACTTATTTAGCCAACACATTATTTATTAAATGTCTCACTTGAGACCTACATTAACAGAATTCTGGTTAGAGATAATATGGTGGCATAAAGATAGACATTACGACTTAGCCTTCAAGAAAAATTGAGCATAAAGGTATTAGTTGCCAGGAGAAATGCAAAATATTAGCAAATACAAAGGTGGTTTGTTAAGGGATAGGATAACAAATCCAGGCAGGGTTTATGAAGGAGTCAGCAAACTAACCCTGGGAGAGCAGGTAGACTTGAGGTGTGCAAAACAAACCAAGGAAGAAAAGGAAGGAAGGAAGGGGCAGAAGTTGTTGAAAGGGGAGGTGGAAGAAGCAGAAGAAAAAGAGGGAAATGAAAGAAAAAGAGGAAGAGGAGGAGGGAAATGCTGATGAACAAGGAGAAAAGTGGCAAATGAATTTGAGTCTAAAAAGTTAAACTGAAAGACCCTGCCCACCTAAGGACCTCATAATTCATTTCTTGTTAATAAGTATCAGTTTAAAAATGTTTGAGCAGGGTAGTAATGTTATTAGAGAAAAATAGAAATTAAAATCTGACATCATATGTAAGTCAAAGAACAGACTAAACAATTTAAAATTTAGAAACAAAATTTAAGAGAAGGAATTTAGGAATTAATTTTAACTAGGTCTGGTGGCGCCTGTAATCCTAGCACTCTGGGAGGCTGAAGCAAGAAGATTGAAAGTTTGAGCCAGGCCTGGGCAATGAAGTTCTTATTGAGGCCCTGTCTCAAATAAAATGGGTGGGGATTGCTGCAGATGTAGCTCAGTGTGAAGGACCAGGGGTCAATCCCCAGTATGATTTTAAGAAATGAAATTGATTTTAAGACTGAATCACTGAAAATGGAGGGACCCGAACTGGGACAGAAACCATGGTGACAGAGACCACTCTGAGAGCTGCAGATTCCTATTAGCCCACAATGGTTGCCTGAAGAGCCAGCAGTTGGGGTGTGGGAAAGGAACAGCTCCCTGCACCACTGGTCAGAGCAGAGGTCTCAGTGATCTGAGACGTGATGTCTTGGATGGCAGGACAATAGTGCAGCTAAGGGCAACGTGACTCGTACAGAAAACTTCTATACAGGCAGAAATTAATCTATGGGAAAAAACAAATTTCCCATTAATCTATGAGCTGTTCCTGCTAGAATGTCTTGTTCCCTTGTTGCTAGGATCCTGCTCGCACCAGTGCTCTCCACCACACTGTTCCCTGCACTGCCCCTCATCCCTTCAAGAGGCTGTGTGTTAACACACAGTGGCGAGCTCCAGGAGATGGTGTCTGAGCCTGATAAGAGCTCTGACCATCCAGGGCCCCCATTTATGTAGTAAAGGTCTTGTCTTTTGTTATCCTGCCACTGTACCCTTGGTTAGGTGATTGGAGATCTCATCAGCCTCCAATATCATGGGAATAAAGATAATAAATAGATAAACAGGAGACTTGGAAGACAGGAAAAAGAGAAACCAAACACAATTAAAACTTTCGACTTTGGCCTGCCTTGCAAGCACAAGGACCCGAGTTCAATCCCCAGTACCAATAAAAGACAAAAAAACTTTCAAGCCTGAGAGAGGGGCTTCAAAGAACAGAAATAAATTAAGAAGAGCTTTGGGAGGGAGAAAATACAGAACTGGTGCTTGAGGGAGGTGAGGGGCAGAGGGCTTAGGCGGGAATGAAATTGGACATTGGGCCAGGGATTTAGCTCAGTGGTACCACTGCCTGCCTTGCAAGTGTAAGAACCCGAGTTCGATCCCCAGTACCGCCCCCTCAAAAAAAGAAATTGGACTGGAATCCAGAGAGCTGGGATTAGACTTTTAGAACTGATCACTGATGTTAGAAGAACAGAGATGATCATCAAAGAAGGCGGCAGGGAAAGAGACACAGCACTAAAGCAGAATCTACAGAAAGGCTATATTTAAGACTTAGATGGAAAAGCGTTAAAGAGGCCAAGTGGCCCGACATGTAGAAAGAAAAACAGGAAAAAATAAGGGCAATAAAAGCCAAAGGAATGAGTATTCTAGTTAATTTAGCTAAGGGGGATGGAAGGGTGATAAAGAAGCACTGGAGTAAACAGTAAAGAACTAACCTGCAGTGAACTGTAAGAGAACTGTGCTGCTTGGATGGGTCCTAAAGATGTGGAGGTAGCAAGTGTAAACTACTGGAAGGGAAAGAATTCATAGCAATGCGAGAAAATACTCTGGCTCAGAATATGCCTGACATCATGGAAGCTGGTTAAATGACTGAATAAATTAACCAATGAAGTTAAAACTAGGTAGGGACAACTTACCTTCTGACGATCTCTTGAAAAAAACAGCATCTGAATGTCCCAAGCCTTCTGATTGAGATCCTCCATTTCCATCTCCATTTTCTTATGATCCCACTCAATCTGATATATTCCTTTGTGTACATTTTTACTTTCCATCATACTAGCAATTTTCTTTTGTCCTTGAGTCTTGAAAAAGTGCAATTGGCATTCATATAATATGATTCTGCATTCAGAGTTGCAGGCTACTGAAGGCAGAGGCTAGCACAGAAAATGCTCGGGGCACAGAGATAATCTTTTTAACATGTGCAGCAAATATTAAAAAATGAGTACTGAGGCCAAAAATCTAACTTTTGGAACTTCATGCTACTTTCTACTCTTAAAAAAAATTATTAGTAAATGTTTGCAATCCAAATTAAATACCTTCATCATGGGAAATTGGTACATACACACATTGCACCTTCATACCTTTTACTTCTCCTCCTACCCCTTCTGCCTCCATTCCCAGCACTATTTCTATTATTTTCATCTTCCGATTATAGTTTGGCCTCTCAATTCCTTGGGTTTTCTATTTTCAATGACTCTTTTTCATTGCGGTCAGCCACCCAACTCCCACAGTCAAACCCTCGCTCTCGACATCGATAGCTGCAAAGCCTAAAGTTGAAACATTTCTCTAGAACATTCTTAGCTGGGGGAAGTCTGCTGCCCCATCCAGGCACAGTATGTTTTATGCTATGTCGGGGACATTTCTGGTTGACAGAACTGGAAAGCATGTAGTGTGTTGAGACCAGGGTTGCTGCTAAACTTCTGCAAAACACAGCCTGCACCTCCCTGCCCCGGGGAAAAAGACCTTCTCCCCACCACCACCATGAGTGACAAGGTTGTGACATGCTGTTTTAGAGCTCTGTCTTCTTTATGCCTTCCTTTCAGTCAGCTTTTTTCTGGTAGGATGTTAATCACTATCATTGTTCCCCTTTCGTATCTTTTAACCATCACTGATGCAGCTCCTTCCTCACCTTCCATTGAGACTATGCTTGTCAAGTACACAAATCTGTCCTCCTTGGAACGGCTTCTCTCCTGGTTTCCTCCTACTCTACTGCTCCACTGTCTCCTTGCCTGTTCTCTTGTCTGCTAGGCCTTTCAGAGTTGGGTTTTGGGTGTAGGCTCAAACTCCCTTTTCTTTGCTCTACCTCTAGGTGGTCTCAAAGAATCTCACAGTTTAAAGGATCTATATTTAATACCTGTATGCAGTAATTCATGTGCAATTATCTACATGTGATCTGTACAGACAGCATTCCTCAGACTGAGCTCTAGTCTCCTTTACATTTCTGATGGGTTATCCAAAATTTTAGGAGGTTATTTTTTTTTTAAATCTCTATCTTTCACATTCAACCCACAAAGTGTTGCTTCCACATGAAAAATCATGAAAAATCCAAATAAACTCCAAAATCATGAGATCACTGAGATCACAGGGCAACAAGGTATCCTGAAATCTAAGCAAATAAGGAGCAACCAAGCAGAAATAGAAGTCAAACACTGGCTGATTTGGAGGGAAGCCACATTTGGCATCATCAAAGGAGTTATAAAGAATTTAGATAATTTTTTTTAATACATTGCAAAGGCCAAGCATGAGCTAGTGTGAGAGTGTAGGTTTGGTGGGGCCAGAGGCAAACAGGTGTTTTCTCTCCCTTGCAGGTCCCTCCCTAGCTGGTGCATCCCATTGGCCGAAAGACAGGCAGCCACTGCAGGAAGCTGCAGAGGCCACTGGGGTACAGACCCAGAGAAGCAGGCGGAAGCAGCAGTCTGGGACAGGCGCAAACCAGCCAGATCCTTCTGCCATAGAGAAGAAAGGATTTATTTCCTGGGAGAAGGGCAGCAAATCCTGTCACCTGCAGGGCCAGAATATGAACAACTCTGTCTGGAGGAAGAGGACAAACTAAATGGAAACCAAACTTTTTACTCCATAGAAGAGGCAGCGAAACACTATCAACCAAAAATTCTAGATTTATAAAAACTATCCTTCCAAGATGAAAGACAAGCCAGGTGGGACATACCTGGAACCCCAGCTACTGAGAGGTAGAGGTGGGAGGATCTCAAGTTTGGGGCCAGCCGGGGCAACAGAGTAAGACCTCATTCCAAAAACAAATTAAAATTGAAGGATAAACTAAGACTTTGTGAGATAAACAAAAGTGGAAGGGGTCCATTGCTAGTAGACCTGCTCTATAAGAAATGCTAAAATAATTCCTTCCAGGTGAAAAGAAAAGATACTAGACAGACAATAATGCAAGGCTACAAGAAGAAATAAAAGTACTGCATAAACAACATAACCACATACTGGGCACGATGGCTCACACCTGCAATCTCAGCGACTTGGGAGGCTTAGCTGAGGCGGGAGGATGGCAAGCTTGAAGACAGTCTGAATACAGAGTGAGACCCTGTCTCAAAGTAAAAATGTAAAGCAGAGGAGAGGGGAGACAGGGATGTAGCTCAGTGGTAGAGCACCTGCGTGGTGTGGGTTTGGTCTCCCCAGCACCACACACACACACACACACACATATACACAGCAACCATGTAAGTGACTAACAACTAGAATCATTGTATTTGGTTTATAACTTTCTCTGTTACTTAAAAGAAAAAATGCATTCAACAATAATTATAAGTCTGCTAATAAGCACAGGCTGTGAAAAGACGCACCAATGGCAGCATGAGAGAGAGGAATGGCTTTAGCGGAGCAGACTTTTGCGCACTATTGAAACTAAACTGGCACAATTTCAGATCTGATCAAATAATAAAGCATGGATATCACTGTGATCCCCAGAAAAATCACTAAGAAACTAAATGAAAATCAGAAAAGAAAATAAGAAAGGAAGATCTAAGCAGTGCACTGTAAAAAATGAGCTATATATGAGCAAAAGCAAGAACGAAGAGATCGAGAAACCAAAAAAAAAATGTGAAATACAGAAAACAAAGATCAATATCAGAGCTAAGTTTTTCATCAATAATTCCTTTAAATATCAATGGATTAAGCTGGTTATGGTGGCACATGTCTATAATCCCACCACTCAGGAGGCTGAGGCAGGAGGATCGCCACAAGTTTGAGGTAGCCTGGGTTTCATAGTGAGTCCAAGGCCAACTTGAGCGACAGAGAGAGAGCCTGTCTCGCTCACCCCACCCGCCTCCAAAATGTCAACGCATTAAATGCTGCAATTAAAAGGCAGGAACAGGGAGAATGGATTTAAAGAAAAAACACACACACATCCAAAGGATATCATGTCTAGAAGGGATGTGCAAACATCTGGAATGTGAAAGGATGAAAAGACACACTCCATGGAGATTGTAACCAGAGGGTCTGGGTGGTGACACTCATGTCAGACAACGGACACGAGACAAAGACTGTCGAAAGAAACGAAGGACATTATATAATGGCAAACAGACAGTCCGCCAAGATGATACAACAATTGCGCATACACAGGCAGGTAAGAGCCAAGCCCTAAAGTACGAGGGGCAAAAGCGAACAGAACTGGAAGAAAAACCGACAGCGCTGCAAGAGTCGTTGCAGGCTTCCAAGCCCGCTTTCAGGGTCAGTTAATGACATCACCTTCTACTCAGGGGCTCTACCCCAAACAGGATGCTTTACCCAATAATGTGTAAAATAAAAGTGCAGGAGATCAACAAGGAATAGAGAATCTGAGCAACACCATTAGACCCAACCGCACAGTACAGAACACACCACCCAACAGCAGCAAAACGCACAGCCTTAGCGGGAAGTAGGGAGACAGGTCCTTTGCAAATGGGAAGGGGACCAAGAGATGGCGAGGGAGGGAGGGAAGGAAGAGAGGGGTGTACAGGAATTAGGGTGTGTTATGTGCATGTACCAGCTGCCCACGCCATGTGAACATTGTGTACTGCAAACGCACACTAATAAAATAAAAATTGCAAAAAAAATCCTTTGTAAGAATACATGGAACATGGTCCAGGACAGACCCTACGTTGGGCCATAAAACAAAGGGGAGTAAATCTTTAAAAACTGAAATTAAGCAAAGTTTCTGCTCTAACCACAACAGAAAGAAGCTAGGAGACAAGAACAAAGGAAAGAACTGGAAAATTCCTAATTATGTGGAAATTAAATACATTGCTGAATAATAATGGGCCAAAGAAAACATCAAAAGGCATATTAGAAAAAATTCTGAAATGAGAAAAAATGAAAATAATGAGACGCCCAAACTTATGAGATGTACAAAAGCAGAGCTCAGAGGGAAATATCTTAGCAGTGAATCCATCAAAAAGAAGACAACACAGTACACAGGGAAGAGAGGGGCCTTCAGGAAACGGGGGCATGGGAGAAAAGGGGTGGCGGGTACATGAACAGGTGCAAATTCCCTGTGATGAGCGTTATCACTATGTATCCCGGAAATGCACCGATAGATGTTGTGCTACTAAAAAAACGCAGACCTTGCATCAGTAATCTAACTTTACACTTACAGCACTAGAAGAGGACAAACTACAACCACAGCTAGGAGAAGGGACAGATTAAGAGCAGAAAAGGAATGAAATAGAAGATAGAAAAACAATAGGGAGAATCAGCAAAATAAAAAAATTGGTTCTTTGAAAAAAGTCCAAATGAGCAAATATTTAGCTAGACTAAGAAAGACCCAAATGTCTAAAATAAGAACTATGATCAGAGATATTACTATCAATGCTCTATAAATTTAAAGAATTACATAATGAAAATTATGTATACAATGTATAAACTACATCTATATAAAAAGAACATTTAACTCCATGGTCCCAAACTTTGTGTACCTTAGATTTTATTTTATTTATTTTTTTTTTTGGTACTGGGGATTGAACTCGGGTCTTTGCACTTGCAAGGCAGGCCACCGAACCGCTGAGCTAAATCCCCGGCCCTGTACCTTAGATTTTAAAAAATTTTTATTTGTATTAATACATGTTTGTAGTACATAATGACTGCATTCAACATGGGAAGTTGGAATTGTATTTATCTGAGGGGTTAGGATTATTTGGGAGGACCTTAGCATTACTAGAGGAGTTTTGAAAAATACTCATGCTGGGGGACAGGGACTGACAACGCTGTAAAGTCCTTCAGGGGATTTTAAGGCACAGCTACAGTTATGGTAGGAGCCACAGATTTAAATGAATTCAAAATACTTGCCATGGACATAAGAAAACAGTGTAACATGTGGCAGGCAGTATGTTGTGCTGAGTTATTCCTTTTTAAGAAAGTATAATTACCCGAATTACAGAGTTCAGATCTTCAATGATGGTCCTATTGATGAGAATTGCATCAGGATACTGCAGAGTTTGCTGGAAATTCTCCAGTTCTACTTGTCCTTGTTTAAGGAGAATTTGTATCGTCAAATTCAGCTGGTATTTCATTTTGTCTTCCTGTAATCTAAATCGAAAAAGGCCTCAAAGCAGGTAGTTGCAATACATTTATATTTCAAATTTTACCTATTACCTGAGAATATAAAATTCAAGTAAGGCCTGGAATGTCAGTGGAACTGTTGTCCTGCTCTGAAAGGACCCTTCCTGAGCAGAAATACCTAATAAACTTTGTCCTGACAAATAAATAAATAAAATTCAAGTCAGCTTAACTAGACATCAATGTGAAGAGCATTTCCTAAATGGTAAACGCTCTGAAGACTCGCCAATGTCTTTTCGTACTGACTGAATTACAATTGAATTGTTCAGAAAACAGCAAGGACAGAATATATTCATAAAATTGCACTTAGGACCAACGAAATGCTGTATAGTTTTGTGTTTTGTTTTTTTTTTGTACCGGGGATTGAACTCATGTCCTTGAGCTTGCAAGGCAGGCCACCGAACCACTGAGCTAACTCCCCGGACCCTGTATAGTTTTGATTGTAGTAAAAATGAGGAAAACAGAGATACTGCCAGGTGTAAAGCCTGTTAAAGTTCTAATTTGTTGATTTACTGATTTCTGATACTACATTAACATATTTCATCGATATGCTACTTATCAAATCTATCTCTGCATAATTCGCATTCCTGCCTGAAGTCTAGATGGGGAACAGTGACGAAATGGGGAGCATCGAGGTACTTATCCACGGGGCTGCCGACAGGGCCTTCCTGAAGCAAGAATTTGAAAGGGTAGAAATCCAGAGAGGGAGCAGAAGCTGCCCTGAAGAGATCGGCGCGGCTGGCGGACGCCTGCTTCATTTTCCGCAAGCTTACGCAGCTTGAGCCACAAAGTACTCCCCGGCAGAGACAGGTCCTCCATATTTTTATGCGGAAGTGGCAGTTTTAAAAAATACTAAGATTTTTTCTAAAACTTGCTTCTTTATATTAGGAGCACTGAAACACGCACGTGGTAGACTCCATCCGGAAACAAGTGTTACCGAACCAAGTGCGCTTTTCACACAGCCGCTCTCCACCCAGTGCCCAGACGGAGACAGACCCGGCCTTCCTGGGCCCGACAAGTAAACCTGAGTGAACGTTTCCAATTACAGGGTGAGTTCGTGGAACACTTTCTCGATCTCCTGCTGCACCTTTTCGTCATCCTCCAATCTCTTGCGGAGAAAAGCCGTCATCTCCACTAAGCCAGCCGCTTTCTGCTTCACCTGAAAACACCCAACACCTCAGGAGCCAAGGACCTTCAACTGTGGAAAACAGACGTCTTTAATCTTTTTTTTTTTTTTTTTGCCACAAAACTTTACCAAGCCCATTTTCTAAGATTTAATAAAAATTCAAATCCTTGCCATTATGTAACAGCAAATGCGTAAAACTTTCATGGGACATTCCATGAAAAGGAAGAGCAGCAAACGGCTTCTTGCTGAAAATCAAGTAGGCGAGCAACTAATATTTTTTATATCGCATTTTGAAATTTGTTCCCATCAACTTGGATACAATTAAAAATTCATAGATATGTGAACAAAAACAATGTGCCAGCCTGATGCATGTGGCACTGAGATCAGGGAACTGGGGGAGGGAGGCAGGGCACAGGCAGGGAGCAGCACGAGGAGAGATTCTTCTCCACAGAAACCTGCTTCTAATTTTTACCCTTTGCTACACTATTTTTCTATTTTAGCAAAACTATAAAGTTGATTCTGGTGAGCTAAATAGGACCCCAATCTATGCAAAATAAGATCGTCGATAAGAGAAACCTGTCTCATCTTGAAGAGAAGTAGAAGGCGAGCCATAAATAAATCTTAGTACAGTAGTAGCTACACTATGAAAGTGTGATTAAGGGGATAGTTAACGTTACTAATCTATTTTATCTAATAAAATATATCCAAAATGGTATGTCAACCTATAATCGGTACAAGAAACATTAGTGAGGCATTTTCCATTCTTTTTCTCATACTGTCTTCTAGATCTGTGTGCATTTTCCGTTTGTAACACATCTCACTTAGGAATGGCCGCATTTATTTCAAATGCACGATGACCACACACACCCATCTCTATAGGCCACTGTTTTGCAGCGTGGGTGTATGAGCACAGGACCACACTTTAATAGCACCAAAGTTTTATTTCGTTATTTTATTATTGACATTACCAACAACTACTACCTCAGAACAAAAACCTAAACCATAATGATGTACTGACCAGTGTAACTATGTATTTGATATTAATACACTAAAAATAAAATAATAAAATAGATGACATTACATACTTTGTATTCATTTCCCACTTTTGCTCTTCTCGTTATGCAGAAATGATCCCAGACCAAGGGGTCCAAGCCTTCTGGCATGTTAATAATATTGTCCAACTCCTCCATGGCTTTCATTGTCTGGGCAAAGGTGTCCTTATTCAACTCGCCAACTCCTGGTTGCTCTCCAAAAGGGATGATACTGGCTGTGTCTGATTGTGCTTTCTGCTTCTGCATTCTGGGATTATCAAGAAAATCCCATTAATATTTCACATTCTTAAAAACATGAGTGTTAAATAACAAGGCCCTTAACACAGGCATGATGCGCTGTGTGCCAATTCCCTACAGCACCTGATGGTTGGCAGGGGCATTGTTTCAAGGAGAGAAACACCACTTTGTCCTTCCGCACTCTCTAACTTCCCAGACCTGACCCTCGCTGGACTCCCGACACCCCTAACTGTTGTCAGCACTGGCCGCTTTACCTGTGCTTGGGGCTGCTGCCCTTCTGTGTGATGTAAGCAGACGGTAAATGCCCAGGGGAGGGGAAGGGGTATCCCCTGGGTCCATCTGGCACATCCTCTGTGGTACCCTTTTTGCAGCAGGATATACTTAGGTGTATGTGGGACTCGAGAAGTGTTTCTTTCACCTACACTGACAGATTCGCTTTGTTTCCTGAGCTGCAGGTGGGAAGGAACAAAGGGCACCCAGTGTGGCTTTTCTGTGCACGGTGAGATCAGCTACCACGGACAGGGCAGTCAGGGAGATGCTGTGCCCACAGCTGGCTCTGAGTCTGATAGTTGCAGTGTTAGGGTTTGCAGCTAATTCTGTCTGACAGCAAAGCGTGTGTCTTCCTCCCTGCTGCCTCCCAGTATGTAGAAAGCCACACTTCTTTCTTCACAAGGAAAAGCCATGCCCTTGGGTTTATTATACTACACTGCTTTGCAAACAAGGAAACTAAGACCCCTAGATTGCACGGAACTTGTCAAGGTCAGAGAGAGTCCGTACGCAGGACACAAATCAGCCTATTCCTTTGTGAAAAACTGTATGATTTCTGGGTGAAATTTGATTGACAGCCTGAATTTATACTGGCATTTTTCAAACTGCTTTGAGCACAATCACATGAGATAGTCTAAGGAAAAGCAATTTTGTTTAAGTAAGTTGAGAAAACACTGCTTACTCTATTTCTTATACTTGGTGATCCAAAGGCCAAAGAACAAGTTCCAAGAGGCTCTGCCATAAATAATGCTATTTAGCTGGGTTTTATTAAACCCAAACTTACTTTGTCTTGGAAACCTATTACATGTAAATCCAACTCACATCATACTTGTTAGGACATATTTGGGGTAAAATTTTATGAATCTGTATGCCATCTATGACTTAGAAGGAACTACTATCACATATTAAATAGAAACAATGATAGCACTATGCTAAATGCTCAAACGTTTTAAAGTCATGAAATAGTTATATTTCACTACCCTATCTAAGATATAGACATAGTTTTAAAAAATACTGAATAATGATGCAGATGAACGTCTTCACCTAAAAGATGTCACACATCAATTTCTATCTAATTGGGAGGAAAGTGAGAATTTATTCTTCATCTATAGACTTTTCTTAGAAACCGAATAGCAAAGTAAAAACAAACCTTGGTCGGCGTTTAAAAAGTTTATAGAGTATATCCACCTGTTGACTTGGAATTTCAGAAAATTCCTTTTTGAAGCTTCTATCCAGAACCTAAGGGCAAACACATCGCCAGATTGTGACTTTGCTCAGAAACAATACTCTTAAAGACAGGGGCTGTACCACTTTGATTAAAAAAAAACAAAAACATGAAAACACGGTTTATGAAGTTGTTAAGAGGGTGACTATTCATGGTGCAGACTTCTCAAAGATTTATTTTTGAATAGCAGGTACCTTAGTGTATTAAAAATATTATTCCATACAAGAGGTCTTGAAAATCATCCAGAAGTTTCTTCAAATAATATTTACTCCTAAAAACATGCAAGTCAGTGAATTCTTTCCATCCCACTCCATTCCATTGAATTCCATCGCTTTCTACCCCTCCGTTTCACTGTTCTCGTCTGTCTTCTTTATGGGATTCTATCCTATTCTTTTCCTTTATAAGCCTGCTGGCCATACTTATTAAATTGATTTCATGATCACAGATTTTTCAGAAACATACAGTGGCATAGAAGGACACTGGCTCATAACTGAGAATCATAGTAGGAAAGAAATCTGACAATATTATGTTATCTCCCATTCAACCTTCCCCCAGCCATGAGAGCCACAACTCGACTGTCCAGTCGGTGGGACACAGACTCACTTTGTCCTCTGCCAGCAAGTTGTCATAGTTCTCCTTGTACATATCGAGGTCTTCTCTAGATTTCCGGACTGCTTCTGAAGTGTGGCTCTATAATAACAGCAGGAATAGTGAATTGGAACTGGAGACTTTTGGGGACAAGCAAAACCACGGGAGATTCTAAGAAGGGATTTCCCGGTACAAGATAAACATGCCCATGAAATACCCACTACAGATACACATTACAGAAGGAAGCACACCGGAGACTTGGGAGGGCCATGCATCCGATCACGGGCTTGGAAGGGCAGCCAGCGCTGTGCATGTCTGTGTCTAAGAGGACCCTGCAATCTTGCCAGGAAGTGTGGGTGAGGACAGTGTCCGGGCTCGGCATTGCACGGACCCACCTGTGTCCTGAGGAACTAGAAGTACATATGGACAGTGGCTGCACCATACACGAACACAGCCCACTCGGCCTCTGCAGTGACCAGCTAGGAAGCTCAACCACAGCTGTGGCCACAGCCCAAGTAACCAGTAGACTGCCAATCTACTGTGGCAACCAATAGGTTGCCTGCTTCTAATTGGTTTGCCCATACCAACTGATTCCACGGACTGTGCCTCCTCACTGAAAAGCCTGCCACCCCCTGCCTGCCTCCACAGCCCAGTGCAAGTGACAGTGGCTGTTTTCCGCACCCTGCCAAGCTCTGAATAAAACACTCTGCATAATCTTTTGGGTGGTCTTCATCTTTTCCACTGCTCCTGTTTCTGCTCTATGACTCGAGCATTTTATTCGGTCTCTCTGAGATGGGATCTCGTACCCAGCCAGGTTGTTGCAAGGTGGGGTGTACCTAGTTCTTTGCTTTTGCTGTTCGACAGACTCTTAGAAAAAAGTTATGTACTTATGTCATTTATGATACTTTAAATTATACATTCATAAATGTCCCTTATTGATAAAAAGTAATAAAAGCTGACATATTTTAAAGCTTATTATGTAATAAGTTTTGACATTCATTCTTCTAATGAATCATACCCGTTAATACTTATACATAGATCTTTGTTAGAATATGACAGTGTTTGTTCTATAAGCTAACCCATTGCTTCTGTGTTTAGTAAACTTTGGGAGTTTCATGGTGCAGAGAGAACAGCATTCCTGGAGAGTGGCATGGAAGCACCTTCAGAGATTGTGTACCATGTCCAGCATCCCACGTATAGCGAGTCACTAGTTAAAGGCTGATGCTTTCTGCTAGGTATCTAGGTGGCTTCATTTTATAAACCATGAGGCAGAGAAAGTTACAGTTTTATCATTGATTTGATTTTCTCTGGTACCAGGGACTGATGCTAGGGAGGGCAGAGATACATTTCTAGCCCTTTTTAAAATTTTTGATTTTGCAATAGGGTTTTGCTGTTGCCTGGGCTGTCCTTGAACTTGTAACCTTTCTGTCTCAGCTAACTTAGCAGCTAGGATCACAAGTGTGCACCATCACACCTGGCTACACAGTTCTGCTAACTTATGACTGCATTTGCAGAATCACGTAACTTTGTTGCTAGAGGGGGGCGGGTATTTCCTGGCCCTGGAGCAAAGTCACAGAGAGGAAGCCAGGGGAGGCCCACGGTTTCCTAGGAATGGCAGAAGGAAGGAAGGAAGGATCCAGCTGCAGGAGCTCTTGCTAAACATGAACTCAGATGCAGAAAAACCCTGGGAATCAGACGTTAGGCACTACACTTACTTTTTCTTCCTGCTTCTTTGAAAGGTAGTTGTTCAGAAACATTTCTCTGGAGTTTAACTCTTCATCCAAGAGTAAAGAAAAAATAAGATTACTTATTTTCAGTTCTTCCTGTAGAAATATGAAAGGGGTGGAATGATCAATACTCCTACTGGAGAAGACACTTTCCACCTTTGGTCATAGGCTTAGCTCTAAACAAGTAAGTTTATGATGTACAAGTAAGATGTTATGGCTTGTGTCTAGATGACCCCCCGCCCCGGAAACTTCATGTATTCATATGTGTGGCTTTTGGAGGTGGCTGGATCAAGAGTGTGTGATACTGTGGTGCCTGGATTGAGGGTTGCATGGGTTTAGCATGGTTCTGGGTGTAGATAAAGGAAGGGAAAGGGAGGCTGGATGCTGCTTGCTGCTTGCTGCCTCTTGCCTGGTCTGCCACAGACTGTTTCTTTCCTGTGGTGCCACCCTGCCTTGGAGACAGCCAACTGTGGACCAGAACCTCTACAAATTGTGAGTCAAAATAAACTTTTCCTCCTTTAGCTTGTGGGAGTTGGGTATTTTGTCTCAAAGATGAGAAAAGTAACTATGACATAAGAAATCTCTTTTTTGGAGGGGAGACAGAGTGTTGAGTTCAGACCCTTACCACTGAGCTATGGTACCCTCAGTCCAAGAAAAATATTTTAATGAAAAAGTGAACAGAGACAGTCGCTGTAACTATTTGGTTATTTTACCTTTTCATTATTTCATTGTAAGTTAAAATACACATAAAGAAAAATAAATAACATGAATGTATAGTTTCATGAATTAGAAAGGCCATTTTCCTTTTAAAGCCTTGTTGTCACCACACAGTTCAAGAACTGGACCTCTTCCTCTAGAGAACTTGTTTGCAGGTGTCCTTGTTAAGCTCTCAACCTCAGTGGTGACCAGTCTTAACTTTCACAATAGCAACTTCCCATGTTTCTCTGTACCCAAGTGAGTGTGCCATCAGGCACCAAGTGTAACTTGTCCATTGAAACCAATGTTGTCATGTCTTCTAATCTCTTAATCTTCATGTGCCCTTCTACCCCTGGCTTTCCTTCCCAGCTGATCTGTGGAAATCAGCAGTCTCTGTTGTTTGCCCTAAGCTGGGTCATACCAACTCATACTCGGGTGTGGTTCATCAGGCTCCTTAATCCTTTGTATTTTCTAAAAATTGACAGCTGGATCCAGAAGGCTTAGACCTAGGTTTGATCCTTCGGTAGATCTGTAGGTGATATGTTTTTTGATCAGGGTACAAAGAATATCTGGTTATCTTTCTGTGACATTTGCAGCTGTGATGTCTGTAACTCCATTGAGAATTGCAAAATGGGAATGGTCTGTTTCTACTTTCTAAAAAAATGTATTAAAGGGACCGGAGATTAAGCTCAGTGGTCCCATCACCTACCTCACAGGTGGAAAGTCCCGAATTCGATCCCCGGTACCCAAAAAAATGTATTAACTAAAATACTTTTCTTAAAAGGAGCTCTACTTATCTACTGCTTGGTTACCTGCTGGTTCAAATCATACGGGAAAGGCAGAATAAGTACTGGATGTTTTGCTTTCATTAATTTCAGATAATGAATTGTTGTCACCATTTGAAGTTGGCATTTTCCTTTTAAAAAAATATCACAAATTCATGAATTTGAACAACTTTAGGGGGTCTCAACTAATTCAATGACTGTATTATCATCTTTGAACCTTCAAAGGTTTCACTCAGAAATGTGTGGCTCCTGAACCCTTTGGATGTAACCTAGCAGTCTGATGCCTTCCTCGTTATTGTGTATAAGACGCTCTGAGCTTATCTGTTTTTCTTAAATAAGAGCTTCACTGCGATGTATTTCATGTACACACAGCTCACCATTTACAGTGTGCAACTCAATGGCATATGTTGTGTATTCAATCGCAAAACTTTGTCACTGCAAAAAGAAACCCTTCAGCAGTGATTTTCCAGTTTACTGTCCTGGCCCTCCCCACAGCCACTTCTCTCCCCTCAAGGCAAACACCCACCAGGACAGGAGGAGGAATTTTGGTAGCCAGGGGAGCTGCATGTGAGCCCCACGAGGGGCTTGCGGGCGAGTGAGGGTGTCAGTCACTGTCTGGGAACCTTTTGTTTACCTGGTTGACAACCGTCTCAGCCCTCACTCTCCTTTCAAAGAGTCTTTTCAAATGTTCGTCAAAGTTCTGTGTGCTTTCTTGAATAAAGTTTTGAAGTTTCTTCAGTTCTGCTTCTAAGGACTGAAAGGAAGGAAAACATTTAGAAATATTAAAAGTGAACGCAAAGCTGGTGTTTGCACTTTGCCACAAGGGAGGGACAGTGGGAAGGGCAGACCTTGTCACTGCTGTGGTCTGGACATGTTCCAATTGGAACTAAGATATTGTTTGTCTGGGATTTTTGCTTTTGAAAATTACACTGAATGCCAGGTGTCACGGCACATGCCTATGAGCACAGACTTGGGAGGCTGAGGCAGGAGAATTGCCATGAGTTTGAGGCCAGCCTGGGCTACACAGTGAGTTCTAGGCCAGCCTGAACTGTACAGTGAGACCCTGTCTCAAAAAAAAAAAATTGAAAAAAAGGGTTAAAAATCATTAATCATGGCTAATTATGCAGCCTATAGTATGCCCAGTAAAACAAATCATAGCAAATCTTCCCAGGAAATTCTGACTTTATGGGATAGCAATTTCCAGACACATAATTTGGCCCTTTAAAAATCTCGCATTTTTTTCAAGCTCTGGATACCTTTTCATGGAATTTTATATTATATATTTTTATATATATATTTGTGGGGGGGCAGAGGATTGAACCTAGAACCTTCTCTCTGACCTACATTCCTTACCTTTTATTTATTTTTTATTTTGAGACAAAGTCTCACTAAGTCACATAGTTGCCCAGCCAGGGCTTGAACTTGAGATCTTCCTGCCGCAGCCTCCCAGAGTGTGGGGATTACAAGCGTGCACCACCAGGTCCAGCTTTAAGTTTTTATGTCAGTAAAGAAGTAATCCAGGGTGAAGGAAGAAGGTGGAGGCATACAGTGAGACAAGACTGGCCGTGAGTAACTGTGAAACTGGACAGGGTGATCACACTATTCTCTACACCACTTTATTGTCATGGTTTGGTTTCCGAGACAGGGTCTCACTGTGCGGTCCAGGCTGACCGCGCTCTGTCCTCCTGCCTCAGCCACTCCAGCGGTGGATTCGCGGGTGTGCACCGCCCTGCCAGGCTCTGTTCTGTTATGCACGTTTGACATTTTTCATAATAAGCTCTTCTGTTTAATTGAGGAGATGGACACTGGAAATGGTGCACGTGGACTTTCTTGAGTTTTGCTGTGGAGGGGAGCAGGGATTCTGAGCAGCGGACCAAGAGGAAAGTGGGGTCAAGAGGAATTTTGTTTATTTTCCTTTCTATTTTGAAGTAAGTTCAGTCTAACCGAAAGGCCACATGAATACTAGAAAGAACTCTAACATCCCCTTCGAGGGAGAATGTGTACGTGTACAGTGCGTGTCTGTGCTGCTGGGGAAGAATCCAGCGGAGGAAGCAGGAGCAGGCTGCCGAGAGGGGAGCCCTGCAGCGGCACTGCGGCCTGGGTGCGGCTGCACGGACCATGCATGCAGGGGCGGTGGAGGTGGTGGTGGGAAGGAAAGATTCCTTCGAGCTTTTCCTTTCCTTCTGGTGAAATAGGAAACAGGGCCAGCGTGAGCTAAGGGCTCGAGAAGTCAAGCAGCAGGGTGAGCGGAGATCCAGGGCCCGGCCCCACCTGGGCACTGGGGAGACCTGCAGAACCTCAGGCTCCTAACAGCTCCCGGATGCCAACACAGGAAGACACTGTGAAATCTGAGTGTGGCTCTGCAGCCCCCGGGGGATGTGGATTGCGACCCTTGTGAGAGCACCAGTTGGGTTCAAAGGCATTAACCGAGGGTGAAACCCGGTACAGTCGCCATTTTTCTTTATCTACTGCATGAGTGGAGGTGCAGAAAAGGCAGAACACTGGATATAATCATGCTGGGCTCCCAGGAGGAGTGTGAGGAAAACTATTTCTTACAACACGAAAGTGTGGAGTGAATGCCCTTGAATGGCCCCCATCCTTTTTCTTCCTTGGGCATCTACGCTCCCTAACTCCTCCAAAAATCTGCTTCTTTCAGGAGCACTTGTTTTGGCTTTTTTAGGTGAGTACTGTTTTAGGTGAGATGCAAGGGAAAGCTGCGGTGAATAAAAACATGGATGGTTACGCATGGGCTCAAGGAAGTTGTTCTTGAGTTACAGCCACCATAAAGCTGCCAGGCCATTCTGTCTCAGAGGGTGGTGTGGTTTCACTTCCTTTGTAGAAGAATAAATACTGTTTACTGGCTACACACTGTCATCTTTCTAAGCAATTTCATGCGAGAATGTTTCTTTGTGATGGAAGAAGATTAAAAAATAGCAGAACTGCAGTGCAAAAACCTGGAGAACTGTAAAGTATGTGCTGCCCGATGGCCTCTATCTTTCCTCAGATCCAACAACAGTGCTCCGGGCCTCAGACAGCCAAGTCCCCTGCAGGGACTTGCACACTTGATCACAGGCAGCTAAGTTAGACAGAAATGAATATGCAGTCAGATAGAGATCAGCCCTGGAGGGAGGCAGTGCACAGGATGAAGACATCAAAATTGTGGTTGGAGGTGACTCTGAGGAGGACCAGGCTCAAGATGGAGACCCAGGGCCGGGGATTTAGCTCAGTGCTTCTGCCGCCTGCCTCGCAAGTACAAGGACCTGAGTTTGATCCCCAACACACACACACACAAAAGATGAAGACCACAGCCAGGCCTGAGCCTCCCTGGAGAGAAGCAGCAGCTCAAGGTTGTACTGTGATTAGTGCCTCCTGGTCCAGTGGGCCCAGGTAGACATGGAATGCATAGGTGCATAGGTGGAACCTTCCCTTTCCAGGAATGCCATTGTTGTTCTAGGTTACAAGGTGTAGATAAGCTAAGGTTAATGGTGCTGGCTGCACACCTTGATGCGAGCCTCACTTCCCTGTTAGATCAATAGTAGCTAAGTGAATATACTTGTAAGCCTATTGGTTGATTATAGTTTGACCCAGGTTGTACCCAAGTTGTGATTTTGCTGCTTAAGATATCCCTGGAGAAAGAACTTCCATGGCAACCCACTGCTGGCACCTCGTGTCTCTCAAGAGCTTCCTCCCAACAAACCTTTCCTACACACTCATTCCTCAACACTGGGGGATATGGGCTCCACAGCTGAATCTAACAGGCCGGGCATTATTCCCCATCACAGGAGAGTACAACAGGAGTCATGAAACACTCGGAGAAGGAAAGGCCACGTGCTGGATGCTGAGGTCGATGACTGCGTCAGAGAAAACCTGCTGTGTGTCTTGTAACTCTTTAAATTTACCTTCCTTACTTATCCAAATTCTCTTGAGAATTTAAGTTTAAACCCTATCTTAAGCTGTTACAGACACTGAGAAAATTTTTTAAAAAACATTCAAAATATATTGAAACAAACCCCTGGCTGTGATATGCTAGTGGGTTCATTTTTGCGCATCCTACCTTTCTATACTTGTCTCTCTCGTCATTTAGCTCCTTGACTTTTTTCTCATAGTCTCTGAATTGTTTCCTTTCCTCTTCTGTCCACAGAGCATCGGGTTTTGCCATGAAAGCTGGTTGCGGGATCACCTGAAGGAAGAAGGGAAGAGGGACGCCGGGCTTAACATAGCACAGTACGAGACAAGCCTGGAGTTCTGCGCCGGCTAAGCCAAAAGCCTTGCATGGGGCCATGGCCCTTCATGTTGGCAAGGACGGTAGCCTGGCCCTTTTACAGCTGCTGAGGGAGGTAGCCTGGGACCACCCAGAGCTCAGGTGCGTGCTGGTGTCTTCTCTTATCTGGCCCTGCACTGGCTCTCCAGGGACACCTGCAGGCATCAGAGACGGTGTCACTGCTCTGCATCCACAGTTACAGGCAAAGCAGTGTCCGGCCTTTGCGAATGACCCAAACTGCCGTGCCTGCATGTGCTGGTGTTTGCTTTAGTGGGAATGGAAGGCACATTTCTTATTTGCCTACACGGTATGTTTATAAGGTGCAGCAGAATTTCTAACACGGAGGCTCCTAGAGGACAAAAGTAGTAAACCTGTGAGTCTCTCCACCCCACTGCACTTCTCCGAAGGACAGCCAGGAAGCTCACCATTCTCAAAATGTCTTCCCTCTTGACTTCCAGGACGCCTCCCATCATGTCCATCAGGCCTTTTCTTCTTTCACTGGAGCCCTGGAAGAGCCAGGATCAGAGAGGGCAGCTGAGACAGGCACCCACAGGGCCGCGCTGCCTGGTATTACAAGGATGGCTCTCAGGGGCGGGGAAGGTGGCAGCAGGGTGGGAGATGGAATAGAAGGGACTCTGGGCCATGACCCGTGCCTGCTGTGGTCTTCATGTGGGGTGCAAGCGCCCCTAAAGGAAAGGCGGTGGGGGCACAGCTGGAGCGAAACTGCCTACCCGCGCCTGGATCCATCGCCGAATCTCGCGGACCACAGTCATTTCTGCTTTGGCTCTTTGCCATGTAGTGAAGTGTCTTGGGGCTGTAATCTGAGAGAGAAAATGCAGCGTCCTGCTGATATTCTTACCAAATTCAGGCCAAACTTTCCTCCCACACATCGGGAGGCAGCTAAACTGTGTTAAAGGGATGAGGGGGACAGGGCAGATTTTGCAGTCAATTTTCTATTTTAGAATGAAAATGAGATCTAAAGTGAGGGGCTGGAGAAACAGGTCTTTATTTCTCTGTTGGCTCAGAAGTCTTCCCCCACCACCGCAGAGCTTATATCGGGGGATTTGATTTAGATTAGAAGGAAGGGAAGAGCGGCCAGAGAGGTGTCCCCTAAGCCAAGTCCTGAAGGATGGAAGTTGCGGGAGGGCAAAAGCTTGAGACATTCAAAAAACTGAAGCAGGAAAACGTGAACAGGACAGAGGGAGGACAGCTGTGTGCAAGGGTTGGGCAGAGCAGGACCTGCCACAGGTCCCTCTCCTAAATGTAGGATGGATTAGAGCTAAGACAGCAGACTTGAGGCCTCAGCTGCACAGTGACAAGGTGACCACAGGGAGGGGCCCAGGCAGACCAGACCTCAGCTCTGTCCCGAGTGAGACATCAGTGGTCAAGGACTTAACCTCACAGCACCTCACGGTCCTCATGGGTGGGTGGGGGAACATCACTGCCCACCCTACAGGATGGTATAGTTATAAATGTATCCTAAGCTATCAACAGCACTTATGTGCTGGGAATTTCACAGGGGCTATAGAAATGTTTGCCATTACTTCTTGATATCACTATTAACTTTTGCCCCCAAAATATTTAAGTTGGTTTCATGTCGACAGAATTTTTGTTTGGGTATTCTTTAGGGTTTCTTTTTACTTTTAATAAATGAATTATGATCACATGTTGTTTCTTTAAGCATTATTATTATCTTTTTTTTTTTTTTGGTACCGGGGATTGAACTCAGATCCTTGTGCTTGCAAGGCAGGCAGCGGAACCGCTGAGCTAAATCCCCGGCTGTTGTCATTATTATCATCATTGCAGCTGCCTCTGTGATAACACTGTGAAGTAGTAAGAGGGCAGCTCAGCCAGCCGCCTTTACCTGGGATCTGTCCTGTCCAATGACGCCCGTCAGCGGCAGGGAACCCACGGCACGCGTGCCACAGCCGGCTCTTTGTTCCTGACCTAGGCCATCACTGGAACCCCACCGGCCTCACTCCCACAGCAGGATCCACCCTGGCGTGCAGGCACTGGGCCTCCTGGGCCAAGCAGCCCCTTCCCACACAAACTCTGAAGTGGGATTAAGCAATTCTAACTCAAACCAGCCGCCCTTGGGTGGAGTAGACAGGAAGTAGAGGTTACCAGGAAAGGCCAAAATCGCAGAGAAGTGAGCTCAGAGATGAAGGAAGAGGGCTTCTACCTGCTCCCAGGGCTCCGGATTTAGGATCCCACTTCTTCCCAAGCTTTATGTCCAAATATCCCCTGACTCTGGGATTTGGAAAAAGCCTCACTGTTGTTGGATGTTGCCTATTTCTGCAACCTGTACCTGGGAGTGCCCCTATACGGTCATCTACACGGCGGAAGCAGGAAGGGGTGGGGAGATCCTGGGAAGAGGGAAGCTAATAAGGCTGGCACTACCTCAGAATTCTCCACAGCAAGGGTCCTTTCTGGCTTCTCGCAGTCTTCAAATTCTGGTTGCCAGACTTTTTCTCCCAACTCCAGGTCTGAAATAATTTCTTTAATCCTAACATTTCTCTCCATCACCCGTGCAACTTCCAGCTCTTTTTGTTTAAAGGCAGCATCAAACTCATTATTGAAAGCAGTTTTCACCTTGTAAATGATGTCCTGAAATAGCAACAGGTTACCTGAAACACACGCTGCTACTGGCAGTGTGCCGCTTGTCACCCTTCCCTTTCCAGATCAGCCTAGGGATTATCTTTTAAGAAGGAAAGCTAATCTTCCTAGAATCATGTTTGAGTCCTTTCTTGTTTCAATAATCTGCAGTGGCCTCCGACCACGGCTGGGCTGAAGGCCACAGTGTAACTTTCATACCCTAACCATGAAGCTGTAACCCAGGGTGCAGGTGCGATGACAAATGTGGAAATGGTTGATGGGAACTTGTGGGCAGTTTGCTCTATTTTTACGTAGGTTCGAAAACAATCCATTACAAATATGTATAAAGCCATACACAGGGTGGAAGGTGGGAAGCAATTTTCCTCTGGAACCTTGTTTGGGGAGCTGTGGAGAGGAGGAAAGGACTTGGAGACGCCTCACCCTACACACATTCTTCTTCTTAAGGCCGGGTCATTCTCAAGCAGAAGGGGATGCAACTGCCATCAGAGCTCAGTCTGTGTACATCAGGCTGGAGAAAGAATCTTAACACCTAGCACCAGAATCTCTCTTGGGCTGAAGTTACCTCCTTGTAGGCTTCTTAATAAAGAAGCCAGAAATTGAGCCCCTGGACCCTGGGTCAGCAGAAGCTAACCAACAAAAGATAACTAAACTGTTAACCAAAATTTCAAGGGGTGAAGGAGAAGAAGGGATGAGGACAGGAAGCCAGAGCTGAGTAACACAGAAGGAAGCTAGAACTCAAATTGCAGACATGGCCGAAGGACTTTAAAGCACAGAACTGGCTAGCCTTAAATTTCAAACTATGTAAATCTCAGTCGCTGCATTTTCAAAAACCTTTGGTAGGGTCGTCTACATATACAGATGTGTCCAAAGCCTCACTTGTCTGGTGGACAGTGAGGTGTAGGGGCTCAGAGCCAGGCGCACCTCCCACTTTAGTCCAGACCCCAAAAATGTACAGAAACTCAAGAGGAAATTTCTCTGAGGTAAGCAGATAGATAAGCATTTACATCTTGACCTCACAAGAGGTCCAGTGATGCCTGTGAAGAGTTTCTTTGAGCTGACCAAAGACCTAAGCGGAAGAACAGTTTATGGTGTTCGCCAGTATGGAATGTTCTTTAGGAAACTTGCTATCACAGAACCCAGTCCAAGTGAATTCAAGCCACTCTTGTGTTCAAGCTCTGACTAAAGGACATGGAGCCAACCATCTGCACATTTTTCTGTGCACTTCGAAGACATTCGATGGGCACGAGGCTGCAATGGAAGCTCTTGAATGACATCTTAGAGAGAGTTTCAGAGACTGCTAAGGACAAGGAGGAAATTCACCCACTTTCAGTAAGATAATTTGGTTGATTTTCTCCTCTCTGGAATGAAGTTCCAGTTGGCTTGACAACAAGGAAGTGTCTATCCCAAAGTCAGTACTCAGACTGCCAAGCAAGTAATTGGGCAGCTTGGTGTCTGTTACTATCTTCTCTTCATCCTCCTCCTCCTCTTCCTCCTCTTTGTGGTCGTTCTTTTTCATGGAGACTGCAGACTGATCCTCTACAATTTCCTTCTGTAGCTAAACACAGAAACAGATGACATGGAAGCTACATGATAATAAGAGGTCTCCAAAGGACAATTTAATCATTTCAGCAATTATTTTAAGAGGTTAAATTGTCTTGACAACAACACAATTCAAAGTGATCCTGAAAGTGTCAATGAAGAGATTAAACCTTCAGAGACTGATACAGTATGGGTAAATCAAGATAATAAAATCTTCTTCCCTTGATACGACATAATATTTATATTTTTGTGTCAGGATGATACCTACGTGTAAATATTTTGAGTCTTTCCTGATACTTAAGCACATATCTTCTCTTAATATTTTACAAAGAACTTGTTCAGTGAGACTGGAAGGTACAGTTGGAAATTTAAGTATGCCTTTATTTTATATCCTAAAAAAAAAGAATGGATGCAAAGTTCTGGCTATAAAATACTACTCTAGAGGATGAATGTTATTTCACCTGTTTGACAGAGATTGTTATTTTTTTAAAAAAGATCTGGGATTGCTTTAGAGAAATTGTAATTTTATCAAACTACAGAAGATTCGACCTCATCTTCGGTTACTTATCTTCAAACACAATCACTAGTACTAAGGGAAGATGAAAAGGGCATATGGACAAAAATCTGTGATCAGAATATGAACAGAACCCCAAATCTCTTTTTTAAAAGCACACCCTCCGATTGGAGAGCTCACCGCTGCTGTATAGGACACAGGGTCCTTGGTTCATTTCAGGTTCCTCTATTCACCACAATATATTCTACAGATTCTTCAGATTACTAAGACATAAAGACAAATACATACAATATGTAAACGTAGCTTAAATTACATCATGCTTCAAATCTATGTGAGACCTTAAAATAAATCACCTCACTTACATAAACACACACACACACCCCACATTTAAAACCGTACTTTAAGACACTCTGCTTCAATCTTCTTTTGCTGCAGAACTCTCTTCAATTCCTTCAGTTCCTCGGCTGTGCGTGCTCTCATGGGGAAGTTCTCAACCACACATGGGATGTGGAAGCACTTGGGGGAAGAGTCAGACAAAACAAACCCAGTTTTAGCACAAGTCAGGGGGTGTGGGCATGTCCTCTCTGAATAAAATCAACCCACGTGTTATCATGCCATGACTGAGACCGACGACGAAAACCCCTAAAATACAATGGTGTGTGCTGTTATTATGGATACAAACTCCGTATAAAATACAGAGCTTTGGGAGGATCTGGAGCTGTTCGGTCCTTCCCTTTCCCCCACACACTGGCATGTTTCAGATGGTTACTCCTGGGGTGAGGGATCCGCTGTCCAGTAGATGGCTCAGGGGTTGCTAAACACCCACAGGTGTGGAACAGCCCCAGATGCACCTCTTTTGGGAAACCCTGTGCTGGAGCGACACTCAACCACGTAACCACAGGGCGACTGCACTGTATTAACCCAACGGGGTGGCATATTTGAGAGTGAAAAAGGTGCTGCGGAGAGACACAGGCATAAACTGACTTCTAGTCACACTAAAAAGGCAGTGCGTAAGACCCAGATGTCTCCGTGGAAAGAAAAGGATGCAGAGACAGCTGAAGAGGCACCAGCTGGACAGACAGGGATTCAGATACTGACACCGCTAGGTGGAATTCATGCTTTGCTGTATGTGGGTTTTCCTTAAAATACTTTTCTTTTTCTTTCCTTATTTTATGCCCTGAGACTTTCAATGGGACTTCTCACCGGCTAAGATTCTGTAGTTACCTTAAGGGCCCGACCTTTCACAGCCATGGAGTTCCAGCATTCTTCTTTGATAAGGGCAGTCAAGTATCTCTTGGCCAGGTTGTACATCTCCACATCCTTTCTTATCTTCAAGGGCAGGGATGAAGGGAAAGATACAAACAAAGTGGCCTCTCAGAAAAACCCATCTGGCGGTGGACCCCTAAATGGTCAGAGCTGGGCGTGGGGCAGGAGATTGGAGGAGAGGTCTGGGGCTCTGACTTCTGCTGGGGAGACTGATCATCCACAGAGGCCTCCTGGGGGCCCCTTCAGGCAGGGCCATGAGGACAGACGTCCCTGGGGCTGGATGGTGGATGCGATTCTCAAGACCAGGCTGGCTAACACTTCTGGGAAGAGGAACACCTGCCAAGTCTTCCCGTTTCATCAGGGAGGTTTGACCTCCATATTTTTATGTGAAAGAGGCAGGTATCCAAATGTTGACTTAATTCCTGCCAACACATGGGAAGAGCCCCGTGGTGACCTAACCTGGGAAATTTCCCTATACCGAATCCCCCATTATCAGTGTCCACAATAACAAGGATGGCCCTGTTATATTAGGGGATCAACTGGCTTTTTTCCATTTAGAAACAAAACTGTTACTTCAGTTAGTTGTATCTCCTCCTATCACTGAATGTGTAAATAATTAAGTAGTCTCAGGTTAACATTTCGCTGGATAACCTGGTCCCAAAGTGAAACCCAATAACCCTTAGTCCTTAGGGTTCTTCAGAAACTGCGTTTCACTTTGTTGGCAGGGTTATTAGAGGACCTGCTAAGGACAGTATCTCTCGTATTTCAACCACTTAACAGTTTACTCCGAGAGTCACTCGGACAGGGGTCATATCAACCAGCTGATTTCTGTATTGAGTAAATTTGATAAAATTATCATTTTTATATTTCCTGTTATAAAATTAATTTTTAAAATATGCATTATTGGTCATTCTGTATGTAAATAATTGGCCTGGTAAGTGGTTAAAATGCTCCCACTATTAAAAAAATTTTTAAGAATTTTATCGTCTGATGAAATGACTTTAATGCGCACTTTATCTCTCTTGCCCCTGAGCCGCTAAGCCGAAGGCAGATACAGCTGCTCTGGATATCAGTTTCCGGCAGCTCCTCCAGACTCAGTGCCCAGTGCCACATCCAGACGCCCACGACCAAGCTCTGGCCTCATCTGTACACCGAGAGCCTGGCTGGGGCTGGCTTGGAGCCGTCTCCTCTGGGGTCCCTGGCTGGTAGGTCCACTAGCCCCCCTGGATGGGCGCTCTTCCCCCCACGTGCTCAGAGCCAGCTGGGCCCACAAAGCCTCCTGCCAGGCACCGTTCTCCCGTGGGTCACTGTCCAAAGCTGGGCTCTCCTCAAAAGCCAGAGCTCAGGAAAGACAGACAGCATGAGGAAAACTAACACAGGCAGAGCTTTTCTCTTGCCTGAGCGCTTATGACTTTCGCTGTGACTGCATGGCGTTTCAGGGAAATGTTCCCATACTTTTGCCACCTCCTCTCCACTTTGATCGTGAAGCCTTTCCAGTTCCTCAAGATCCAGGCAAAACTCTTGATGGTCTAACTTTGCAATATCATCCACCTTTTCATTCTCTTCCATCATAGTCAGAACCTGAAGTTTGAAATAAGAAAGGAAGATAACAAGCAAAGAGCCAGACTCTTAAGAAGTGGTTTCCTTAGATTCTTTAGACAGAAATCAATGAAAAATGGATGTCCTGTGGATCTAAAGGTACAACTGGGTAAGAATTAGATTATAGGCTTATTGTGGTTATTGAACTTTTAAGGTTTGAGCTTTAAAAATTTAAACTCATTCATATAACAACAACAAAAAATCAACAAAGATGTATTAGCTCACCTCGAGCTGATTTTAAAATTCAAATGGAAAAATAAATGTGCATTAAAGAGTCAACATTCTTTTGAAAAAGGAGAAGAAAGGGAGAATTATTCTCAAGAGACAAAAACATAAAGCTATGATAATTTAAAAAATTGGTAGTAGCTCAGGAAAAGATTAATACTGAAACTCAGAACAGAGGATCCAGAAGCAATCTGTATACCTGGGGATCTGGGAATCGACCAGGGAAAGGGGGTCTATTCAGTCAGGAAGCTTTGAAAAAAATGGGTTAGATTTATGTCCCATACCATTTGTAAAAATATGGGCAGGGGATGTAGCTCAGTGCTGCCACCGCCTGCCTCTCAAGTGAGTTCAATGCCCAGTATCAAAAACAAACCATTTACAAAAGTAAATTACTGGAGTTACTGAAGGAGTAGCAGAAGTAAACATGTGAGACTTCAGAAGGCTTTTTTGTTTTGTGTTTGAGACAGCCTTGCTACGTTTCCTAGGCTTATCTCAAACCCCTGGGCTCAAGGAATTCTCCCACCTCAGCCTCCTGAGTAGCTGGGACTATAGGTGTGCGTCACCACACCTGACTTTTGAAAGAGCTTTTAAAGTCAGACACAAAATGCAAAAGCTGTACAGAAAGGGATCGGTACACCTGCATAATTTTAGAATTTTACACTCAAAAAAGCACATTAGAGAAAGTCTAGATAAGACAGAAACATTTTTGCAGGTTGAGACACATATTTTTGAAGAAAAGATAAAATAGCAACTTTATGCAGTTCACTCCAACAATAAGAACAACCCCCAGATTTGCCCAAGGGGCACCTCCAGGCTGCCTTCCCTTTCCACCTTTGGGACCAGGCAGGCCACAGAGGAGCAAGGCACGGAGGATGGCATGTTCTCCAGCAGCCCCGCCTCTGAGTGACACTGAGGAGCAAAGCAGCTGCTAACCCGAACCCCCAGGGCCAGGGGGCGCAGTCCTCACCCCAGTGCCATGCTTTTGAGTTTGTTAGCACAGGGTAATCATCATGCATTAAATATAAATTTAAAATAAAGATAAAGAACTTCCACAATCTGGAAGAAAAGACAAGGAACCGGATGGCAAAACTGGCAAAGGATATGCACATAGAATTCACAGGAGAGGAAACACAAAAAGTCTTTAGGGTTATGTGAAGGTGCTGAACCTGCTTAATAATCAGGAAAATAAAAACAAAGGGGAGGAAATTACCAAAGCAAAATTTAAGTACATCTTCTTGAAGTGAAAGGCAGTTTTCCTATTTTGAGGGCCATCCAATGTGTGACACATGAAGGAGGAAAAAACAATCCAGGGTCGTGGTAGGAAACAAGTGACACATTCATGTGGAAAGCTGAAGAGAAGAACTTTTGGAAAAGCTTTGGCAGGGTAAGGAAAACCAGCAGGGTATGACAGTGTCTTACCCATGAGGCCACAGGGAGGAAGCTGGGGATGAGGATCCTGACAACAGTCTCCCGCCCTCTGATCTCCTGCACTTGCCACTTCCCAAGCCGAAGCCAGAAAGCAAGAGTCTACTATTGTTGTCCATAAAGGACAGGCTTCTGGGGCCCAGGGCACCGGGGAAAGGGTGAGGGTGCGACTTCACAGCGCTCCAAGGACACCCATCAAACACAATGAGATGCATAATTGAAGCTTCGGAACATCAGAGAGAAGGAGACAGCCTTTGAGTTTCTAGAGATAAAAATCTGCCTACCTACAAAGAGCTGGGAATCAGAAAGGCATTTGGATTCTCTAAAGCAGACACTTTAAGCCAGTAGACAATGGGCCTTTCAAAATTCTAAGGGGAAATCACTGTATTCCTGGGCAAACCATCAAAGGAATGTGAGAACAGGATGAAGACATGTTAAGAAGTGTACCTCCCCTATATATGCACTTGACGGCAGAGCCAAAGCTTGCAAGCTCTCTGGGCCAGGCTCCATTCCCACCGGATTACCTCTGAATGGCATCCTAGAAGTACAACTCTGTCTAAAGGATGTTCCCAAACACAGGCCACTGTGGCAGTCTTATTAAGGGAGCTACTGGAGGAAGCAGGCCACAAAAACAAAACCATACAGAACCCAGGAGATGGGGCTCAGACTCGGGGTTGGGGAGCAGATGGAAAGGTGCCCAGGAAGATGGACAAGAGAAGGCCCTAGGGAAAAATCATATGCTTGGCATTGACAGCGAGGTGCTTATACTGAAGATGGATGATGGAAAGCTCCAGAAAGGAGGTCACTAAAGAAAGAAAACAAAACAAAATTGCTGACAGATTGACTACCTCAGGAATCTGACTGTATTGAAAAGACTGTTCTATCATTTGGAGATTGTGAGTAGGCAAGGGACATGTAGAAAGGTGTAATCCAAAAATCACTAACTCCAAGAAAAATACAGATGTAAAACTGACAAAAGAGGTTAGGGTCTGGCTGGGGAGATAGGTGTGACCCATTAATTACGAGATCCCAGAACACATACACAGAACAGTTCCCAAAGCCCTGCATGTGTGTGGGCTTCTCACAAGAACTCCAGCAGATTTTCCATAGGATGGCCTGGACCTGATGTCAGCCTGAGGCATGGGATCCCAGCACCGCTTCTCAGGACCCAGACGTAGAAGTTCTCCCAGTTTCTGAGAGATTTGGCAGTATGAAAGAAGAGGTGAGCCATGAAGAGCTTGCTATCATGGTTTTCCCTTCTAAGAGCCCACCTTGCTTTCTCTAGGGTGTTTTTTACCTTGCTTTTTCCTCATTTACTTGGCCCAAGTTCCCTCTGCTGAGCCAGTTTCTCCCTCACTCTTCACTTTTACTTTTTCAAATACACTTTGCCTCTGCTTTTTGCTCATTTTGTTTACTTCTTTGAAGTGAGAAGAACCTGGAATCCAACTGCAGAAGGAGAGGTGAGTGACCCAGGACCTGGTAACATGTATTTGGTGAGCCACTTTTAGAAGGTGCTACCTGATAACAAAACTGTAATTATAATATACCTGTAGCTCCTAGCTGAAGGACATTTACATTTACATAATGCCAGAGTGCATACTGAGTATGTATTTATCTATGTTATGGGCGGGTAATAAAAGAACCTATCGATCAATTTTTGCACACCAGCTACAGTTAGTGTCAGAAACAGCAGTGTTTAGAAAGGCGAAGACAAAGAGCCAAAAGAAAAAAAAAAAAGGGAAACAGTTCCTTCAGGTGGTACAGGAATCAGAACAGTAGGACAAGAGCTGCTTTTAAAACATTATTTTTAATTATGCATTTCAGTATTGAAACAGTTACTTTTGAATTCATAAAGTCAGACTGAAGTCTCGAACTAAAAGGAGGAAGTTAGGAAGTTTTTACTGGAAATATTAAGAAGAAAACAGCTCAGGGCCGGGAATTTGGCTCAATGGTTCCACCGCCTGCCTCACAAGCACAAGGGTCCAAGTTCAATCCCTGGTACCAAAAAAAAAAAAAAAAAAAAAAAAAAAAAAAAAAAACAAAAA
>NW_022900920.1:30759599-30776930 GCF_012274545.1 Fukomys damarensis | reverse complement strand
AAAAAAAAAAAAAAAAAAAAAAAAAAAAAAAGAAAGAAGAAAAAAGCTCGTGGTGGAAGTCCACCATGAGGGGATTTTGAATGGAAGTCCAAATTGTGTTCTTCCTCCGGGGCTTAGATGAGTAAGAAGAGTACACAGAGAGGCTCATTTATATCTTTTGTTCCTGCTGCTTCTTTTACATTTTTAAGCTTAACCAGCTGCTCCAATTAGCTCTTCATGGTGGGCTATTTTCTTTTCTTGGACCCTGGGCCTGGGGTGCTTGCTGTTTGCTGTTCACTGTTCAAGAGCAGCAGTAAAGGAGGGGCCACTTTCACTCTGCAGAATCTTAGGGAGTCTGAACCTGGGAAGAACCTCTAACATTAAGGTCTTTATTGCCTAAGGGAAAGAGTTTCCCTAGTTAGTGAAAGTATCTACCCACTCTAAGAGGTACTGGGTCTCTTCACTTTGGGGCATGGTACAGTTAGAAACAAAGGAGCTGAGTGAGTCACGCTGTTCCCTTGGCCCGACTGGAAGGGTCACACCACCCTAACGTTTATCCCTGCTGCTGTGAGCCAAACACAGGGAAGATGCGCCAGCCATGTCCCTTCTCTTCGTTCAACCACACACCAAGCACCACCCTAAGAGTTATCTAGGATGAGCCTTAGGAAGGCACCCAGACCTGCTGGCATCAGAGAGGCGGAGTGGGGTAGGCTTGGATCAGGGGTGTCTGACACTTTAAATACTGGAAGCCTGAGTTATCAAGTCCCTTTCTTTGCCTGCTTCTCTCTGCTGCTCCACGATCTTCAATAAGCTTACTATTCACTACGAGGTACACTCTGGGCAATTCTTTCCTTGTCGTACACAGCAACCTGGACTATTTTTGGCCCATTCAACTGTAGCAGGCATGTGGGTGAAATCTGGCAGTTTTTTCTTGGATATCTCTCACTTTACTGGTTATGGAAGTGGGTGTATTTTATAGGCTTGTTATAATTTGTTAAGTCATACGAAGGAGTCTTTTATCTATAAATAAACTCTGAGCCATTTAGCAGGTTTTCTTTTTCTAAGTGGAAAGCCTGGTGAAGAATTTTAATGATTTGTTTCTTTTTTTATTGGCTAGCTGTAGGTAGGAGTAGCTTCTTACACCATTTGAAACCACTGGGAAGGGAAGAGTTGGTGTCTCTGGAATAGAGCCCATTTTGCCTCAGCCCAGGTACAATCAAGCTTGGCATCTCTCAGGGATTTTTTTTTCTGAAATAAGGGTATCTGGGTGAACTCCAGAGGAAAAGGCTGTCAAGCAGCTGTCTTGGTCACTAGGTTGGCCAGTTAGTCTCTCTGTATGACCTCATATGGTTTTTTTGTTTGTTTGTTTGGTGTCTTTTGCAGTGTATAACTGTTATCTTAGATAGGAAACAGAGGCTAAAAACTGATCTTGTGTGTGTGTGTGTGTGTGTGTGTGTGTGTGTGTGTGTGTGTGTGTGTGTGTGTGTGTGTGTGTGTGTGTGTGTGTGTGTGTGTGTGTGTGTGTGTGTGTGTGTGTGTGTGTGATATTTAATAGAGGATTTATTTGTTGACAGGATTTTTTGACAGCAGTATGGGAATATAGTACCAAGAAAGCACATTTTGAGTCGATGTAAACAGTAACCTCTTGAGGCCTTTACTGAGCTCCAGTGTTCTGGGAAGGGCTAAGTTCTGCCAGTTGGGCATTAGTTTTAGGAGTCAGAAGGGAACTTTTAAGGGTGGCTTATAAATTATCACAGCATATTGTCTTTTGTACTCCATCTTTTTATGCACATGAGTTTTTGTCTCAGAAAAGAATGATATGAGGGTTAGCCATGGGGTATCTTGGAGACCTTTTCTATCTCTGTAAGTGTAGAGGATTATGTTTACCGTCATAGTCAGAGGGCTCAATTTTGAGGAGAGGAAAGTGACAGTGAGGTAGACTAGAGCAGGGAAAACTGGTTGAGCAAGTGGGTGTGGCCTGTCAATCATGGAGACTCGTGGATCCTGGACTGGAAGTGGCTGGACCAATAAGAAAATGCTATATTCATTTTTCCATTTACATCTGGCATAAAACCAACTGGACCTTTGATAGGAAAGTTTAAGTCTGACATCAGGCTAAGTGAGTTTCTGATAGGATGACTATTCGAAATGCCTTGTTTGCATGGGGAGAAGCAATCTAGGGCAGGATATATAAAAGACTCCTGCCATTACCCTTGTGGGTGCTGTGACCCTTTTCACTGGCCCACTGCCACTCTGCAGAGCATAATTCTTTTCTATATTCCATAAATGTAAATTCTTGCTACCTTTTTCTTGTCGACGATACCAAGAACCTGAAGCAAGTTTTTTGAGACCCAAAAAGCCAGTAACACCAGGGTTTAAAGAAGTACCACTCTTTAGTTAGACGCTGGTCTCTCTCTGATATTTATAAAAAGTAAATGTATAATTTTGATTAAAAAATTATTAAAATACTATATGAGGCAGGGTCGTTGGGGAAAAAAATGCTACTGTTTATGTGGAGTGTGATATAGCAAAAATTTGACCCTGTCAAAGTACTCCAGAAACCTTAGCTGACAAACAGAGAAAAAAAGGGTTGTGGCTTCTCACACTACTGAACTAAAGTTCAAAATGTAATTTCAGTCTGACAGTGCAATGTATGAGCATATAAAACCATGAGACTTACGGTTTTAGCAAGTTCTTTGATTCCGCTTTTTATTGCTTTCCTTTTCTGGGAAAACATCTTAACCTCCTTTTCAATAGCCTGAAATGGAACAAGCATGTCATTTAACGAAGCAAGAGAAACCCCAGGGAGACAGGTGACAAACACTGAGAGAGATACACAGATAGCACTTCTCCAGAAACTGAAATAAAACACTCCCACGGACTGAAATGCACAGCGAATGTGATGCCTCCGCAATGCCTCACTTAAATCTAACTCTACTGTGTAAGTGCCCTCGAAGTGATTTACAACTCGTGTCAGTTACACAGCCAATGCAAAGGAAATAATTAAGTAGTGAAAGAATAAATAATAAATAATTGCCAAAAGAAAATGTGGTCTTTGATTAGGAACTCAAGTGAGTCTACACAGCGGACTGAGCTCACACAAGCTGTCAGCATCCTGCCGCCTGTGTCACCTGGGTAACAGCCGAGCTGCAGCACCCCTTCTGCTCCTGGCTGAACCATCTGCTTTCAGAGAACATCACCCAAAACCCACTGTAGAATAGGGCGCCGCAGTGCTCGAGCCAAATGGCCACTTTTGTGGGATTTCATGTTAGCCTAAGCCCTGTCCCTAAAGCTGTCTGTCTAAAGGCTGCCCCATAGGTAGGGTGTTTATTCGCTCCCAGGAAAGTTACACTCGGCCCTGCCAGGCTGTGTCTCATTCAGTCTTCTAACTTTCTACTCGGTCGGCACAGGAACTTAATCTATTTGGCACATCAAAAAACATTATTTCAAACTTATCCCATGGTTGATTAATACCTCTTGGTTTTTTTGTTGTACCCAGGGAATTTCCTTCTCACTATCAGTGACGATCAATTCCTCTTGTGATGAGGCAATGCTTAGCTTGTTCTGACACACCTTAGAAGACAAACATTTCTTAAATTAAAAATTGCATCTAGTTCTCCTCCTCCCTCTGTACTTCATACAACTGTGTTGAACCCTTCTGCATTTGCTGCATTTCAAAAATACCAGATATCTGCCTGCTCAAGATGCAACATTTTATTTACTTAATTCCTACTAGTCTGTCCTTATCACAGAAATAAAAAGGTTTCAAAGTCCAATAATACAGAGTGTCCATGAAATTGCACCACAGCAACACCTTGTCTAACTGCCACACTCTGCAAGTGACCTGGAAAGTCACCGAGAAAGCAGAAATGACCATGCAGCCCACGGTCCCCACGTCACAGCAGCCTCCTTCCCACTGCTTTGAACCACACTGTTCCCACCTCCAAGGCCTGCCCTGCCATCTGTGTGGAGGATCTCAATCTCTTCCTCCCCCTAAGCTGTCCACTTCGCCCTTCTGGGTCTTCCCCAAAGGCACCCAAATGTACTTTATCATCCCCTTCCTTTTTTTTTGGTACTGGGGATCGAACTCAGGTCCTTTTGCTTGTGAAGCAGATGGCGGAACCACTGAGCTAAATCCCCAGTCCCAAATGTACTTTAATCTCTTGGGAAAGCAACTCCTGCCTGCCTGACACAGCCACGTCCATACCACACCCTGTCTGTGTTCTTCTTCGTAGTAAAAGGTCGCGGAGAAGTCTGGATCTGCCAACCCTGTTTCTGTGACCTCACTGGTCACCCCTTCCCTTTCCTTTGCTTTCCTGTGCTCTTTCTCAGCTCTCTAGAACCTGCTTTTACTAAATTGCTCTCTCCTGGTCTCTTCTCTTCTCACCATCCTTTCATCCTGACCTTAACTAGCTTTATGGCTCTCCATTCCAGCCACATCCCTGACTCTCCAATTACATCCGGTCCTGGCCTCTCCCCCAGGTCAAGTCTCACGGATCCAATGGACAACTGACATCTCTTGGTATCAGATTGGCCTTCTGAGCTCAGGGCCACACTAATTTCAGGCTCCCTCCCCTACCACTGGCCCCATCCCACGAATGGGCCAGTCTCCTACCTGGTTGTTCAGAAAAGAGAATCTAGGAGTTGCCCTTGACTCTTTTCTTTTCTTCTCCCTGGAAGTCCAGTCCATCACCGAGTTCTATGAACTCTTCTATCAACCCCGAAACAGAGTGCATCCCTTCTGCCCTCCCGGCATTCTCTGCTCCACCGCGGCCACCAAGGCCTCTGCCACAGCCTGCTGAGTCATCTCTCTGCTTCCACTCTCGGCCCTCCGGGAATCATTCTCCATACAGCAGTGAGCTGTCCTTTCAAAAGTGCTACCGAGGGGCCAGGGATGTAGCTCAGTGGTTCCACCGCCCCCCTCACAAGCACAAGGTCCAGAGTTTGATCCCCGGTACCAACCCCCCCCAAAAGAAAAACAAAAACAAAAATAACCGAGGTTTTATTACTCCTCTGATCAAAACACTCCAGTAGATCCTTGTTATTGCAAAGTGAAAGCCAAGCTCCGACCCGGTTTGCACAGCTCTTCCTCACCTGGTCTCTTCCCCCTTCAAGGACCTCATCTCTGACTGCTTCCTCCTTCGCCCCCTTCAGTGGCACGGGTCTCCTGTGGGTCCTCACCCGTCACATGCCAACCTGTGCTGTGCTGACCTGAATTCCTGGCCTCCAGCCCTGACTCTTCGCAGAGTGGCAGGCTTTGATTCAGATTGCAGTTTGGAGCTTTCTCCTTGGAGAGGCCATCCAGGCAAACACTGTCACATGAACCTATTTTTATTCACCAAACAGAACTTGTCACTGTATAACTGTTCCTTATTTATTTTACTTATTTATCCACCTCTCTGCAACGACCAGCCTCCGAACAGAATGCAAATACCACAAAAGAAGACTTTTTTATTCACGGCTGTATCTCCACGGGCCTATCATTTTGTAGGAAGGAACTCAGTATTTGTTGATAACATGAATGAAGGTTGCTCTCTCACCAGATATTTCCAAATAATAGGAGGCATGAAAGTACACAGGGATCACTTTGACCAAGCAGTAGTATTAGTGGAAAAGATTTTTCCAGACAAGTCAAGATACTCTATTGTGGTTTAAATCACTGTGACCATTTGGAGAAAGACTGAACATTTTCATTCAGGTGTAGGTTATATTCTATTTAAAAAACATAGGCTACCCGGATAAGGAGGAATACTTTTTTTTCCCGGTACCAGGAATGGAACTCAGGACCTTGCACTATAGCACCACTAAGCTACATCCCCGGCCTGAGAAATATTATTAAAAATGTGCTTAAAGGAAATATAAGCTGAAAACGATATGATTTACAAGACCCTTCCCCCCAAAGTAAGCCAGCCATGCTGGAACTCAACTGCATGCTCAGATTCCGGTTCCGATGCTGAGGAAAGTCGCATTGCACTGAGATGATTATTCTCCTCCTCCATGCTGGTGTTCAAAGACAGTAACAGTTGCTGGCAATATTCGGTAATTTCACTCACTGAGTTTCCCCCAAGCCTCCTATATGAACAGAACATAAAACACAGGTTACAGAGTCACATTTAAAACAAAAACTGCATTTAGCAGTGTTGTCCCAACACCTGATCACGTCTGCATGAAGAAGTAGGTGTCCCACTCTCCACAGAGCCCTGTGGTAACCAGAATGCGATCTCCCTACAGGGAGAAGAAGCCTTCCCTGGGTCCAGGACACAAGCCTCTCCCTCTCTGTGGGGTGCACTCCCGCTCCCTGGCCAAGGCCCTGAGCACACCAGGTACTGCACTACCTGCACACACACCATCGCATGGCACTGCAACCTCAGACACGACGCCCCCGGAGGCCCTGGCCCCCCGCAGACCTTCTGATGCAGAAAGTCAGGATGGGCCAAGATGCACCACCGACAAACCCCCAGGAGGAGCGATGCTGCTGTCCACGACTCACTGCCCAGGGACACAAGCTCAGAACGGGACCACGGTTCAAAGCCAGCTGTGGTTTGAGTCAGATTTCAGGTCTTTGCTGACAGATGGAAATGGCCTTGCTTCTATAAATAAAGCTCTCACCTCCCATACCTGTTTGCTGTTTGCCTGAGATGCTATTTGCTCACTGTAAAGGATGAGAGGGCTTTTTAATAAGTAAGATACAAGTGTATATTTATTTAGGATTCTGTATATAAAATGTGCATGATGATAACAGTTGTCAAAGGAGTCTCTGAAATAAGTGGCTATACAATACTGACTCCACGATGTTTAACATTTTCACAATGTTACTGAGAAAGGCTCTGTTTTATTACTGTTTTAATCACAGGCGGTATTGGGAATTTTTTTTTTCTGAACCAATCAACACTGATAAGCGATATCCATTAGCAGATAAAACCTGGCAACACTTAAGGTCCAGGCTGTCTCTTCTGTGTCATCCATTTGTTTTCGATCTGCTGTCATCATCGGTACGTTTGGGTGGCACTGATATGTTTCAAATTTTAATTTTAGCTTAAGCAAACCAAACCTAAACAAGCTAGTACCACCTAAGGAATATCTAACTAGTAAGTAACTGTTTGCACGCACACACACACCTACATACACGCACACCTACAGGTGTCAGCTTTCTGGGGAACAAAGAGAAGTGTCTACGGTAACCTGAGGTTCACCACTGTCCTCACTCCCCACCCTCCTGCAGTAGGCCTGCTCATCCCCACATATACGCAATACACGCACACCTACAGGTGTCAGCTTTCTGGGGAACAAAGAGAAGTGTCTACGGTAACCTAAGGTTCACCACTGTCCTCACTCCCCACCCTCCTGCAGTAGGCCTGCTCATCCCCACATATACGCACTGCGCTTTTTTACACTGTGTACTCTGAGGCTCTGACAGCTGGGGTCTTGCTCGTCCTGGGCGTACCACCCCTTCTAGAGCTAGCCTGGTCCTGGGCAGTCCCCCAGTCCAGAGCCACCTTCCAGCCACCTGGGGGTGGGGGGCCCTTATCCTCCAGGACCAAGTCCCAGCCCCTCTGCCCCAGAACCTGCTGACTTGTTCAGACTAGCCCATTGTAGGCCTGCCCAAGCCTTCTTTTGGAAACCTTTGGAAACCGTGGCTCTTGCCCACATTTCCCCACTCCCCAGCCACCTACCCACCCGGGCGCCTCCCATGGGGGCCCCTGTAGGAGGGTGTGGCCTCTTCTCTGGGAATCTGAGTGTAACACACCATCTCTTCAAAGCGGCTGTCTTGCTGTGTCCTAGGAATAATAAACTCTAGAGCACCACATTCCAGGGGCTGCTTACTGTGTGCTGTACGTACTTCCATTTGAGGAAGACCAGGGTGCCGTCATCTTTCCCATTTACCAGGATGCTCTGTCCATCCACTGAAATTCTCATGGACTGAATCCCATGCCCCTGGTGGGAGTGGCTCCGACACTGAGCAAACATTTCCTCAAGAATTTTAGGGAAAAAGAGAAGTTATTACAAGTTTGACTTACACATGGTTTTCTAGCAGGTTGCATGCATGTTTCTTGGGGATGAATATTTTCTATGTGCCCGCAGCACTTCACCTGGGGTGGCAGCAGCTCTGGGCAATGTGCAGCACTTAAATTCCACTTCAAACCGTTTCCCGGTGCCACTTTGTCCTCCCACCACTCTGTACAGTGTGGAGCGGGCTTATGGTCTCTGATCACAGTGGACCATCAGACACTGAGAGCTGAGGGTTGGCGGAGGGCCCTGAGCAGGTAGAGGGCAAATTCGGGTGCCTTCAAGTAGCAGGCAGGGTCTGCATGTGCACAGGGTGCCTGGGTGCGATGCAAGAGGGTGACAGGCACTGTGAAGATGGCCAGACAGCGAGCCCTGAGGGGCTCTCATTAAACCAATTAGGGCCAGCAAACAGGAGGCCTCATCCCCAAGGTGGTACACAATGCAAGAGCCTGAGCTCCTTGACTAGAGACAGAGACCGACTTCTGTGTCGCACTGGTTCTCAAGCATGAGGCTTGTCTTGTTTTGTTTTGTTTGGTACCGGGGATTGAACATGGGTCCTTGCGCTTGCGAGGCAGATGGTGGAACCAGCATGAGCCTTGTTCAGTTAACTTTTTAAACAGGCAACATGTTCAAACCATTCAACATTCACAAACTACAAGAGTGCGCCGTGAATCTCCTGTGTCCATGCTCCAGTACCTCACGCAAGTAAAGCAAGATAGCGTCAACATCAGAATTTTTTGCATAATACATGTCTTACATAAATTATAACATTATATATACACATATATATGTGTGTGTGTATATATATATATATATATACACACACACATATATACACATATACATATATATATTATGCACCTTGCTTTTCCCCTTAACAATCTGTATATCTATCTTGGTGTTCTTTCCACATCATTGCATAAAGATTTCCTCATTCTGTATTGTAGCTGCATAATGCTCCATGATTGACTTGTGTGCTGATTTTGCCACACGATACAGTTTTATTTACCTAGTCTTTTGATAATGGACAGTGGGTCAATTTGGCAAACAGTGATATAAGCAGCCTCATATATGAGCTGCTCAGAGTTGAGTGGAGGTCAAAGGATCACTCAAAGTTCTGAGGCAACCTTGTCAGTAGTGGGCCACTATGAGTTGCTCTGTACATGACAACTTATTTGAGTAGTAGAATGCAGCGGTTTGCAAATCATTCACTTTGAAATGATCTCTAAGGGACTCAAGATTTTCCCACATGATAGTATTCCTTTTGCCCAAATATGTTCTCTTTAAGAGATGAGCAAAAGAGTTGGGATGGTCCAGCCAGGGCGCCAGGTTGTCTGTGGACTCAAAGGGGATTCCACGCGGGTCTGGAAACCGGGTAAGAATCACGGCCCAAACTTAGGGAGGGATCCCTGCCTCTCAGTGGGGAGAAGCAGCTTTCACTTATCATAGGTCTGAGCATGGTAGGAACCAGAAAGATGGTGGTGGTGGTGCCCTGGGCTGCAGGGGTGGAGGACACAGGACCCTCTGCGGTTCCAGCATCCCGGTCTGGCCAGGGCGTGAGTGTGCAGAGCTCTCTTTCTAAGCTCTCCAGGGAGAGCTCCCAGGCTTTTAAATTCTCCTCTGAGCAACAGGAATTCAGTGATGCTCAGTGAGTTTCCAAGGCACAGAGGTGGTTGAGAGCCCGGGCTGCAGCCCTGCCCAGCACTGTATGTGCAGATCTCACTTTGCCCGTCAGAGTGAGAAGAGTCTGGCCAAGGCACAAAATCACCCATGAAATGTCATTATACCATCCATAATTACAGAAAGGCTGAGTGGATTAGAACAAGCTCTGATTCACTGTCCGAGGGCTTCTGCTCCTTCTCTGAAATCAGTACACAACCTGCACCTTTTTTTTTAGAAAAGGAATTTACCAGAGTGTAAACATCTCGGATGCACAGGGCTCCACACTTCGCTGCCGTTAGGAGCCATAATCCGTGTGAGGACAGGTGAGCCATTCCAGGTCCATAGTGTTTGCTTTGCACTTTTTGGTATGGCTTAAGAATGCAAACGCTGCCCTGGTCCTGCCAATCAGAGAAGAGGACCACGTTACCCGGCATCTGCAGCTGTGCATGCCAGGCAGGGTCGGATCCAAGTACATGAGCACAGGGCTTGGAAACGAGCCAGTCCTGGGTAGCACAGGCAGCTGTGTGTGTCCCATGTGTCGAATGTTTGTTTAAACATCAGTTTGTTTCTGCCAAGCAAGAAAACCCTCTTCATATGTTAACATGTCATTAAAGATCCCAGCCTACATCTACAACCTACGTTTCTACTGTCATTTTCAGACATTCTCCTGTACAGGTCAAAATAAAGGAGTCAGGATTCTTCCTTTGTGTCCCTCACTTTTCTGGAAAGCCCTTCTCCCTGTCCCCCAGTCCCGCCCACCCCTGCACACATTGTCTCTCTGTCTAAATCTGGCCTGTTCTTCAAAGTCCAGATCTCCACTAAGCTTTTCTGGAAGACCCCTCGCCACGAACCACCCACCTCTTTCTTCTCCCAACTTCAAGGTCTAACACCGGCTACTCGGGAAGCAAAGGGCTAGAACCCAGGGATTCAGAAAGACAGGGAGGTAGATGATACTCTTGAGTTCCAAAGACAGGCATTAGCGGGACACTGCAAGGCCCAAGGGAGGAAGGACAGCAGCAAGAGTCACCAACCGGGGTGTGCTAGGCAGTGATGAAAGGGCAGAAACGTAATTTAATGTTTTGTGCAATTTTGCTTAGGGCACCTGTGCAAAGGTCCCTTGAAAACCATCTACTTTTTGGTCCGTGGCATCTATGGAATAGGTTTTCTGATGCTAGATCTTTTTTAAGGCCCTAAACTAATATTGTGCCAACTGTATGTTTATCTGACCCATAGGATATATGTGGCTTAATAGAGAGGCTGCTCAGACATATTTAATGATGGATTAACAAGTAACGCCAATACATACCTAATTCAAGGGAATTATGTTACACGATAAAACCAACTGCTAACTCGAGAGGACTGGGCCTAACTATACAATGCGGCTTTGAGTGCTGAGATACACGACGGCCTACTTTTTCAGGGAGACGGTAGCTGCAGATGTACGGCACGTGGCGGCAGAACCCACATATCCGGCTCCTCTGAAAGTCCAAGACCGCGGAAGCCAGGGTGTGCTCCACCTCACACAGGTGCTTGTGAATGAGCTCATCTCTCAGTCGTCCCCTTTCATTGACAATGCCTGTAGAAAGCGCAATGTTGGGGAAGAAAAGAGATCACCTGTACCATACTGATTTTGCATTTTAAATCGCTACGGACTATTATGAAAGCAAAACAAAGACTTTAGATACTTGATTAACATTGTAAAGGCTATTTAGTAATAAGAAAGGATTTCAAAATAACTATCTCCACTAGAAATGCTTATGGCTAGAAATTCTTATGATAGCAAAATGATAGTAAAATATCTTTTGTAGACCATGTTTAATATTGTCAATTAACTTAAAGAAATATCATTAAAATAATCATATGACAGTATAGAGATTATGGAGTAAAGCATAAAAAGACTGTGAGTTTTTCTCTGCTACCCTCTGATTATCTACTTGCAAAATCACTACCCAGATACATTTGTCATCTAAAACAGCGAGCCTATTTCTCATACCTACTCGAGAGAGCTTTCTTTACAATTGTGTTAGCACAGGCGACTGCACTGTAAACTATCTGAATTTCACTGTGCGTATTTAAATATAAAAGCAGAGACATCATAAAGTCACACATAATTTCGACATAAATGTCAGTTGGCCCCACTACTTTTCTTCCAATAATGAAGCGGATTTGTGAGTTACAAGACCGGGAGCAAAGTCCACACTTCAGACTGGAAGCCGCATCAGCCTCACTCTGAAAAGGTGCGTGAAAAGCCACATTCCCTCTTCACACGCTAAGAAACAATGCTGCCACTAGGACCCTCCCCAAACAAACAAACCAAAACAAAGCAGAAAAGGAAATCATAGCGCAACTTAACTGGGCCAGAACAGAAGGGATGGGTTGTTCATTTTTCTTTACCTTGTGGTAGCTTTTTAGGCAGCGTAAATATTTCCAGCCTGCTTCTCTCTGCTTCTGGAAGCGAGGAAAGCACCATCACTTTCACCGCATTTGTTCCCAAAAGAGACACTGTGGATATCTGAAGAACATCCTTGCTCGCCTCTAGAAGCAAATGCAGTGGTCACTGGTTAAATTCAGAGGATCTTTACCATCCCGATCCAAACATCACACTGCAGATTGTCTTCACTCCATCCTTAGGACCAAACTTACTTACTGATATCCAAAGTTACCTTCAACCTAAGTAACACAGACTTACTTTTTTCTGGCACTGAGGATTAAACCCAGAGCCTCTGCAGTGAGCTACATCCTCAGGTCTTTGTGGTTTTTATTTTGAGACAGGGTCTCCCTAAGTTGCTCAACTGCCCAAGCTGGGCTAGAACTTGCAATACTCCTGCCTCAGCCTCCCAGAATGCCACCCTACCTGGCTGTGACACAGACCTCTTTGGATTTCAACAGATTAGACGTCTAGGCCAGCTGGGTCAGGTATCACTGTTCTTCCCTTAACTCCAGTTAAGGGAGTGTGGATGTGGCGGAAACGCCGCCGTGACTCCGAGTGTATCCTCCAGAAGCCCAGCGTCTGACCTCAGCAGGGTTTGCTGCACCCTGAGCCTCCCCTAGCTCCTTTCCCCTGCCCTGCCCAGGCCTCCCAATTGATCTGTTTCTACCTTTTGCTTCCCAGCACTGACAGAATCTATGACAGGCCGGTCTCATTCCGAGCCCGTCCCTCCAAGCTCCAATTGGACCTGGCACTGGCAATCGCTTCTTATTATCCTCTGGGACCCTTCTCCCCTGCCCCGCAGAGATCCACGCCTTGGATAAGAACCGTCCTTCAACCCTGGGGCTGTTTGGTGGCTACCATTCTCTTTTCTGCTCTGCAAACTTCCAGAAAGAGGCTGCCCCTTCCTGGCTCCCCTTCCCTGCCTTGACTGCCTCTCACTGCTGCCTCAGGGTCACTGCTGCGTTGAGACTCCCGTGCCCGCCCATCTGCTGCCATCCCACGTACACACCGAGGGTGTCCTTTGGCTGCAGTAAGCCCTTAGTTTGCCTGTGTGTGCGTGCGTGTGTGTGTGTGTGTGTGTGTGTGTATACACACATGGCGTATGCTGGGACTGAACCCAGGCTCTCAGGCGTACTAGGCAGGCCCTCTACCCCCAGCCCCTCCGTTTGTGTCTACTCTCCCTTCTCCAGACATCTACTCAGTTTCAATGTTTTTCCAGTCCAGACTCCATTCTTAAATCTTGAACTATATATCTCTATTTCTAAACTACTCTAAAATATCCCCAAATGAAGAATTTATTGACTTCAAACCCACAGAGCTTATCAGTTCACCCTATCCCTTAACCTCAAAAGCTTTCTTCAGCCTGGTGCTGCATGCCTGTAATCCCAGCACTTGGAAGGCTGAAGCAGGAGGATCACCCTAAGTTCAAAGCCAGCCTGAACTACATAGCAAGACCCTGTCTCGAAAAACCCCATCTCAAACGACAAACCAACAAACAATACAAAACAGCTTTCTTCAGATGAGGCACATATATACAACAGAGTATTATCCAGCCACGAAGAATAGAATTTTGCCATCTGCAGGAAAATGGATGGAGCTGGAGAGTGTGGTGCTGAGTAAAATGAGCCAGATTCAGAGAGACAAATATCGCATATGCTCCCTAAAATGTGGAACATTTAAAAATGTTGTAAAGGTGGCAGGAAGATTAATTTAGACAAGAAGAAGGGAATAATGGGGAGAGGTCTGTAAGGGACAGCACTGGGGGATGAATATGATCAGAATGTACTCACTGAAACCCAACATTTTGCACAACTAATAGACATTAATAAGAAAATTGGTTATAAAAACCGATGAGCTCAAATTAAAAAATAAGGAAATATAAAAGGGCACAGAATTGTATACAAATGGAATTGCATAATATGTCGCGTTTGGTTTCTTTCACTCATTGCAATTATTTTGTGGTTCATCCGTGTTATGCGTATCAGAGGTTTGCTCCTTTTTGTTACTAATATTCCACTGTATGGATTTCCAGTTTGTCCATTCACTATTGATGGCAATGCGGTTCTTTTTGGTTTTTTGATAGTGCAAATAAAGTTAGTGTGAACAGCTGCGTAACAAATAAAAGCCCTTTGCCTTCAGTTAATGACATCATAAACTTCCACCACCTGGGCTGGTAGCGTTGGAGCCACTGTCCGCCCCATGGGTAGGTGGACAAGTCCTGCTCTCCAGCCCATGGGCTGCTGGGGAGCACTAGAACCCTTAAAAAGCCGGGCCCCCTGGAGGAAGTGAAGTCCCCACTGGGTGCCTTCGAAGGGGACACTGGACCCCCAGCCTGTTCTCCCCTCTCTTTGCTTCTCAGCCACCACATGCTCCTGCCATGAGGCACTAGGCTGCCAGGGACCTAGGGACAGAGCACTAAGATGTGGATAAAAGCTCCCCAAAGCTCAGTATTGAGCGGCCTGGTCCCATCGGTGGTGCTGCGGAGAAGCGCTGGAACCTCCAGCAGGTGGGACCGAAGGGAAGGGAGGGAGGACCGTGGGAGCCTGCCCTCAACCCTGACACCTCCCCACTTGGCTCTCAGCGTCCTTCCTCGACCACGCGCTCCTCCCACACTGTGCTGCCTCGCACAGGCCCCACAGCAACCGGCCAGCTGACCGTGGACTACAGAGCTGTGAGCCAAAATGAACCTTTCTAATTTAGAAGTCGCTTTATCTCAGGAATGTGTCACAGGAGCAGAAAGCTAACCAACACACCTTGCTTTCACATATAACCCAACACCACGGCCTGTCAGTGCCGTCACTCATAGCTGTTTCTTCTCTCTGGGACTGTGGTACAAGTTTGTGCATTGTGGGTAAAAACACACACCAAGAACAGTTTTGCATGCAAATGTTCACAATAGCTTTATAAAATTCGTTGCTCTTTTGCTACACTATTGTGCGCTGTTGATCCTTCTCATTTATTTGCATTTGAGTGTTTCCATTTTTGTCTGAGCTTAAGTCCTGGATCTGCAGCTCACTACCTGTGTGGCCTTGCATAAATACTGCAGTTCACTCTGCCTCCACCTCCTCGCCCATAAAATGGGTAAGAGCAGCTCACTACCTCATGACAGCTGTCTCAAAGAGTTAATATACACCATGGGTTAAAACATTCTCTCTCCCCTAGTAGGGCCTCCCTCAGTAAAAACCTGCCAGCCACCATGAGGGTTATGATTATTCCCATCTCTGACTACTATTACAGCTTCCTAACTCATCTGTTTTTATTCCATCTTCTTTTCTTTCTACTACATCCTCACCCTGGTGCCAGGCTCATCTGTAAAAACAAGTCAAATCATGCTAATTCCATGATTTCGGAACTCTTGATGTTGTCCCATGAGCCACAGAATTAATTCCAGTCTCTGTCATCTATCAGGCTTCACTGCCATCCTCATCTTCTAGCAAAGTCTTCCATTTAGCCAATATGAGCTTTTTAAAAAACAAAATGGAGAGCTGAAATATTGATATGCTGCATCCTGCATGTACGGAAATCCTTCAAGGATCCTACGAACCCCTTGGAAAACTCTCTGTCTCTGTACCCCTTACCTGTGCACACCCCTTCATGCCACTCCTTTCCTTATAACTGGTAGAGTTCATTGCTTCTTCCTCCATGCCTGCGAAGCACTGTGCTCTGTCTTCCCCCACTGAATAATTCTTTTGACCTTTTCTTCCCTTATGTCAGCACTGTGTATCTCCCAGGTACTCAGTAACTTATAAATCAATGAATAGATTTATAAATCTATTATGGGGGAAAACACACTAAAGCATACTTAAAGTCAGAGAGAAAAGACTCAGTGATTTATCAAAGTTTAAGTATGGATTTAAAAAAAAATATTTCAGGGAAAAATCACTCCCCACTTCTCCTTGTAAAAATATCAGAAATGTCCAGTTATCTCACTATTTAATTCAATAGTTAATACTAGTTCCCCAAATATCTCTAAATACAATGTGGGTACTCTCCTAAGTAACTTTTAATTGTAATTTCAGTGTTCTCTTCCTTTTAGAAAATATGCCATAAATAATTGTTTTGTCATAGTTTCATTTTCATAGCCTTAATTTTTTTGGAATAAAGTGACTGACATTTTTAATTAATAAATTCTCTGTCGCACCTGTGAATCCAAGAATCTCAAATGAGCTTGTGGGTTTGGCATTGATAACAAAGATGTTTCCTTCTGATGTTCCAACTAACAAGTACAGTCCTCGCTGGTCATAACTGGAAAAGAAGAAATCTAATGGATCACATTTTACTTATTCCAGCAGCTAGATGCTAAACAACTTCATTGGATGAATGGCCAAGACAAACATTCACAACCATTTATTCTTATGGTTCATGAGTTTTAATAATCTCTGGCCTTAAGAAAGCTGAGAAATAAATCACTCTGCTCTAGGCCAATGCTAGTCACATTACCACTTAAAAAATGCAGTCAAGAGGATTCGGGAAGATGAGCAATTACTTCATCATAAATGAATGAAATATGTCAGTAGAGCCTCTTAAAATTTCAAGTGGAAACAAGTAATTCTCAAATTAGTGATGGATGTGTCATTTCAGTACCTCATAACTAGTACCCAGTGAGAAGAGGAAAAACGTGGGAAGACATTTCTACAATTTCCTCAAAAAGTGAAAAGATACAAAAAAAGAGTACGAGATAAGGACCAAGGACAAAGGGGCACAGAAAACATGGCTCAGGAAAGCAGAGGAGCAAGCCGGGGAGATAAGAGCGCCTTCCCTCTCAGAACCCAGCAGGGCTCAGGGCACTTCCTCCTGACCAGTGTTTCGGGGATCAGGTTCAACGAGCTGCGGTAAAGGCAGCAAGAGTAAGAGCAACGCACAGGTCCAGATCCAGTGTGTCCACAGTGACTCAAGCTACTACTTCTAAAGCGGCAGCAAGAGTAAGAGCAACGCGCAGGTCCAGATCCAGTGTGTCCACAGTGACTCAAGCTACTACTTCTAAAGCTTTGAAATAATCGAAAGGTCCACCCGTGAACTATCTTTATAAAATAAAAAAGACGAAATACCTGTATCATCGAATCTTACTGCACTCTAAAGAAGAGCGAGGAAGGTCTTAGGGAGACAGAAAACGGTCTTCAGGTGCAGCACTAACGGGGGACCGGTCCGCAGTGGCTGCCTTCAGAAGTGGTGGCCCAGACAGCCCCTGGCGACAGCCACACCCTCCGGGGAGCAGAGCCAGCACCCCGGACGCCCGCCGTGTGGGCGCCTGG
>NW_022900920.1:30724475-30759392 GCF_012274545.1 Fukomys damarensis | reverse complement strand
GAAGTGCACGCAGCCGCCCAGCGTCCCCACCGCTGCGGAGAGGGAGGACGGAGAGCAGGCCAGGGTTGTCGTCTGTTCGGGACACACCCGGGCGCGGAGTCAGCTATGCTGCGCTCCACAGGCCCAGTGGGCTGGGTCGTCCGGGCCGCTGCATTTGACAGGCATGGGCCCGGGCCACCCGGAGGGCACACACATGCGTACACACGGGCGCAAGCGCACACACAGACACAAGCATGCACACAAACTGACGCACACACCAGCACTGTGCACGCACTCATACACACAGGCACACGCACGCACACGGGCACAAGTGCACAGACGCACAAGCGTGCACACAAGCACATGAACTCACACACGCACAAGCACTGTGCATGCACATGTACACTTTTTGGAAAAGCCTGAATGACAGGAGTGGTACACACTGCAAATTATAAACTCAACCCTCAGCAGTCACAGGGATCTGTACATACATCTAATTATTTAATCCTAAAATGACAGAAATAAGGTTTAAAGTTTTAACGATTGCATTACTTTATCCTTAGATGATGATGAAATGACTATGCCAGTCACTTTTACAAAACAGACTATTATACAGTAAGAAATTGAACAGATTCCTGGTATCTTTTGGACATTTTTGTAAGATGCTGCGATTTTTAATACCAGCATTTCTCTTCTGAGACATGGTGAATCTTGGGGTGACTGAGAGGGACTGGAGATAACTTTGCCACTGGACTATACATTAAAAACAAAACCAAAAATCCATCCCAGATCCCTTTTGTCTGACATTTACACAGAACGGGATGTCCGAGAAGTACATTTACTCCCATAATACTTAAGAAATCAGGTTCCTTCCCCTCAGGTTATTCTTTGTAGATTATCTTGAGGACAGGCATGGAATGCTAGGGCTGGAAAAGAACATGACATGTGTCTTTCTGAGACTGGCTTATTTTGTTTAACATGATGACCTCCAGTCCCATCTGTTTTCCTGCAAATACTACTTTTCAACAGAAAGCCTTTGTGGGACCTCTCAGGGTGTGATATGTGTGCTGTGTTCCCCAAATAATTCATTTCAGGCTAATAGTGGGCTAGTCCACACAAGAAACAGCAATGGCCAGAGGAGGTAATGGAGGCAGGCTGCCTGTGTCCAGGTGTCTAGCCATGGGCTGCTAGGCTGGGCTCCCTGAGGACCACTGCCTAAAGAGTTCACAGGAAACACAGGGCACAGGCAGGGAGCTTGCCCGCTAACTAGACCTGCGGGGCCATGGTTTCCTCCAGCAGGGAAAGGCCCACGTCTTCCCCAGCTGAACCGTGTGAGTGTACCCTGCTGGCTCAGCACTCAGGGAAGGTTGGCGGAGGCCTTCAGAGGGTGTATAGATCTCTCTTGGACAAAAGGAATGAGGTAAGTCCTGGTTTATAGGCCCTTGGGTGCTGTGAAACATTTGGATGTATGCCATGTGCAGAAAGAGATGTGAATCAGATGAACTTGTCAGGTCTCCTCTGTGCGGTGGACTAATGGGCAACTTGGATGCCCAGCTGAACTGAATCAACGTGGTTCAGGGTGTGGAGGGCCCAACCTGAGGACTGTTGCCTAAGGCATAAAAAGGGAACTGGAAGGGATGATTGTGGGCTGTTGATTTTCATGGAGAAGCTTGCTTCAGTTGGTTTTTCAGATGCAAATGGAGCTGTTCTTTTTGGAAGAGGAGCTCAGGGCCTCACTGTTGTTGGGTATGACTGCTGTTTTTGTCAGGGGAGCTCTGATCTTCACCATGAGTGTCACTTCCTGGCTGGGAAATGGATCCCTCAGCACTGGCTTTCTAGCTTCCACCACTGCCCTCTGGGCCTTCCCAGCGCAGATTCTGGATATGGACTTGCATGAGACATTGCCACGAGTTCAAGGGCTCCCCTGGATTAGGGGAGGATGCAGGCGGATGTGTGTGGGCATTACCATGGGATCCAGGCCCTCAGCTGGATTCTTCAGGTCTCTAACACATGGACAGACCTCTTGCTCTCCTCTGCATCTGACTTTTTGGGTGAATATTATAAAAATAATCTTATAAATTATGTGCCCTGTATTAAATCTCTTCCCTTGCAAGCCCTGACTACAACTTTAGAAAAGTTAGATTTAGAAATCCTAAAAGAATGTATACATATAAGCTTTTGTCACAGAGATTATGGAGTCTTCTTATATTCAGTCTTTTAGCCAAGAAGTTTTACTTTGGGGGAAGAGTTTCATTTACCTAATCGCATGGTGTATCATTTGCATCTTATAATATTCTTAGACAAGGAATGATACTTAGTCTTTTATAACAGATTTTAATTTTATAAAGGGGAAGGAGTGTAATTTACCTGCTACTAAGATCCATAGCTCATCTAGAACTGTGCAATGTAGCCCATGATGTTAAGTAATAGAAAAAAGCCAAGCATTGCCACTGTTTCTTGGTCCTTTTCTAAGCTTCACTGTATACAAAATGCACCGTGAACAAGACAGAAGCAATGGCATCCCAGCGAGGAAGGTGTCACGGCGGCACCTCACTGCCCTGCTGAATATGCAATGAGAAACAACCTTCCCATTTCCAGGCTTGAGGGGACTGGACCTGACTCATTTCCAGGTCTGAGCTCATGCCAATTAGCATATGTCACCCCTGTCCACAGTGAGTTGTTCATGAGTGGTATTAAGACATGAGAAGGCATGTACTGAGCTTTCTAGAAAGTAGAATCTTTTCCTTTTCCTGCTGTCAGAAGCTTCTCTGCAATGTGATGCCAGGCTGGCACAGCTGGCACCTGGATGCCAGGACATGAGGCCCAAAATGAGACTAAAGCCACTGAGTAGAAACAGAAAAACTGGGTTCCTGCTGGACTGAGGTGCACGTGAGGCCAGACAAGTTCTGTACTTGATTGTTGACTGGCCCAATAATCTCCTACTTTTAAATTGTTTACTTAGTCTGGTTGGAGTAGCAATTTTCTTTCATTTCTAATTGATCTTCTTGCAAAGTGGGATCATTTAACTGTTACAGTCCAGGAGCTGTTTCATTGCTGAGCAAAAGCAACAGCCCTCCTGCCTGCTCTTCTCCCAGCCTGCCCTTCTCCCAGCCTGCCTCCCTGAGTGCCAGTGTGCAACAGAGACCCCTGTCTGTCCACAAGAAACACATCATGTGAGTGAGACAGAGATCTCTCAGATGCCACCACTGAGGAATGCGCCCTGGCTTGTGCATACACTGATACAGTATATCACGTCCTGCTGTGTGGGCTGCACACACACACCGCACACAGGGCTCACTCTGCATGTATCAGGTAAAAACCTGTCAGCCTTCTGTAGCAAGTGTTTTCACAGACTACTGAGATGGAAAGTATGGAAAGGTAAACTGGGTTAGAATTCAATGTGTTTTAAAAACCCACTTAACAGGCACTTACTGTGGTATTCAGATAAATCTTGCTTGCACAAGTGCAGTCCTCCAGCCACCAGATACAAACTTCCCCTGAAAGTGTGATTGTCTGTAAAAGAAAGAAGGCTAAAGTTCCAAGTGGAAAGTAAGACTCTGCTGGGAAACACATTCTAAAATACAATCCAGTATGTCAATCTGAGGCATTAGTAAAAACATCCCATTCTACTTACGTAGATTATAAATTATTATTTCAATATCAGTACTTTCTTTCCAAATATATAATAATATTTAAGGATTTATGACAAATGTATTATGTCTAGTTGAATTTAATACTTTTATTAGCCTATAAAAGATATTATCTCCTACATTAAAATGGTATTGATCTCATTTTTTAAAAATATTTTTGTTTCTTTCACATAAAAATAAATAATATTTTAATGCAATTTAAGTAGAACATATAACTTAGATTACAAAAGTGAAATAAAAAAATTTCTATACAACATATTTAAGATAAAAATGACTTGGAAATTCAATGAGATTATTGCCTATTTTAGCTTTCTTGTTGCTGGGACAAAATATCAGTCACCAGGGACTCAAGGAGAAGAAGTTTATTTTTGGCTCAGGGTCTTAGAGGTTTCAGTCCATGGTCTGCTGGCTCCAAGGCAAGAACACCATGCAGAATGGTTCACTTCCTGGAGGCCGGGAAGCAGAGCATAGGGGAGGAATGCCCACAAGAGACTCTGCAAAGCCATGTCCCCAGCCACTGCCTCCTCAACTGAGTTCTACTCCTAACAGCATGTTCTGCTATGAACATGTCTTTAGACAGTTTTAGGTTGATTGTATTCTCACTCTGTGCACAGCAAATATTTCATTTTCATCCATAGGTGATGTGGCCCTCATTCTAAAAGGAAGTAAATATTGAGTGTTTAACAGCCTGGCTTGCAAATCTTGGTTGGTGACGCATAGAAGATGGCTTCTAAGATCTCAAATGCGTTGGCTGCTTTCAGGAGATAACATTATGAAGTCACACTATGATGATGTCATTCCAATAGGGGAACAGTTTGATGATGGAAGCATTTGGTATCTGTTACTGTTTGGATATAAAAGGTCCCCCAAAAGTCTCCTGTGCTTAGAATGTAATGGGTTCAGTCGCTAAATGTGCTTTTAGGAGTTGGGGCCTGGTTGGAAGTGAGTCACGGGTGGTGTGACCTGGAGGGGTGCACATATTCTTATCCTTGGGCTCCTCTCTTCCCTCTCAGCTTCCCGGGAGCCTTGGAATGAGCAGGTTTCCTCTGCCCAGACCCTTCTACTATGACCTTTCTGCCTTGGAGCCAACTGACTAAGAACTGAAACCATGAGCCAGAATAAACCTTTCCTCCCTCAAGTCGTGGGTGTGGGTGTTTTGTCCCAGCAATGGGAAAGTACCCACAACAACATCTCTACATAACCCTCAAAGATACCCTGGTTTATGACTCCTCTGAGTAACTACTTTGAAAATAATGAAACACAACGTATTAACTATTGCTATTTTCTTATCATTGTGTTTTATTTTCTCATAAAATAAAAAGAAATGCTAAATCAGTGCTGTGCAAAAATAGATTCCATTAAGTGTTACAGAAAAACACTAAAAGACGAGAAAGATATCCTCTGCTTCTCACTTGCAGTACTTTGCACATGAAATTCAAAAGTCACCCAATGACATATGAGGAGGAATTTAAATTTGGAAGCATCACATTGTTAAATCCTGTTGCATTACGGTAACATATTCCTTACCATGAAGTGTTTGGTTCCAGGTGTGATGAAGTCAATTGCCTGAAACTTTCCATCACAAGCATCTAGGACTTTGTCTAAGGTTGGCTCCTCACCAAAAGTATAGATATAAACAGATCCCTGATAAATATAAGTGGGAGAACGGAGGTTAAAATTGCTTCATATTAGCTCAACAGATATTTATTCAATGCCTACTGTGAGTAAGGCACTGTGTGGGGACAGGTGGTGGAAAATCATAGACCTCAGTAAGGCTCTGACTTGAATTTAAAATCTAGAGCCATCATTTGCTTATTGATTGGCTGTTACATTCATTCATCGTTTAAAATAATAAATAGGATGGATCCCAGGCACTCATTTTTTAAATTACAAAACATAATAGCATTTTCCCCGATTTTAAAACTAATATATATTTATGTGGAAAATGTGGGAAACAAGAAAAGTTAAGAAAAAGTAAATTCTACTACATGCTAAACATAATGCTGGGCACTGATTAAAAATTTAAATAAGCCTCTTAGAAATTATGGCAGTATGGCCAAAGCTGTCACTTTATGACTTGTTTATCATTCTCAGCTCTTAAAGTCCCTTCTCAAAAAAGAAAACTCACCCTGTAATGTCTGCATCTTTGCCAAGCAGCTGTAATGTAATGTGGTCACACAGCAAAAAGAAGTCTGGTTTCAAGTGATCACAACTTCAAGGTAAGTTGAAATAAACATGAATATTTTTGTTCTTATTTGTCTGAATAAGACGACTCTGCCCTCAGGATACTTACATTCTACCAGGGAGCTCAGACAATAAATAATATACCCAAATGAAACACTGATCATTCTAAGAAAGGGAAAAAGTAGAGCACAAAAGGAGGATACTGCTTGCTGTAAAAATATTTTCACTGGGAATAGAATTCCAGATGGACTTTCTTCACTACACTGGGGGCTAGCAAACATTTTGTACGAGTGGAGAAATAGTAAATATGCTAGGCTTTGCGGACCATGTGGTCTGTGTCACAGCACAATGGTATCTTGGTTCAGGAATTTAATTCATTCCATGGTTCTAAAAAGATGGCCATGCTCATGGTCATGTGGGAGAGATAGCCATGGTTATGTTCATTACCTGATTCTGAACAAACAAACACAAGCAAATACAAAAACAGTACAAAATTTTGCCAAATATTTCTATTAGCAAACCAAATCATTTGCAAACAAAAGAGTTCTTCAACTGAGGTACCACTGTACTTAATGCTACCATTGTGGTGTGGCAGCAGCCATAGGCAATCCATAAATAGTAAGTGTGGCTGTGCTCTACTAAAACCTTGCTCTCAAAAACAACTAGCAGACTGGTTTGGGGCCCATAGGGCTATAGCTTGCTCACCACTATGTTAAACTGAAGACATTATTCCACTATTAATCTTATATACATTGTTATTACAGAGAAGTCAGCTTTTAGTCTAACTAAAATTCCTATGATGTAATTTGCCTTTTCTTTTTGACTGATTTTTTAAAATCTTTTTTTTTCCTCAATAATTTTACTTTGGGAAGTCTACATGTAGATATCATTTTACATATCCTGCTTGGAATTCACTGGACTTCTTGGATCTGTGAATTCATCTCTTTAATCAGGTCTGGAAAACTGTGAGCCAATATCTCTTGAAGTATTGTCTCTGCCTTATGTTCTCTCCTCTGTAGGATTCCAATTAGATATATGTTAGATCTTTTCAAGCTATTATTCATGCCTCTTATCGTCTCTTCTGTATTTTCTTCCCTTTTGCTTCTTTTGACTATATTCTTCATAACTTCTTCTGACCTATCTTCCAGTTCATTAATTCTCTCTTTGGCTATGTATAATCTTTGGTCAAATATATGCATTTAATTTTTGCTTTGTTAGTATATTTTTCAGTTTTAGAAGTTTTATTTGGTTCTTTTCCCCTTCTGTTCTAGTACTTTAAAAACTAGTTTCCTATTCTCCATAAGTATTTTAAGTTTATTATTTATTAAGTCATAGCAGAGTTGTTTTGACTGTAATTACCAGAAAAATTTGATATTATTTATACTTATATTTATTTTTATATTTCTGATATTATTTATATTTATATTTATATTTGATATTACCAGAAGTCTTTTGATATTTATATTAAAGTTTATTAAACTTATAATCTAAAATTATTGCCTAACAATATAAATGGCTGCTAATTTGACTCCTGAGGCCCGTTCTATTAATGATGAGTTTTCCTAACAATATAACAGTCATTTGTTTATACCCTGCATTTATTCCTCTTTGCTCTTCTCTTACAGAACTCATCATTTCCCTAGAGAATTACTGATGCCTCCAACATCAGTCTACTTTTGGATGGGCTGACCCTACCTAGGGCCCAAGGGTAGGCATGTCACTTAAGCCTGCCCAATTAGAATTTAGACTTTCCTTGACCACAGTGACTGATCCAGGGATAATACAGATGATCCAAGTTAGGACAATGAGTGTATATTCTAGAACATTTTTTCTAGCTGATAACTTTCTACTAAGGTTACCAAGAAGACAGAAATACAATCTGGAGCTTCAGGAGACTCTCAATACTACAAGGGGAGAGTCTTCAAGAAAATGGAGGAAGCAGTCAGGACACATAGAAAAAAGCCCTGGGGGTATCCTGGAAGCCCCTGGATTCAGATCCACTCCTCACTCTTTAAGTTACATGGACAAAAACAAACATTTCTTTGTCACTGGGCCTTTTAAATTGGGTATTTCTTCATTTGTAGCCAAAGGAATCCTGACTGTCAGAGAATCATTACGTAGCACTCACTGTTCTTCATGCTTGTCATGTACGGATGATAAAAATATTATCTGATAATTATATATCAAGAAATCACTCTTCACTGCACCTGCCTTGCAAGCTAAAGGACCTGAGTTAAATTTCCCATTCCACCCCACCCACCTCTGCCAAAAAAAAAAAAAAAAAAAAAAAAAAAAAAAAAAAAAAAAAACAAAGAAAAAAGAAACTGCTCTCTAACATACCTTGTCTGTCTGAATCAGCAGCGTCTTATAACCGGGAGAAAACATCAAATGTTCTACAGGCCTTTCAACTTCAAGAAAGTCCTCTATTCTGTAAGAACTTGAATCTTTAACAGTGAGAGAATACACGAAACCATCCTGTAGGCCGAGGTAAGTGTGGAACATCAGTCTTGGTCAGTGTACAGTACACTTTCCCGATCAGCTAAGTGAAGGCTTATGGGTAGTCATCTACTGATTATGTGGAAGCGCCATCTGGGTTTACATTATCTAGAACACACTGTCCTTTCACCTTTATTTAGACACTTTTAACCACGTCCTTTGGCCAGTCTTCAGTCGTATCTCTTTTGTGATACACTTTCAATGAACTTAAAATCTTACTGACCATTCCTTTCTTTCAGCATCTCTAGCCTCTATTTTCTCACCATATTTTCAACATACAGGAGTGGGGACAAATGAGGCTGTTTGTGCCATTTGTGTATAGCAGTTACCTTACTTCAAAAGACACTAGCCCTAGCCCTAAGTGTGTTCTTTCATCGTTATCACATGCATTTAATATCTCCCTAAATGACCCACAGGTAGGAACATGCCTTTTCTTATATATGTGGCCTCTTCTCCAGTTCCTCGCACAGTGGTAGAATGCTGCAAATGTCTAATAAAAATGGGTTGGCTGATTGATCGGCTATAAACAGGCTGAACTACTCTCAAGGGGAATCAAATTATTTTATATAATGAAGAGGCTCTGGACAAATGTATCCATCATTTTTCTAAAATGGACCCCAGTATAACAAAGGCATTTGTGAGATAGCTGGATTCAGATGCTTGAGACCTGGGAGGTGGCCTAGACACGCAGATTCTTTCTCCAAGCTCATTATCATTCTCCACTCCTCACCACAGCAAATGCTATGATCTTTTATTTTGAGCAAATTGAACCAAACACAGGTGAGGGTGGCCTCAAAGCGGATAAGAGTCACAAAAGCCATAAATCTGAACTGCATGTTGCGGAAAAATGAGTAGTCCACTGCATAGCTGGGGAGGGAACTTCAAGCTGAGTTTAGGTGCATCGGCCCCAGATGGCTTTTCGTTGGTGAGAATACATCTTTCACCCTGATATCTTTGCCTTACTTCCCTCAGGGCCCTGGAGAGTGGATTGTGGCAACAGAACAAACAAAGCTAACAATGGATTAGGGACAGCTTCATATAGGCGTGAGATTTTAGTATGGGTCAGTTATAAACCTTAGCATTGATTACAGTGGCAAAGGAACACATGCCCTGACTCTATGTCATACTTAATAGAGCTGTGTGTGCTAATAAATGGCAGTTAGACTTTAGGCCAACAGCCATGGGTCAGGCCTACCTCCTCTACTTACTGTCTGGTGACCTTGGAAAGACTTGGTTCTGTCGGTATGGGGAGGATACGGTTGTTGTGAGGACCAAAGAGGTCATACAAGTAAAGCACTTAGCATAGTGCCTAGCACAAAGTAAACACCAAGTGAACAGTGGGTGGGGCTGTGAACAACCATTCTAATGTCTGCAGTAATGATGTGATGCCTGTGTGCTGGAACGGTCCCATGCACAAGAGCCTGCGCCGAAGCTTAGACCACAGGTTCCAAATTCACAGCAGACACCTAATATATTATTGCAGAAGTGAATATGGAAACCTCTCAGATGCTTTTGCATGGGGGAAATGGCTTTTTAACCTTATTTTTGTTTATTTGCAATAAGATAGCTCTATGGTAGTTCACTGTACCACACTCTCTTCTTTTGTATAAAACTGAAATTCTTCATAATAAAAAATTTCATAATAGCATCCAAAGGGGAAACCATTTTAATTAATTATCTGAAGGAATATGGTATCCCAAAATATGACCCAGGTAGATGGCAGCAAATGGAAATTATATTTTGTCTTGAAAGCAATTAATTTTGAAAAATAGAATACATTACAATTCCAGAAGCAAGCACGCCTTCCTTTTGATAAACCATGGTGACTGGACTGAAAAGACGTGGTGCATCTTCTGGAAAAGAAAGAAAAAAAGCATAATGAAGGCAACATATAATTAAAAGTGCAACTTGACCATGAATGATAGAATTTGCTTAGTAATGACCACTCTGCATGTTACGGCACATAAATTTATGCACCGACAAATAAACTATAGTGGACGAAAAAAAAAGGTGAAAAGGAAAAAATGACCCATAAGAACATTTATCATTAATAAAGTATTGTTTTCGGAGGAAAACAACAAAAGTGTATTGCTTTTAAAAACCAAGGGCTCAGATGGGATCTGTCAAACACTTTGTGCTTAACAGTTAGCTAGCTGCTAAGAAGCATAATGGCCTTTCCCTCAAACACTACTCACCTCCCAGCAGCCCTTTCTTTTTCCATCCAGCTGTCACTAGAGTCCAGGTTCTTATGGCTACTGGCCTGGTGCAGGTGCTTGCATTCCTGAATGATGGCTACATTAGTCTGCCCAAGCACCACTTTCCAGCTGAGGTACAGCCCATGTTCCACCTACCCACAATCTCCCATAAGCTCCTCCTTCAAGAGCCAGTTCAAATGCAACCATCAAAATGACAGCATGCATGATTCCCCACCCCTGGGGCCCCTACAGTACTTTGTGAAGCTCTGAATGAAGGAAATCATATTATTCTTCATCTTTCTGGCTATAATTATTTGTCTACTTACTTTATGATCTTTAATAAAACCTGATCCTTTGAAGATGGAAGTTATGAGTCTATGTATTTGTCACTTAAGTATCCTCTACCGCACCTTGCTTTAGTGCCTTCTGCATTGCAGAGGCTTGATAATTAGGTATTTGAAAGCATTTATCATGGAAATCATAAGAAACAGCACACAGGAAGAAAATTATGAACAATATAAGACTGCATATGATTAAGTTCTAAATTATACAGAATATGGTAGAGGTATGATAGAATTTTGGAAATGAGAAGCATTGTTCTATAATTCATTTCACACATGCATGTAGGTGTCAGTTTATTCTGTAGTGACATCCAAGATTGCACCTTGGAATCAAGGAAGGAGCCAAAGAATGAAGTCTCTGAATGACTTCAGAGAGTGAGTGGCTAATGGGACAGATACACACAGGCCACTGTAATAGCACAGGGTGAGGCTCCCACAGAGGAGCGAGGCCTAGGACACTCCAGACAGGAGTGCCTGGAAGGTAGGCAAGGCTAGGGAGGGCTCCGCATGGGAGGAAAAGCTCAGCCAGTAGACCAGGAAAAGGGGGGCATCCTAGGAAAAAGTCACTACAGAAGCCAGCTGACAACTTGGAGAGCACACAGCAAGGATAAGGAATTGTGAAAGGTTCAAGCAGGAGGAACTAAAGCTGGAAAGACAGAGCTGCAAGAAGGTGACTGTGCACAGAGCTCCTAGGCCAGTGCTCCATATAACAGCTGAGAGAGGGCACAGTGAGACTGAGGGGCAGGATTTTACTAAGGGAGGAAGGGAGGGAGATAGATGAGAGAGAGAGAGAGAGAGAGAGCGAGCGCCATGTAGCTGAGGGGGAATGGCAGTGAGGGAGGAGTACTAGCTGGAGGAGAACAAATAGTGGGGGCAGTGCAAAACCAGGCTGATGGAGTCCCTAGATTGAATTAAGGATGGCTAGGTATTAAGGTAGCACTGAGTTGTGCATTAAAGATGATCTTCAAAAAAGGCAGTGTGGCAGAGACAAGCTGCCCAGTTTGAGTCAGACGTAGATCAAGATCAGGGCAGTAAGTCCTGAGATTGTTTCAGAAAGCACAGAGTGGAATGGTAAGAGCAGTTGGACAGGTCTGGGGCTGGCCCTGGTATGGCACTCTCCCAGAAGGGTCTGCACCCAGCTTCTGTGGGGTGGACATTGGCACCTATGGCCCAGGCCTCAACCTGGTCACAGCTGATGGGTCCCAGAATGAACACTAGATTTAAGGGAGAATATATCGGCGCTCTTTGAAACTGTTGCCGAGCAACACAAAGGTATTTGGTTAATCATGGAGAAAACATGTGAGAGGAGTGAGGGACAGGAGAGGGCACAATCATCTGACTGTGCAGAACAGGCATGTGTGTAGCAGGTGATACGGGTTAGCAGCTCACACTAGGATTCAGAGGTCTTACTGGATGGTCCAGGCGTCAGCTCCACAATTTGTGAATCTGAGCGATTCATAACCACATCTCCCTGTGTCATGGAGATGAAGATATATCTTCTTTAATGTTTTGAGGAGTGCATGAAATATGCATATAGTGGTAGCGGAACGACAGGAGCGTAATAACATCCAATCAATTGTAGCTAGGCCAAAAGAGTATCCACAGGGCTTGCTAAGTAACCAGAGAAGGAGAAGCCAAAGATGTCTCCAAGAAAGGGGAGAACAAGGAACAAAATCTCCATCTTTGAAGGATGTTAGCATATGCAAAACTAGCATGCGGGGCTCAGCCTCTGGGAACGTGAGGCAGAGCAGTTTCTTACCCAGCTGTTGTGCCTTTTCTATCTTCCGAAGCACAGTCACCTTCAAAGTTTCCCCACTAATCATTACGAGATGACCCTCTTCAGAGCCGACATACAGGTCACTAGTTGGAGTCCAACAGTGCATAGTGGGGTGAAGCAAAGGATACAGGTCATCTTTTGGCTGCAGAGAAAGAATAAAATTCTCCTATTAAGGCATCAGTCGAGATTAAGGGCCAGGGAAACACTTGCCAAAACAATTGCCCAAAATGGCTATGCTCATATATAAACTTCACTGGTTTTGTCATTTGCCAAGAGCTAAGTGAATTTTTTCTTTACTCCATTTTGCTCCCTATATTTTAATTCACTAAGAAAAAAAAAGTGTCCTGCTAACACATTCAGTTTTATTTGCACAGTTTCTCATAAAAGTTTATTCAGTTTTATTTGCACAGTTTCTCATAAAAGTTTTGGATCAGATTTTGTAAACTGTGTCTTAGTGGACTTTTTTGGTATCTTGGATCTAAGAAAATCATTGCTTAGCTAAAATCACCTTTTGGGGGAGATTTTCATCAGTGACCCCCTCTCCTCATGCTACAGTGGGTCATCCATGAGAGGCAGACTCAGTCCTCTGCTTAGTTGGCTTTCCTGGGGAATAAGAAGAGGACCGGTGGCCTGATTCTGTGGCCTTTCTAGTTGGGTTCATGAGACATCCTGTATGACTTTTAGTTCATGGAAAGAAAGAAAAAAAAAAAAAGTAACTGAAGAGACAGACCACAACAGAGAAAAAGGAAGGGACAACCAGCACTTTCTGCCTGGCTTCTGGCTTAAGCATGAGACAGGGAGACTGAATCTACTAAGAGAGAAAGCAGTGACTCCAGAAGCCTCTAAGAAGAAACACACCAGTGGAATCTGTGTGCCACAGTAGCTGGTGAGTGACTTTGGTTCAAGTGACTGCTGGGACACCATTTTAGGGAAGGACCAAGTGAGCCCAACACCCAGAGAAGCTGCAGGTCAGCTTCATCTCGGGGCTTGCAGTATTAACTCCCACAGTGACAAGAAACAAGATCCAACAATATGCTGCACACAAGAAACACATTTAACTCAGAACTACGAAAACAGAAGCACTTAATCTGCTGGAGGATAGACCAGGTAAAACTCTAGAAGACACCGGTGTAGGCAAAGACTTTATGGACAAAATCCTGATCATACAGGAAATATTACAAAGAATCAACAGCTAGAATCACATCAAATTAAAAAACTTTTGCACAACAAAAGAAAGAACTAGTAGAGTGAAGATATGACCCACAGGATGGGAAAATTTTTTACCAGGTACTCTCAGACAAAGGACTAATATCTAGAATATGAAAAGAATTCAGAAAAATCAGACCCCCACATTGAAAGACCTAACCCAAAATTGGGCATCTGAAATGAACGGCCATTTTTCAGATGAAGAAACACAAACAGCAAGTAAATACATGAAAAACTTTTCACACTTAACTTCAAGAAATGCAAATTAAAACATTGAGATTTCATCTCATTTCAGAAAAAAAAAAATGGCTATCATCAAAGAATCAACTAATAACAAATGCTGGTGAGGCTGCGGGGAGAAAGGAACCCTTCTCCATTGATGGTGGGAGTGGGAACTGGTGCGACCACTGTGGCAATCAGTATGGAGATTCCTCAAAAAGCTAAAACTAGAGGTTCCATTTGACCCAGCTCTTCCCCTTCCAGTCATTTTCCCGAAAGTGAAAAGCATCGCACCCTAGTCATATACGTGCACCCATGTTTATAGCACCATACGTTATAACAGCTAAATCTTGGAAACAGCCCATAACCCATCAACAGATGAATGGAGAAAGAAAATGTGGTATTTATATACAGTGATATTACTCTGCCTTAAAAAGGTTAAACGAGTCATCTCTAGGTAGATGCATGCATCTTGAGAACATAACTTTAAGTGAAGCAAATCAGACATACAAGTTTAAACATTGCATGGGTTCTCTGATGTGAGAAACTCAAAGGGTAAAAGGGTAGCAAAACGGAAGACAGATACAGGGAAGTAGGAAGAATATGTTCAAAAGGTAAGGGGAATGGGACAGTGGGGCGAAGGAAGGGAAAGGGGATATAAAAAAAAGAGCGGAAAGAGAAAACAGAAACGAAGCTTCTGTAAGTGGGGAGGGGAATAAGGGTGAAGGGGGAGGGAAGTGAAGAGAAAAGGGATGAAGGTATAACAGGTACAGGTATGAGTCTCCTATGAGGAACGTGAGCACTGTGTATGGCAAATAGGTAGCAATAAAAACGCTTTTAGAAAGAAAAATATTAAAATCTACAGCACGTTGCTAGGAGAAAAGCTGACTTTGGGGACTAAAAACAATATGGGCTGTGGCGTAATGAAATATTTATTTAGGTATCCTTATGCTCATTGGTACAGAAAGTGCTTTTATTAAGGTATGGACCAAATGAACAGGATTCTTCAATTCTTTAAGAGCTCCGTATTTATTCGGTTCTTTCCCTCAGTATTCAGTCATCTGACACATGCCTTTTACACACCTGGCACATTCCTGGCACTGTTCTAGGCACAGGGAGAGAGCAGTGACACAGACCAAAATAGCAGCTTACCTCCTGGTGAGGGGAATCAGCGAAAGTGAGCTACATATATAGCATGCTATATGCTGGAGAGTACTGGGAAGAAAAACAAACCAGGGTAAGCTGGGATAGGTTTCACAGCTGGGGAATATTTTTAAACTGTATGAGCAGCCATTTTTCTGTTCAAAGCCCCCTGATGTGCACTAGCCTTCCTCCTAAGAAACACTCAGTTGGAATAATATCTATGGCTCTTTTCATTTATGAAAGGTTTGTAGATTCAAGGTAGTGGCAAAGTGGCATCGCAAAGGAGCTATTTCTATCATATTCTCAACTGATGGAAACTTGTGCGATCGATAGTTCAATAAATACATACTGGGTATTGGCTATAACCAGGCATTGTGCCAAGTCCAGAGGGAACCCTTCTTCTCAATAGGATGATCGCCTATGGGGGAAAGGAGCAGTGGTAACCAGGAGAGACAGTGGGCGGCAGTGGGACATAGGCGCATGGAGGAAGAAACAGTGAGTCCTCCTCAGTGGGCAGAGGGAGAGCATGGAGTGCAGCTAAGGCTGCAAAATACCTAGGAGGATTCATCGTGACAAGCTTTTAGGGGATGTAGTGGCTTTAGTTCTATGATCAGTCTATTTCATTTCCTATTAGCATTGGTCAGTTAAGATGAATACTCAAAAGGATGCGTGGTCACCCAGTGAACTAAAAACAAAGGCGAAATTGGCCCCAAAGTACTAATCTGCTGCCAGTCAGTGACGTTTCTGTGGAGACCTAGATCGGACTCATACGGAAAAGTCACTCCTGGAATCGTCATGATTTCAGCTCTGTGAGGTGCTGATAGCAGTGATGGCAAACCTTTCAGAGATGAGTGCCCAAACTGCAACCTCCACCCCTGATTTATCTTCCAGTGCCAACACTGCAGCTAAACCTGGATACAGAGGTGAGTTTAGGAAAAGCGGCTCATACACTTGGCTTGCGTGCCAACAAGGCTCTGCGTGCCCACTGCAGCATGCATGGCATGGGTTCACCACAGATCGAAAAAGGACAAGACTCTTATCTGGTTGGGAATAGGATCAAACTCATTTTTTACAAAAGACCCATATCAGGGCCGGGCATGGTGGTGCACACCTGTAATCCCAGCACTCTGGAGGCTGAAGCAGGAGGATCGCTGTGAGTTCAAGACCAGCCTGGGCTACATAGTGAGTTCCAGGTCAGTCTCAAATACACAGTGAGACCCTGTCTCAAAAAACCAACAACAACAACAGCAGCAAAAAAAGACCCATATCAACCTGCTTCTCCTAAGGCCAGTGCATTTGTGTGCAAGAAACAGAATGTGAGAGTTAAAACTTAGAATTTTCTGGCCCTGATATGACATGTAGATTTTCTTTAAGATAATCTGGGCTTGTTATTTTTTTTTCATTAATGAATACATTTAGTGTCATTTAAAAAGGAATATGGCGTTATATGGATTATGAAAACATAATTTTCACTTATGAAAATTCTTAAGAGTTTTTTAAAAAGGCGCCAGTTGTGTTTCAAAATATTTGTCAATAATATATTTCTTTTTTAGCCCTCTAGGATCTTAAACATTTTGGAGTCCATCTTAATACTGCTTTAGAAAATATATTTTTCCACAATATGCTCTGGAATACTTGAGTTTATAAAAGAGATTCCTATTTAGCAACTTCTGTCTTTTTAAAAGAGGGTAGATGGAAAAGGAAATTGAACCCTTGAGGTTAAATTCGTTACCTCGGATCTGATTTCTGCCCGGATAACATTTGCCTTTGATTTTCCCCTGCAACTACTGGATACGTTTCTAATGCCCTACATAAGTGTGTAGTTTAAAGGCCTGTGGTGTACTATTAGCAACGAAAAAGAGAATTTAATGTTTGTAATCATGTAAAAGCCCACAGCTTGCCGATTTTTAAGACCCTTATTTAGGTCAAATCATTACTGATTTCTTTGTCATTGGTACCCAGGCTATAAGAAATTATATTCAAACGAGGAATGAAACCAAGACGTTTGCGATCTAGTTCTGGTTTGGTTTCATTTTTTGTACAAATATTAATCAGTGCTTAGCCTTTTCCCTCACCGTATTTAGTTATAAAATAAAAAAGGAAACTACTAGGAAGATGAACGTCTTAAGAACTTAAGGGCAAAGTGTCTTCATTAATATTCCCTGTATGATTTAGATTGGCCAAATTATAGTATTTCTGCTTTAAAAGGTTAAAATGCACTGAATTCAAAAGTCCTACAAACAGATATTGATTATGTGCCTTTTTCAAAATGGTAACTACACTGATACATTTAAAGAAGGTGTTTCCTAGAATTTTCCAAATGACCAGGACAATGCCTGAATTTTAAATGTTTTATGTAGGATTCGCCAAGCTGGTACAAAACATGAAAGATGAGGGCTTCCACAGAAATTTACTAAAGAAAAAAACCGATCTGAGAAGGTAGAATTGGGGGCGAGCTGGGCACTAACCACTGAACGTAGAAACCAGTGGGGAACCTTGGATGCGGATGTATTTGCTTCTACTTTGCTGCCCCCCTGTGGCGCAGCGCGGTGACACTCTCAAGGCGGAGATCTAGAAATTAGTCAACTGCCTAGTATGTTTGTTTTCACCTCCCTAGCTTGAAACAGGGAATTCTTGTCATTCCTTAGAGGAAATACGAAGGGTGTGAACCTTTTGCCTTGCCTGTCACAGAGGTTTTCTAATAAAACAATTCTCACACTGGATTCGTTTTAACACTCATAGCTTAATTCTTCGCTGTGGTCTGAGGCCTCTGGGACCGCCCGCCTCTTTATGTCGCGGTTGGCACGTGGTCCCGGGGCTGCTCTTCCCCTGCACCCCACAGGCCTCGCGCAAATCCTCCCTGGGCCCTGTCTCTGTCTTGGGCACCAACTCACTTACCGCTCTGCCCGCATTATCATGTTCCGGCCATACGGTCTTTTCTCAGTCCCTCAAACATGCCCTATTCGCTTTCTGCCCAGGGCTTTTACACATGCATTTCCCTCTGCCTAAAACACTACTCTGCTTGTAACAGAAGAAAGGCTCAGTGTGCTTCTAGTCTGCTTCAGTGGCATCTCTCTAGACACCGTGTGTGTGTGTGTGTGTGTGTGTGTGTGTGTGTGTTTGTGCTGTGTCACTGGGGATTGAAATCAGGACCTCTGCACTGAGCTACATCCCCAGGCCTTTTTTGTTTGTTTGTTTTTATTTAATTTTAAATTTTGAGACAGGGTCTCACTAAGACACTAAATTGCCTGGGTCAGGCTCAAACTCGCAATTCTTCTGCCTCAGCCTCCAGAGCCGTGACCATTGTACCTGGTGCCAGAGACCTTTCTTGACAAGTACATGGAAATCTCTTCCTGGCCACCCCTTCTTGTCCCTGTTTATCCTGTTACCATAGTGACCACAGGTGGCTGCCCTTTGATGTCTCTCTCTTTGTGCTGTCACTAGCACTGTCAGCCTGACAAGGAGGTGAACTCAGGAGCATCGGGCCTGGTGGCCACCTGGGGACCCCTTGCCTTCAACAAGGTCTGCTCTGTGGAGGGAGCGCGGCAGGTGAGGAGCCGTGATCGTGGACAAATCCCCTTTCGGGCTCCACCCCACTGGTTCCTACACTCCTCTCTCCTGCCTCTGCCCCTCCTGCCCAGCTGTGCCTTTTTACAACTTCTCCTCTCCTCACCCAGCAGTCTGTTTCCTCTCTGGCTCTTTTCTCTTCCTGCTTCCGTTTTCAGCTTGTTCCTCACACCGGCTCGGTGCTGCCATGATGCCAACATCAGTGTCTCCCTGACACTGGCTCCTCTTCCCTCCCTGTGCCCAGCTTCTCCACCTGGACACCTTCCTGGCACAACGTCCAAAGCTGAAGTCACATCTGGGCTCCCTGTTTCTGCTGTCATCTTCCCAGATGTCCACATTGAAAACTAGAGCCTTTGTCTCTTGCAGTCTCCGGGGTCCTACTCTACAATCTTCCCTATCCTGCACGCGCCGTGGCATGGTTGGACCTGAAAACCGAGACCCCCCTTCCCCAGACTACACCGTTAGGTGAGTGAGGTAGTCACCCTGAACGTCTCCGCCTCCTCGCCCACCAGACCAGCGACGGCTGACAGGGGCAGCACCGGCCCGTAGATGGGGTCCTTGGGCAGTGACTCCGGGAAAAGCACGTCGGCTTCATTAAAAGGCGACCCGTCTTCCAGAGGGAGTTTTACTGGCCTGCAGAAAAAGAAATGTCAGAACTAGAAGATCGGCAGAAACTCATCATTGATGTGTATTAGTGGTAAGTGAAGTGGGATGTGATCTACAAACACATGAGAAGACAGTGCATTGTCAACATGTAATATAGTATGTCATGAAAGGAGAAGTTATGCACTTATAATTTAAGCACGTAAGGGCTGACTGTCAAAATGTCCCCAAATTAAGATCTAAAGCAGGAATTATAAATACTGGTGGGGATTAGGCAGGGGACCTTATAACCAGCAGGAAAGTGTTTGTCCCTCAGTTCCAGCCAAAAGTGTTGGTGACATGTGACTGTTCGGGTTCCAAAGTCTTAAGAGATGCCATGAGCTGGATATGTATGAGAAATATCTCAAATTTTAAATACTGGCAACTAATTCAGACGAAAATCACTATGGCTAAAATAAACATATGCAGGTTGTTTTCAGCTACCTTTAAAACTTCTGACATCAAGAATTCATTTTCAGATTCACTTTAACTACACAATGTGGTTGTAAAAGGTAAATGTGGAGAATTCATGGCCTCGTGCTCAAAATTCAAAACTTTCTTGGTTATGTCCTATGAATGGTAAATAATTCTGAAAAATGATTGCCTAAACAGTGCGCCTGTTACTTACACAGAAAGTTTAAGTGTTTTCAAATCCTGCTCGGCTCATGAATCAGAACAACAATTCACTCATTGCATCTCTTAGTTTGCTGGCTTATAGGAAAATCACATAAATCCACATGCAGAGCTAGAGTTATAACACTAGCCAGGGGAGCAAAGGAAGGAAGGGTGTGATAAATTAACCACTGACCCTGGCAAGGATCTGATAGACACCCCAGAACTTCACCTGAGGCGATTTTTCAAAAACTGCAATTTCAAGGGTAGGCCTGCCCAGCCTCTCTCTGTCTTGACTGCATGGAGCAGTCTCTGAACCCACTCTCAGTACAGGACTCACTGGCATCTGCTACACCATGGCCACCACTTTGCTCCAGGGTCTCTCCTTGACTCATTTCATTCTAAACAGGCAACCTCCACCCTATGCAACTCTGTTGTCTGAGGACAGCGTGGTCCAGGATATACCGTGCGTGATCTGTACCCTTCCTGGATCCAACAGCTTCTTATTTTGGGGATTTCGGTAGGGAATCAAAGTTGTAGAGTCAGGCCAGGGATTTAGCTCAATGGTTCTACCACTTGCCTGGCAAGTGCAAGGACCTGAGTTCGATCCCCAGTACCAAAAAAAAAAAAAAAAAAAAAAAAAAAAAAAGTTGTAGGGTCAAAAGGCCATACATGTCCTGTTTATACAGCAGACATACTTTGGAATCAAAAGGACAAATCATATGTTACAAAACCAAGTCAAGTGGGAAAAGCTGTTAGAAGACTTAGTTCTTAAACTGATTGGGAAATCAAGTGGAAATGAATCTTTCTGAAACGCAATGACTCACTCCAAGGCAATGATGTGTGTAGAAAGATATTACCACTTATAAGAGTCTGAGGGGCCAAAGAGTTAGCTCAGTGGTTCCTCCACTTGCCTGGCAAGAAGAGCAAGGACCCAAGTTCGATCCCTGGTACCAAAAAAAAATGTGTGTGTGCATGCGCGTGTGCACGTGCATACACACACTTATACAGACCCTTCATTCATCATGTCAGCCCAATCACATTACGCAAACAGAAACAAAGACCACCACTTGGTCATTGGGCAGAAACAAAGCCTCCTACTTCGCTTTGAAATAATGCTCCTGGTCACTTCTTTCTATGGTCCACACTGTCACTGTGCTGGGGCTCGACAAGCACAGCTGGTGCCAGTTCATGGGGTTGAAAGACATCTGGCTCAAGTCCACTCCCGGCTGGGACTGCTTGCACAGGATGACACTCAATTCCCAGTTCCTGATAGGAGGACAGCATGGGAAGAAAGGTTAGTCCACGTAAGGTTCACGTCTAAGAACACGTATCGAATTGCTTTGTGACAATTCACAGAAACAAAATTTCTGATATAATTTATATAACCCATGACATTGCTTCAAAACTATAAATAACTATGCTTACCTAAATCTCCCTAAGGAACAAAATACTGCATATGTATATATTGTTTCAGTGCCTGGAACTGAAATCAGGACCTTGCATTTGCAAGACAGGCCCGGTGCCACTGAGCTACATTCCAGGCCCAGTATTTAAAAAATATCACAGTGTCACTGGCTGTGGTGGCGCAGGCCTGTAATCGGGATGCTTGGGAGGCTGAAGCAGAAGGCTCACTGTAAGTTCAAGGCCAGTCTGGGCTACAGAGTGAAATCAAGGCCAGCCTGAACTACAAAGTGAGACTGTTTAAATAAAAAGGGCTGGGGATTTGGCTCAGTGGTTCTGCCACCTGCCTCACAAACACAAGGACCTGAGTTCGATCCCCGGTACCCCAAAAAACAAACAAACAAATGTGTGTGTGTGTGTGTATGTGTGTGTGTGCGTCCTGTCATATGGGATATCAAAGGTATTTTTATTGAATATAATTCATTCAAACTTAGAAAATAGAACATTTGCTGAAAAACAAGTATAATATCTGAGTCTCTAAGTACTCCATGTGGTCCTCGGTATACTGTATTCATCCATGATAACTGATCATTTTGTTTTTAAAATGAAAATGTTAGCATTTTCAACTGACTCATTCACCTACCCATTGAAACAATATACTCTATGTGTACCACGAACAAAGTCCTTTCCTGGATGAATAGAAAGGAAAAAAAATGAATGTGAACTTTGTCCTCATATGAGGTGCTTGCAGCTATGTGACTGGCAAACAGGAGCTGATATGGACTGAACTTGTCTTTTTTTTTTTTTTCACTAGGAATTGAACTCAGGGCCTTATACTTGTCAAGTGGGTATGGCGACACTGAGCTACATTCCCGGCCCTGACTGAACTTGTCTTTCAGCTCCCTTATGCTCTGCCTGCCTTCCATCCCTGCCACAGAAGTTCAGTTCCGTCCTACCGGTCATTCTCTTGCTCATCTGTCTGGTTTCCTTGATCCTTTGACTGTCTGCTTCAGATACCTGGCCAAACCCATCTACTCTGCGCGGCTATGACTGAGGGCTGCTGGGAACGGGAGCGAGGATCTCAGGGTAGTGCACGCCAATGACCCTACAGATTCATGGGTCCCACCTGGCCGGATCCTCAATACAACTTCCAATCCTGCTGTTTCTGCCCTCTCTCCTTCTCTCTCTCCCTCCCGCCCCCCACCCCCACTCTAAGGCACCCATTTTTATCATTCTTCACACCCCTGAGTCCCCCCATCCTTTCACCTCCTCCTGCGTCTCAGTAAACAGTCTTGATTCCCACAAATGAATTACAGGTCGCCTGATGAGAACTCTCCCCAGCTCCTGTGATCAAGTTTAACCACCCACTAGAGTCTGGCTCCCCTCCCCTCCTCTTCTGTTACTGTGAAGGCCAATTTCACAACCTGTGCCCTGGATCCTACAGGTTTTGTTTTCCTAAGAACATGAGTTCATCCATGACCCTTCCTCTTCTACAGACCCTTCCTCTTGGTCTCCCTCCCTTTGGCAAAAGATCTACCTCCCTATTTCCTATTACCTGTCATTTATTTTGCTCTTTATTTAGATTTTGGGTTTCCTCACATAAGGTGAACCACGCAATATATAAGCTAGTGTGTCTCGTTTATTTCATCTAACATTGCAGTCTCTAGGTGCATCCATTGCCTACAAATGACTCAGTTTACCCTCCCTTATGACAAAATAATGGCATTGTGTATAAATGCCATTTTCTTTACCCATTCATCTGTTGGTGGACATAGGCTGATTCCAAGATTTAGCTATTATGAATTGTGCTGCTATAGACATGGGTATGAATCTATTGCCGTAACACGATGTCTTTAACTCTTTCAAAAGATACCTAGAAGAGAAATAGCTGGGTCAAATGGAATTTCTATTTTTGGTCTTTGAAGAAATCTGATTTCCAAATCGCTGTAAGAGCTTACACTCCCACCAACGGTGTAGAAGGATTCCTTTCTTTCCCCACACCTTTGCGATTTATTATTTGATTTCTTGATGATGGCCATTCTTTCTGGAGTAAAGTGGAATGTCACTGTTTTAATTTGCATTTCTTTAATGGTTAGCAATGTTGAACACTTTTTCATGTGCTATATTTATCAGCCACTTGTACTGCTTCCTTTGAACAATGTCAGTACATGTTCTGTTGCTATTTGACTGGGTCTTTTATTTGGGGGGGTTCTAATTTTTTGAGTTCTTTTTATGTTCAGATATCAGTCCTCTGTCTAAAGAATAGCTGGAAAATTTTTTGTCCCATTCTGTAGAGGTTGTTTCTTCACTCTGTTGGTTGTTTCCTTTCCTGTGCAGAAACTTTTTAATTTTTCTATGATCCCATTTGTTGGTTTCTGATATTATTTTTTGTGCACTTGGGGTTCTGTTCAGAAAGTTCTTACCTATGCCTATGTCTTCAAGTGTTTTACCTATTTTAGATGAAGTGTTTCTGTTTTAACATTAGATCTTTGATCTACTTTTACTTCAGTACATGGTGAGATACACGGGTCTAGACTCTTCTGTGTGTGCGTAGCCAGTTTTCCCAGAGCCACTTGCTAAAGAGGCCGTCTTTCCTCCATTGTGTGGTCATGGTCCCTTTGTCAAAGATCAGATGGTTGAATGTTCCTGGGAGGTTTCTGCATCTTCTGTTCTGCTGCACTGATCCATATGTCCGTTTTTATGCCAGTACCATTCTTTTTAATCACTGTAGCTTTGTAATATAACTTCAAGCCCAGGATTGTGGTGATTCCCACTCTGCTCTTGTTGCCCAGGATTGCTTTTGCTCTTCATTTCAGCATTGTCCTCTTTAGTTCTGTGAGGAATGCTTTTGGTATTTTGATTGGGATTACATTAAATCTATATATTGGTTTTGGAAGTATGGTCATTTTGACAATGTTGGTTCTGCCTACCCAGGGAAAAGGATATATTTCCATTTTATGATGCCCTCTGTTCCAGTGTTCACCAGAAAAACAGATTTAATAAGATAAGTGATTTACAGGTTAGGCTTACAGTGGCTGCCTGTGGAGACAGGTGTGGAAGAGTGCGAAAGGGCTGTCCAGACCCTGGAGACCCAATGGATCCAGACGAAGACCTGGAGCTCTCTGTAGAGTCCTGTGTGAGTCTGTATTGGAAGTTGAAGGGTCTGCACTGGAAGCCAGAAGATGGACAAAAGGTGAAGACTGGAGCCCCCCAAAGGAACAGAAGCAAGTCTTCCTTCTTCTTTCTCCTCTGTGTTCCATCCAGGATATGTGCCGACTGTTTGGTACCACTCGCATCCAGGGTGGGTCTTCTGTCTTCAATAAATCCATCCAGTCACACCCAGAGCTGTGCGGGGCTAATCAGTCAGGTGTTTCTTACTCAAGCTGACGCAATGCTTGACTATCACAAGTCACCCCAGTCAACTCGACAACCAGACACATTTCCTTGAATCACCCTTAGTCTCTAGGTACAAAGACAAGTTCATACTTCTGCCTAACATGATACAGCTATCCTGCATACAAACGGAAATGCACTAAGAATGTACCAGACAGAAGGCAAGTTTTTCTTTGTGTGATGCTTACTCCTAACATTTCCTAACTTAAACATTATAGCACAGGTTTAACAATGCCTCAGAGCCAGTATTCAGTATGTCGACATTCTGCTACAGAGGAAGCACATTAACAGAATAGGAAAGAACATTTGGAATCAGAATCCTCACTTCCGTAACTAGTCACAGGGTCATAGCTATATTTATAACTACCTTCTTGTACTACTCCTTCTGTGTTCCCTTGCAAGCAACTTAGCAAGTCTTGTTTCTTTCCCTGGTGCAGAGACCCATACCTTTATTCCTGAAGTTTCTTGGCCATTTGTCATCCTGCTTGGATTGGTTGTTGTAGTTTCCTAATGACCTTAATAACGGGGCATAGTAATTCTAGAAAGCACACTGAAGTATCCCTTGTGCTTCAAATATTATTCCTTTCCTCCATTGTGGAATAACAGTCTGGGTCAGTCATCCCTGCCCACACCATGCCTCTCCTTTTAGTTTGTTTGCTCAGAGCCACGAGGAGCCCAAATGACCAGAGAGAAGGCTCAGAGTCCAGTGCCACGGAGCCATTGTTGTGCTGCCTGGTACAAGCCTTCCCTGCTCTGGAACTAAGACTTCTAGTCCAGCAGGACATAAGGCAAACATTGTGCCAGTGGATCACTAAAGGTAATGGTGAGCGGTGCCACTCCCACTTCCACCCCTGGCTTTCTGGATCCCTGAATCTTGCCTATGGGAGACACAGTAGCCTACAGTGGATGCTGATTCAAAGCGCACACAGCCTTCTGGTGAATCTTGTCTCAGCCCTGCAAGCCATTGCCACCTAGCTGGTGATGTGTCAGTCCAGCTGCTTCTAGATGGTGAGGCACATGGTAAGACCAGTGAATTTCATAAGCATGAGTCCACAGCCTCACTTCTTTGACCATAAAATGTGTTCCTTGCTCAGAGACAATGCTGTGCGGAATACCACGATGGTGGGTAAGGCATTTGCAAGTATGGCCACTTTGACATTATTGGTTCTGCCTGTCCAGGAACAAGGGCTATCTTTCCATTTTCGAATGCCCTCTATGACCTCCTCTTCCAGAGTACTGTTGTTTTCACTGTTTCACTTCCTTGTTTAGGTTAATTTCTAAGTCATTTTCTTGATGCAGCTGTGAATGGTATTATATTCCTAATGTCTTTCTTGGTGAGTTCATTATCGGTGTACAGGAACATTATTGACCTCCTCTTCCAGAGTACTGTTGTTTTCACTGTAGAGATCTTTCACTTCCCTGTTTAGGTTAATTTCTAAGTCATTTTCTTGATGCAGTTGTGAATGGTATTATATTCCTAATGTCTTTCTTGGTGAGTTCATTATCGGTGTACAGGAACATTATTAATTTTTGTCTGTTAATTTTATAACCTGCCACACTACTGAATTTTTTTGGTTTTTGAGACAGGGTCTCACAATGTAGTTGAGATTGACCTGGAACTCACTATGTAGCCCAGGCTGATCTCAAACTCACAATGATACTCCTGCCTCAGCCTCCCGAGTGCTGGGATTACAGGCGTGCGCCACAATGCCTGGCTACACACTACTAAATTTGGTTATTCTAGGATTCTGTTAGTGGAATTTTTGGGGTCTTCTACATAACAGATCAGTTAATCTGCAGATAACAATAATTTGACTTTTTCCTTTTTTATAGATCTCCCTTTTATTTATTCCTCTTAGCTGATTGCTCTGGCTAATGTTTCAAGTACTATATTAAACAGGAGTGGTGATGGTGGATATTTTTGTCTTGTTCCTGATTTTAAGGGGAAAACTTTCAGTTTTTCCTCATTTAATATGACATTGGCAGTAGGTTTGTCATAAATGGCTTTATTAGATTGAGATAAAGTACTTCTATACCTATTTTAAGGATTTTTTATTTTGAATGGATATTGGATTTTATCAAAGGTTTTTGTGCATGTATTGAGATGAGCATACAATATTTGTCCTTCTTGTGTGATGTATTATATTTATTTATTTACATATGTTGAATTATTCTTTCACTCCTGGCTACTTGGTCATAATGTAGGACTTTTGTTTATCATTTGTTGCATTCTGTTTATCAGCAGCTTGCTAAGAATTTTTGCGTCTATGTTCATTAAACAGGTGGGATTGTAGTTTTCTGTTTTGGTGGAGCCCTTGTTTGGCTTTGGAGTCAGGGTAATGGTGGCTTCCAAGAATGACTTTTGAAGTCCTTCCTTTTTGATTTCATTAAAGACTCTGGGGAGTATTGGGTTAGACTTTGTCTGCAGTTCTTGCAGAATTCAGCAGTGAATCCCCTGGGATCTGGGCTTTTCTTACTTGCTAGGCTTTTTATTACTGCTTCAATTTCACATGTTACAGGATTATTCAGGGTTTTATAGCTTCTTGGTTCAGCTTTAGTAATTCATTTATATTTAAGAATATATCTATTTATTCTGGATTCTCCAACTTATTGGAGTATAGTTCTTCAAAGTAATTACTAATAATATTTTGGATTTCAATGGTGTCCACTGTGATTTTGCCTTTTTCATTTTTGATTGCACTAATTTGAGTCTTTTCTTTTCCTTTGTTGGTAAGATTTGCTAAGGTTTCTCTATTTGGTTATTCTTTTGAAGAACCAGGTTGTCATTTCACTGATTTTTTTTTTGTCTCAATTTCATTAATTTCTGCTCTGAGCTTTATAATGTCCTTTTACTATCTTTGGATTTGGATTGTTTTTGGTTTCCTAGGACCTTGAGGTAAGGAATACCATTATTTATTTTGGCTCTTCCTCTTTTTCTGATGTAATGTGTGATAAGCGAGTCCAAGGGCCAGCCCAGGAGGGCGCTGTGGTGAGCAGAGCCAGATTCTGCAGAGGCCAAGAAGAACAAGGGCATGGATGTGCCTTCAGACTTGGGGTGAAAGTACTTATCTGTGGAGGTTTGACAGAGCTGTGTCAAAAGAATGGTAACTTTACCTGCTTTTAGGATAAAAGACGTATCCATTGGCACAGCTTATATGCAGAGTGAGTCCCCTTTCTTTTATGCTTGAGAGAAACCAGTTTAGGTTTGCTGCTCTGCATATAAGCTGTGCCCCACTTCACTCTCAAAAGTGTCATGATTTGGACAATCACCTACGTGTCTCTCAGGCTGCTCATGAAGTGGTATCAGATTATCCCTCCCAACTTGCTTCTCTCATGGCTGATCTCTTGATCTCATTATAAACTCTTCATTAAAACCTGCCATGTGTCCTGTGGCCTCACAGCCTTGCACTTGCCACACCTATGCTTGCAGTCCTGTGGTTCCCTCTCCTCAAAGGTTAATTCCTGCTAGTTCTTTAGTTATTGCTATGGATTTCATGTCCCCCTATTCATATGTTGAAGTCCTAATCTCTACTCCCTCAAAATGTGACCTTATTTGGAAAGAAGGTCTTCACAGAGGCAAGTGAGTTAAAATGAGGTCATTGGGTTGGGTCCTGATCCAATGTGACTTTGACTGGGTAAGAAGGGGACATTAGGAGATAGACAGAAACAGGGAGACTTGGGTGATATTTCTATAGCCCATGGGACATCAGAGATTGCCTCTAAAAACACAGTAGAAGCTTAGTACTGGCACGGAACAGATCTCTCAGCTCTCAGGAGGAACCAACACTGCCAAGATTTTGATCTTGGAATTCCAGTCTCCAGAACTGGAGATGACAGATTTCTGTTGTTTAAGTCACCGCCTTTGTGATATTTTGTCATAACAGGTGGTGATGGTAAGCTTTTCATTGTGAGGACAATACCTGACATACACAACTTAAAGTACAGAGGGTTCATTGTAGCTCATAGTTTCAGAGATTTAAGTCTGTGGTCTGCTGGCTCTGAGGCAGAAACATCATGGCAGGAGGGCGTGGTGGGTAATAGCAGCTAAGCTTGTGGCAACCAGGAAGCAGAGGAAGAGACAGAGGGGCAGGGATCAGAAGTCAGACGTGGTGCGGAAGTCACGCTCCCATGACCCACTCTGGTATACCCAGAGGTGTGCTTTAGTAATATCACAGGCTTCTCTCCAGCTGATTAAGTTCACCATGAAGATGAACCATCACATAGGCCCTCGCAAACTGAGACAGGGAGCGACTGACTTATGCACTGTGCCCCTCCTCAGGAAGCCTTCCTGACCATTCCTCTCCACTCTCAGGATAGGTGAGGTGCTCGACTAACACACTGCTCCCTTTGTACCACAGGTCATCAGAAACTAGGCAACAGCTCAGATTCCACCGATCAAACCCTATTCAGCAATTTACCAGCTATGTAAATTTAGGCAAAGAGCTCACAAGAAGAGCAACAAAAACGAAAAAATCAAACAGAAAACTGGAGTTGGCTCCATTTGTCATTTGTCACAATGAGATAGCATTTTTCAATAAACCTCAGTAAACAAACCAAACCTTGTTTTGACTCCTGACACTCCTGAGGAATGTGATTTTGTTATCATAGTATACTGATTAATAACTGCAGGCAAGCAAGACTTTGTAGGTTAGAGTTTAACTCTGGAATAGACATAATGCTATGATTGGATCGGCTGGTAGAATAGCTCAAATTAAGGTACTGTGGTGATAGAGACTTCTGGAAATTTAACCTTGTATCCAACCTAGAAATCCTATTTAGCCATTCTTTTTTTCTAACTCTGTGTGTGTGTGTGTGTGTGTGTGTGTGTGTGTGTTCTTTAAGCACTCAGGTACAGCTGTGTTACAAAAGTGTCCCCCTCCCAATTTATACTTTCCCTTAATAAACTAAATTTCCTCCAAAGAGTTGCTATCAAAGATCGAATAGTGAATACAGCCATGAAGTTGCCCACATGAACTGACCCAGCCCAGACCGAGAATGTGTCCATTCCACAGGTAATTTCCAACAAAGCTGGCAAATGTAGTACAATATTCCACTCTCTGAACATAGAATTGTTCTAATGTCTCCAAAAACAGTGAATTCAAACTGAGCTCTAATATAGAGACCATTTTAATTTCAACATTAGTAGAAAACCCGTAAACAACTCAAAGGTATCATTTATCTTAAGAAAAGATGGACCTTTTTGTAAGTATTTACTTGACAAAGGAAATATTCATTAAAATAGAAAGACAATAGTTTAACTCTCATATAGTTTTGCACTGCCAAATTTTAGGCCTAAACATAACTCCTATAGTAAACCTTGTGATTAAGATTTGTGTGCTGGAGGCCAGGTATTTAGCTCAGTGGTTCCGTCGCCTGCCTTGCAAACACAAGGACCCGAGTTCGATCCCTGGTACACACACCCCCGCCAAAAAGGCAGTCGAAAGATTTCCACTTTTCCCATTGCAGATTTTCATACATATTTCCTTTCACAAACATTCAGAGGGATAAGAATCAAATGTAACACAGTGAGAGGAATTCTGCAGGAGGCTGAAACTTACCAGAGGGCCAATTCAAATTCCGGGAGAGAGGAGTAACTAGCCAGGTAGGTGCCACAGTAGCTGAACGAAAGTAACGTGTAGTCCAGGAGAACATTGCCTAAAATATAAAGCCCATTACAAGGACTTGATTATCATGTTCTGCTTAATTATACTCTCACAGTTTATTTCCCTTTTGTAGTGACTGTCACATAATTCTGAAGTATTTATCTATTGAAGTAAAAGATCTTCTCAGACAATGAATAGAAAACTGCATTAAGAGCAAAGCTAGGATCCACTACAAAACATACTGGAGGGAATTAATACCACTATGTCAATGTCTCTAGACTTCAGTGCAGAACCAAGCACAATGTACTGTAAATGTCCTGACAAGGTATGAAATGACCCTAAAACCATAAAGTATCTCACATCTCATCACTATACGAGTGAGCAGAATTAGAACGCTAGTTCAGACTTTACCTTGGGGAATTGCAATTATCCTTCCAGCCACTTTTGGCCTTCAGTTTAACAGTTCCCAACTCTTACAACAGGTTTAAGAAGCTATATTGGCATTTGTACCCTGAGCCGAAGAAATGCAACTTGATTTTAAAAGCAAGCCTAGCAACGTCTTTAAAACGTGTAGCCACAGTGCTAGGGATGAAGCTTGGTGGCAGCCTGCCTAGTCTGCCTGTGGCCCTGGGTTCGACTCCTAGCAAAGAAAGAGAGGAGGGAGGAGCAGAAGGAAAGAAAGTGTCCTGGGGACTCTGAAACAGCGGCAGGGCAATGTTTGCCCCGCTGCCCAGGTTTGGGGTCTGGCTTCCTTTCCTTTTGCCTTTTGCCTTCATCTGGGTCTGCCTTTCTCTTCATGTCTTTATGGCTTGTTTATGACTTTTAATTGTTCTTTCCTGCTTTTACCCGACCGTAATATAATCTTAAATTAATAATCTTAAGATAATCTTGATTTTCTCATTTGTTTAGCATAGTCTAATCAACAATATGCACTTAAAAATGATTTTTCTGCGGGATGAGGCCTTCATAAAATGATTTTCTATCCTTATTACACAGATACTTTCCCCACATTTGGATACTATTGATTCTATGTATTTTTAAATTAAAAAATGTTTTTAGAGGAAAATATATTTAAAATGTAAGAAAAAAATATAGCTTTTGTGATTCTACTACCAAATTTGGCAAATTTATTCCTGCAATCTTCCTCTTCTTTTCCTCCTCCTCCTCTTCTTCTTGAGACAGGGTCTTGTGGCTCGGGCTAAACTTGAACTCACTATGTAGCCCAGTCTGGCCTTAAACTCACAGCGATCCTCCTGCCTCAGCCTCCCAAGTGACGGGATTATAGGCAGGTGCCACCATGCCCAGCTGAAATGGGACTTCTTTCGATGTCTTTGGTCATGAATGATTTTGTGGCTTGACTGAACAAGTTCTTTTTGCATTGTTCCAGAAGACATTTGTCTTTCTTTCTTATTGTTTCATAAATGCTCTGAAAATATTTGATTATATTTGTTCCAAAGATTTCCCTCAGTTCTATATTTGCCTTTTAACGTTCCATGGTATATTTTTATGTTCCTCAGCTTTATTTATTTATTTGGTTTTTTTGAGACAGGGTCTCATTATGTAGTTGAGTCTGACCTGGAACTCACTATGTAGCCCAGGCTGGTCTCGAATTCACATACTCCTGCTTCAGCCTCCCGAGTGCTGGGATTACAGGCATGTGTCACGATGCCCAGCTATGTTCCCCAGTTTTAAATGTGTATGTAATTAAATATATCAGTCCTTTAATTTTTAATTTTTTGTGTGGAATTTTTTTCCCTATCCTGAAGTTATTTCAATATTCCACCCTATTTTCTTCTGCTTTTCAAATGTGCTTATTTATACTGAATGCTTATTTTCATGTAGTATATGTTTTGATGTGCAGTGTAATATGAGTTTCTAACTTGGTACTCTTGTTGTTCAAATATTTGGTTTTCTTATCATTATTGTAGGAGAATTTCTTTCATGATACACTTGGCTGTTCCAGATCCTGTCCCTGTCCCTGATTTGGAAATCACCAATGTGGACCCAACACCACATGCTGAATTACTACAGCACCGTGACATTCTGAAGGGCCTCTGCCTTGCCACCCGCTCCTTTAAATTATACTCTACTTTCTCCCTTCCCAGATGACCATGTAATCATGTTAGTACTCCTGGAACTTTAAAACACAATAAACCTATGGTAAATACTAGAAAGAACACTTACTGATAATAGTCAGGCTTTCCATCCAGGAATGTCCCTGTGGAGCCCAATCATTTAAATCAGTGGTTTTCTTATTTTCTTCATCCAGGTCACTCATATGTGTTGGATTATTTCTAAGTATTTACATTTTTGCTGTTGTTGTTTTCTGGTACTGGGGATCGAACTCAGGACCTTGAGCTTGTGAGGCAGGTGTGCCATCACTGAGCTAAACTCCCAGCCCTAAGTATTTAAATTTCCTACTTGCATGGGTATTTGTTTTGAAACTTGCATCTTACTGAGCATTCTTTTGTTAGTTCTAGTAGACTATGCATCACCCATCATCTCCTTTGCAATTGCTCTAATTGTTTTTTGATTATCGCTTTTGTTGCTGTGGCAACAAAAATTTAATATCAGGTTGATATTAAATAACTGGTAAAACAGGCATGCTTGACAGTTTGCTCTTAATTTGACTGTAAATTCTTTTAAGGGTTTCAATATTCACCATGGATGCTGGCTGCTGGTTTGAATTAATCCCTGCAGGACAACAGCCAAATAACTAAGCCTGGGACACTTTAACAATGAAGGATGGTTACAGTCCATATTGCTCGCAGCATACAAATGGGTTATGCTTTATAAATTGCCTTAATCTTTTGAGAACAAAAGACACTTTTCCCCACAAATAAAATGCTATAAATTCCCAGCATTCTCTGACTTCACTCATGTGCTTTTCTTAATCCACAAGGCTCCATCCAGAACTAAGACCGGCCTCCAGCACAAGCCTCCCATCCCTGGTGTTTTAGAGAGGCCCCACAAGGCTTGCAGTAGCCCATCCGGTATCTGCTACACCCACGAACCAGGTGTGTGCACCTGGCAGGTGTGTGCGGGTACTCAGATAGCACCTTTATCCCCGTGCCGTGGGTGGGAAAGTGAGGCTCAGAGACTTGTCTTTATGAGTTATACGAGCATCAATTCACCTGGGTTTTCAAGAAATCATTAGGAAAGAAAATATCATTCTGAAAAAGCTCAGTCTTCTGGCCCTACGCTTCTCAAAGTTCAACGTGCACAAGAATCTCCTCAACCACCCTGGAAGTCTTGCTAAAATACAGATTCTGGCGCAGGAGGCCTGGGGTGGGAGGCAGTCTGCATGGTTAAAGCAGCTTCCCAGGTGGCGCCAATGTTGGTGGCAGGCAGACCATTCTGAGTATAAGGGCTGACTTGCTCTTTAGTGATCTGCTTGATTCTATTTTAAACAAAAACCTTCAAAATGCAAACCACCTTCATGTATAAGAACTAGATTTGGTCAAATCTTATAGTGAAATCCTTCATTTTGGGGCAGAGGAAGTGGCCCGGAATACCTTTTAATTTGGTCCTTCTGGTCAGTGCAGGAAAGTTGTATATGTGGATGAGGGGTTTCAGCCTCCGGTCGGAAAAAGCCACAACTTCATAAGGAATGTTAGTTGCCATGACTCCCACATTTCCATTAATACACTGGAGTACCGTCTTCTGCTTGGTTTCGATATTAATAAATATGACATAATTTCCAGAAGGGTAGCAAATGGTGTTGTCGTTGACAAAGTGAACATTCTGCTTAGGGAATCCTTGCACCCATCTTTGGGAAAAGATACAGAGCCATCAATATAATACAATATAATTTGAAATACTTTTTTTTCTTTAACAGAGCAAACAAAAAGTTATCAAAACACATCTATTCTGTTTCACTTCCTCTCTGCCCCAAACAATCCCCAAGATAAAAGGACCACATCTGCTGGATGCAAGACCAGTTTGAGTCAATGAAAAACAAAAATTTAAAAGTGGACTCTAAGGTGCAGGGGTCCTACGGGTCTCACACCACAGTAAAGAAAACTGACCAAACCTGAGAAACTCTCAAAAGGACTTCCAGGGTCTTGTATACTTGGAAGGGAAAAAGTGAAAACAACTAAGAGCAAAATGAGCTTCATTCTAATGGAAAACAGGCTTCATCCTGGGCCCTTCTTTTATAATTAGTTTTTATTTTAAAAATAAACCTTAAAAAACAAATTTGACCTTCAGCTCCTTTCTTCCCATTTCTAAACGTCAGTAATCTTATTAGGATCTTATGTATTATTGCAGATTATTCACACCAGGGAAACTATTCGGTATTTACACATGTGTGACTTATTTACTGTAGGGAAGGTGGGATGGGTAGGGGAAGGGTAATAAGGGAAAAGAAAAAAATGTGAGATAATGAAAAGATGAAAATAAAGTGTTTGTAGATGGGGAGGGGAGGAGGGGGTGAAGGGAGGGCAGGGGTAAAGGGAAAAAATGAGAATCAAGACTTGTCATGTAGAGGTACAAGATCCCAACAAT
>NW_022900920.1:30716352-30724107 GCF_012274545.1 Fukomys damarensis | reverse complement strand
AAATGTAACTACTGTATCCCTAAAATGTACCAATAAACTCAATTAAAGCTGAAAAAAAAAACAACTTTGGGTAGAAAAACACATTTTGTAGTTGTAATAGAAGTAGGAAAATTGCTTTTTTTACACAGATGTATCTTGCCATATTTTAGGCCTAAAAATATCGATAAATGCAGACCCTCTCCCCCCAAAAGAAGAAATGTGGTCAACATTTTTTAAAAGGTTAGAACATAAAAGACACATCCTTTTAGTAAGGAGTAATATGCGCTAGAAGGAAGGGCGGTCTGAGCTAAAAGACTGTATTTTATTTAAAGGATAAAGATAAGCTGGAAGATGCATAGAAGGCGGGTGAAGGACGGGGGTTTGGGAAGTGAGTACAGGAGAGGGCATCAGGGCTTGAGGCCACGGCCGCGCAGCCCGGCAGAGCGCGGGGAACCCGGGGGTGGGGGGCACCGGTATCCGCAGCGCTTCCCGCTTTTCCAAAGGGAGACTGAAGGCAGGGACGGAGTGGGGGATCTGCAGGGAAGGTCTGGGAACCGGCCCACAGAAGGCGGCACAGCCAGGGTGGGCAGGAAGATAGACATGAAGGCTGGGGAGAGGAATGTTGGGTGGCGAGCAGGGGTCGGGGTCGCGGGATAGAAGGGAAAGACGGCCGGAGAAGAGCCTCGGAGGCAGGTTAGGGGCGCGGAGAAGAGCGCGGGTCCGCGGGTCGGTGGAAGCAGGGGCTCCCGGGTTCCCCAAGACCCAAGTCAGCGCCGGGCCTGGACGCCTCACCTCACGGACAGGCTCGCGCCGCCGGCGGATTGGGCGTAGTAGGAAGCGTCCTCTCGCTCCCTGCCTTGCGCCATGGGCTGCTTTTCCCTCGGCGGACATTACAGCCAACGCCAGACCCCGGCTCAGCTACCCCGGCAGCCCCCGCGGAGCAGCCTTAGTTGTTTACGCTCGTATCCAGGAGACCGTAACCCCCGCGTCTATTGGCCCCCTCTCGCTTGAGCCTAGCGGATTTGTGGAACCGCCGGGTGTCTCGGCCAATGGGAGAGCGGAAAGGGGGTCAGTGGGCGGGCAACCTCCTGAGGGGCACCGCCTCCCTCTTGGATGGAAGTCGAGGAGCCCAGGGTTTGGAGGGCGGGCTGTGCCCAGCATTGCCGAGACGTGACAGGCAGCATTTCATCTGCGCAGGACCGTCGGCCCCGGGAGTCACCATCGCCTGGTCAGCGGCTGGCATGGTCCAGCTCCCAGCCTTCCCCTGTCCTCTCGGGTCCTCCGTGCCCTTTCCTCCTTCAGGTCTTCCCCTTGTCTTGCCACCACGCACCTAACCCCAAAATAACCAGAGAGATTCTCCAAAGAAAAAGATTTAATTTGGGAACAGCAGAGAATTACAGTGGGACTACACTTGCCGTGATAAATTATGGGCAAGTTGAAAGAAGGGGAAAAAACGAGATTTTTTAAAAGATAAAAATGAGTAGGGTTACATCAAATATTTTGAAACATTACTCCTTGGCCACGGTGATTAACAAGGGTGGCATCCATTTGAGGGTGAACGGACAGTTGTCGGGCTCATGTCCTTGTAGTAGTACTTTTCGTGTAAGCTCACGGTGGCTCCCATGCAAGGTCATAGTCTGGCAGAGTCTTTTGTGATAGACATTATCAGGCACTTGTCTCCACAAGAACTCTTCCTTCCTATTTATTCAGTCATTCATCTATTTATTTATTTGGTTAGGTCCAAAACATGTGCTCCATTTTGATTCTCAATTTTCACATTTTATTTATACAAACTCTCTTCTTCATTTCTCTCACAAAGCCCTACTGAGCGTCTGCCATGCAGTCATGCCTCATGCCAGCCTCTTGGAACACAACAGTGAACAAGACAGATAAAATCTCTTCCTTCTTGGTGGGACTCAGGGTGGAGGGCTAGACAGCCATATCACAGGAATGTAGAACTGTAGATTAAAACAGGAAGAAAAGCATGGTATCGTGGATACTTACACCAGCATCCTTACCTAGTGACAAAGATTCTCTGCTTGGCCCAATTTTAGCCACTCTTCTGAATCTCCTCCTGAGCCTATCTGTGCACTTCCTTGTATAATTCACTTTTAGAAAATAATCCTGCTGTTAACCTGACAGGAAGTGATCCCTCCCCACTTTATGTGATCACCACCTCCCAGTGATGTGTGATCCCCTGCCAGTCTTCAGCAAGAATCCTGTCAGGTTGCTGTAGCCAGATATCCTTTACTTCTGCTGCTTCTCCTGGATAAATTTCTATCAACTGACCCGCCCTGTTCCCTAGATAGAAATTCCCACTTGGCCATGCTGATTTGGAGTCCAGCCAAACTCCCTCTCCAGCTCTCTTTCCCATTCCTGTGATGCCTATTCCTGTCAGAGTGGTCTGGAGCAAAGTCTGCCTTACCACGCTCTACCAAATATCACTGAATAATTTCTTCTTTCATGCTAGTTAAGTGAGTTGCACTGAGGATGCTTTCTGTGTGAATTGCCATTTTCAGTGGGGGTCCAGGAATGAGTGATCACTGGAGGGGCTGCATAGGTGGAGGACCATTGTGGGTAGGAATAAAGGCAGGGCCTCAGCTTGGATGAACTGGGGATGACAATGTCATCAAAGAAGAGAGATGAGAAGAAAATACTGCAGCTGAGGCTAAGAAGAAGCTAAAGGTCAGGTGAGGGGTGGGTTGAGAATTCTGGCCTTGCTCTAAGAGCCATGAAAAATACATTAAATCATTTTAAGCAAGAGGATGATATAATCATATCTATGTTTATAAAAGATCATTCTGGCTGCAGCAGAATATCAGTTGGGTGGGGAAACAGAATTGAATAGAGATAAAGAGAACTTGTATAAATAGTCTGAAACCTACAAAATGTTAAAGAAATACAGAATAACCATTGTCTTTCCCTTCTGTAATTTGCTTTGCTTGCTTGTTTCTTAGGACAGTACCAGAGGTTTCATCATTAACTACAAAACTTGAAGGCACTTAGCCCCAGGTTAAAATGTTATGATTAACAGATGCCGGAGGTGCTTAGCCGCATCCCCAGGATGAGACCAGATGTTCAAAACTAATATAACAACTGCCATACCTTACAGGGAAAGTACACTTAGACCATAAACCCTAAACTTTCTGTAAATCTTATAACTATAAAAGAGTTAAGATGAAAGAAATGTCTCCAGTCCTGTTTTCCTAACCCCGACCCCCACTCTTATGGGGGTAGAATAGCTAATTAGGCAAATCCTAAAGATAAGTATCCTAACCACAAAGATGCTACATTTGGGTTAAAATTAAACTGTCTTGTGGCCATGATTTGTGATGGGAACTGAGAGAACTGGAATGTCTTATCGAACTACCTAAAATGAGGTCATGACTGTAAAACTCCTATAAAAGGCAGAGTGTAACCCAGCTTAGGGTCAGTCACTTGGCACAGCCCTTGGGGCTGGCTGACCCTTTGCTAGCAAGGTAAACATTTTTTGTTTTACCCACTCCACTCTTGTGTCTCTGTGTGTCATTTTACCAGTGCCTTCCGCAGCAGTAGAAAGATGTGTCAGTCTATTCCATGGTCCTAACAAGTATTTCTCAAGCTCAGCACTTGTGGTAGCTTGGGCTGGATTGGAGTAGGGAATTGCTATGCTTTACAGGATGTTTAGCAGCATTGGACAGTCACAATTCCACAGTTGTGACAATTCAAAATGTCAGTGGACATTGGTAAGTGCCCTTCCAAGGTGGCAGTGCGCACAAGATCTCCCCTAGTTGAAGCCCACAAATGAATGTATTAAAGAGTTCTTTTAGAAGGTAAACATCTGTAGGATTTGGTGATGGGTTGATAAGGGCAGGAAAAGAGAAGAATGAATTAAGGATGACCTAAATTTCTGATGACCACAGTCAAATGATGCTGCCCTTCATTAGGATATGGTGAAGAAGTTTACGCTAAAGAGTTTCTGCTCTGAACAGGTGGTGCTTAGTGTTTACGAACTGTGCAAAGCCTCCCATGTTTGAGTGTCAGGAAGAAGTGGCCCTATGACTTCTCCAATACCTTTAACCACAGCCTGAGCATTTTTAGCCAACCCCAGGGAGGAGTGACAGAGGTCAGTCCTGCCCTGCTCCCCCAGGAGGTGGTTGGCAGAGGATGTGAGGTAGGCAGGAAACGGCCCCAACCAGGGCTGGGACAGCTGCGACCCTGGGAGGCTGAACTTTCTCTGCACTACCGTAAAAGAGAAAGTGAACTGAGTCAATAGAAGGGGCAGTCTTGTGTGGATCGCACACCTTGGCTTCGGGGTTTAGATGTAAAGGGAGGCCTCCAGCTGGGGTTGTTGGGGTGCCTGTGGCTGATGAGCACAAGGAGATTGAAGGGTAGAGCCATAGACACTTTCCCATGAGTTGCGACCCTTACCCACATTCTTCCGTAATTATGAAGCCCATGAAATCTGTTTACTGTACAGAACATCGGGACCAAGGGGCATCAGGCTTGAGAATAGGAAACGTTGTACAACACGAGGCAGACAGCAACCACAAACTCAAAGACCTGACCCTGAGAATAGCGGGCTCCTCACTTCCCCACTCCCTCCCACACCCTAGAAACCCTTACCCTATAAGAGACAGCTGCTTTTGGCACTTCGGAGCCAATGGCCCCTCTCAGGTCTTTATCGTGAATGAAGCCTGCCCTTGCCGTGAGTTTTTTTTCCCCTCTCTCCTTTTACTTCTTCCAGAGATGCCCTGATCTCTGCCCTGCACTGGTTATAGAAGGATGCTGGCCTTTGTCAGACTGCAGGGGGAAACACAGGTGTTTCAGGGAATAGACTAGGCAGGACAAATGAGGAAAATCTGTTTCAATCCTGACTCCAGAAGATTTACGAATACTGGGAACAAACCTAAGACCCACGAGTTCTGCCTCTCCTCAGCAGCTGTGGCCGTAGTCTTGGGCTGGAGCGGGAAGGGCCAAGGACACAACTGATAAGGTGCCCAAGGTTATGCCCCTGTGACCAGAGACTCCAAGAAGTGTGCTTTACTTACTGATCAAGTGTCTCTCAAGCCAATCAAGTTGAAATCAAGCTTAACCAACACAGCTTTAATGGAAAGGACCCAGAAAATTTGTCAGAGGATCATTGCATCCAGCCCACCACTCACTCTAAGGCAAGATACAAAGGGAGACCGAGAAACCATCTGTCCAGCTGTTTTGAATTAAGACTTAAAATGTAAAAGTCAAATGTAAATTATAAGAATAAAGATGAGAGAATCTACCCAGGATTGGTCGTGCATGCCTATAATCTCAGCACTTGGTAGGCTGAGGCAGGAGGAGTGCCCTGAGTTCAAGGCCAGCCTGGGCTACTTAGTGAGTTGAAGGTCACCCTGAACTACATAGTGAGACCCTGTCTCAAAAAACAAAAACATGAGAGAATCCAAACCTAAACTGTCAGAAGTCTAAATATCTATTTTATTTAGGTCTTATTAACTATTTTATATAAACAAAATATTTGTAATTTAAATGTTTGATATCCATCTAGCTGTCAAAAGAACTGGTATCAGGCTTCATGCCTGTTACACAGACCTATATACATTTATAAATGTAGGAATAATTGAATTTGTTCTATATTGCAAACCATTCCTCAGCCTTTGTGTGCACATTAATTCATGAGAGGACTCTTGGAACCAAATACTGGAATCAAAGAGAGGCAAGAAAATAGTCATTTGTTTTCCTCTGGGAAATGATAATCATGTAAGAAGCAATATGAATGAATGAATAGGAAATAGTTAATTCTGTACAAACCGAGCTTGTGGTCTCGCAAGGTCAATGAATGAAGTTTTGAATTGAAAGGAGAAAGTTAGAAAATTTCTATTGGAAATAAGAAGGGAAAAGGCTTCTGGTTTCTCCAAGAGGGGAAATACACTTTCAGTACTCCCACATTTTTCCTATTCAAATTCCTTTCTTTACAGGGCATTTCTTCCCACATGGCTCCCTATTTCCAAGATTAGAAAGATTTCTTCCATTGTCCTGATGCTAGGTCTTGCTAATTCTTTCACTTATTTGGACAGTATCTTTCCACAGAATCTCTTTGATAAAGGCTGTTTGTTCCTGCTATGACTGTCACAGAATGCTAATTTTTTAAAAAACACTTTCTTTTCACAATAAAGGTCTTTAACTTTTTAAAAAGTAAAGATTACTTCTTAAAATAATAGCAATGGAACAGTTCACATGACTTTTTGAGGGGGGTACTGGGGATCAAGCTTAGGCCCAAACCACTGAGCTAAATTCCCAGCCCTCATATCACTTTCAATATTCCTAACTTACTCTTGTCAGTATAACTTTATTATTATTAGAAGGTATAAAACATTCAATTTACATCGCTGAAAAGTCACAGAAGGGTGTTGGACAAAGTGAGTGTTCATGGGCCATGAGGACAGATGGTATTTACAAGAAGAAAGCTATTTTTCTCAGCAGAGCTTCTAACTCTATCGTCAAACCAGCAAAATCAATTTCTCCTCAGCCTCAGGCTCTAATTGCTGACAATTACAGCTGCATAGCGGGCAGTGCCACCATTATAGCCCATTTGGGCCTAGTGTTCTGTGCTCGGGATGTCACAAACATGGGACATAATAAAAATTGTTCTCTTCCAATTCTTCCTTGAATTTTTCTAGGTAATGTATATGAATTTCATGCAAAAAAACATGTAACCTTCTGCATAAGTGGGTTAACTGTGGCTAATGGACAGCAATGCCTCAGTTCAGGATCGCTGCTGTCTGCAAACAATTCGCTTCACAAACGAAAGCATTTGGCAAAACCTTGTTTTCATTTGCAAACTCCGCATCGAATGACAAACAGGACCACAGTCCTCTACCCCTCATAAACACAAATGCAGCCATCTTCTGCAAAATCATCAAACAAGTTAAATTCATAAGCTGAGGTGCCACTTATATATCCAGACGTTCGCAGATCATGCACACAGCCACATACAACTTGGGGGTGACCTGCTACCACGCATAACAGTAACTCGGTTCAGGGAGGATGCCGCGTGAAGACAAATTCAGAAAGCAGGCCATGTATCTCCACCCAGGGAACACCAAAGATGGGCTCAGAGCACCAGAAGTTAGGAGACAAGAGAGCAAGTTCTCCCTCCCAGTCCTCAGAAGGAAGCCCCTCACCCCAGCCCCGTGCCTCTAGAACCCCAGGCAGGTTTGTTAGCTGAGCCACCCTGGTTCTTTGTTACTCTAGTCCAGGACAAACCAACACTGGGATGGAGATAGGGTTAAAATAGTACAGGTGCTCCAAACATGAAAGCATATCCCAGTGCCTGCTAAGCAAAAACAGACAACCACGTCGGTAAGGTCAGCTTTCAAATCTAACAGACACAAAAATCACTGATAGCTTTTTAAAGCGCGTCACAGTGTCTCCAAACCCTCTTTTTCCTGACCTTATATTAGAGGGAACTCTAACCTTTTCTCGTAAACCCAGAGGGGAAATTCACCCGGCCATCTACTTAACCCTAAGCCTGTGCCCTTACTAGGGCTTCGCAGTTTTGGAAGCGCTCCGCCATTCTGATCCGGAATTAGAGTTACACTCTCTTAGGGTTCAGTGTGCCATGTGCCCAACATCGGCGGCCTCACCGCAGTCGTGCCGCTAGGACTGGCAGGGAAAGGGAAAGGCCTGCGGGCTCCTGCGAGCCGTGGGAGCCAGGACTTCTGGAGTGCAGAGCGCGCCGGGCCCCAGGCCTGGAATCCACGCGAGGTCTCATGGGTGCGGTGCGGGAGGCCCGGAGGGAGG
>NW_022900920.1:30706635-30716131 GCF_012274545.1 Fukomys damarensis | reverse complement strand
ACAGCATGCGCTTCTGCCCGTTCGCCCAGAGGACGCTGCTGGTCCTGCAGGCCAAGGGGATCCGGTGAGCTGGGCCGGTGGGGGTTCCCACCCCGAGTCTTATTCTTTTGCTGCCGGGGATCGGAACTCGGGAACCTTGCGCTTGCTTGCGAGGGAGGCAGTGGCACCACTGAGCTACGTCCCAGGTCCTTCCTTATCATTCTTCATCGTTTTTTTTCCTGGCTTCCTAGCCTTTGTTGTTAAGTTAACCACATTCTCTCCCTACCCCATCTTGGCTTCCTGAGGTCACCTTTCTGGCACCGGGTATCGAACTCAGGACCTTGCACTTGCGAAGCAGGCAGCAGAACCACTGGGCTAAATCCTTGGCCCATCCGTCTTAGTCTTAACCGAAGAGTAGCCTCAGCCTTTCGAGAGGGACACGGAGATTACAGCGCCTCTCCTAGAAGGAGGAACCATCAACCGACTGCAACCCTCCACGACCATCCTTTCGGAAAGACGAGGCAGCAGAGCCACGGTGGTTGCCTGGGGTCACTCCGGGAAGGATCCAGTGGTCGCCGGGTACCCTGATTCCTGGGCCGGTGTACTCCACTTTAAACCCATTTGCTTCTGCATTCTGGGCCCTCCCGAAAAGGACTTTGACTCAGGACAGAGTTCATACTGACTTCCTGGCAGAATGCTGAGTGACTTGTCCTGGCGATGGTTCGGTGCATTGCAGCGTTGCTTTAGTTAAATAACAAGTGTCTTGGCCTAAAACCTAGTACTTTCCAGACGCTTCACCCTTGCAGCTGGTGTTCATAGGCTGCTGACCTTGGGTTGTCTGCAGTGGGGGGGCCACTGGCTTTTTTTCTCTGGCGCCCAGGACTCATGAGGACCCCTTTCTTCCAGGGACCTGGGGGATTTTTAGAGCTGACGTTACATGCCTGTGTTGTGCAGAGTTTTGCTGTAGTTTGAAACACAGATCATTCTTAAGACATCTTCCATCTGTGCTTACAGTTTGTAAACTAATTTGACTTCCAAGGGGAGAATTGGTTAGGTGGGCAATTCTTTTCCCTGAAAGAAATGTAAGATGCATTCTAAAGAGAAAATTATTTGATTAGCTATCGCTTCACTAAAATTTGCAACTCACTTGGATGAAATCATGATCTTGAGCACACAGCAAAAGAATTACTTAGGGAAGTTTTATCTAAAGAGCACATATTTGCTGTATTAGTCAGAACTCTTATTGCAAGAGAAATTCAAACTGGGTTTTTAAAAAAGGCCTTCCTTGTATTCAGGTAATGGACAAGCAGGGGAGTGGGTTTAGGGCCACAAAGTCCTGGCTTGTGTGCTTCCCTTTGGAAATCTAGGGTGGAATCAGTTACCTGTCCTCCCAGGACAGATTTCTGAAGGAAATATGAAATGATTTGCCCTCACTGGTAGGGAGGAGAGCCCCAGGGAGGAAGGTAGTACCTTCCTGATGGTGCCTACAATGACCATCAGCCGTGTTCACTGGTTAGGTCACGGATTACTTTGCACCCTGGAGACTTACCAGGGAAGTGCTGGTTTCCCCAGGTGCTGTACCTGGCCGCAGATCTTCCAACTTGTTGGCCCAGGTTTTCTCTGGGCTCAAAACACCAAGCAACTTAAGCACATGTGTGTTCTGAGGCGCTTTTGATCACAGAAGCCCTGGACCGACCTTGTGTTCTCCCGGTACAAATTATTCTTTGGCAGGGAGCCTTGCCCTCGTCACAGTTGGTATGTGTGCCTAGTAGTATTCGGTCAGCATGTGAGCTTTTTAATATATGCACATGCACATACACTAGTGTTCAGACTGGCTGTTCCTTTGTTTCCATGGGGGATTACATATTTATTTAATTATATTTCTATATATATTTTTGAGACAAGGTCTTGCGATGTGGCCCAGGCTGGCCTTGAATTCATGGCGAGTCTTCTATCTCAGCCTCCCGGGATTACAGGTGTGCGCTGCCATGCCCGGCTGGGATTACATATTTAAATCCCAAGATGAAATGCTATTTTAGCTACTTTGTGTGGAAAATAGGAAACAAAAGGTTTTGGTGCACATTACTTTTAGTAGCCTGTTCTACTGGACATTGATTCAGCTTTGAAAATTGTATAGACAATTATATACTTTCTCTTACTTTCTCTCTAATCTCTCAGGCAAAATACAAGGTGGGTCGTATTACAGTCTCAGTATAGCCTGAAGCTCACCTGTTTTCCTCCTGTTTTGGTTTACTTTGTGACTTATTTATTCTCACTATGGTCTTGAACTCTCAGTGATCCTCCTGCCTCCTGAGTACTGGGATTGCATGTGTGCATCGCTACCCCTGGCTGTACTTTGTAGGTCTTTAAAAAACATGCAACGTTCTTTAAAGTATCGACACACAAGGATTTAACCCAAAAGTTCATTTTGGGAATGGATTTTTAATATTTCTTACTATCTTTATAAAAAGCAAGGGATTCTTTTATTCATATTAGCCAGATGAGTTCAATTCATTTGGTTCTTTTTGAACTGAATCAGAATAAAATGAATTTTAACATGTTGATTCTCATATAGTGGGATGGAGACACAATTCAAGTGGCTGCCTCCTATCAGCATCTCAAAGAGGTATTTACACATCATTCACAGTAGGTAATGCCAGAGTCCATCAACAGACAAATGGGTTAAGAAAATATAGTGTATGCTTACGATTCCATCATTAAAAGGAGGGAGTACTGCAGTATGTGACAACTGGACGGGACCTGAGGACGTTATTCTAAATGGATTGAGATGCACAAAGACAAATACTGCATGGTCCCCTTGCAGGAGAGATTGATAATAGCTGCTTAAAATGAAAAAAGAAAAAACAACCAGGTATGGAGGGGATCAAGGCAGAACTGACTCCTAAAATTGGGGTCTGGCCAACTAAGAGGATGATAGGACCAGTTAGGATTTGTTCGAAAGTAGAAAAGAAAAGTTTTGCTCTCTTCCTAGTCTTGTATATGTCTTTCAGGCATGAAGTCGTCAACATCAACCTGAAAAATAAACCTGAGTGGTTCTTTAAGAAGAACCCCCTTGGTCTGGTGCCGGTGCTGGAAAACAGCCAGGGCCAGCTGATCTGTGAGTCTGTCATCACATGTGAATACCTGGACGAAGCCTACCCTGGGAAGAAGCTGTTGCCAGAAGACCCTTATGAGAAAGCTTGCCAAAAGATGACCTTAGAGTTATTTTCCAAGGTATGTGGATAGGAAATTTCAGCTGTTTAAAAAAAATTTTTTTAAAAAAAGCCAAATCAATGCTGTTGTTTATGGCTCAACGATTTGGGAGAGAAAAGCCAAAGAGGAGTTCGTGCTTGTCAGTTTGACATGTCCTGAAAGTCCATGATTTAATTCCTGATAACTTTTCCAGTTATCCCTCGTACTCCTCTCCTGACACTGTAATCCAGCCACGCTGTGCTGTTTCAGTGTTCCCACGTGCGACACTTCTCTTGGCTCTTGTTGGAGTCCTCCTTCTCAATTGGCTGGTTTACTTCCGTTTCTCTGCTTGGTTCACCACTGCCTTCCAGAAGCTTGGCTGGGCTGGTCAGGGCTCTCACTCTGCATGCCCAGACGGGCTAATGCTTCCTAGTCATTCCTGGTCAAGGCTCTGGGCCCGCAGGATTGCCTGCCGTTTTACCCATGTATTGATGAGCTCACAGTGTGAGCTCCAGGAAAATGAGGGTGGTTTTGATCACTGTTGGTTTACTGCTTATGTTTGTGACCTGCTCAGCCACTTTCATGTTGTGTCCTTGGAGAAAGTTACTCCTGATGTTACCCTCCAGGACCTTCAATTATCATTTATAAGTACTGTGGGTATAATGACTATTCTTTATAAAGTAAAAATCAGTTGATACAAAACACCCAAAGAAGGATCTGAGACTCAGTGTTAGCCCTTGCTGCCATTGCCACAGTGTAGGGTGGAGTGCGGTGATCACCAGAACTCTCATCTGTCTGAATAACACCATTCCTGGAGAAGCAATTGCATCTTAATAGCATCAACGTGGATTAGTCCAGCTAGCAGCAGCAAAGAAAGGACCAACAGATTTGCATTTAGATATCAAGAAAAGCAATGTCCTGCTCTATCCCTCTAAAACTATTGCCTTGATTAGCAAAGTTGGTATGTAGAATATTTTATTTCTACAGGAAAAAAATGGTTTAAAAAATACATAGAAGATGGGGGACTTATTGGGAGCCTATATTTGAGGAGATACTTCAATGGGATGGGGAAGGCTTAGGGAGCCATCACCTTCACTAGTACGAGGGTACAAGAATAGTGGAAGTGGCTGCTGTCAAAGCTGATGGAAAGGGCCTATGACATTTACGGGAAATGCTGGTGAGCTTAAAAATTAAGATTCTCTGTACTGCATAGAAAGAAAGTAAACATGACAAGTAAAGTCGGTGATGCCCACCATTATTTCTCTGTCCCCTTTCAGGGGAAAAGGTGGAGTCACTACCATGTGACAGTCTCCAGGCCATAGCTCAATGGACCAGAAATGTACCCCACCCTCTCCCCTGGCCAATCATCTTCTCTTCTGGGACTTTAGAAATGAAACAGAGACTAAGACAGTAAAAACGCTTTGAAGATTGATTGATTGATTGGTACCGGGGTTCAAACTTGGAAGGCAGGCGCTTTCGAGGCAGGCCGTGGAACCAGAGCTACATCCTTGGCTCCCTCTGAAGATATATATAAATTTTTGTTTTTGGAGAGTTGAAACATCCAAGCCACATTAAAAATACAGTTTTTTAAAAAATACAGTTTTAAGGGAAGCAGAAATTGACAATATTGGAAATGGAACTAATATATAGAAAATAATATGGTACAGACACAGGATGTGATAAAAATACAGTGAACATTTTAAATTTTCAAACATTACAGTAAAAGACATATTGCTATTAATCTCCCTCAAGAAACCAAAATACTCACCCTCCTTGCTTTGAACTCTCTTAACTAGTGTTCTTGGGAATGTATTGGTTTTTTTTTCTGAAATGTCTTTTTTTAAGGCTGATACTTTTTGATCACCCTTTGTATTTAAGGAAAAGCAATGATGAAAGACTAGGCAGGCAAAACGGAAGTGTGGCCAGAAGGCTGTCTGCGAACTGTCAGTGCCAGTGAGAACACAGACGGGATTTCATGAGTTTCTCTTGTTTTTACAAGTACATGTTTGCTCTAGACGGGATGAGTGGACTACTCTTACAGTGGGATTATCTCAAAGGTTTTTAGTGAAACACACAGATACCTCTACCACAAGCATGAAAGCATCTGTCAGGTCTTCAAGCAGTCTTTTGGAGCCATCTTTCGTGTTCTTTCCTAGGTAGAACTCATGACAAATTCTCTTGCTGTTGTCCCTTTCCAGCCGGGGTCTAAGCTCTTCCTGTCAAGACAGACAGACAGACAGACAGACACACACACACACGGTAGCATCCTTCTGAGACACGAGCGGTGTGAGGATGTGGCCCAGTGGGGGCCGCTGGTGCTTCTGCTGAGTGTGGCAGGAGCAGCGGGAACTGCAGACTGAATCCCAGAGTGGCAGTGGTAGAGGCCTGGTGTTGCTAGCAGTCGCTGAGTCTGCTTCGATGCTGCACACTGAGCGTGATGGGCACTTCTCACTAGCCGCTTTTCTCGGCATGATTTTGCAATGTTCGGAGTTCCAAGTCTGTCAGGCTTCTCACAGTTCTGTGAGCCACTCTGTCTTTTGAAGAAGTTTGGCTCAAACTCACTGACGTGGGACTATTTGTAATGTACAAAATCGTAACCAACACATCTTCATCTACAGAACTGTCTGTAATATAAGCCCTTGCTGAACATCCTGTGAGGATTCTATTACGTTCTTATGGAAGAAGGCCAGCATACTTAGCCTCAAACTGATGAACTGTTCTCTGTCTAGGTGTCATCTTTGATGGGCAGGCTTATAATGCTCCAGCAAAGTAAAGGAGACAGCTCTGGCATAAAAGAAGAGTTGCAGAGAGAATTGAACAAGCTAGAAGAGGTAATCATGTATTCCATCCTTTACAGTACCTGTATCCACCCTCCTTTTCCTTCTGGTTGTTCCTCATTGTCCCATTTCCCAAGTGACTTTTATGGAATAATACCAAATAAAAAATTGATTTCTGCTGGATGAGGTGGCTCACACCTGTAATCCCAGCCCTCTGGGAGGCCAAGGCAGGAGGGCTCAAGTTTCAAGTGCCCATCGCACTGTAACACCCTCTTATCAATGCACTTTCTTACATTTTAGAAAGGCCCTATTTGTGCTTTGTTTTCAAATCCTTGTCAACTGTTTAACAGATAATTTGATCTATTTCCAGTATATTTTTATTAAAAAATGACACGCAGGGAAGTACTCAAAGCATAAACAGACAACTGGATAAAGTTCACAAAATGAACATAGCTATGGTACTAGCACCCACATCATGAAACAAAGTATTAGCTGGGCTGTTTAGTTCGTGAAATTTATCCAAATGGAATCACAGTATGTACTCTTTTCGATCTTTCACTTGATACTATATTCCTCTAACCGTGTGTAGCTCTTTTCTATTCTTTGTATAGTGCTTCAAAGTTTGTACCAGTTTAAGACGGTCTCACTGTGTAGCTCAGGCTGGCCTTGAGCTTGTGGAGACCCTCCTGCCTCAGCCTCCTGAGCGCTGGGTCTACAGATGTCTGCCACCATGGTCCGTGGCTCATTCTACTTTGACAAACATCTTTGCACTGAACTTTTCTGTACATATCTTTTGCCATACCTGTTGTACTTCCAAGTAGATGGCTGGGTCCACGATACACATAACTGTTAGAACAGTGGTAACCCATTTACATTCCCTCCAGCTGCAGTTCCAGACCTTGGCCAACTTTGTGTCGTTCATGTCAACCATTCTGATGGATCAGGGTCTCACTATATCGAGACTGACCTGGAGCTCACTATGTAGCCCAGGCTGGTCTCAAACTCACAGTGATCCTCCTGCCTCTGCCTCCCGAGTGCTGGGATTACAGGCGTGCACCACCATGCGCGGACAGCATTTTGGTTTCAGTTTGCATTTCCTTGGTGATTAATACAGTGGAACATCTTTTAAAACAACAACTGGCCACTTGGACCTCCTCTCGTGATGTGCAAGGTTTTTCTGATGCAATGTTCGCCATTTTTCTTTTTGATTCCCTGGGGTTCTTTTTATATTTTGAATACTTGTCCTTTGTGTTATATTGCCTCCCCCCTATTTTATTTTGTTTGCTTTGGGCAACAGATTCTAAAGCTTTTCGATTTTTTTCTCTTTTCTTTCCTTTTTTTCCTGATATTGAGGATTGAACCTGGGGCCTTGAGGATCCTAGGCAAGTGCTGTACCACTGAGCTTCACCCCAGCCCTTGTTGGAGCTTTTTGATCAAACAGACAAAAGCTCTGCTTTGATATGTCAGGATAAAGCTGCCCTACCAAACTTACTCTCACCTTTCTGGTGGTGACTTACTAGACACATAAACACTGTTGTGTTGTTTGATGTTCAGGTTCTGACTAAGAAGACGACAACCTTCCTCGGCGGCAGTTCTGTCTCTATGATTGATTACCTCATCTGGCCCTGGTTTGAACGGATGGAAGTACTACAATTCGACGAGTATGGCCTTTGAGTATTCTGTGCTTATGGGATGACAGTTGCAATAGTACACGTTGAACAAAGTTCAAATATATAATATACCTGAATGAGAACAAGAGACAGGAGAGTCCTGAGCTATCCACAGACCCACATTCAATACTCCCAATCCCTGCAGGCAGGAGATTTCTGTGCTGTCCAAATGTTTTACAATTTTTATTCCTGCCCTCCTGGTTACAAATCCCTAAGGATGTGCATTTTCATAAGGACGTTGTTGCAGGAGCCTATGACTAGAGTTACTTTCCACTTACCAGGAGGATTTCCAGTATTCTACACTCTGTGTATGTTTTGGGTTTGGCAGCCAGCCACCTCCATTTATTCCCATTTTTTAGAGATTAGGGCTACTTGGGGTTATTTTTTAAATCACAATCTGGTGATAGAGTAATATTAATTTCTTAGATGTCTTTTAAGTTCTCTTACCAGTCTGTCAACCTGGACAAGTTTTCACACTGAGCAAATCATTTCACATTCACTTCAGATTCACCGTCTGTGAACCAAAGATCTTTGATATTTTTCAAATCTAATACGTATGATTGTATACATTTTAAAGATGCTTTGAAAGAAAATTGTTTGTTTGAGACCTGGTCTTACTATGTAGCCCAGGCTGGCTCTGAACTCACAGCTACCTCCCTGCTTCAGCCTCCCAAGTCTTGGGATCACAGGCCTGCACCACCATGCCTGGCAAAAGAAATACTTTTAAAGGTTAAGGGAAAACAAAGTGAATCTGCAGATCATAGTGATGCTCAATGGGAGTCTTAGTTCTGCTATCATAACCTCGGTAGCTCACCTCTCTTCTTTCCTCCCCAGGTATATGGCCCAGACTCCAAAACTTAAGCTCTGGATGGCAGCCATGAGGGAAGATCCTGCAGTTAAAGCCCTCCTCTTGGATGGGAAGAACTTTAAAAATTTCTTAAAACTTTACTTCCAGAACAGTCCTGAAGCCTGTGACTGTGGGCTCTGAAGGGGCAACAGTCAGCAGTGCGGCGCTGGTATTCTCCTTTGCTGATATGAATAATAACATGCTTTCATTTTGCCAAGTGTTCTCCAGTGGCATTTGCTTGTCTCTGACCGACCTGATACCCTGATGGCCTCGCTGTGAGGGCTGTCAGCCCCTTGCCCCCGAGATACAAAACAAACTTCCTCTCTGGGGGTGCTCGGCTGGCTCTGGGCTCTATCCTAGTCTGAGCTGAAAACGCCCAACATCATCTCTAGTAAGACAGGAACTTAATCCAGACTTCAAGCTGTTCACAGGAAATGCCCACTGGGATACCCTACCTTCATTTCAGGAAATGCCCGCTTAAATTTCTTGTCTTGTGGTTTGAGTTGAGAAACTTTCAGTCTCTTATTCTTTCCTTTCCGTCCTGTTTCACCCCTCCTCTTATCCTGTGGTTATACGTGAAGATGAGTCCCACATCACCTCAAAACTAGGTGACTGGCTGGCCCTTTTGGTCTTCCAGCCTCTAATCACTAACTGAAATCTGCAACCCCGTATTGGGCACACAGGAGGCATCTCGCATATGCAGTCGCTGTGCATGTATGTGAGGCTTTGGTAGACGATCCGTGTGCCCTCTTGAGAAATGTGAACAGCATCTTTACCCGGCCGAGGCCCAGTGGATTTCTATTTCACCACAGAATGTAGTTCAGGGCTTGACTTGTTCCGCTGGGTTAGGTCTAGTCCCGAGGGTGAGGCCTTGAGGTGCTGCCAGGACCGGGCTCTGACCACCAGAATCGGGGCTGCTGGCCTGCTCCAGTTTGGGAGCTGTGCTCGTTTCAGCCTTGCCAGTGGGGAAACGCTCTCAGGGAATGGGGGTATGTTGCTGGGACTGAACCCGTAGTCTTCAGAACTTCCCC
>NW_022900920.1:30691982-30706593 GCF_012274545.1 Fukomys damarensis | reverse complement strand
GGAGGTGCCCCCGCTGGGCTGGAGTTTGAGGTACTCCTGCTTCAGCCTCCCACAACGTTGGGATTGCAGGCGTGAGCCACAGCCCGTTCCGAGGACAGCTCTCCGGTAGGAGCCCAGTTCAGTCGCTGAGGCTCAGCGTGGCCTCTCAGTCCCGAGGGCCGGGCACAAGGCAACGCGCCCTGCCCAGGTGAGGCGACACCCGCTGACTTCACAGAAGGCCTCAGGCGGGCCCAGCACACCCGGCCCAGCCGTCCCTGCCCGCCCAGCGGAACAGCCGGAACTGGCCTCCAGCTGCAGGGGCTACAACGCCAGCGTCCATTGGCTCCGCTCTGCCCATTGGCAGAGACTTCCAAGGGCTCTTGGGATTGGGTGAAGTTCCGGTTTTGGTGGCCAATCGGCGGGTAGGATTTCGTAAAAGGAGCCTAGGACGCCCTGTGTCCCGGCTGCCACACGCGGGGATCCCTGGCTGCCTCTCCTGTGCCCTGCTCCGGGTGGGTCAGGCCGGCCACAACGGAGGCGAGGTCTTGAGGTCAATTTTGAACTACGGGTTTTCAAGAATCTGGGGTCCCAGAATAGGATTCCCAACCTTTAATTTTGCTCCATTTAACCTTCGCCAATATTTCATCAAACAATTTAATTTCCAAAAACGTTCTGGTAAGTTGGGCACTGTGGGGCACACCTGTAACCCCAGCACTTTTGGAGGCGGAGCCAAGAGGATCGCTGTGAGTTTGAGGCCAGCCTGGGATCCACAGCGAGTTGGGATACACCCAAGCCTGAACTGCATAGGGAGACCTTGTCTCAAAAAAAAAAAAAACAGAATCCCCTCCCCCCCAAAAAACCAAACAAAAACTACTAGGGCTGAGACCTTAGAATAAAGGCTAGGTCTTTAAAGCAAGCACTTTAACTCAAAATACACTGTTACTTTTCTGGCGAAGACCACTCCTGCCTCAAGTTTTTAGCCAGTAGACAGCTGTCAATGCAGATGTACCCCGCGATTAGGGCAGTGATAGGCAGGGGAATATGGTTTCTGGGAATGTCCAGTCTTTTTGAAGACTAAGTCTTCTTGTTACACTCAAATAATAATGACTCACATTGGTCACTTAGGAAACAGACACCTATTAATTCTTAAATGCATTTCAGTCAATTCATGTCATCTCAGTTAAACCCGCCCAAACCACAGGATACATTGGTACCTCCAAGTTACAGATCAAAACACCAGGGCATGGAAGGTTGTTGTAGTTTGCCCGAGGTCACTCAACTAGTAAATGCTAAAAAGATTCAAATCCAGCTGGAGCTCTTGTAGTCAGTAAGACTGTTCTCGAGGTAAGAGTTAATGTACCTCTCTGCTCAGACTATTTTTTTCAACACCTGGTACCATGTAGAGATTGAGCTAGGAGAGGATAGTGCAGCCCACCCTCCTGGTGGGTGGGTTTCACATTCACAGCCTCAACTCAGACAAAAAATTATTTGGAAAAAAACATGCATCTGTCACGAACATGTATAAACGTTTTTCCTCATCATTATACTTTAAACAGGATAATCTATTTTACATATCATTATGTCCCTTTAGGCTTTACAAGCAAGGCAATAATGGTTGAAAGTCTGCAGATTTCAAATGTGTCAGATTATATGCAATTATACGCATTCTACATAAGGGTCTTGAGCATCCACAGATTTTGGCATCCAAGGGTGGTCATGGAACCATTCCCAGTGGTTACTGCAGGCCAGGTGTAGCCACCCTTAGACCACACAACTGTTACAGATTTAACAAGAGATTTAATGTTCCTTTTCCAAACCCAGTGTGCTTTCTTTGATTTTACAAATATTTGACTTGCTGGTGTCAGAATCTTGAAATTTTGCCTTTGCTTATTCAACCTTAGTATGTAAAAGTGTAAAAAAACTTTCTTTGATTTCTCAAGTTGTAGAGAAGTGGGGATAGGAAAAAATATTTAAAAATAAAGTCTGCTTTAACCCTACTTTCTCTAGCTGGGAAACAAAGTTCCCCTCTGGTGATTTTAGTGATCTTATTTAATATGTCCCCAAAACATCTGCTTTGGAACATAGATTCCCTATAACCCTCACTTTCTGGAAACAAGCCATGAACATAGACACATTTGAGAGTAGAGGTGTTTTTGTTCTTTGATTGGGTCTTGCTGTGTAATTTAGGCTGGCCTCAAATTTATGGAAATCCTTCTGCCTCAGCCTTGTGAGTGCTGGGATTACGAGTATGCGCCACCATGCCCAGTTTGTCTCACTCTTTGAACTCAGTGAACAGGAATGACTCTAGTAATGCCACTTCCTCTCTCGAGCACCCATGTAAGCAGAGTGACGAAGCTATTTCTGTGGCTGCATTCCTTTTCCTAAAGGCTTAACTCATTAATCACCCATGACCAAAGATCCTTTTACTTTCAAAACAGATCTGATTACATTTCAGGTGTCTGGAAGTTGATTTGGAGTTGGTTTAATATGGCCTTATTGCAGTTTGTTTAATGCCTAAGTGAGTCAGTGTAATAGAAGTGTAACAGGAAACAGTAATTTAGAAGGAAAGTTTGCAAAGAGGATTTTAAAGAGTTGCCTTTTAGATCTTAAAAAGTAAGTAAGGATAAGCTTAAAGGTCATAATTAAAATCTTTCTAGGGAAACTATACTGTTCAGTGGTAAGGTTAAAAACCACATACTGAAATGTCGCTTAAAGCATTCATTCTATTTGGCATTAAACGTAAATCTCGTGAGTTGAATTTTAATTCTAATACGATTAGGAAAGCGAATTGCAGTGCATTGCATCTTTAAGGATGCAGAACTGGAATGCACTGTGCTGTTAAACATGGGTTCTTAGCAATTAGTATTTGTAATTTATTTTGAGGTACACTCGGCTTTTACTATACTGATGGCACCTGTGTGATTTCATCCCCTGCTCACAGGAGCCCATAAATACTAGGTCCTTCTAAATTCTAATTTTCCAGGCGAGGAAGGTGACAGTGACAGTTTCCATAGCTCATCTGCCACAGCCGGGTCTCAGAGGCCATCTAGCTTCAGAGCCTGGTTTGAAAGCCCTAAAACCATGCTGCTTCCTATTCAAGCATGAATAGGAATAGGAATAGGAATAGGAATAGGAATAGGAATAGTTTAACCCCTCTGTCCCTCCACCTCCCCATGGCCTTGCATTTCAGAATTTGATTTCCTACATACACATATACTTTTAATGAACAACATCTTCCAATTCTAAGATTTGAGGTCCTTTAAAAAGAGGGAATGAAGAGGGGAAAAAACTTGGAAATACATCCTTTTCTGGCAAGTGGAACTATTCATTGACAAATAGAATTCCGGGTTGGGCTTTTGTAATTCAGTCATTGCTAATGGCAAAATTAAGATCATTGGGCCAAATCCAAATACCTGAGTCAAGATGGTCCCCAAAGCATAAAATATTTGCTATTTGACAAAATTGCCTGACTTTTCAGTCCATTGCTTCTGGTCAAGAGGGCTGCCTCCAGGGCCAGACTTGCAGTGTTCCTGGCCCTCCCTCTTCCACTTAGAGCTGTGGGGCTCTGGACAAGGGCTTGCCCTTGCTGGCTTTGGTTTACTCATCTTTTAAAGTAGAGTAGCAATAAGTACTCAAAGGGATGTTTTAGGGGTTAAGTAGAGCATTGCACAGGAAGTACTAAGTCTGTGTCAGTGATTATTAATGTTGAGTTTGAAGTTCTGCTTTCCTCTTACGGCCTTCCTGTTTCGAATCTGGATCTATTTCTCTCGGCTGTTTGAAATCTGCTTCCTTTATTTGAGGGGTAAACTTATCCATCCAAAAGCCGTCTACTGGGGGCTCTGACAGGGCATGGTTACGTTCCTTGCTTCTGTGTTACCATCTGGCTCACCTTCGTGGTCAAAAGTAGCTCCACATAGTCATTACCTATGACTTTATTTCCCAAAGTGAAAAGTAATCGACATAAGTAAAAAATCAGTTTGTCTTTTCCAACACCAGAAGCATTTTGAACTTATTCAAACATTTTTTTTCTTTTCATTGAGTTTTTGGTACATTTTAGGTATACAGTACAGTCACATTCATTATTGGGATCTCATACCTTTACATGATAGGTCTTGGTTCTCATTTTTTCCCCTTGTCCCTGCCCTCCTTTCAGCCCCTCCTTCCCTCCCCATTTACAAACACTTTATTTCCATTTTCTCAAATTTTTTCTTTTCCCTTATTCCCTTTCCCCTACTCTTCCCACTTTCCCTACACCTTTAGCCTTTTTCTTCCTATTTACATTGTCAATTATCTCATTAGGATTGTGTACCATTACAGTTTTTCACACCAGAGAAACTATTCGGTATTTATGCATGCGTGACTTATTTATTTCACTTAGAAGTATATCCTCAAAATGTATCCATCAAACATTTTTTTTTGCTATTCCTCAGTTTTCATAAAGCAACAACACACACTACATTATTATCTAAGTTTATCTTATGAAACCACCGAGTGGCTTAGTAAAAAATGTAGGGTCACTATTTTGAAGATTTTTCAGAGATTCATACTCTGTGGTGAGAAAACATCAACTGAGAAGTTCTAGATGCAATAAAATTCCAAAAGCAGAAAGGTTCGTATTCGTAAGCCACATGGTGAGGCTGTGCCATTTTAATAAGAGATATTTAGATTTAACCAACAACTGTAGAGCAGCCGTACATCCCTGTGTTTTCCTGGACATGGACCCTTGCTTCACCTTTCGAGGCTGAGCACTGAGTCAGTCTTTAGAATTTTAAAGCTCTTCCACTCCACTATTGGTCACTTCGGGCAAACAGTTTCATTTTTCTGGGCCTGGTTTCCATTTTGTACAACAGGAATAATACTAGCTGCCCGACCAAGCAGCTGGGGACCCAAATGAGGTGATCCTGGGAATAACGTGGTGTGAGTGAGACACACCTCACACCTTTGCTTCCTTACCTATCAGTCCCGTAAGACTTCTGCAAGGAATGGCAGCTCAGTCCTGGAAGCGTAAGGACTGTTTCCCATCTGCTGAAATTCCGATCTCAGGTCATCTTTGGGGAAGCCAAGGTCCGCTGCCTGCGCCCTCTCAAAGACCGAACTGCTGGGCTGCTGCTGACCTGTCCCCAGCTGCCAGGCGGACGCTTGGGTGGGGAGAGCTCATGAACTGTTCTTTGCTTCCAGGCTTCTTCTTCGCTGCTAGTTTTTCGGAACTGGGGTAGAATTTCCTAAGGCCAAAGTAGGGTGAGGCCAGTGAGATGTTCGGGAGCAGAATTTAAGCTGGCCCTCCTCCTAGTGAGGTGAGGTCTGAATACTCACTTTTTTTTTCTTCCTATGAGGTGAAAGTTAAGCCTTATTTAAAAAAAAACAAAAAACTGTACTCGCAGGGGATTTAGCTCAGTGGCTCTGCCACCTGCTTCTCAAATGTAAGGTCCCAAGTTCAATCCCCGGTACCAAAAAATCAAAACAAAACCAAACAAAAACTCCTGTACTCGCTGTACAGAAGATGCATGTGTGGTCTGTGAGGTGCAGGAGGGAGGACCTGCAACGGGAAGGAAAAAGCGTCCCGGTCAATTTTTACTCAACTCCCAGGAACCGCATGGGGTTTGGCGCTCCTGGTTCACGGTCCTTCATGTGGAGGAGCCCGCCTCCGCGCGTTGTTCCACCCAAATATCCAAACAAGATGTGCTTTTCGGGATCTGGTTTGGTTCAATCCCCCCCCAACTCTTGGGCTTCTGAATGTGGGGCGTCAGTCTTCCTGTTAAGTTACTCTAGCTTCTGTCCCAGATCACTTCCCCTCCGCCCCTCCGGTGTCCAGCTGTTCAAACACTGAATTCAGGGCAGGAAGGGCGCTGGAGTGCAGCTGCCCCCGGAGCCCACAGCAGCGGCGGCAGTGTGAGCGCAGAGGGGCTGACACACGAAGCTATGTCCGCGGACGCAACCAGGACCTTGAGGAAAGGTGAGTCCCCTCCACCGTGGGGTAGGGACGCGGGCTCTGGACAGGTCCGTGGAGGAACTTTTGCAAAAAGCCTGCGCGAACGTGTCCTCTCAGGGACGTGGGAGGTGGGAGCGCAGAGCCCCTGGATGCTGGACGTCCAGTGAGCTCCTCTCCCCCGCACCCCGCGCAGGCAGCTGTCCCCCGGGGCCGGTCCCCGAGGGCCTCATCCGCGTCTACAGCATGAGGTTCTGCCCCTACTCTCACAGGACCCGGCTGGTCCTCAAGGCCAAAGGCATCAGGTGAGGAGCTGGAGCCCAGCAGTCCCTGAGCGGGCCCGCCCCACAGGCCCAGGACGCCCTCGGATTTTAGAAGGGGCTCCTGGCTCTTTCTTCCAAGGCAAGGTCAGTAAGGTGGTTGGCAGAAAGACAGATTTTTGTGTATGTGAGTCCTCCTGAAATGCAAGCTCCCGTCACGTTTGTGCACAACACTGTTAGACATTGCAGAGGGGTCTGGAGCCTCCCCCAAGTACCCTGGGAAGGGCGCAGCCGAGGCCACAGCGCCCCCACCCTTCCCCAGGCATCTTAGCTCAGCTGGGTCCTACTTCTTCATCCCTGGGCAGCCAGCGTTTCCTTATTGTTCACCTGCCATTCCTCCATTCCTACCCTGCACTTCCCTCACTGCTCCCCACACCGCCCTCCCCGCCGCAGAAGAGGGGAATTCTGCAAGGTGGGGACTTCTCTCATTCATGGAGTAGAGGAGACTGGCACATGGCAAGGACCCAAAAGATGTTTGTTGGTGGGAAAAACAGATCTTTCCAAAGGCTGAGCTGGAAGGAACTGCCGCCAGGAGGTGACGGGAGGGTTCTGGCATGGCCCGGAAGTGGGCACAAGGGCCCTCCCCGCCGCAGAAGAGGGGAATTCTGCAAGGTGGGGACTTCTCTCATTCATGGAGTAGAGGAGACTGGCACATGGCAAGGACCCAAAAGATGTTTGTTGGTGGGAAAAACAGATCTTTCCAAAGGCTGAGCTGGAAGGAACTGCCGCCAGGAGGTGACGGGAGGGTTCTGGCATGGCCCGGAAGTGGGCACAAGGCGCCCCGGAAGGAACTCTGAAAGAGCGAAGGTCTGGATGGAGAATGAGAGCCGTGTGGCTGGAATGTGGACTGGAAGTTGTGACCGGCCCCAGCTGAAGTGTGGAATGTGTCCCCCGGGCTCTGGCTTGTTCTGGGCAGTCCTCGGCAGGGGAGACTTCAGAGCGGCGGCTCAAGTCCAAGAGTGCAGAGACCCAAGTAGAGATGGTTAAAATAAAACGATGTCATTCTACCTCGTTACGTGTATACGACAGATACTTCCAGATTCTTCCTTTTCCTTCAAATCTGCCCAGCCCTAAGGATACCTGTGTTTTGAGAAAAATAGCAGAAAACTCAATATTTTGCCCAGTTGGGAACAAATTGGCAGTTTAGGAACTGATGCGAATATTCATTAGGGCAGGGCTTCTTGAGTTTAGCAACACTGACATTTTGTGCCAGATTATTCTTTCTGGGGAGGGAGTGGGGCTGTCTTCTGCACTGCTGTGTATTTAGCAGTGCCCTGCCCTACTTCCCCTTCCCCGAATGAGACAGCAGGGTGCCTGCAGACACCACCACATGTCCTTGGGTGCTGCCTTTGAGGCTGAGCAAAGCATGTGCAGGAGCGCTTCCTTTAACCCTTGTGGATAATTAGTGCTGCCTCTGGTAACCCCTGGGCCTGCCGCTCTGGTAATCCGAACTAACCACTGCATGCTAGTGGACCAGGCACTGTCCCAAAACTTTATACACTGGTCATCATGAGATGCCAGTGGATGAGTAGAATTAGTGCTCTTCCTTTGCGGCTGAGGACCTAAGCACAGAAGGGTGATGGAATTTGGCCAAGGTCTCGGTTGGGCTGGGTCTTACCCAGGGGTGAGGAGTCTGGTACTCTGCATTTCACACAAAACTTAACCCTAGAAAAAGACTGCGATTACAGACTTTAATCCCAGTTTCTGGTTTTAAGAATCTGCCTGCACACACTTCTCAGTTTTGCTCTGTCTTCCTTCCCCTGTGCTTTTGCAAGACATGAAGTTGTCAACATTAACCTTCGAAGCAAGCCTGACTGGTACTACACAAAACACCCTTTTGGCCAAATTCCTGTCCTGGAGAACAGCCAGTGCCAGCTGGTCTACGAGTCGGTCATCACTTGTGAGTACCTGGATGACACGTACCCAGGAAGAAAGCTGTTTCCGTATGACACTTACGAACGGGCACGCCAGAAGATGCTACTGGAGCTGTTTTGTAAGGTATGTTCCACTTACTACTTAGTTGGCTTACACTCGGCTCTGCTCTGTGTGCCTTTCCCAGGCTTCAACCCCCTGTAGAGACAAGCCATGGGTGCACCCTGAAGTGGAACTGACCTAGAGGACGGCCACTGAGGGCAAAGACTGCTAGGTGCCTTTCCACTCGCTGGGCAGGCCTAGCAGGTGTCGTTACGACGTGACAATGGCTGTATGACTTGAGATCGTGATGCTGAAAGGACTGAAAACTGGTGATCCTTAAAAGGAATATTTCCCAGACTTCACGGCAAAAAATACTGGAAGGGGATTGGCCCTAGTGGGACAAGAGTGCCAGCACTTGTGCAAAGAAAGGAGAGGTGGCAGCTATTGATAATGAAAGAAAAGGCCATACAGCAATCTGTAGTTCAGAAGAAAAGAAATGAAATAACCCCATGATGTGAAAAGCGAACTTATACTGAGGACGTAGGATGTGCTGGACACGGCCTACTGTATAGAGGCCAACCTGTTTCACACCTGCCTGCCCTCAGAGGCCAGGACGGTTCCTGTTCCCGTTTTCAGATGCAGACACTGAGGCTTAGGGGTTCAGTGTGCTGCCTAGGAACGCACGGCTTGGGAGCAGCAGCCCTGCAGCACCTGCTAAGTGCCTGTGACCAGGATGCTGCGAGGGGCAGGTTCCCCCAGGGGTCGTCTGGAGCCAGCACAGGGAGCTGGGGTGTCTGCGGGGAGCTGGCCTGTGATGCTGGAGTCAGGAAACGGTGCTGCAGCTTTCGGCAGGCCGGGTGGGAACTTGGGAGTCCGCAGGCTCCTCCTCTAAGAACCGTGTCCCCTGATCAGGTCCCACATTTGACCAAGGAGTGTCTGGTGGCGCTGAGATGTGGGAGAGAGTGCACTGACCTGAAGGCGTCTCTGCGCCAGGAGTTCTCCAACCTGGAAGAGGTACCAGGGGGACCCCGTCCTGTCCTGAGGCACCGAGGAGCTGTGTGGCCTTCCTGTTCCTCCCCTGCATGGCAGATGCCTCTAGCCTGCTTTCTGGAGGACACACAGCGAGTTCCTCTTTCCTGGCATCCTTGTTGTCACCTTTCCTGAAGGTCTTGCCTGTGTCTGCCCAGAGGCCAGCGTATTGGTTAATTGGTTAGGATTGCACTTCGTGCCAGTGGGCCCTGACTACTGTCCATTTAGCTTATGTGGGTGAGTTCTCTCACACTAAGTAGCTAGAGGCAGGTAATTCTTGAAGGTTTCCTCACGAAGTTACCAGGAATGTGGTTCTTCCTCCCTTTAGGTTCTGTTGACGACAGTGTGAGGTTTTCCTTCTCAAAATGACAAGATAGTTGCCAGAGCTGTTGCCATTGCATCCCAGTTCCAGGCTCCGGAAAGAACAGAATTAAATGGCTATGCCCCTTTCAGGAACTTTCCCCCAATCCAAAGACAGCTCAGACCTCATTAGCCAGAATTTAGTTGTATGCAGAGAAGCTGGGCATTTGTCTTTAGTTGAGACATCCTGAATAAGATCAGGTTCTGTAACTAAGGGAGAAGAAAAGCGGGTGTGGGTTGACCAGGACCAATCTCTGCAAAGCTTCTCATAGCAGGGTGGGGGCAGACCTCACATTGGCTGTACAGATTCCAGAAGCTTGGGCAGGAAGAGGCCTGCCAGATGGGTCCAGATCCAAGCCAGTGCTCCCTGCCACTGCAGTGTCTAACCCAACAGCTAACGGGAGCGTATAAAAAAGAAGTTTGAAACTTGTGAGTAGAGGATCATGAAGATCTTTTGTGAAAACGTCAGCTGAACCGATCCCATTATGCCTGGCTACCTTCTCACAATTAAATAATTGCTGGGCTGGGAAAAAGAGCCAAGGAAAATTGGAAGACATTTTGATGGCGCTCCCTCCTCCTCTGCATGCAGAGGATGGGTGAACTTTGTAAATTACAGAGTGGTAAATGTGTAGAGTTATAGAGGAGCAGCTGCCCTTCAGCTGGGGTTCTTTTCCAGGCTAGTGGACAGGACTCTGTGTTATGTCACAGGTCCTGTGCCTGCACCACCTCCCTGGGCTTTCCGGCAGCCTCCCTGGGCCAGCTCTGAACCACGCACTAGGAATACAAAGACCAAAGGCCTTCGGGATACCCAGAGCCCAGGGAGGACATGGGCTGTCACGTTCACTTAAAACCTTGGAGACCTGTGAGAGAGGGGTGTGGGGATGGGTGACACCTTGGTGACTCCTCAAGGATGAGTCAGAGGGCACGGGGCGGGCCGAGTTAAGCCAGCGGCTCTCACTGGGGCCGAGGAGTTTGCCCCAGTGGCTGGGTCTCTGGGCATCAGTGCAGACTCTGGGAGGAGTGGCTTTCCTGCATCTTCAGGTGGTCATCCAGGAAGGGTGTGAGGGTGCACGCGAGGGCTGGAGAGGGCCCGACGGAGATCTGAAAGGACTGAGATGAGGTGGAAGCTGGGCAGGGGTCAGAGTTATGAGGTTGGCTTTCACGTTCGAGGTCAGGAAAGGCCATGTTTTCGCTGAGAGAGAGTTGGAAGATGGGTGGACTTTGTTCCTTTGAGGTGCTCACGGGGTATTTAGGTGGGGCAAAGTTTGGGGAGTATTTTGTAGGTTGTCCGAGAGCTTTGGGTGGTTTTACTGGCTGGGAGCATGAACTAGAAAGAGGAGGACTATAATCACTAGGGTGATGATAAAAGTCTAACACTCAACTCTCTCTGAAAAAAGGTGGGGGGAATCCCAATTGGCGTTTGCTGTTTTCAGGGGATAAGGCCTCCCACCAAAGTGGAGTTTAAGGTGCTGTCTCCAGTCAGAGTTGGGGAGCAGTGTGAGCTCCAGCATGTCATTGAGTGACACGTCTCACTTTACCTGTAGTGACTGAGCCCCAGGAATGTTATTAAACAGCCTCCATCTCAGCACGGTTCTCTGATGCTATTTAAGGACCTCTGAGTGAGTATTCAGTATTGTCCCAAGAGGCTTGAATGTGGGTTTTGTCCCATACAATGTTACCCAGGATATTAGCTATGAACTAATATCAGAATCTGAATCCATGACACTGGTCTTGAATTATTTAACGTGTTCCTCTAAGTACCAATCTGTTTACTCTGAGAGAGTCTAGAGACACTGAAATTTTAAAAATAATTCTAACAAAGACAATCCCCTGAGTTATATAACTCTTTCATGTGGTTTTGTACAGTCAGCATTTTGTTTGAGCTATTAAATATCCATGGTCTTTCTCAGTGAAATAGGACAAGATTTTTTGTTTGTTTTGTTACAGGGTCTCACTGTGTAGCTTCTTCCCCCCAACCCCCAGTATCAGGAATTGAACTCAGGCAGGCACTGTGCCACTGAGCTATGTCCCTGGCCCCTCACTGAGTAGTTTAGACTGGTCTGGAACTCACGATGGAGCCCAGGCTGGCCTCAAACTTGCAACAATCCTCCTGCCTCAGCTTCCCAAGTGTTGGGATTATAGGCATGTGCCACCGCACCTAGCCTAAAACCAAGATTTCAATGTGCAATCTGTCATGTTATCCTACAGCAAAACGCTCAGTTTATTGTTTTGCAGTTTTAAACCCTGATATTTTATCCTGGAATAAGTGCCCTTTCTAACTTTAAAATTTCTTTTTTAAAGTCTAGTTTCACCTGGGCAGGGTGACACACATCTGTACTCTTAACATTTTGGGAGGTTGAGGAAGGCACAGAGGATCACAGGTTCAAGTCCAGCCTGGGCAACTTAGTGACTTAGCCAGAGCCCTTCTAAAAAATAAAAGACATGTAATAAAATGTATATAATGCCTGTAAAAATAATTATAAATGTATAATAAAATCTGTTTAACAAATAAAAATTAGCTCAGTGCAGAGCACTGAGATCAGTCCCAGTACTACCAAAAAGGTCCAGTTTCATTAAAATTGAAGATTTATTGTTATACAGCCATATTTTCTATAATACTTTTACACTTTTTGGGATATATTACTGCTGCCTTTATTATGGAACCAACAGCCCAGCCTGTTCTTTACTTCACGCTCTGAATGCTGGCATGATTTTTAAAACTAGTGGGATGCCCTAGTCTAGCCACACTTTAAATCTGTCTTCAAATAGATTTTACAGCTTTTCTTGAGTCATTAATCTAAAACAGCACACATTTTTAGCTTTCTCCTTTTCTAATGGTATTATTGACTTTTTCATTACAAAATAGCACTTGAACCAGGCTTCAGTTTATGTTTGTGGGTGTCAGTGTAGCAGGACCTTTCAGGGGACTCCTTCAGTGACTTCAGTGAAATGTCTTCGTCATGAAAGCGTACTCAAGTCCAGGGCCATGAGAGGCAGGCTCAGCCCGAGCTCCGCCGTGCTCTGGACGTTTGCTCCTGCACCTGCACAGTGGCTGTGTTCTGCATCTGCTTTTCTTCTGGGTGTTCTCGACCTGCTCTGGGGTGCTTCCCTCGGGCAGAGTTTCCCACATTGTAGGTCTGATCACCTGCCCGACACGGCGGCGGCTTTCACGCAGTGGACTTGGCTGAAGTACTGTGCGTCCCTCGGGAACATCTGTGTTAAATACTCTCCGGATTCTACATCTCACCCATAATCCTAATGCTCGCTGTTTGGTTGTCCGGGCTGGCCTCGACCCCATGGGCTCAAACAGATCCTTGTTATAAATTAAGTCAAGCACAGTCTTTAATCTGCCTGTTCTTCTCTCTAAAAAAAGACATCTTGGTCCATTAGATATATTGTCCTGGGTAAGTTGTAATTACTGTTGTTGCTTTTTAATTTATATTAATTTCCGTGATATTGTTTACAAGATAGGAAGGAAAGAGAGTTTATACCTGGCTAATCTTCACTGGAAATAACTTTTTCTTTATATAACATAACCTATCTACAAGCTAAATTTATTTTCTGTCAACTAAGTTGCAATGTCTATAAACTACATTTATTTGTTACTGCTATTTTTTGTAACAGCTTCATTGAGACATAATTCATATATCATAAAATTCCATTTTTCAAGCATAGGATCCAGTGGTTTTAATGCATTCATGGAGTTGTTTAACCATTGTCATTATTTAATTTCAGAACACTTTTGTCGTACCCCGGAGAAACTCCTTTTAATAGTTAACACCCATTTCTTCCTACCCCTCTTAGACCTTGGCAACCACTCATCTGTCTCTGTGGATACATTTATTTTAGGCAGTGCCTATAAATGGAATTATACTATGTGTAGCCTTTCATGAGCTCCTTTAGCTTACCATAATGTATTTAAGCTTTATCTTTCCTTCCTTTTGGTTGCTAAATAATATTCCATTGTGGCTATACCTCATGTCATCTATTCATTATTGATGGCGACTTGGGTTGTTTCCACTTGGGGGATGAGTGTCGCTGTGGTGAATACTGTCTTTGTGTTCTAGTGTAGCCATGTGCTGTCAGTTCTTGGATTTCTAGCTCATCCCATTGTGTCCTCAGGCCGGTGCCTCGGTTGTAACTGTTGTTCTTTCCCGTGGGGGCACTGGTTGTCCCTGACTCATCTTGGCTGGCTGAGGGTTTTAGTGCTGCTGCTAGCCTGGTAACAAGTGCACCATCCAATCCAGACAGCTGCCCTCTAGGTAGCTAAGACTTGCTCATCTTTAAAAACAGCCTTCTGCTATACCCTCTCCCAGCATGTAAACATTCCAATAGTCAGTCCACTGTTCTCCAGTCGCAAATGAATGCTATTTTTGTTTTCTGTCTGTTTCCATTTTATATATATATATTTATGTAGTCGAAATTATGCCACATGTAGAATTTGGCTATCATATTCCATAAGGATTTTTTTCTCGTATTTTTATAAACTCTGTAAGTGCATTATTTTGTGCTGAGAAAAAGTAGAAATCAAAATATTCATTAGATAACCAAATTATACTCATTCTGTGCCATTCTGTGGAGTGGTTAAAAATGAATGTAATAGATCCACATGTACTGACATGAAAAGATTGCTTGGAAATACATGAATTACACAGTAACAGCTAGCAGCATCCCATTTTAGCAGAAGAAAACAAAACCTTACAACTGTACGTGACAAATGCCTAGAAAAATGTCTGGAGAGAATTCAGGCTCCTCACAGCTGGGACAGGAAAGAAAAGTGGTCACGTTGGGGTGGGGAGGGAAGGATTTTACACTGTTTTCCATGTTTGAATCTTTTTTAAAAATGAGAATGTATTTCTGTAATACAGGTGTACTTTTTAAAAATAAAATCATTTTTTTCTATTTTCTCTCTCCTTCTTTCCCCCCACCTCCCTTTCTGTCTCTTCTTCTCTTTCTGGCCCTCCCTCTCCCTCTCCCTCTTTCTTGCACTGGGGATTGAACCCAGAGCCTTTGCTCTGAGCTGACATGCCCAGCCCAATTTTCTTTCTTTCTTTTTTCTTTTTTTTTTTTTTTTTTTTTTTTT
>NW_022900920.1:30662159-30691825 GCF_012274545.1 Fukomys damarensis | reverse complement strand
TTTTTTTTTTTTTTTTTTAATTTTGAGACAGGGTCTTGCTAAGTTGCTAAATTTCCCAGGCCGGACTTGAACCTGCGGTCCTGCAGCTCCAGTTTCCCAGCGTGCAGGGATTACAGGCGTGTGCCAGGGCACCCAGCTGGAAACACAAACCACCTTTAGTGTCCGCCTAATTTGCTACACATGCAACCATGAAGCTGTTTGGGTAGCACACTGGCTTGGGGGTGCTTGGGTTGTTTCTTAGAAATGATGCTGCAGGGAACAGCAGCTTTTGGCGTAAAACCATTTCTTCCTGTCCGTGGCCAGGCTCTCAGGAATGGCATTCCCAGTTCCAAGGGTCAGAACGCTTTGGGGTCTGTGCTGTGCGTTACTAAATTGCTTTCCCAAAGGCTTCTCGTGCGTATGCCCCGCCCGGCAGTGTGAATGTGTCCTTTGCACTGTCTCTTTTTGATAGTTCATTCAAAAAGATACTTGCTTGTTCTAGAGAAATAAACAATGGACAGCTTCTCCTTGCTGATTTAATTGTTTTTGGTCATGCTGGGGATCGAACCCAGGGCCTCACACACGCTGGGCAAATGCTCAGTCACTGCACCATCTCTGGCTTGTGTTTGGTTGCTATTGAAGTCTGAGGCTCCCCCAAAGTACTGTATGCCATCTCTGTGTTTGGTCTTTCGCCGGTCTGCCTCCCAGGGCCTTACTGATTTTCCCCAATGATTTCTAAATGTTCCTTTTTTTTGGTACCAGGGATCAAACTCGGGACCTTCTGCTTGTGAGGCAGGCAGTGGAACCACTGAGCTAAATCCCCAGACCTATAAATGTTCTTTTTAAAGAGTTCTGCATGTATAAAATCTACTTGACATTTTTTTTTCATTTTAAATTTTAATTTAGCTCATCTCTTTTGTGGATGAAGTGTGACATTTAAAAATACCGTGCTGGCCGCCTTTGCCATTGTGCCTCCTTCTGCTGCTTTTATGCGTAAGGCGTCCTCTCCCTCTTCAGACACGTGGTCAGTATTCATTCCCATTCACATCCACCGCCCACCACCACGGAGAACTGACGGGCTGAGCTTTACCAGACTCCCTACAACTAAGTTTGGAGCAAAAGAATCAAGCCCACTGAAAGTGAGCCCCCGCAGCAAGTTTGGCGACCCTTTACTCCTCACATGCTCACAGGCTGCGTTCTGCATCCTCACGGGACGCCTGGGTCAGAGGGACCTGCAGAGGGAGGGCCCGATCTGCCACCGACCCCTCTTGCTAAGCCTCCTTCCTACAGGAGAAGCGGTTCCTCCTGCCGGGAGGACTCTGCTTACCTCATGCTCAGACCTGAAACCTGAAACCGTGACCACCTCTCAGAATTTTTGAACTCCGAAGCAGCCCTTCCTGGAGCTGAGTACTTTGTGGCAGCTTGTATTCTACTGCTTGGGCGCGGCTGGCTTTGTGTCTTGGGGTGAGGTGGGAGCTTGCTCCCTAATAATTATTTCCAACAAGAAAAAGCATTGTCTTCTCCCTCCGGGGAGCACTGCAGTGCTTCTGGGAGCCACCGTCTGCTTCGGGCTTGGAGGCCCTCATTTCAAGGCCAATGGGAAGGGCAGGCGTCGGCTTCAAGGTGTGAAGCCCGAGTACTAAGGCTGAACCTGAGAGCTCAAGATCTTAGGCTGGATTTTTTTTTTGAACCCCGGCTTTAAAGAAGTCTAGGGTTCTATTTATGACTTTGTTTTTCAAGAACTTGATAGATTAATTTTTCCTCTTAAATCTGGAAGGAGCCACCACCACTGCGCCTCACCACTATTGGCCACCAGGGGGAGCCCTGCGTGCTTCTTCCTTCTTTACACATTTGTGCCAATCTCAAGGTGCCACTGTCTCCTCTGGTCTCTCTGTGAATGTTGGAGAGGCTTGGCAGACAACAGGGGCCTTTCCAGCCAGGCTTTGCTGGTGTGGGGTGATGGGACTAGTGTACCTTCATCATATCAAACGATTTCTCTTATTGGCAGTGCTCCCTAGTTAACCCTCAGCCTTATTTTTTAGGGATGTTGAGAACAGAACATTTAAAAATAGAATTTTCTAATATTCTAGGACATCAAATGCCTTTTCACAAAATATCTCCCTCTGGAATCTGGCATTTGAAATAGAAAGCAATTTTGCCTGGGTGCCAGGTTTGCGTGCGAGGAGCTGTTCTGCCCGGAGCCCTTGAGACCGAACCGTGGCCCTCAGGGAGGCTCAGACAGGAGCTGCCTGCGGTCTGGGATGTGGATAAAGGCACAGCGCTTTGTGCCGTTTGCAGGGAGGTGGCTTTTCTGCAGGGATTTTCAGACCTGGTGAAGAAAGACTGTCTGGGGCAGTGAGCTGCAATCCACAATAGCAGGATTGAGAACTCTGGGTGGTTGCACCGTGGGGTCCCAAGTCCCCAGCGGCTCTGAGAGCATCTGGGGGCTGTGTCTAGCTGTGTGGGGCTGTGAAGGAGTCAGCCTCATTCACCCACGTCCTCATGCTGACCTCTTACTGCACTTGAGAGGTGTGCCACAGCGTACTTTACGGCGTGGGTGCTGACATTGATCGTTTCTGTAACATCACATATATTTAAAGCTGTGCACCTACTGTGAATAAGGGGAAAGTTTTAGAAATATATGTAAGCAAGTGTTACTAAGTAGTCACTCCTTTTCAAAATCATCCCCTCACGGAAGGACTGACTCACCATGGGTCCCCTAAGTGTCTGCGGCTGACCTGCCTGGACAAGGACTTTCGCTTTTTTGGCAGTTTGTTTTAGAAAGCAGAATTGAAGAGTAGGTGAGAAAGTGACTCCGCAGAGGAACTGGACCTAGTAAAGACGAAAGGAGGGTGGAGAGCAGAGTTGAAGTACTTGAGTCTGGGAAATGCAGCTTGGGCTATGGTGGAAAGTTACAACTGCTTTGTCAGGGACTCTCAGGAACTCCCAAGCTCTGTAAAGCAGGAGTTGCACCGATGTTCCAGGGCCACCAGTTTAGATTTGCTTCTCGTTTGTGCCATGACATCCAGTAAGGAGCCTCAGATGTACATTTCAACGTCAGTGATTATGATCTATTCCTGAACACGCAGGACGTTTAGGGCCTGCTGCAACCTGGAGACATGGAATTATTTGCCCCTTTCCTCTCCAAGCCAGATCTTATTTATATGTGATTAAAACAGCCTCTGTAGCCAGGCATGGTGGCACACTCTCTAATCCCAGCATTCAGGAGGCTGAGGCAGGAGGGTCACCATGAGTTGGAGGCCAGCCAGGGTCACACAGTGAGTTTAAACAAACAAACAAAAAAAGCAGCCTCTGTGCTAAGTTTTCATTGTTCATATTTTCTATCTTGGTGCTGTTCTGTTAACTGCTGCGTGCGTGCGCGCTATGGAGGCTTGGCCCGGAGGCCTCACACACTGGGCCAGCAGTGCTTCCCTGAGCTGCATCCCACTGCTCTCTGCCTAGTTACTCTCTCATCACTTGCGACGCGATCTCTGACGCTCAAAACTGTGAGCAGGAGAGGCCTATTCTGGCTTGCAGTCTGCAGAGGCTTCAGCGGGGCCCTGGGGTCTGCTCAGCCATGGCAGACAGGAAGCAGAGGAGATGAGGGTGGGAACCGCTCCCCTCCAACCCGGCCTCACCTCTCAGCCGAACTCCAGTGGACTGACCGACTGAGCGCCAACTCCCCCATGATGCAGTCCCGCCCAGACGCCCCACCTCAGAGTGCATGAGGCTTTGGGGTCGTCTACATGTAAACCATAGCACCCTCTTAGCTTTTTTAAAACAAGGGTCGCCAACATTTTTCAGCCTTACAAGACAACGATGATCGTGGGGACTCCCTCCATACCGCACTGGAAATAGAAGGATTAACTTCCAGGCAGCAAAGCCTGCCTTCCTTCCGGGTGGTGGCTGGACTTCAGTGGGAAGAACTGACTTCCGGTGGATGTAGCCTTCCGGAGGCTGCCCTTGCTTGTCACGTGACCCGTCACGTGACCCGCACTCCCTGGGCGGTGGGGCTGCCCGTTCCTCCTAGCGCTCTGCCACCGTCTCTGGGACAGGAGTGAACATCACCACCACTCAGCAGACCAGGACACCGAGGCCTGGAGCAGGGGAGGCAGGCTGCCCGGGCTTCATCAGAGTCAGAGCCCGCAGAGAACCGGGCTGCTGGCCACACAGCACCCTCCTCCCTCGGGCCAAGACCACAGAGTCCCCTGCCACTGTCATTCCCACCTGGCTCTCGGTAACCTCTGCCCCTCACGAGAGCCTCAGCTTCTCAAAGTGCCTCGCCAGCCAAACGTTTGGGGGGAAGCGTCTGGCGGGCTATGAATTAGAGACTGAGGTGAGCACTTTGCTTGATTTAACTAGGAAATTGGCACTTTCTGGGAAGCCTGGCCCAGCAATAACCCTACCAAGCACTTCTGCTTTTTTTAAAAAAAAATTCAGACCTTTCTTTCGGCTGTCTTTGGCTGGGTGTCTGCTGAGACTTTATGTGTTTTCTTTACAGTCCATGGAAATGGGTTGATTTGTCCCCAATGAGAAAAAGAAATTGTACTTTGACGTAAAAAGTTGATACTGTTGAGTGGGTAACAAATGCGAAATGCAACGAACTCAAAGAAGGAAGCTTGGTGAAGACAGTTAGGGCAGGAGGGGGCTCACTACGGCACAGCCCTGACTGCTGTGGAGGCTGCAGCTTCCCCTTTATTGTAGAAGGAGAACACTCAGGGCAGTGGGGGCCGCAGCACAGCGACTGGGGATCTGAGTGCTGGCCTCGGCGTCAGCCCGAAGCTCCTCAACCAGGAAGGGGCAGCACTGGCCACAGCGAGTAAGGCACTGCCCCCCTCTGCCAGCGCCAGAACATGTGTGGAGCATGCGCGGAGCACTCCCTGTAAGGAGGTGGCAGAAACTTCAGGGGAGGGGGAGAAGCAGTCTGCTAAAAACAGGACAAATCGAAGCCTTCATCCTGCCTCTCCGGGATTTAATCCAGTATTTGTATTTCGTATCTCTATAAATGCGTCTCAGGTATGTGCATTAACTTGCTCTTTTCCTGTTTGCGATTCTAGATCCTTAGCTATCAGAACACCACCTTCTTTGGCGGAGACCACGTAACCATGGTCGATTACCTCTTCTGGCCCTGGTTCGAGCGGCTGGATGTGTATGGCATCGCTGAGTAAGTTGGAACTGCACAGAGTGACAGTGACTCAAACCGTCTGTGTGCTTAGCCACCTAGAACACGTCTCAGGGTGAATGTGGAATGAACTGGAACCAGGTGTTTAGGCCACCGGTGTGTACTTTCTGCTCAAGACGCCTGGGCTTGTCCCGCATTGAGCAGACTCCCTGGGACCTGCACTCCTGTGACCCGACCCTGTGGACAAAGCTCCCAGCTCCTCAGCTGTGTCCTCCCCGGCCCCCGCACGCAGGCTCTCTCTGGTTCTGCTGTGCCACTCGGCGACCCAATACCGAGTCCAGCGTCACTTTCTTCAGGTGTATTCTCCCAGAACACCCTTAAAAAAAGACTTTAAAAATCATATATCTTGCTTGGAGGTACAAACAAAATGGCAGCCACACACCATGGAAAGGACTGGACAGTTAAAGCAGATGAAGTGGCCGTGTAGGGTCCTGGGCAGGTGTCTTAGTGACTTCCCTCCTTGCTGGACAAAACACTGCAAGACACCTGCAAGTTAAAAGACGAAAGGTTTATTTTAGTTCCCAGTCTTACAGGGCTTTAGGTCCCTAATTGGCTGGTTCGCAGGCAGGGCAGCGTGGCAGAGGAGAAGGACCTTCATGTCATGGTGACGGTGACAAAGGACAGAGAATGCCCCTCAGCCACCTCCTCAGTCCAGGCTTCCCCTCCTAGCCTCACAGGAGCTTTGGACTCACAAGTGGCCTAATCCACCTTGAGTGTCACACCCCATGTCCAATCACAACCCCAGAGCCCCGCCTATGAGTGGGTGAAGCTTTAGGGGACGTCTAGGCACAAACCAGACCCCACCGGACAGAGCTTTGTTACCTCAGCTCAGAGGAGAGGACGGAGGCCTGCTGAGCCTGCACTAATCCCAGCTGGCCGCAGGGGTGCGGGACATTCCTGGCATTTGGAAATTGGCTCTGCAGCTCAGATGTAATATATGTGGGGCTTTAAGTCTTTCAAACATGTCATTTACAAGAGCCTGTTCCTCCAAAGTGAGAGCACCAAGGTAGGCTGGGTGGTGGGCTTAGCAGGCTGCTCTGCAGGCCCTGCGCCTAACTCCCTTCAGAAGGGTCCTCGGCCCCACTATTTCAAGGTATCCTGACTTTCATCCACTGAAAATACATTTTGGAAACTACTTGTCTTTGTCAAACCCCTGAAGTAGAACCTGTGGGGGACCCTTTGCCTCCGAGGGCTGCGTGTCGGTCAGCAGTGAAGCGCAGACACCTTATTTCCCCGAGGCCTGCGTCCGTAGGAGTGTCACCTCTGCATCAGGACACAGACGGCGGCTCCCAAACAGGCCTTTCCTCCATAGTGACCATGACACTATTCTCAGACATGCCCATTTTTAGCTTTTGCCAGTCTGAAAGGCAAGGTCCACCCCTTTTCCTAGGGCCTTGGGGTGAGTGGTGCTGACCTCTGACCCCTGACCCCACCTTCTGTCTTGCAGCTGTGTAGACCACACCCCGAAGCTGCAGCTCTGGACGGCAGCCATGAAGCGGGACCCCACAGTCTGCGCACTGCTCATAGATAAGCAGATTTTTCTGGGCTTCTTGAATCTCTATTTCCAGGACAGCCCCAATGCCTTTGATTTTGGGCTTATTTGCTGAGTCTCCTGGTCCCTGCTCAGCCATCCAGGCTTCCCAGCATGTTATGGTTCTGCCTGCATTAGAGATCATCTTAGTGACGGTCAGTTTGTCTCTGTTGCTTTTCTTTGAGGTTCTTAAAAACAAACCCCCAAAATGTGCTGTTTCTGGTAGTCCTTTACTTGTCAGATGCCTCCAGCCCATGGGGTCTTGTTTTGGGAGCCCTCCTGCTCCTTCTTCTGCCTTTGGCCCAGTTCCACCTCCAGGTTACTGGTGATGGTGACAGGCTGGTGTGGGGCGCCAGTCCTGCCTAGCAGGAGCATCTGTCACTCCAGATAGCACTCCTCAAGAACCTCCTGGAGGAGAGGAAAACGTGCGAAGAGGTAGGGGGAGACCCCTGGTCCTCCAGGCGAGTGACCACGCTCTGTGTGGGTGGGCAGGAGCGTCATTCCCAGCCAGACTTTGGCCAGGGCCCGGGAGACACTGAGGGCCTTGTGACTGGAAAGAATTCTAAAGCAGGAAATGAAACACCCGTGTATCACCCTGGACTAACTACGTCAGAACTGCACCGGTACTGCCAGCACTCAGGATATCTCACAAAACAAACGTTCTGTCACCGGCATCCTGCCTTGAAAAGTCCCCGGCAAGGTCACTGCTGGATTCACATCGCATCTTCTTTCTGTCCATCCCACAGAAGCCTGCTGGGTACTAAACACCGGGCTGATGGGGATGGGGGTGACAAAGACGTGGCCCTTTCTCCCTGGGAGCACCTCAGTGTTTCCTCGCCCTGGTTGTGAGCTGCTTGTCTGGTGACAGTGCCTGGCCTGGCTCTGATGTGGCCCCTCTGTGAGCTTGACTGGGGAGAGGTGGACCCTGAAGACAGCAAGACAAGGGACAGCCAAGCAGGATGGCTGGTGCACGGCAGCTTCCCCGCCTCCCCCAGAGGCTTGTGTCTTGTGATCAGCCTGTGGCGATTTTGGCTCTCTTCTCCCTGAGTTTTCCCAGCCCCTCAGCTCTGTGGAGGCCAAGCAGCAGCACACGTGGTGTTTTGCCTGTCTGTGTGCCCTGCTTCTGTCTCTAGCGCAGCCTGCCCAGCCTCCTCTCTCCCATCTCTGCCAGGCCCTCCTGCCCACTGTGTCCTCTGTGTTGTGCCCTGTGTAGTTACCAGGTGCTCCTCCCTGCCAGCTGGACAGAAACAAGCTGTGTGGTGAGGGGACCTGGCAGGAGAGACGCCATGTGCCAGGCTGGCTGCAGCACCCTCTGCTCTGGATGTGCAGTCCCGTTGCCATGGCACCTGAGCGATGCGGAGTGAATGGCGGAGTCCTGGGATCCGTGGTGGAGAGAGGGGCCCACCTCTGGTGCCTGTCCTAGGACTTAACTTTACAGCTTTAAAACCTGTGTGCTCGCCAGTGTTTGGTGCAGGACCCAAACTGCTGTGGACGACACAGAAAAGGGCATCTCTGGGTCCCGGAAATAAAAGCATTCTCTTCTTCTGGGGCTCCTTGTGCTTATCTAGAAATAAGAAAGGGGGGGTGGAGAAGTGCTCACGGAGAGAGTACAGGATGGTGGTCCAGGGCCCAGTGTGGGGTCTACAGGCCACGTGGGCAGTGTGTCCTCCACAGGCTGCCAGGGTCCTGGTCACTTGCACTGCTGTCACTTCCTCCTCGCTCTTTTTGTTTTTTGGTACTGGTTAATGAGCCCCGGGCCTTTGCACTGAGCTACGCTTCTAGCCCTTTCTTATTTTTTATTTTATTTTATTTACTTATTATTTTGCAGTACCGGGATTGAACTCGGGACCTCGCACTTGCGAGGCAGGCGCGGCACCACCGAACTAAATCCCCAAGCCCATATTTTTATTTTTAGACAGTCTCACCAAGTCACCAAGTTGCCCAGGCTGGGCTTGAGTTTGTGATCCTCCTACTTTAGCCTCCTAGGGTGCTGGGATTAGACCACCATGCCCAGCTCACCTCTGAACGTCTTTATGCTGCCTGCCTGACCCACAGAGGAAATTGTCCCTGATTTCTGCATGGATCTAGAACTCAACCTATAGGAAAGAAAAACATTTAAATAATGCTCCACAAAGAGCTTTCACTGGGAGCCTGGGGGCAGAAATAATACCACTGGTTAAAAAGTACACAAATATAAAACAGGAAACCTGCTCTGATCTTACGTCTCCAAGACAACCACTTTGAACACAGGTGTTAGAAGCTTGAGGCTGAGGGCAGGAGCTGTATCTCCTGCAGACTGAAAAAGGAAGAATGAGTTGAAACCACAGTGTTTCAGACCTCACCGTCATAGAGCACGTTAGCATCAGTGGCAGGGGTTGTGCGGCCTCCTCTGAGGCTCTGAACTGGAGCCCAGCTGGCTGAGTCTGGTTCTGTCCGGATGGGGGAGGTGGGAGGTATCTGTGACTGGGACGGTGGTGGTGGCAGGGACGGTGACTGGGTGTTCCCGAAACCCCTTCTGGTTCTCCCATTCTCTGACCTCCGCCAACAGAAGTGGCTTTGAGAGGTACAGGGGACTGGGTGTATACTGTCAGTCATAGGCCAGAGCTCCCCTTCAGGGCTGCAGGCTGCCTGCTGGGGCTGCCTTGGCAGTGGCCTCTCCCTTGCTTTCTCTTTCAGCTGCATCCTTTGTCAGTCACGGCTCCTTGATGGAGGGGACTGGGCTGCTCGGTGGGGAGAGCCAGGATACACTCTGCCGAGGTTTGACCAGTCTGCTTTGATTTCTTATCAGAACTCTATTTTGTTTCCCTATTGGGGGTCGACCCCAGGGCCATCATGCTGAACAATGTCCCCAGCCATCTATTTTTGTTTTTTGAGACAGGGTCTCGATAAGTTATTAAGTCGCCCAGGCTGAGCTCCAACTTGCAATCCTCCTGTCTCAGCCTCCTGAGTGCTGGGATCACAAGGTTGTCTCCCCATGCCTGGCTACATATAATTGTTCACAACCTTGAGGCAAGCCCTAATTGCTCCCATTTTACAGATGAACAAACTGAGGCTCCAGGGTGGCGTCACTTACACAGATGTCACGTGGGTGGTAATGGGCAGAGCTGGAATTTGGGGAGGCACAGACTCCAGAGCCTGCTGGTCCCTTCCAGGAGCAGGTGAGCAGAGGGGCTGTGGGGGCTGGGAATGCAGCCCAGGGTGGCTGGTGAGGGAAACAGGAAGTAGATCTTTGCTTTCTATTTCTATTTTAAATAAAGTTGCCCAAGAGAAACCAAAAATATCACTAATGGTTTTAAAGAAACAAATGGAACCAAACTCCTGCTGTCTCCATACTGGTCTTGGAAATATCACTCTGAACTTTTAAAACCTCTCTTCCCATGGAGAAAGAACTGCTTCTGAGGTTACCGCACTCCGTCTGTTGGGTTTTATTTCTGGTTTATTTGTGAGGCTGGAGAGCAGCATTAGAGGGATAGCCAACGCTACTTGTACCTAGAAAGCAAGGCTCACCCTGCACAGGAGGAAGTAGACCAGCCCAGGATCAGTACAAGTGCTGGGGAGACAGAACAGTGGGGGACTGGGGATTCTGAGGGAGGTGTTTCCCATTTCTGCGAGTATAAGAGAAAGACTGACGGCTCAAACGCAAAGCTCCAAAGCTCACCCGGCTGTCCGCACATTCTCCTTGCGCAGGCCTCAGCTGCATAAACTCACTTTCAGCTTCTGCCCCTCATGGTCTCTGGGGTACTCTGCAGAGCCAGCCCCCTGGGGACAGAGTCTGTCTTACACAGGCGCTCTCTACACAGTGCCTGACCCGAGAGTGACCAGGAGGGCGTGGAGCACCTCTGTCCTCAGCACCTGGCCAGATGCCTTTTCCTTACTCTTGAGCCCTGACTGCCTAAACCCTTGCCAGTTTCTCTGATGGGAAGGTGCTTGGTGGCCACTTTACATACAGCATGTTGCTAAGCATGTAGGGACCACCAGGAGAGGAAGGGCTGCTTCAAACAGTCTGTGCTCACAGATGTCTGATGCAGTGTTGTTTGTAACAGGAAAGGAGGGGGACAACTAGAATGCCCCCAGCAGAGGACTGCAGGCCCTCAGCAAGGAAGTGAGCAGCTGTTTTACAGTAAGGCAGAGCCAAATGTCCCCAAGTGACGTCCAAGGACAGTTAGACGGTGTGAAGCCACTTATGTAAAAGCAAAACCAAAAAAGGGGAGACACACACAGAGGTGAGGCATATATACAGAAAAATTCTGGAAGGACATACAAGAAACGTAATTCTCTTCTCTGGGGAGCAGACTCAAGAACTCAGGATCGGGAGCTTTTGTCCTAATTGACTTCTGTCAGTGTTAAATTCTTTTTTTTCATCCCGGCTGTATTGCTTTTATCTTTTATTTTATTATTTTTTTTGGTACTGGGGATTGAACTCAGGTCTTTGCGCTTGCAAGGCAGGCCACCAAACCGCTGAGCTAAATTCCCGGCTGCTTTTATCTTTTAAAACGAGAAACTAGACCAAAGAACACGTGATCTTTAGCTGGTGACGCAAAACCTTAACCCCATGATGCCCTCATCCCTCATCCATGGGGCGGGCAGGGCCAAGGGGGCATCAGAGGAGGGTGCACCGGCCTCCCAGTGCTGTCCCACAGGCAGAGACTAGGTGGGCAGGAGACTGTCCCAGCCCTGGAGGCTGGAGCGACAATTTCCTGGACACTCACGGACTCCCTTGCCACAGCCCTGCTCTGGAGATGCCCACTTCCCTGCAGCACTGACCATGTCCTCAAGGACCCACGGCGCAGCTTGGCTTGGGGTGAATCAAATTCTATCTCACTCAGCAACTGCCACGGGCTCACCAAGTGTTTGTTGTAGGAGTCCAAGCTGGCTTTAGATTCGAATCCCAGGAGTTCTGTGGTTCAGCCCCATTTTACCTTTTCAACCTTATTTTCCACGATTTCTTTGTATATCTCAACTTATGAGGCATGATTAGGAAAAATCTAGTGAATGTTTTAACTGAAAAATATTAAGGCAAAAGACATTATAACGAATCCCCCGCAAGCACCCCCCTTGCTTCAAACACACTCGCCACTCTGAAGCGGATCTGAGTCCTCTTCTGCATCTTCAATTGTGCTGCCAGGGCTGTACCACAGTGCCAAAAACAGATTGAGAACATTTGCTCTCACGCTCATTTTGATTTCAGGGGGAGCCGGAAGTTGCACAGTGCCAGGCCAGGGAGCCATGTAGGCACCGGGCCCGCCTCTGCTGCAAGGCACCCAGCATGCACTGTACTTGTGATCACAGTGGAAGGCGCTTGAGGTCTTCAGAACACTTTACAGCAGCAGGAGCGATGGGGTCTGTGTGTGTGAAGCACAGGGGTGGGGAGCCGGGGGATATTCTGAGGGCAATTAATGGCAGTATCTTTCACTGCTAATAGATTTTTAAAAAAATTGTTCTGTATGTTGATCACACCCTGGTGGCACTGCCTGGCTGGAATCCTGACCACTCCTCACACCGGTGTGATCTCAGACAAGTCACTGAACTCTCAGGGTCCCTTTCCTCATGCAGGAAGCAGAGAAGACAAAGGCACCCACCTAAGTCCAGGCACGAACTTGGAGCCAGCAGCTGGGAGTGACCCAGTGAGAGCCAAGCACAGGGCCCGACCTCTGCTGCTCCCATGCCCCTCGATTCTGGCCGCAGTGCTGTTAGGCAGCGGCCCCTGCTGCCGGGCCTTCCCTTATTGCCTCTGGAACCTGTGGCTCTTGGACTTCCAGGATTACCTGGGCAGCTGTTGCAGTATAGGTCCTGGACCCAATTCCTAGATGGCAAGTTGCCCGGCATGGCCAGGAGCCTGCAGTGATGGGTACCATGGGGTCACGTGGAGAAAGGGTTCTCCTGGTCATGTGGGACCCACTGGCAATGTTTTGGTCTTTCTTATGGTGCTCTTCTCAGGTGAGTGTTGGAAGGTCACCTGGTCTCGGTCTCAGCCGGTTTAGCTTTGTCTTCTAGATGCCCCTTGCACATGGGTCTCCCACAGATGCCTGCGAACTGTGAAGGACCTGCTAGAAGTCCATGCTCCCAGTCTGCTGTGCGCTCGTCCCTGGCGGCAGTGTGGCTGAGCTGAGGCTGGGGCCGAGCTGATGGACTACACAATCCTGCAGGCTCCTTCGGCCTCTCCCAGGGCTAGCTAGCTCCCAATAGTCCTGTAGGAAAAGCAGACCACTGGGTTTTCTTGAAATTTCCATGTGGAAAGGAAGTGGGAGTCTTTCTTCCTTCAACAGGGGTGCTGCCAGCCACTAGGGAAGGCCTTAAAAACAGAGCCCTCCCTGGCCACTCTAGTCTGGATTCTGAGCACACGTAGGTCGAAGGCAGCACCTGGGAATGCCAGCAAGCTCTCCAGGTGGCCTGAACACTGGTGAGAACGAGCCACCGCTGCTAGCTGGCTCCAGGTTCTCGTCCTGGTGCCTCAGCGTGGCACGAAGGAGGAGCTCTGGGGAGACTGTTGTGTGTTCCCCGGAGATCTGGGTCCTCGAGTAGTGGCTTTGGGAGGAGGGTGAACCTGTACTAGGCGGGCCCAGTGCATCGTAAAGAATCAGGCGTTTCCCACGAGACTGGTTAGTTCACACAAGAGGGATGCCATAGAATCTCGGCCCAGCCCCCCAGCTCCACTCCCTGGCTCACGATGGGCCTTGCTCCTACACTAGCTCCTCACAGGATGCAACTATCCACCTCTCTCACCAGAAGCTCAGCGAACAGGCTCCTGTCTGGAACTCTGAGTCTCCAAGACTGAGCTAAACCTCCTTTCTTCTTCAGCAGCCTGCTGTGGGTATTTGTCGGTCAGGAAAAGCTGGCTAACGCAGGGCCTGGAGCTTCTGAAGCTGCAGCGCCCCCCACCCTCCAGCCACAGTAACCTCTTGGCTGAGGGCCCTCTGGAGCTCCCCTTGTCAGGGGCGCAGTGAACACAGCCCCAGAGCCTTCTACAGGGCGAGGGGGTGGATGCCGGCATGGGGAAAACAGGCTGGGGAGAACACGAGTCCTCCAAGGAAGGGGAGATAGCGTCCTTCGGGAAAGGCCCAAGGGCTGACAGGGCCAGGGTTGCCTGTCACAGCACTGGTCTCTTTCAAATTCAGACAGAAAGCATCCTGCTGCTTCCCTGGCCAAGCCAGGTCTGTGCAGATCCACCCTGCTGGAGCTCTGCAGGCATTGCACAGCTACCCAGACAGAAATGCTTCACTGTGTTACTTTTTAAAGTTTCCTCAAAGTGTCAGAATAAAAAGGGAGTGAAAGCTTCCACTTGTCAATAGGAAATCCACCCAGCCCTGTCCCCAGCTCTGCCCTAGGAGCTTCACAGATTTCCTCAAGGTAAAAACAAACAGCACGCCCATCTCTACTCTTTTTGAGAATTCAATTCTTCCTTTAATATAAATAAGGCAGCATGGAACACTGACAGCCATGTTGCTTTCTGCTCCAGATGCAGCTTCGGGCCTCACAGCCTGGCCCTCGTGGAGCTGTCTAATCAGGAATGCAGTTATGTGCCAGCGAATGTCCTCTTGGAAGCAAAGGGGACACCTAGGGAGACCCAGGCCTGGCCTCAGGGCATGGGGGGCTCAATAAATAAGAAAGTGCCCTGCATCGGGAAGTGGACCAGAGGGCAGGGAGCTTGGGAGGGGCATAGGACCTGTCACCGTCTGCAGCCGAGCCTCCCCCTAACCCTGGGTGGACAGCCCACCTTCTGGAGCTTTCTAAATGCCAGGCGAGAGCGTGCCCAGAGTAGGGGAGCAGGCCCTCTTCGGCTCAGCTGGATATGCTGCTGGGGCACATGGCGGGCTTAACATAGGCATGGCCTCATCCCTTCCTCCCGCCCTGTGCAAGAGGAAACCCTAGCGGGCTCCCCAAGGGGGAGGAGGCCTGGAGATGAAGCCACAGGTTCTGGGCCTGCTGAGGGTCTCCAGCCCCCGCTGGAATCTTCAGGTCCAGCCCAGGCAGGCAAGGGCTGTGTGGTAAGCAGGTCCCTGAGCATGAGGAATGGGGGCAATGGCTTAGGCCAGTGGACTGAGCTGGTTTCCACGGCAGCTTCCAAGCCCACCCTGCCCTAGCACAGGACCCTGAGGACAATGCAGATACGGCAGTAGGTCCTTAGGCCTGGGCTTTGCAGCTGTCTCTGAACTGGGCTGGACTGCCAGCTGGGCCTGGGACCCAGGCACTACCCCCTGCCCAGTTACCACGCCTCCTTCCTTAGGTCAGCGTCCACCATCTGCCCATGCCCTCCCCTACCATGCTAATGGCCAGAGACCAGCTGTTGAGAGAACAGAGAAACAAGGGGCTACTGAGCTGGCAGGCACGTAAATGGCACCTAGGATACCTGGGTGAGCACAGTAACGAAGGGGCAGGAGGGAAGGGGGCACCTGAGTGAGAAGAGTGGCCAGCTTTGCTCTCTACCCACAAGCACCCATGAGCCACTCAGGGCTGCGACGACCGGGTCACGTCTCCTAACCGTGTAAGAAGTAGCGACCCCCATGCAACCCCTACTGCTGTGCACCAGGTGCTCACGAGTTGTGAATCCCACGGCTGCCACTATTTGTGCTTTGGCTACCAACAGCTGGGGCCAAGGCCGCCTGGGAATAGGCTGCTGGGTCTTCACACTGGGTCCCCTGCAGCAGCATCTGTGGAGATCTGATGTTGATGGGAGGCACAGATTGGACCTGGGATGCAAATCAGCGCTTCCATTCTCTCCGGCCCAGCATCCGCAGAGAGCTGTCACTGTCGAGGCTGTGTGTGACCCAAAAGCACTCTGTGAAGCACCACTCCTTGAAGTTCCCCAGCTTCCCCTGTAGGGCCATCAGGGAAGCAAGCCATCGTCAGGCGTGGTTCCACCGCTGCAGGCTGCAGGCCCCAGAGGGGCACGTGTGGGACACCTGCCCTCCCTCCTGGGCCCAGATCCCACATGCTCTACAAGGCCACAGTTTTGGGGGGCAGGCCGGCGTGGTCAGAGGGCACGTGGAGGGAGTACTCTCTGATGAGCGTCGGGGCATTCCTAAGCATCTCGTAGAAGGAGTCCAGGGTCTTCTGGTAGAGGCCGCGCTGCAGGACAAAGGGCCGGAAGAGGTTGAGTGGCTCCGCCCTGAGCACCGCCTCCGGAAGTCCCATGGCCTCGGGCACCCTGCGGTTGCCCACGAAGAAGTGATGGAGCTTCTTGTCAAGCAGGCTCTTCTCCAGGAAGTGGAGCAGTTCATGCAGGCGTACGTCCAGCTGCTCGGCCTTCCAGTCGGCAGCCCGCCGCAGGAGCAGGAGGTGCAGCAGGGTGGTCTTCAGGTGGTAGCGGCCCAGCCCGCTGGGGCCCGTCAGGCGGCGCTGCTTGGAGAGCAGGAAGGAGGCTACCTGCAAGCAGCTGAGGTGGCAGGCGCCCTCGGGCAGCGCCTTGGACATCATCCTGAGGAAATGCCGCTCACAGACAGCAAAGGACAGGAGCCAGTCGGTGCTGGAGGCCGGGCCACCCCCAGAGGGCTCCCTGCAGAGTGGGGGTACCAGGTACAGGTCGGAGTCTTCACACTGCACCACGGGTGTCAGATGGAAGGGCACGCACTTCCCCGAGCGGAACCGGATCCTGAGGGACCCTGGGGAGGCCAGCTCTCCGAAGGCCAGGTCAAACTCGTACTTGTGGGCAATCGGGCGCCAGGCTCTGGTGAGGGCCATCTGGAACCACTTCATGACCTGTACGGTGTCCAGGTACGGGGCCTCCTGGGCACACAGCAGGTCCGGCATCTCGCAGCTGGGTGGCGCCCTGGCACTCCGGCCGTGGAGGAGGCACAGCATGTCTTCCCCGAGCGGGGTCTTACTGCAGATACAGCCGAGGGTGTGCCCTACCTGGCCCACCTTGATCTGCCCGTAGCCCTGGCGATCCAGGGGCACGGGGTGGCTGCAGCACCAGAGTTCGGGGTGGAAACGGTAGGGCTTGGGGGGTGTGAAGGGCACAAACAGGTGGCACCGCAGAGGCCGATCTGCCTGCCAGCCCTCGTACATGCTGTCCACGCCGACGAAGTCCTCCACCTCCATGTCCACGTCCCGGCCGCAGAGGCTCCTCAGGGCTCCCAGCAGGTCATCCACGAAGCCTTCCACGAACTCCCTGGTACGGGCGGCGTCAGCTGTGGCTGCCCGGATGCAGCGGTCGTAGAAGTGCCCGAGCTCGGCCTTGCTGGGCAGTGAGAGGTCCCGCAGTGGGGCCCCTCCCAGCGCAGGCAGCTCATCCTCCTCGCTGCCCAGGCTGTCGGGCGGGGGCGCGTCCTGGTGGTCCTGCCGCCACACCTCGATGATGAGGAAGAGGATCATGCACAGCGTGCTCCATAGGTCCCAGGCAGCGTGGGTCTCGTGCTGCTGCCGATCCTTCTCGGCTGCCTGCTCCAGGGCCTCCTTCTCAGCAGCCAGCCGGGCCACCTCCTCCTCCAGGCGCAGCTGCTCCAGCTGCAGCTTCTCCTGGTGGGCCCGCATCTTGCGCATGATCTCCTCCTCGCTCTCGGGGACAGTGGTGTTCTCCCGCGGGAACAGCAGTGGGTGGTTGACGATGGCCGTCACCACCACCAGACACACCCGGAAGAGTGGCAGGGCCATGGCCTTCCTGGAACGGAGAGGAGATTTAGGTCAACTTTCCTCCATGCCCTGCCCCATGGAGCCTGCAACTGTCTCCGTTCTTCTCCCGCCCAGCCCCAGCCACCAGGCCTGCAGGAAGGAGGTGGTGGACACCTGTGGTGGACACCTAGGTCAGTCTGCTGGACACTCCTCTTACTGGTGGCAGGGCCCTGCTGACCCTGCGGGCCAAACCTTTCATCCACTGGTGCTCAGGGCCAAGGTGTGGACAAACCTCACCCTTGGTTCCAGGGTGTGCACCATGCAGGCCCGAGATGGTCAGACTGCTTCACGAACCACCCCAGCCACAACCAGAGACTGGTTCTCTGATGAACAAATGACTTAACCCAAGCCACTGAAGGGCAGAGGGGCTTGCTGGGACCATGGGGAGGAGTCTTACCCTGCCTCAAGGGCTGCCGGGCGGGGATCACACCTGCAGTGCCAACTCCCCACCGCTGGGGCGGGGGCTGCCTGAGGAAGACAACTGCAGGACACAGACCCTTGGGCCCCACTGTGCAGGGAGCCTTTATTTCTGGGCTTTTGCAGCCTTATGAGTCCATGAAGAAATCATTTTCCTTTAAGTCCTGTTCAGCTGTTTTTCCATCACACGAAATCAAAATAATCCCAAATCAAACATGGTCTTCTACCTCCAGTGAATTCTGTTGAATGCCTGTGTCTTCCTGCAACACAGTGAAGGCTGGTGGTTAGAACGGAAGGCTCCAAAGCTGGCCCTGTCACCGAACAGCGATGTGTCTGGCCATCATAAACCTTCTCGGAGATCAAGCCTCCTGCTCCAAGAAGAAAGCAATGATGTCCCACAGTGTCATGGTACTGAGGTCCTTTGTTTCCCTCATAAGGTATCACACTTTCAAGTCTGATTAACTGAAAGAAAGCACACCATTCCCCCAGGACAAATGGATCGTTAGGCCCCAATGACTAGTGGAAGGGCTAACGTCTTGCAACCCTTGCAATTCGAATCGTGATTCATAGATCATGGGCTGCAATAGCTCCTACGAACCTGTCAGAAATGCAGAATCTCAGCCCTGGCTCTACACCTATTCAATCAGAATCTGTTTTTTTTTTTTGGTACCAGGGATCAAACTCTGGTCCTTGTGTGTGAGGTAGGCGACGGAACTACTGAGCTACATCCCTGGCCCCAGAATCTGTATCTTAACACCACCCACATTAAAGTCGGAAGTACTGTCTTACAGTATAGTATCCTCCCACTCCCATCCATGATTCCACTTTCAAAGGTTTCATCTAATTACAGCCAACTATGGTCTGAAAATAGTAAATGAAAATTTCCAGAAATAAACAATCCATAATTTTTAAACTATAATCATTCTGAGAAGTGTGTTGAAATCTCATGCTTTTCTACTCTTTCCTGACCAGGATATGAACCATGCATTTTCCCAGAATATCCACCTTGTATATGCTACCCTCCCATGAATCCTCATCAGATGACTATCATGCTATCACAGTGCTTGTGGGCATTTTTTTTTTGTACCAGGGATCAAACTCTGGTCCTTGTGTGTGAGGTAGGCGACGGAACTACTGAGCTACATCCCTGGCCCCAGAATCTGTATCTTAACACCACCCACATTAAAGTCGGAAGTACTGTCTTACAGTATAGTATCCTCCCACTCCCATCCATGATTCCACTTTCAAAGGTTTCATCTAATTACAGCCAACTATGGTCTGAAAATAGTAAATGAAAATTTCCAGAAATAAACAATCCATAATTTTTAAACTATAATCATTCTGAGAAGTGTGTTGAAATCTCATGCTTTTCTACTCTTTCCTGACCAGGATATGAACCATGCATTTTCCCAGAATATCCACCTTGTATATGCTACCCTCCCATGAATCCTCATCAGATGACTATCATGCTATCACAGTGCTTGTGGGCAAGTAAGTCTGACTTAATTGATAACGGCTCCAAAGTGTAAGAGTAATAATGGCTGGCAGTAAAGATCTGCCAAAACAAAGCAGTGAAGTGCTTCATTTCAGTGAAAAGATAAAAGTTCTGAACTTAAAGGAGCTCATATGCCAAGGCTATGAAAATCTATAGCATCGGTGAATTTTCAGTCCCTGAAATTGTGATGAAGGAAAAAGAAACATTAGTTTTGCTATCACACCTCAAATGGCAAAAGTTATGGCCACAGTGTGTGATAAACAGAGACCAAGTTAAAATGAAAAAAAAACAAAAACATTAAATTTGAGTATGTGTTATGTATATACAGGAAGAACACTATATGTATAGGATTCAGTACTACCTGTGGTTTCAGGCATAGGGATGGGTGGTCCTGGAAGTATTCCCCTCAGATAAGGGGGCACCTCATATAAACCCTACATTACACTTTCTCCTCCTTCCCACTGGAACCTTGGGGATTTACAACCTGCTCTTTCCACCCCTGCCCTTGGAACCTCAGTGAAGAGTGCAAATAGCCTAATGCAAATCAGGGCAGTCTTGAAGATTGCTGCAGAACAGAGAGAACACAGAGGGCTTCTCCAGTCACCCCCACCATGGGGGGTGGGCACAAACCAACACTGGCCTATGGGAGCTTCTGGTTAGGAGCTTACTTGCTTTGGCTTGAGCTCTTGACCTGGAATTTGCAAAATGAAATTCCTGCCCTGCCGGTGCCTAGGAGCAGGGAGGTGTCACTAGGTGAGGATGCCTCAGGAGGTTGTCTCCAGTAAAGGCAAGATGTGGCTGGCTGCCAGTCATGCTCGGGCAAAGCTGCTCCTCTGCTGTGACTCAGACAGCTCTGCCCAGGCTCAGGAGGTCTTGTCAGCAGGGTCTACAAGGCTGGGGAGGGAGGTCCAGCTGCAGTGGAGCCCAGGTGCGGACGGGTTCAGGCTCAGCCGTGACTGAGTGACTAGAGTTTCCATAGTCAGCAGAGGGGGGCCAAGAGGAAGCAGAGGAAGTCAGTCTTGCAGGGAGGAGAAAAATGAGCACAGGAATGGGCAAAGAGCAATGAGCTGGATAACTGCAAAAACAAGTGAGCCCCAGTTCCTACATGAGCGAAACAGCAATGGAAGGTCCTTCCGGGGTGTTCAGGGCAAAACCACAACGCCGGATCAACTTTAAAGGTGCAGAGCGCCTACAGCCGAGTATCTGGGGGCAGCTGGTTAGGAGCTTCTTCAGGGCCCTGTACCACAGGGGCCACCTCCAGGCACCACAGGCCCTGAGCAGACATGGGGACAGCCTTGGCCACTCACCACCCGGGAGGGAGTCAGTGTCCACGCCAACTCACGGGACACACCCCTGATGGAGAAGTGTGTCATCTTCCAGCCTGGACTTAGGCCTCCTCCTTTCTACCCAGTGGCTTCTGTTATGCTAACTTGGGCTCCTCCTGTGGCTGCTGGAGGGTGGTGGGCTCTTGGGGACGCCTGGAACCAGGGCAGGCAAGGTCCAAACACCAAACCCAGGGGCCAAGAGGATGGACCTGCAGGAGACAGACTGAGCAGGAACCCTGCATGTGACCTGGATGGATGTGACCTAGGACACTTGCCCAACTCCTCCAAGCATCTGGAGGAGGCTTCACCTACCACCCGGAAAAAAGAATTCCTGCTGCTGTAGAGCTTGAACAACATAACGGATGTGAAGGTTTTGGTGAAACGCCTGCCCCCAAGTGCCATTCTTATAAAATGGCAGCTGTGATGGAGTGCACAGCTGCCTCTACCTGCAGGGGCTCACAGCGCCCCATACGGAGATCTGGCAGGACAGAGCCCCCTTCCGCCCTCCGAAAAAGGGACAACAAACCAGGGAAATAGCGCAACAAAGTGGAAAGTGCCCGGGCTGAAGACCCAGCAGCCCTGGCCTGGAACTTGGCAGTGTCCCCTGCTGCAGGATCACAGGGGATCCTCAGCCTCCGGAGGACTCCCCCTGCCTGACTGCCAGAGGGGTCAGAGCAGCCCCTCCTTCACAGGGAGGGGGGAAGACCAACTGTGCACCCTGGCAAAATGCCTGGCATAGAGCGGGCACTCCAGAAGTCCCAGCTCCTCTCCCTGGGGCTTCCACAGGCCGGCTTCCTCACCAGCCAAGCATGCCAGCCCTGCCCAAGTCCAGGGCGTGGAGGAACCCACGCTCAAAAGTGCTCTGAAAGCACAAAATGCTCGGCTGTTCTCCAGGTTCCTGACACACAGCTCCACACACGGCCCCCAGCAAGGGGGAGACATTCTACAGCCCCGCCCCTTCACAGGTAAGGCTCTGAGGTTGCCACTGACTCACCTTGCTTGAAGCACGGCCTCCTTCCCAGGACCCTTTTCCAGCTGTCATCTGCTCCTGGCCACGCAGCCCCTGCACAAGTGGGCAGGGGCCAGGCCGAGACAGAAGGCAACTGTGGCTGCTCAGTGGCTAGTGCACAGCCTGAGTCTGAGCCTCTGCTACTTTCCCTTCCCAAACCAAGCCGGCCCAACACAAGCCTGGAGGGCCCAGGTCAGAACGGGGCCTGACCTTTGCACGATACCCCTGGCATGTGCACACATGCAAACACTCCATCTCCAGGGGCCTCTGCCTGCCTTCCAAGGACACCCGCTTGCCTTGCCCCGAAGTTCCCCTCTCTCCGAGGCTGTCCACACCCATGGCTAGTAACACCGGCTGGATGTTGCAGCTGGAGCACAGCACTGGGTCATGAGCGGGCTTTTATCTGCTGGCCAGGAAGTGGATGGGAGGCCTCCTGAGTTCCTCCCCCCCCGCCTCTGCCACAGAGGGGCTCAAGGAGCTCACAGCTACACTTAGCTGGCAAAGGGCCAGGGCACAGGGGCCGGCCACTGCCCAAGTCTCCAGAGGAGAATCAGGAAGCTCTTTCCTGGGTCCACAGCACTAACCACGACGGCTTCATCCAGCAGACACCATAAGAGCTGTTCGGTGGCCACAACCTCCACTCCCAAAGGCCTCACAATGAAGGGCTGGCCAGTCCCAGGGGCCACTGTCACCTTCCACGAGCTGGTGTGGTCCCTGTTCCACAGGTGGGCTCACCAACGCCCCGGGAACAAGGCCGTAGGAGTCAGAGCCGGGCTGAGACCCAGGCCCATGATGTCCGCCTCCGCCCGCAGAGCCTGGTGTTCCGCAGTGCGCGGCAGCAACAGCACCAGGGACGCGCCAGGAGCTTGGCGACCTCAGATGGGTACGGCAGAGCCCTGGTAGGAAGAACCACGGGGAGTCAGACGGCCACCATGTCAGTCACGTTGCGGGCAGAATGATCGCTGGGTGTGAAGGGCAAGCGAGCGAGGGTATGAAAGCACACTGGGGGGGACTATGATTCCTGATCCTTGGGGCCCCTCCTCGCTCCGCCTGCAGCCCTTGGGCCCCATCCACACCCACACCCAGACACAGCCCTAAACCAGCCTGTCCAGTCCCGTGACCTGTCTGTCACACCCCGGCCCTACCACAGCCAGCACCCACCTGGGCTACAGGGGTGCCCAGGCCCCCTGCTCCCCGGAAGGTGCCTGCAGTAACAGTTCCACCTCCACTGGGTCAGAGAGGCACATTCTCAGGGGAACCCAGGTGAGCGGATCAGGAGCTCCAGGTGGAATCTCTGGGTTTTCCTGCCCGCTCCCACACCAGGTTCCCAGCCAGGCACCCTCGGGCTAGGCAGGAGGAGGCTCCCATCTTGGGGTTCACCCATGGCCTGCCCTGAGCTCAGCTGGTCCAGTGTCACTCTGCCAATGACAACAGCAGAAGCAGCCCCAGCCCAGTGTCACCCACACAGCCCAAAGGAGCAGCTGATGGCTCCCCTTTCTCACTGGAATAAAGGAGGTGGCTGGCAACAGAGGGGACCTCTGAGCCCAGGCCTGGGGGCCTGGCTTGGTCCCGCTCCCCATGTCTCCAGGATCTCTAGGAAAGGAGTCGGGTAATCCACACTGTCGTGAGTCTGGGTCAAGCTCTTCCATCTGCCTGCTCTTGTGCTGGGAACTGCCCCCCCCCCCAGGAAGCATACAACTGTTTGGGGGAATAAAGCCACAGATCAAGAAAGAATTAAGAGCTGAGTTAATCTAGGCCCTGCGTCCAGAAGAGGTGGCCTGGGCACCTCCCGGCACCACCGTCATACAGGGTGGCTGCACCCCAGCTTCCTAGGCCTCGGGGAAGCAGGATTGTGCAAAATCACGGCAGAACGCATGGTGCTGGAGTTGGAAGTCTGAGCCCTGCTGAGGCTGGGGCGCGGGCAGCTTCCCAGTCAAAACTAACACTCGCGCACTCTCTCCCACAGCTGGCTCGCCCTCCTCAGAACCACTGCAGGACTGCTCACCACAGCTCCTGCCTTCTGCCCAAGCCATAGGTCCCGCAAGCCCTGGGGCTGGGTGCAGCACAGGCTCCCAATGTCTCCATGAGAGCCGGCCTGGTGGGGCAGGCGGGGCTGCGGCAGTGCAGGTCTCCTCCAACTCCCTCCTCACAGCAGCCCTGAGGACCACCCGGGGAAGCATGGAAGGAAAAAAGCCTGGCAGGGCTTCAGAGCCACCATAATACCTGGGGGTGGGACCTCGCTTCACATGCACCCTACCTGGGGACAGGGCTGCAGAAGAGGGAGGGCAGGCAAGGAGAGGAAGTGAGGGGAGAGGAAGGAAGAGGACTAACAAATGTAGTTGAGAAAGCAGGTAAAGGGCTTGGCCCAAGGCCTCCCCTGCTCAGCACCCTGGAGCTGCCCCACTTGGTCACAGACCCCACCACCACTTCTTCTTCCCGATCTTCCGGTCACTCTCCCTGGTGTCAGAGGTTGTGAAACCAAGTGCCTCGGTGCCCAGCCCCTAGGGAAAACAAGCCCGGCTGTGCTGCACCCTCAGTCCTGGGGGTGGCCCTAGGGGACAGCCACCACACACACATCCTGTGTACCAAGTATGGTAAGACCTTTTCCCCAAAGAGCAGCCAGTAGTCTGGGATTGATCAAAATCCTCCAACCTTAAAGTGTTAGCTGCTATTTCAAAAATTCTTTCAAGGCCACATGAACCCAGGAAGACACATCCGTGGCCCCAGGCATGTGGCCCCTGACCTGCACTGCCCCCTCCACTTCCTGCCCAGCACAGACTCCTCACCCTGACCCCCCCGAGGACCTTTCTCCCCAGGCCCGGTCCTAATTCTGTTCCCCTGCCCTGCAAGAGCCCAGCTGCCAAATGGGGAGGGGAGGAATGATCACGAGTGTTTGAGGGCTGCGTCTGTGCCAGGCTGCTCACAATGCCACAGGGTCTCCTCCCCTTCCCCATGGCTCTCGATCTAAGGGCTGGGTGCTGAGGAGTGTGGGTTACAGTGTGGTCTATGGACGGGAGCATGGCCCCAGCCTCCCTAAGCTGGGGGAGACCTCAGATTGACCAGTGGAACCTATAGGTCAAGACTGGAGCCTGGTCAAGGAGGAACGGGGAGAGAGGGAGGTGGGAGGGATGGAAAGAGAGGAGACAGAGAGAGTCAGAGAGACAGAGAGAAAAGACCAAACCCCACACCACATGCCCATGGAGGCAGAGTACCAGCGAGCGGGGACAGTACCCTCTTCCCTATGTGTGGACACAGGCTAGACTCACAGGAAATGCCCGATCTCACCATCAAAAGTCTGCTGGGAACAGGGAGGGAGGCCACGCAACACCCCTGGACCAGGGTCATGGGGTGACCGGGCAGCCGAGGCACAGGAAACACAGCAGCCTGGAGCCTGCGATTCTGGGTGGGAGCGCCACAGCCTCCGGCCCCCGGCCTGTCTGTCGGAGGGAAGGAAGCCATCCATCTCCCAGACAGACGGCATCCCTCCGTCCAGGAGCCCTGACCCACGCGACGCGACAGGAATCACCAGGACAGGCAGGTGGGGTGGTGCCTGTGGCTTTGTGATGGGATGGGGGAAAGGAGGGAGAAGCACCAGGGCAAAGCAGTGATGGGACACAGAAGGGGCTCTCCCAAAACCTCTCCATCTGGCCACGTCCCCTGTCCTCTCATCTCTCACCCCAGGGCCCCTCAAATCCAGCAGTCACCATGAGGGGTGGAAGCCAGCCCTCCAAAGAGGTGTCACGGGCCGATACCCAGACCCGATGCAGGTGAACTGGTGTGGGAAGGGTCTTCGCAGATGTGCACAGATTAAGGGTCTGGAGGTGAGAGCATCCTGCCGGCCCTAGGCAGGCCCTAAATCCAACAGCAAGTGTCCTCGCGAAGAGACAGAGGGGGTGGGAGGGAGGAGAAGGGGTAGGGTGGAGGTGAGAGGAAGGTGCCTGCCCAGCCAAGGGCATCTGACGCTGGAGGCGGCAAGGCAGGACCCCCCTGGAGCAGCGCAGGAGAACCTTCTGGAGCATTCAGTAGTACCACAAGCCCATGCAGCGTGCCACAAGTTCACCACCACAGCCCTAGAGCCTGCAGGGGAGCGGCTCCGTGGACACTTAGATTTCAGATTGCTGGCCCCAGGATGGCCAGAGTTCTTGGGATTTTGTTCTGGTAGCCCCAGGAGGCTGAGGAAGCCTCAGTGTGCAATGCAGTCTTCTCTTCCGGATAGGAGCCGCCTTCCCCTTTTTGGGGGAACCCCCAGTCTCCAGCCACCCCTGCCCTGGCCTTTGCCTCTGTGAGGCAGGGCTTTCACAACCAGCCAGCAGAGAGCCTCCAGTCAGTGCTCCTAGCTCCCCCACCCCAAAGTTCTGCACTTTGGTGGCTTCTGGCTCTCACACAGAGCAGGTCTAAGCTTTAAGTCTGCTGTTCAGGGCCTGGCTCCACCAGCTTCAGGGGCCCCACAGCTGTCTCAGCCTCAGATCACTGACTGTGCCCGGAACACCACATCCTAGGCCTGGCATCTCAGTGGGCCAGGACCCAAGTTTCCCCACAGTGAGACCACTGCCAAGGAAGCATCCTGCTGCCCCTACACAGAGACAGATCCTTCCGTCTGTCCGGGAAGGGACGGAGCAGGGTGGAGGCGGACTTGTTCACTAAGGCTCTTCACGCAGGCAAGCTCCTCAGGTGGCATGAGGGCTACCAGCCCCATCCCACAGGCAGGAGCCCGAGGCTTGGGCAGTTTCTGAGCTATATCCCCAGGCCCTCTGACTGCTATACCTGCCACCGTAGGTGCCAGCTAACCAGAGATGCCACACACTAGCCATGTCCCAGGCACACTGGCATGGCTTGGGCTGGTACTTCTCAGGGTGGCTGCCCATCCCGGTGAGCCAGGCGCCAGGATGCGGAAATGCATTAGGCCCTTCCAGGAGCACCGTGGGAAGTCCTGAGGCAGGGCCCCCTTCCCTGCTCCACCCTGTGTTCTGCACACTCCCTGCTTCAGCACAGCAGAGCCCCAGGCTGCCACGGGCAGGCAGAGCTGAGGCTGTATGGATGGGATGCAGGCTTTCCAAGGAGTCAGGGCCTGCCCAGAGGGAGGGGGACGGTGGGACAGAGGGGGCCTGGTCCCAGGACACAAAGGAAAACAAAGCCCTCCGGGCTACTCCCACCCCCTACTTCCTCCTGGTAGACCAGCTGGGGGTCCATGGAATTCAAAGAACCGACAAGGCCCAGCCACTTTCCCTTTGATCCTTAGATGGGAACAAAGAGCTGCTCAGAAGAGCGTGGCAGAGCTCTCCACCTGACTCCAGGCATGGGGGACGCTGGGCCCTGGGACATTTCCATGGCCACAGACAGCCAGCACCCCCAGCCCGGCCTCCCTGCCGCTGTCTCTTACCCAGATTCTGGCCACAGCCAATCCCAGCCTGTTCTTTCCACTGCTCTCCTGGACAGAGCCTAGAGGCCTCCCTGCTGAGGCGTCCCTGACACAAAGCCTGGGCCTCAGGGGGTCTGAGGAGGGGAGAGGGGTGGAGAGAAAGGGACCTACACACACACACACACACACACACACACACACACACCCGCCTGTTTCATCTTAATAAAGAGGAACAGCAAGACGCAAAGACAAGAGGGAGGCCAAACCACTTGCAAAAAACTTCAGGGCTGCTGGCTGGCTTCCTGTCCTGCGTTCTACCCTGCTGCAGGGGCCTGGACTCAACCCCAGGGCTGGTGCTGTCACACCTGTTAGTCAGAGCAGACCAGTTTCCTCCTTGCTAGACCCTAAGGCTTGGAACAGTTACCAAAACTGCTGCCAGGATCACCTGACTACACAGAATGATCTGTGCTGCACAACCACACCCCTTGCAAGTTACGCAAAACAAAACAATGACACAATGAGGACAACCCACGGCCACATGGGTTTCCAGCCCGCATGGAGCGGTAATGAGTGATGCATGCGCTTGCCCAGGCCGTGCCTGGCACATGGCTGGGGTCCAAATCACGGCAGAGGAGCCCAGATTAGGACACGCGTGCAGAGGACTGGGGTGGTGGGCAGCAAGCAGCCAGACAGCGTCATCACTGCTGCGCTGACACTGTGGACAGCTAAGTGAGGCAGAAGTCGTGTAGGTGGCCACATGGGGCTGGGCCCTCCGGGAGTAGGTGCAGAGGATGAGAACACAGCCCTGGAGGCAGGGCTTTAAGATACAGAGAAAACGACCAGGCCCACAAACTTCCCCAAGGACAAGGTAAGTGGTAACACCTGGCACAGTGAAGTCCAGACCGACAGCGATCACCTCTGGGGGGACCAGGATCCTCGGGGCCGGCCTCCTGCGAAGCTCTTTGTTCTTCACGTACACTTGCTACGTGACTCACTGGGTCGCTACTACCTAAGCCCCTGCACTTGAATCCCCATTGGTTGATCCCAGCTGTAACCCACATTGTACCCATGTGGCCTCAGACACCTGACAGTTTGGGAGTCATGGCATTTCCCTGATATCACTTGGAGGTCCTGTTTCATCTCCTGTATCACTAGTGCTGCGCAGAAAGAAACAGCCCCAAGGCCCCTTAGCTAAGAGCTCACCTGTGGTATAGGCTTTGAGTACAGCCGCTAAGGGCCAAACTGGAATCACTGCCTTGGGTCTGAGGCCTGACTCTGCCACTCGCTGTGGCTCTGCTGCTGCTCTGGGCATAGGGGCACAGTCACGCGCCATGCTGTCGTTGGCATCGGTCTTGTTACGACAAGGTCTGCCTTTGATTTGTGAAATCATGCTGTTTGCAATGAAAGGACTCTGCTGGGCAAGGAAACCGCTGTCCCTGCAGCTCCTCCAGAGCCTGGGGACAATAAGCAGGCTTCCTCCTCCACCTGCCTCCTCCTAAAGTCCTCAGGGACAGCCAGAGGGAGAGAAGGGTAGCCCCAAGCTCAGCAACAGCCTTGCTCTCTGCAGCCCAGCACCACCACAGCCCCTCCACCAGGCCCACCAGGCCGTGAGGCGCCTGGGGAGCAAATGAACAGGCAGATGAAGGAACGTGCTGCATTTTCCTGGCTGTCCTATCAGAGAGGGCGTGTGAGAATTTAGATGAAATACGGGCACAAAAAAGGCAGTGACGCCCAGGGGCCTTAAGTATCTTTGGCAGGAGAGTCTGAGAAGGGTCTGGACTGGAGTGGAGGTCTTCAGGAGCTGGCTCTGAGTGTAGGACAGAGAGCCGAGACTGCACACCTGGAGGCCCAGACAGGGCAGAGGGTGTGAGCGGGGAGGGACCACCAAGGATGAACTCGGGCTTTGGGGGCTACACACAGGGCGGACCCCGGCTGCTGCGGCCTTGCCTTTCTAGACTTGAGAACAAATCTCCAACAAAGGGCCCTTTCGTGGCTTTGGACAGGGCCCAGGCTGCAGCCAAGAAGGCTTTGGACACGGTTCCCCTGAGAGCAGCACGTCCACATGAGGAGCACGACGGGAGCTCTGCACAGACAGCCAGGCCCCAAGGGTGCCACCTCCTCTGGGTTGGACCAGGACGGAGGAGGACGCCTGGCCCAGGCAGCCTCCCAGACAGCCCTGTCCTTAGCAGTGAGTGTCCGCCAGGAAGGGAGCCATTTGACAGTCAGGGGCTTTGTGTTTCTCTCCTAGGGATGCCGGAGTTCCATCCCCATTGGGCAGACAAGGAAACAGAGTTCTGTCTGCTCACGTCAGAGTATGCCCCCCACAGCGGCAGGGCCCAGAGGCTCAGCCTGAGCAAGCTGCTGATCGGTGATCTGCTTGCTAGCTTCTGGCCTTGACATTCAAAATTCGTGGGCTTGTTTGAACTCAGGCCCTTCCACATACCAGAGAGTACCCCACTTCTGAGCTGCCTTTCTAACAATTTTTATTTTGAGATGCCTGGGATAGCCTCAAACTTGTGATCCTTCTGCCTCAGGCCCCCGAGTGGCTATAATGGCCTGCCACTCTGTGGGATTCCTTAGGCTTCCTGTGGCCACTGGGCCACGGTGTCCAGGCAGAGGCCCGAGGTGGCACACAGTCTCAGGCTCCAGGGGACAGCTGTGTAGGTTTGACTCTCTCATCTCTGTGGCTTTCGGCTTAGACCTTTCAGGACTGTCCTGAGCAGGGGCAAACACATCCGCCCCCTCTGGGGGGGGGGGGGCT
>NW_022900920.1:30656766-30661999 GCF_012274545.1 Fukomys damarensis | reverse complement strand
GGGGGGGGGGGCTCTGCTCAGAGCAGGTGCTAGATGGATAAAGTCACGTGACTGTCCTCAGGACCAAAGGTCACGACAAAGGACGTGGGGGCTGGTTTTGTACATGAGAACACAACCTGGAGGCAGTCTTCTCTGCTGAAGACACCCCAACTTCACTTACAGTCCTGGAAATGCTACACTCACACAAGAATTAGGGCAATAACTCTGACCACCCGCGCACTGGACACCAGGGATGCCTGGAGCAGGGCCAGGACACACAAAGCAAGCCTGAACCAGGTACTTGGAGTTCAAAGACGACGGGTAGCTGCTATTCCGAAACCCCAGCTTTTCACTTCTGTGTTCGCCTTCCCCGCATCTTCCGCCCCTTGGGTTGGCATCTCAGGGATTCTGTCTGAGGATGGCAGAAGGCACCACTTTAGAAGACATGGCCCTGGCGTGGGGCACACGCCTGTAACCCCAGTGCTGTGGAAGGCTGAGGCAGGAGGGTCCAAAGTTCAAGGCCAGCCTGGGCAACTCAGTGAGACTATCTCAAATTAAAAATTAAAAAGGACTGGGGATGTAGCTTAATGCAAAGGTTCTGGGTTCAGTCCCCAATACCACACACACCACACACACACAGAAAGTGGCCGAAACTGTGAGTCACCATCAAGAGCATCAGAACTGCAGAATGAGTCCAGCCTTGTGGACAGCGCCAGCCCCACGGAGTTTCTCTGGTGGAGAACACCACACTCCAAGTACCAAGTACATCTCAGAAACCGCCAACTAACAGCACAGGGCGCTGGGGTCACCCTAATCCACACAGGGCCCTCGGGGAAGCCTGAGCTGGATGTCAGGATAAGTTTCCAAGTCCAGCTGGCGCCATCTGCCTCTAGGGCAGTGGAATTGGGTCAGGTGGCCTCCACAGTAAGGAGGTGAGTGGCTCTGCTTCTCATGTCCTTGGGGGGAGGAGGAGGAAGAGGGAAAGCCCGCCCGCCCTCCCCACCCCTCCTCACAGACTCTGGGAGAATAAAGAGCCTGACAGGCCAGCAGAGCACTCCCTGCCTCAGTCAGACCATAGCCCCAACCTCAGAATGGGGTCCCCACGCCTCTGTCCCCTCCCCAGACCGGGAAGTGACCTGGGCAGTCCTCTGCATCCCTTCCTTTCCTGCGAACTCTGACCTTACAGTTGGGGTTGGTCAGCCTCCTCCATGTTGCTTAAGATGGAGGCGTTGCCTGGGCAACAGCGATGTCACTGAGAAGTGCTTCCTGGGTGGCCTCAGGGATGCAGGGGAATCCACCAGGGTCCCAACTGTCCTAGGTTCCCGAGGCCTGCTGGGCATTATGGAGGGCCCCTGATCTCCAGAAGGCCTCTTTATTCTGCCTCCTCTTTGGATCCTTGGGACAGGCCATGATTTGAACCAACCAGAACACATCAAAAGGACAGGACAAGCAGCTTTGTCCTCAGTGTGGAACTGGCTGCTCGGGGGACCCCAAGGACGTCGTCCTCCATTCAGGCACTGAGGTCAAAGTAGTGGCCTGGCAGGACAGCCAGCTTGGCAGAGAGTGCAGATGCTCACCGCCCTTCGTGCTGGTCGGGCATCGGTTCAGCTCAGGGCTTTCTCCACCTCAGCCAGCTCAATCCCCAGCCCTGTGGCTCCTCCCTTCTCCCGATGAGAACCCGAGGCTTGGAATAGACCAGGCGCTTGCCCGGCCACTGAAAACACCCAGTGCGGCAGAGGCAGGACCCTGGCCTGCACAGTATGCCCACCCAGGCCACACCTCCCTGGATCTGGGCACGGAAAGACGAGCCCCAAGAGGCCTGGACAGAGACCAAGTCCCCAGGGGCTGGCCGGGTAGGGAAGGGGACCCGAGGCACAGCGCACACTGCCCTGGGATGGCTTCACCCCACGTCATGGGCAGGGCCGGGAAAGGAGGCTGCCTGACTCAGGTCCCCAGGGCTCAGCGCTGACTGGGGGCTGCGCTTCACCACTCTGTGCCTGGCTTTCTTCCGACCCTCCCAGCTACCGCACCAGCCTCTTAATTTGCGCAGAGCATTTACTCCTTGGGCCTGTATCCATGACTCTGAGGCTGCATCGAACTTAGGCAAATCTGTGTAGCTAGGAGCTAAGGCTCAGAGAGCACTGAACAAACAAGTAAATACAATGAGAAATGCCAGTTATACAAGAATAAAGGGTGGGCCAGGGATTTAGCGCAGAGGTTCTGCTGCCAGCCTTACAAGCACAAGGTCTGGAGTTTGATCCCTGGTACCAAAAACAACAACAAAAAGAATAAAGTGAGCAAAGCTGCAGGCTAACACAACCCTGCCCTGGGCACTGGCCAGGGCTGACCTGAGCAGTTCCCCTTAGAGGTGGCTGTCCACTGGCGCGTGGACCACACAGGTGGCCCGCACTGCTAGACAGCAGGGCCCCACCCTCCTTCCTGCTCTGACTCTGGCTTTGCTAAGCAAAGGCTCCCCAAAGGCTTGCCCCGGATGCAGGGAACAGATGACAAGATGACGTCCAGTCTGGGTAACAACGGTCCCCAAAATCCTACAAATTAATAAGCAAGCATTCTGACATGCACACCCTCTTCTGGGAGCTATCAGGGTGGCGCAGGAGCCCAACCACTCTGAAAATGACAGAATAAGGCTTCTGAGCAGGCACAGCTAAGCCAGTCCCTGGGGCTAGCACCCCTGGGCAACCCGCTGGGCACCAGCTGCCTTTCCAGGGACTGCTTGCTGCCCCGTGCTGAGCCTGTTCTGTCCCAGCGTCTCTGGACAGGATGCTTTGCGATGCTCAGGTAGCTGATCAGGTGCTGAGATGTTCTCAGGAGCTAAGCAATCACATACCTGGCATGGAGGGCGTGGGCACAGGCTTCCTGGATGGCCACGTGCGGCCTCTGTGTAGGGGTAGGACTCGGACAAGGAAGCGGTCAGCAGGGCAGGGTGAAGGGCTGCAGTTAGGAGGCCAGCCCGGCACTCCTGGGCACTCTGCACCTGTGGCCCCTGCCTGTGTCAGGCCTGCATGCGCCCAGGTGGCGCTGACTCACCACCTCATGTCAGACCCGACCTGGCCCTGCCACCTCCAGCTGCTGGGTGATCAGGAAGACTTCCCTCAGCCATCAAGGCGGGGCCAGCCCCTCTTCCTCCCTTCTCCACCCTTCCACCGCCCAGGCTGAGTGCTGGCACATCCTCCGAAGAGAATGAAAAAGGCCACTGCGCTCCCCTCCTTCCCATGAGGGTCCCAGCCCAAGTCACTTTCAGACTTAACCTGCTTCTTGTTCCATCGGTGCTCAGTGACTGGCACTCAGCTTACAGCCTAACACTTTATTGCCCTGGGCCTCAGTCTCCTCATCTGAAAAATGGGGACAACAACACTCCACAGGACTCTTCTGAAGATTAGATGAGTTAAGCCCACGGTGTCTAGGCCTCAATCATCAGGGCTGTTCTGAAGGGCACTGGGCTGGGGAGTGAATCTAGAGCACAGGCCTCCTGTCAGCTATGTGCCTTGGCCCTAGGCCCTGTCTCCAAACAGCATGGACACAAGCACTGCAAAGCCAGCAGCAGCGCTGGAGGCTGTCTCAGCCCTCAGCACCTAGCAGCTGGCTCCTCCCAGCCCAGCAGGTCAAGACCAGAGGGCAGGCCTGTGGGTCCAGCCCCTCCGGGAGGGCCCTGCTCCATGGAGTCCTCTCAGCTCCAAAGTGGAGCCCTGGAACCTACCCAGGGAATGGCTGGGGCAACTGGCTGTGCTGACAGCTAGGCTGCTGCCTGAGTACAGACCCTAGGCCATGCAGACAAGTCTGTTTCCCCGGACACCTGAGGGCCCAGCCTTGTACCCTTAGGCTCCTCAGTCCTGGAGCCCGGTCTGGCTTGCCCTTCTCCATCAGAACGCACTTCACAAAGCACCCACAGCAATCCGACCCTTCTCCCAACAGTGCCCACTAGGCTGGCAGTGCTGTCCCTCCGCCAGGTGGCACTGACAACTGGGCCCGTCCAGCCACCACCCCAACCCTACCCTGCTGACTCCACACACGGGGTGGTCATCACTGTCTCCCTGGGAAACTGCACCTTCTTCATAAAACAGGACCCCTGCTCTCCACCTTTCTCTTGCTCTCTCTCTCTCTTTTTTTTTTTTTTTTTTTTTTTTTTTTTTTTTTGAGACAGGGTCTCACTGTGTAGTTGAGACTGACCTGGAACTCACTATGTAGCCCAGGCTGGTCTCGAACTCACAGCGATTCTCCTGCCTCAGCCTCCCGAGTGCTAGGATTATAGGTGTGCGCCACCAGGACTGGTATCTTTCTCTTTATTGACCCCCCACCCCCAAGGGTCCAAAAAGGAAAAACACAAAACCAGCTTCCTCCGGGATGACAGCTTCTCTGTGGGCAACTTTCTCTCCATAAATCCCAGCACCTCCTCACCCTCTGATAAGATAGATGTCCACACACACCTCGGGGGAGGGCAGAGCAGCAGACAGGGGTGACTTCTGTGACGCTGACATCAGGTTAAAAGCTCAGATCATTGCCACCTGAAAGTCCGGGCTTGAAACCGATGTAAATCAAAAATTACTCAGTTAGAGGGGAGCAGGTAGAACCGCTCCAGGGTGAGCCACAAGCGGATGATGCGGTGGAACGGCCGGCCGGGAGCAGCCAACACTCAGGGAGTTAGCAAACCGCGAAAGCCACTCGGGCACTGCAGGCCGGGGGAGGGCTCGGGTCAGCAGCAGCAAGGCCACCTGCGCCGCACCCCTTCTGCACTGCCAGGCCTGACTCGGGGCTGCAGTGGCCCAGCCTCAGCTATCCTCGGGAGAAGTGGCCTGTATAAGGCAAGCGCCCTGCTCAAATGTGAAAGAGGGACGAGGAAACAGGAGGCATCCCCGACACCGACTTGGATCCCAAATCCCAGGGCCCAGGACGCTGCCAGGATCTGGGGGGCGCTGGAGGGCCGGGGAGGCAGAAGGAGGCTCGCCCGACCGTCCTGCTCCGCGCGCCGCACTTTGTTTTAAGGAGAAGGCGCGCTTTAGGCGGGAAGTCTGGCCCGGTGCTCCGGCTCCCTCTACCCCGGAGGTGGTGGGGCACTGGCCCGGGCCTGAATGTGGCTCAGGAGACAGGCGGCGGCGGCTGCTGCCCCGCGTGGGGTCTGTACTCACAGTCACGCTGGACAGAGGAAAGACCAGCTCCCCTCCCGCTCGCTTTCCACTTTCCCGGGAGGGAGGGCAGTGCGGCCACGCCGGGGCGGCTCCGCGCTCAGCGCCGCTCG
>NW_022900920.1:30642511-30656364 GCF_012274545.1 Fukomys damarensis | reverse complement strand
GGATGCGTCCCGCCACGCCCCCAGGAGCTCCGGGTGACTCAACAGGACTGGAAAGTGAGCGGGAGAGACGAGTCGTCCTCACTGGAGTGAGGTGGGGAGGACGAGGAGGGGTGCGGGGAGGACGCCCTTAAAAGTGGATTCGGTCTGCGGAGTTCCTGGGGCCACCGGTTTTGTCCCTCAGAGGCGAATCTAAATCGAGACTCCATGCCAGCCCCTTTCTCTTTTGCAGCTTGAGTGGATTAAAATAACTCACTGCATTTTAGGATACAGGAACTCGCTTTTGCCAGTGTGGGGTAAGAGCTGCGAGCTGGGCAGGCTCCCTCCGGGCGGCTTAGGTGTGCGGTCTCCACCATGTCCTGGAGGCCCAGACCCAGGTCTGGAGAGGGGTGGCACGCCCTGGTCGGTTGTGCTTCATGGTTTAGGAGCTCTGCCACCCTCGGTCATCTTCTGTGTGGCCTGCCCCAGCCCCACAGCCGGTGGAAGGGGCCAGCGAGGGTCTGAATGAATTCTTCAGAGTTGCCTGGGGCGCTCCAGGGGCCAGGGAGGCCTGGAACACTGCAGAGACTGCCCCTTTACTACTGGTGTTTGTTCATAGATCGCCCTCCTGCTTCCCCCCTCCAGCCCAGTAACCTCAGCACTGGCCTGGAACACATTAGGCTGAGTCTGAAAGATAAACAGGCAATGAGAAAAACTTCCAAAAATAGACCCCTGGCCCGTGGCCCCGGGTACTTTTATATTCAAGCTTCTGCTGCTGTTCCTCACAACTCTTTCCTGACTTTGAGGATCATCATGCTGTGTTTTGGGGACCAATGAAGGGAAGTAGAGGGGTATGGGGGAACACTCCTGAAAGAGCTGTGTTTCTAAAATGTCTACAAGGTGAGACTCACCCACCTTCCCCAGCCGGTGGGGAAATTCCTGGGAGGCTGGGCAGCCCCGAGCCCACAATCCTTTGGCTAAGGGTTCAGGGCTGTGGAGCAATGTTAAGGTCAGTGCTTGAAGGCCCTCGGGGTGTCATCCTGCCTGAAGATTTGTGTAAGCAGTTTCCATCCGGCTGTGCATATTTACGTAAGAAACATTTATTAGTTTTTAAAATACCCGATGATTTCACCCTGTGGCCTGATGGTCTCATTCATGACTTCCTGTCTGCGTGCTGGGCTAGGCCCGCTGCTGTCCCTTCTGGCAGGCAACCTTGACCTCTTCTTATCTCCCACCCTCACATGTCACCCCTCGTTCCACACCAAACTCCTGCAGTTCTTGGAACGTGTGCTTCTCAGAATGTGATACGCTGTTTGCTGCATATTCACATGTGCTTTATCTTCTGTCTGCAACCTTCACTCCCCGCTCTCCCGGCCGTCGCCCAGGGCACCTACATGTTATATGTGCCTAATTGTACATCCAGTCTTAAGCTCTCGGGACAGGTGAATTTTTTCCCATGTCTGGTTGGATACCCCTCCAGTATGGTTTCTACGTCACATCCAGGCTTACTCTGAAAAGAGTTATTGAACGATTGGAAAGCACAAAAGATTCAACTTCTGGGAATATGAGGGGCCGAGAAGTTAGAAAACACAGAAGTGCTAAATAAAATATATCATCAGTTGAGGGAAATGTAGATATCAGGTGGGAGATGAGAAGAGACTCAAAGGCGTGCTAGGACTGTGAGCCCACATGGGTTAGGTGAGGTGAGTGTCCCCAGAGAAGGGGGGTGGGACACACTCAGACCGTGAGTTCTGGAAAGGTACGGATCAATCTGGACCTAGCCCTCTGCCCTGGGCCCTCGGAAAGCTGACTTTTAGTAACAGGAGGATGGGAAAAAAACCCTCCTCCCATTGGCACAGGGTCACCAAGGAAGCTTGTGGTTTGTCTGGGACTTTGGACTAATTAAGGAATGTCTGCCCTAGAAATCAAAACCTCTGCCTGCCTAAGCCATGCAGAGAAGTGAGGGCCCAGTGTGCACTCTCTGTGCAGGGGGAATCCTGAGGTCCAGAAAGAATAGGAATGCTGGCTCTAAGTTGTAAATGTCCTTGGCTCTGCAGGAGACAAAGGTACAACTCATTTATTCGGATCTTAGCAGACTCCCATCCAAGACTGAGCTTATAATATAGGGTGAAAATGTAGATGCATAAATAAAAGAATAAATTCCTTAAGTATTTGAGGTAATAGAATACTTTCAAAAAAGACTATAAAACAGTAATGGTAAAATACAGAGATAAAATCATACAATGAAAAAAAGAACAGGTATATTTGAAAAGGTAGAAATTTAATTTGTAAAAATAAAACATACCTACATTTTAAGAACTTTAATCATTGAAAATATTTTTTATTAAGGAATATATTAGTAAAAAAACACTGTAACTCTTTTTTAAAACAGAGGAAGACATGTAATCCCAGCACTGGGGCACTGGGCAGGAAGAGCAAAGGTTTTAGCCCAGCCTAGGCAACTTAGTGAGGCCTTGTCTCAAAATAAAAAGTAAAAATAAAAGAGGACTGGGGATATAGCTTGGTGCAAAGAACTTGGGTTCAAAGACTAGTACCACAAAAAAGAAAACAGTTTAGACAAATAGTGGTTTATTCTTCTCAAACAGCAGCGTGCATAGAGGTGTCTGTTTTGGTTCAAGCCCTTGATGGTTTCAGGGGTGCTGAAAGATTTTGCGTAGTTACTGTCTTGCAGACATTGCAAGATTGTGGGGCAAAGAATTTTCACCAGTTAAACCCTTTGCCAATACAGTATGAGATTGTTTCCTCTCTGGACATTTTCTAACTAATTAGTTTGCATCTGCTAGAGGTGGAGAAAAGGTATCTCAAGGTCTTGGTTTGTATTTCTTTACTTATGAGTGAGTGAGAATATTATTATTGGTCATTTTTATGTCTTTTTTGGGGAACAGCCAGCTACAACTTTGCTAGTGCTTTCTGTTGGCGCACGCGCGTGTGTGTAAGAGAGAGAGGGGAAGTAGAATTTTTTTCATGAGCATAGTTGCTAGACAAAGTTTCAAATTCCACAGTGAAAGGTGACATGTGACAAACACTGGGCCAACTGCAGGGCAGCTTCATGTCGCATTTCACAGTTGGGGACATTGGAAATTTAAAAATACTCAGTACATGGGGCGAGATTTCCTGTTGACCTAGCTGTGCTTATCCCAGAATATGGAATAAAACACACGTGGGAGGACCAGGAAGCCACTGCTCACCATCAGGGGGCTGATGGATGGGAAAGGGCATTTCTTCAATTTGGCTGATCTCACCACCCCGAGTTCAACTTGGCCCAGAATTTCGGGAGATAATAGCAAGTTAGTTTACAGGATGTTTCAGTGGCACAGGCTGCTTTGCCAAGCCTTTGGACCTGACAGTTGAACAAGACGGATGATTTGTGCACTTGGCTCTTTCTTTCCTCAAGGTCAGTGCTAGCAATGCAGCTCTCTTAAGAATGCTCAGGCCTGCAGGTCCTGTAGAAATTTCTTACTGATGAAGGCGAGGCCCAGAGAGATTAGGCCACATACTCAAGTTTACTGCTGGCTGGCACCAATCTAATGCTTACACTGTGTCCTAGGTATTACTCTAAACATTCTACACATAACTCATTTATTTGTTCATTTTAAAATTTTATTTTGATGCGGAGTCTTGCTATATTGCCTAGACTGGTCTCAGCCTCCCAAGTATCTGGAATTACAGGTAGGTGCATCCTTACCCAACTTCATATAACTCAATTGATTCTCTTAATAAACTCAGGTAGTAGGTATCATTAGATTTGTATTTATCAGGTGGAAAAACTGAGGCCCAGAGAGGTTAAATAACTTGTCCAAGGTCCCACAGCTAATGAGTGGGAGAACCAGGATTTCAACCAGACACTTTGGCTCCAGCATCTTACCCTGAACTACTACACTATGTCTTTTTGTTCAAAGATACACTATACTATATCTTTTTCCTTCAAATGTACAACTTCGCTGAATTACCCCAAGAATGACATTACAATAGATAGTGCATCTTTCAAATTAAAAAAAAAAATCTTTTCCTCACAATGCAAGATACTCCACATGTAAATATGCAATTATAATGGAAAGGCAGGTTTCTTTAAAACAATCCTTAGCTTTACTGCATTTGACATGCTCTGTTGTGTCACCCCACTCCTGTTTTTATGGGGGGTTGGTGCTGGGGTGGAACCCGGGGCTCCATGCGTGCTAGGCAGGACCTGTACTGCTGAGCCACAGCCTTGGCCCTCTTCCCTGCTTATCTTTCCATCTCTTGACAATGCAGGCCATAACTTACCTATGAATTAGGGTCCATACTTGGAAAAAAGTGCTTCTCTACCCTTCTAGCTGATTTTTCTAGTATGAAGCTATTCCTGGATTATGTGTGTTAATTTTCCACCTGCACATAGCACTTGGAAATGGAAAGAGCTGACAGATAGTTTCTGCCCAGCTTGCTTTTCTGGTCACTAGGCATTCATTATTGTCCCTGTAGATGGTTCACGGGGCTTTAAAACAAGTCCCTGTGCTGTAACTTTAGGTCTCCCTTATTCCTTTATTCATTCACCCATTCATTCACTCAGCCAGTAATTCAGCACCTACTGTATGCCAGGGATTGTGCTAAATCAAGAACTGGCAAACTATGGGCAGCAGACCTACCCCAGACACCACCTGTTTCTGTAAATTACCTTTTACTGGCTCACAGCACACCTGTTTGTTTATGTGTTGTCTACAGTTGCTTTTACACAGTAGCGGCAGAATTGAGTTGCTGTTATTGAGATTGTGTGACCAGTCATTCATCAGCTTTTATCAAGGCCTTACTGTATGTGCAGCCAGTGTAATCTTTAATACTTCTATTTTGGACCTTGTGTGTACTTGAACATTATTTTGTTTACCTTAAGAATCTTAAATATTCAGTCAGCCCTGATGTTACACAACCAGCATTCTGGGCGGCTGAGGTAAGAGAATCACAAGTTAAAAACCATTCTGAGCAACTTAGCAACTTAGGGAGACCCTGTTTCAAAATGAAATGTTTTTCAAAAGGGATACATATGTGGCTCAGCTCAGTACCCCAGATGAAGCCTCTGAGTTCAATATTTAGTACCCCAAAAAAGAACAAAACCAAAAGCAAACAAACAAAACCTGAAAATTTAAATATTTATGCTCTAATAGCTTGTTAAGGTTTATATCTAAATGTCTACCCAAAGCCTCGTGTAATCATATGTGGGTCTTTTAGGCTCTGATTAGATGATGGGGGCGTGAGGCTTGTTCATGGTTAGTCCACTGATGAGTTTACACCTAAATATGATGTGGGAGGTGAAGCTTAGTTGGAGGAAGTAGATCTCTGGGAACATGGCTTGGAAGGATCCCTCTCCCACCTTCCTCCCTTGATTGCTTTTACTTCCCATCCCATGCCATGAGCTGTTTTTTTCTCTGCCTTGACCCTCTGGCATGCCATCCTGCCTTGGAGCCAGCTGACTATAGATTGAAATCTCCACACACTGTGAGCCAAAATAAGCATTTTCTCTTTAGAAATGTGGATGTTGGGTATTGTGTCTTAGTGACAAGAAAGTAACTATGAGAAATTTTGGTATCAGCAGTGGGGTTGTTGCTGTGATGCTGCCTGGCCATGTAGTTTAGATGCTTGCAGGAAGAGTTTGGAAGGGTTTGGAGATACCTTCTGGAAGGCTGGCTCAGAAGACTGTGAGCTGAGCTTAATGGGAGTTTCTGCCTAGTGCTCAGAAGGCCAGAATATTGACTGCAGTGCAGCTGGAAAAGACCAGGTTTAAGAAGTTTCAGTTGGGACGGACTCCATTGGCAATTGGACTCTGGGCCATGTGTGCTAGGCTCTGACAGAAAATTTGTCTTCATTTTGCTCATGTCTAGGGACTGCAAGAGACTGACATTAAATGTGGTGGGCTTACTAATCTGGCAGAGGAAATTTTGAGGCAGCCAAACATTCAGTCTTTTACTTGGGTACAGCTGGGGGCTTTTAGCCAGCTGTACATTGTGAATCAAGAGCAAATGGCCCAGATGAATGATTTAAAAAGTCTTCAGTTTGGCCAGAAAGGAAGCTCTGGTAAAGTTGAGGCCTGCAAAGATGGAGCTGTAGAAAGCCCGGTTGCTAAAAGATTAGCATTGAAAAGAAGCCATGTTGGAACAGAACAACAGAAAAGATTGGCTGAGGGCATCATAGGAATCAAGGACCCCACCTTTCTAAAGCTAAAAATTGCAAAACTGAAAGATTTTGCTTTGAGAAGAGAACCCAAGGGCACCAGGCACCAGAATGGCAGTACCCTAAGGAGTTTGTTCATTGGGATTCAGTTCATAGCAGCACTCAGGCATCCAGGCACTTGGCCCTACAGCCATGATAAAAGAAGCCCAACTACTCCAACTGCTCCAGCTGGCGGCAGACCTTGGTGTCATCCACGTGGTGCTGCTTTTGGATTCATACAGAATGCAAGAGTTGTGGGGTCGGGAAGGCTTCCACTCAGATTTCAGAAGAAGGCCTGGGAGGGCAGGCAGAGTGCCCCTGAGAGGGCAGTGTGTGAAGCCATGAGAGTGTGGTCAGAAGGGCAGTGGAGACCCCAGAAGCTTGGAGAAGACGGGAATGTGGATTGTCTGAGGAAACCCACAAGGAGTGAGCAGAGCTGGCCCAAGAAAGAAGCCATGAGGGCTACAACCGTTGGCCGTGCTACAAGGGTGAGGCTGCCAAAGCCTTTGGAGTTCATATCTCACCACAATTTTGATACACATGGAGCTATGGGATTTAACATTTGTCTTCCCAGATTTGGGTCTTGTTTTGGTCCTGTTCCTTCTTATTCTTCTATTTAACCCTTTAGGAATGGAAATGTTTACCCTGTGCCTTTGGATATTGGAAATGTTAAAAAACTTTCTTTTCGTTTGAGTTTGCCTTAATCTCAGTTGACTTTTAAACAATCCTAAGATTGTTAGGACTTTGGCAACTCTTAGAGATGGATTAAGTACGTTTTACCTATTAAAAAAGCACTTTCTTCTTTTGGAGGCCAGAGCCAGAATGTTATGATTTATATCTAGATGCCCCCTAAAAGCCTCAGGCACTCGTAGGTGGGGCTTGTGGAAGGAGATTGGATTATGGGTCATGATCCTCATGGATCAGTCTACTGCTAAGCTTACAGCTGGGAGGACATTTGGGAAGATGGTGGTGTGATGAGCAGAAGGAAAACATCCTCTCCAAGATTGGGAGTCCAGATGCTGGAGTACAGCAACATGAGGAAAAGAAGGAGGAGGAAGTGGGTCCCCAGGACCCCGCAAGGATCTGAAGTGAAAATTGGAGCCCAGGGGAAGAGTGAAGAGAGAGATCTCAGTGTAGAAGAGGGAAATGGCAAGTGGAGCTTTCTCCTTGAGCTCTGGCTTGTGTGGGAAGGGTGGCTCAAACCATGACTACCGGCAACCCCAAAGGCTCCACAGAGAAGTGCACAGTGAAAGGAGTGCTGCCTGCTGTGGACTGCAGTGGCCGGTGAGTTATTCCGATTCAGATGTTCCCAGGAGAGGACAGCTGGCTGGTTGATGTTTTAGAAAGGGGCCGACTGAACTCTGACCTCTGAATATCTGTGGGTTGGCTCCATCTAATGCTTCCAGTGTCAGGATGAGGTGCAGTCATAGGGGACACCCAAAGTCAGGGAGTGGAGTTCAAGCCTCAAGGCAGTACCCAGAGTGTTGTGGGCTGAACACCTTGAGTCCCAGCCTCACAGCCAGAAACCAGGGTCAGTGTGAACTTCAGTGGAACTGAAGGCACAGGCTTTCTGGGATTATCCACCATCGTGCTGTAATTCTACTGCAAGCTTGCTGTGATCAGTCAACACAGATCTAGGCTCTGTCTGCCTCTGTTGTCTACCAGTGATAGCAGAGACATGCCCGGAAATGAACTTTCTTTTTCTTTTTTTCTTGTTTTCCCCTCCTCTTTTTATTGATTGTTCTTGTGTTAATGAGTGTGGACATTGTTTGGGCAACAAAGGCAAGGCGGGGGGCATCACAATCACTAGCTTGAAATTATACTAAAAAACTACTATGACAAAAACAGCATAATACTGGCCAAAAAACCAAAACCAAAAAACCAAAAATCCCCACCAAGACCCGAGGATCAATGAACAGATTAGAAGATGCAGAAACAACTCCTAACACACTCAGCTTCTTTATTTTTGACAAAGGACAAACATGTTCACTGGAAGAAGGATAGCCTTTTTAATAAATGGTGCTGGAAAAACTGGCTTTCCACTTTCGAAAGATTGAAATGAGACCCACATCTCTCACTATTCACTAAACTAAAATTAAAGTGGATCGAAGATCAGAACATTAAAACAGAAACACTAAATCTGCCAGAAGAGAATAGGTAGCATTCTTGAAGTCTTAGGTGAAAGCAAATACTTTATGAACAAAACCCCAGTTGCACAGGAAATATCATAAAGAATCAACAACTTGTATCTTATCTTATTCAAAATCTTTTTCTCAGCAAGAGAAACCACCAATGGAGTGAAGAAATAATGCACAGATTAGGAAAAAATATTTTTGTCAGGTGTTCCTCAGACAAGCAACTAATATCTAGAATACTTAAAGAATTCAGAAAATCAATCCCCCAAATTTAAAGACTCAATAAAAAGATTGGCATCTGAAATGAATAGACACAGCAAATAATGAAGTAAAAACAACAAATAAATATATGAAAAAATGTTCAACATCACTGGTCATTTGAGAAATGCAAATTAAAATAACAGATTCTATCTCACTCCAGAAAGAATGGTTGCTATCAAGAAATCAACTAATTAATGCTGGAAGGGCTGTGGGGGAAAAATGAACCCTTCTCCACTGTTGTTAAGAGTGTAGTCTGGTACAACCACTGTGGAACTCAGTGTGGAGATTCCTCAAAAAACTACAACCAGAGGGTCCACTTGACCCAGCTATTTCCCTACTTGGTGTCATCCCAAAAGAATTAAAAGCATCATACCACAGTTATATATGCACACTCATGTTTATAGCACATTTTGTAATAGCTACATCTTGGAAACAGCCCAAATGCCCATTAACTGATGAATGGATAAAGAAGATGTGTTTTTAAAAATACAATGAAGTACTACTCTGCCATAAAGAAGGATAAACTTGAGATAATTTCTAGGTAAGTAGATGTTCCTTGAGCCCATACTCTTAAGTGAAATAAATTGGACACAAGTTTAAATATTGCTTTGGTGTGAGAAACTGAAACAGTAAATAAGGACCAAAATGTATAATTGTTATTGTGAAAAAGGAAGAAAATGTTGAAATTGGAAGGGGCTTGGGCGGGGGGAAGGAAGGAAAGGCAAAGAAAAGAAAAGAATAGAAGGAAAAATGGAAACAAAGCTTTTTCAAATAAGGAGGGGAAGAGAGGTTGAAGGGAGGAGAGGGGAAAGGGGGAAAAAAGCAAGATATGTCCTGTACAGGTACAAATTCCCTGTGATGAATGTCATTATGTGTATATAAAATGTACCAATAAAATTAATTTTAAAAAAGTTAATGCTAGAAGGAGGTGGGGCACAGGGGATGTGGCCTGGAGGGGTTTATCTTCCACCCTCCTCCCTTGATCATCTCTGCTTCCTGTTCACCACGCCATGAGCAAGCCTCTTCTGCGATGCCCCTCCATCGTGCTGCCCTGCCTTGTAGCCAGCCGACAATGGACTGAAACCTCTGCAAACTGTAAGCCAGTTTTCTCTTTTGTCTTTAGAATTGTGGTATTATGTCTCAGGGGTGAGAAAATAATTTCTTTTAGTCACTAATTACTCCCAAGAATAATTGTTGTGCCTGGATGTATGAGCTAATTGCATTTTCCCATTTGTTCATCAGACTTTCTATCTTGATTGTCTCCTATATATATGTGTTAGCAGCATAGGTACAGTGAGGAGAAGTTGGTCCTCCCAGGCTGGTGGGGAGACTTAGAAGCAAACCCACAAGTATAATCCAGTGAATTGATAGAGGGGTGTTCAGGTTTCCTAGCAGCCCAGGGAAAGGGAGGAGACACTGAGCTGACCCTTGAAAGGGTGGCTGGACATAAAGAAGACACAGGCACCAGCACATGCAAAATCTGGAGGGGTCAGAAAATACAGTGCTTTCAGGAGATCCTAGAAATCAGAGCATTCTCCCAGCATCAAACTTATGTGTACTCTGATTTCAAACAGTGTGTCTTTCCTGTGACTCTACAGTGGGAATAGACTAGACATCGTGAAGCCACTCAGTCCTTTTAAGCAGCCTGGTCAGCTGGTGGGGTCTCCGCAAGTCCTTGCTGGCCCTAGTGGTACATCAGACTGCAGCCTTGGGCCTGTGGATCAAGGATCACGAACCAAACAAGCCAGCCTAACCAGCCGTGTCCGAAAGGATTCCCATAGGAGAAGGGCAGCTGCAGATAACCCAATAAAATTTCAGTCAGGTAAGACAATGAGATGGTTATGAAACTTCACAGTTCAGGTAGAAATGATGGCCTGCAGCGGCTGCTCCCTGGCTGTTCTGTGTCTGACCTTCCCGTTTTCCTAATAAATCTGCCTGAGCTTCGCTGCCTCCTCAGGTATCAAGAGGGGAGTTTGTCTGGAGACCCTTTGGGAGCTGGTGTCAAATGCTCAACAAATGTTCTGTTAAGTTAGGTCTGCAGCGAGCTGGAAAGGTGAAGATTAAAGGGATAAAATATGCTCCATGCAGCGGTGGAAAGCACTAGCCAGCTGGGACTCTGCTGTCATTGAAGGTGACCACAGGGTCGGCTGATAAACGATAACAATTTTCTGTAACACATAGCCTTTTAATCTTGCCAACAGCCCGAGGAGAAACGTTAGACATGGTGACTGGAGTGGTTTTTACCATGTCATTTGGGCCCCAAAGGTAGTTTTTAGATTTCATGGATAGTAAATCCAGCTATTGCTGGAAGAATGACTATGCAGAGAGGACCCCTGTTGGTTAGGACCCCTGTTGGTCAGGGGCTTAATACACAATGAAAATTCACTTCATCTGGCTTAAAGAAATGAGGAGATTTTTATTAGGGGAAGACCACCTAACTAGAGGAACCCGAGAGAACAGACAAAGCGACTCTTCCCAGGACCCGGTACCAGATCTGAAGAGGCATCAGCAACCAAGAAGGCCCCTGCCTCAGCTCTCCCACCTTTTTGTGGTCTGTGACCTCCCCTCCCCACTCATTGTGTTCCTTGTCCCTCTAAGCAGTTGCCTTTCTCCAACTCTCCTGGGATTCACATGCTCAGATTTAGGCTCTGGCAACGACTGACCTGCAACTCTTGGTCCTCCTTAAAGGTTCCCAGGAAAAGATGCTACAGTTGGCCTCAAGTGGCTGGGTTTCCACACTTAACTCATACCTTGGTCCCAAAGAGATAAGTAGGGATCTTAGAGCTTCGGAGTTAGGGAGGCACCCAACTCTTGGGGGTTACTAGACTTGGAGGAGTTCTTGGCAGATAGCTATAAGGGTCTCTGTGATGCATTACAAGTGTGCATTCTCTTGGGGCACGGTCGCTTTGTGCTGCAGGCTGGGAATTTGCATGTAGGGCTGCACACGGTGTTCTGCTTTGCTGGAGGTTTGCTTTGTGTTCTCACTGGGTACTGTTGAAGAGATGGGTGCCTGCTACATATTCCTGTTCTTACAGCTTGGAAGTCTCAGAAGGGCACTGATCAGGGCTGCAGTATCCAGTTTAAACAAGGAGATTTGTAGTGTATCACAGCTCATGATTATGTATTTGAGTCATCTGGGAAAACAAATGGGTGCTCCCTTGACTGTCCTTGAGTTTGTACCACTTCTCCACTGTTTTTTCAAGGCTCTCTACCATTCGTCTTGCCTCTTTATCAACATTAGTGTCGCTTGATTCCAAATAGCAGAATTTTTACAGTCTTGCTTTGGTATCTGCCCAGTGCTCTTTCCCATACTTTAGATTTCATTTCCTTCTGTGTCTCTAACACATAATATTAAAAATCAAGTTCAAGAGCCATGTCTACTAGTTATTTTTCCCTAATATTCCAGTGCTTACTTCTTTATTTTAGAATTCATTCCGTAATCATTCACTCAATAAGTTTTTTGCTAAGCCCAGTGTCAGCCAGTTACACTGGTTTTCTAGGGCTGCTGTTATAACAAAGGACCACAGATTGGGTGCTTAAACACCAGAAATGTATTTCCTTGTGTACTGGAAGTACACAAGAAGTCCGAGATCAATGTGTCAGCAAGTTTGATTTCTCCTAAGACCTCTTTCCTTGGCTTGCAGATTCGTTGGTTCCTTCTCTTTGTCTTTTTACTCTGTACACATATTCCCCGTGTTCCTTTGTTTGTCTGAACTTTTCTTTAAAACCACCAATCAGACTGCGTTCAATCCCTGGTACAAAAAAAAAAACCTACTGGGCGTGGCTGCATACACCAGTAATCCCAGCACTCCCCACACTCCGGAGGCTTAGGCAGGAGGATCGCTGTGAGTTCGAGACCAGCCTGGGCTACATAGTGAGTTCTAGGTCAGTCTCAACTACATAGTGAGACCCTGTCTCAAAAAAAAAAAAAAAAAGAAAAAAAGAAAGAATGAAATTTTTTGTACCGGGGATTGAACTCAGGCCCTTGTGCTTGTGAGGCAGGCGCTGGAACCACTGAGCTAAATCCCTGGCCCCTGAGATCCTGATTTCAGTGCTTACACATCTTCCTTTGTTTTAAGAACTTTTTGTGAGGGATAGGCAGCATGCACACTTTGCTTTTTCTTATCCTCACTTGGAGAGATCCTGCTTCCGCTCTTTTCGTGTTCTCTCTTCACAGTCTGCAGTGTAGGGCTTGGCATATAGAAGGTGTTCAAGAAATAAATCAAGTAGGTATAATGAGAAGGGAAATTAGTGGAAGCATTCTCAGTTGTCTGAACTAGGGCCTGACACGGTCTTGCGTGCTTCTCCCGGAGGCGCTGCAAGGTGAGGACTTGTGGTGGTGTGATGCCACCTAGTGCTTTCTTTATTGAAGCAGCACAGGGGAGTAGGGTGGTGATTGAAAAATTGAAAAGGAAGCGTTTTGTTTCTTTCACAGCATAAATTGCAGTATCCAACCCTTCATCTGTTCTCTTATGCATGTTGGTGTCCAACTGTACTCCATTACTTTGAGTTGAACACAGCACACGCCTTTCCATCCCCTTGTAGTTCCCCCAGTGCCTGTGTTGGGATCTCTGAGTTCCCACAGTGCTTTCTGTGACACGGTATGGATTAGATACTAACATATTGTGTTCGGATTCACTGTGGACGTTCCTTGCTGTCTTTCCCCCATTGCTGCACTGTGACTGTAAAGGTTTGCGACCCTGCCTGGGCATATATTTTAGAGGAATCTGCACATGGAGAACCGGAAGGAGCCTTTTAGCTAATGCTTGGTTAATGGAAATGAAATGTGGTGGATTTTTCATTTGAAATGCTATGTAGTAATGAAAAACAATGAACTAGGATTACAAAGACAGACCCTAAAAAGAATGGTTGGTATGAAAAAAGTAGAACATAATGCGATCTCTAAAGTCAAATACCATTATCTACTTTTTAAATACTCTGATAAACATGCTATATACAGTTTTCAATAATACAAATCCAAGCATAGTAGCCTGAATGTCCACGGGACCGAGGATGAAGCTGTGAGAAAAGCGATGGATATGAAAAGAAAAAAGCAAAGCCAGAGAGGGGTCGTGCACATTTTATGAAGTAATTTAATTACTTCAACTCTGCCTGAAGTCCAGACAAAGCCCTTCTCTTCCACACCTGTAACTTCTGCAAACCCCTGGGGACCCTTCCCCGCCCTTCAGGAGTCCTGCCCTATTATTTGCATATTTCTCTGAGGACACCAACCAGGTGGCGGCCCCTCCCCTTTGGAACGCTGCTGAGCCCCCCCCCCCCCCC
>NW_022900920.1:30634119-30642416 GCF_012274545.1 Fukomys damarensis | reverse complement strand
CCCCCCCCCCCCGCAGGGGACCTGGCTGTTGCCAGGTGACGGGAGGACGGGAGGACGCTCTGAACGCCGGGTTTCTGCTGGGCAGGGCTAGAGAGATACCGTGCGCAGCCCCTTCCCCAGACTCTCGCCCAGTTTCTGCGATCGACCCAGCGGCCTTTGAGGCCGCCCCAGGCAGCATCAGGATGGCCGAGGTCAGGAGTCAGCGCCCCCTCTGTCGCCTCTCGCTGGACCTTTCCCCTTGTCCCTCTCGTGTTGACACCCATCCCCTGTCACGTCCACGTCGTAGCCCAGGCCTCGCTCCCTTGTTGTGTGGTACACCTCATCTTTAGCTTTACAGATTCTGCAGTCTTCGGTGATCCCTGCCCGTCCATCAGCCCTCCCATCTGTAACTTCAGTAGCCTCAACTCCCGACTTCCCTGCCACTTATAGTCCCCACCCACTAAGGCCCTGCCCAACTCTTCCTTACCTCCTCAGGGAAGATTCCAGCCAGGATCAGCTGCAAGATTTTCCAGTGCAAAATGAAAACACACAGCTTCTCATTCAGAAATCATTAGGACTTTTAAACCGGGACAGCAGTACATTAATCAAGGGTGGGGCTCCTCTGAGTCTGCAGCCTGGGCAGCCCTGCTCCCAGCTTCTCCCACCGCATTGCTTCCCGGGTCTCCTCTGCACCGTCTACATCCTCATCACTCCACCTCCTCCTGTCTAGTGTCCCACTGTGGACCCCACTTCCTGTGGCCCCCGCGCTGCACTTCCTTATCCTCCATCGTCTTCCTCTTCCCTGGTTGGTCACCGTCATTTTCTGACGTCTGTGCCCGCTGTGAGCACATCATTTCCCCCATTACCCCCTCACCCATCCCTCTTTACCTCCCATTTCCTCCTCTTGGTCCTTCCAGACCTCCTTCGTATTTTCTATTATTTGCTTTTGAGTGTTTCCTCTTTTTCTCCCTGACTGGTTATCTTAGTTTATTTTATTATTCTTCATTCTCCATGAATAAGCCCCAGATACCAGGCCTAGGAACTAATTCTTTCCCACTAGCCCCTGTCTTTATTGTCTCCTTGTATTTCTTACTTTCCTCTCTCTCTTCTCACTTGACTATAACCAACTTTTCCCAGCTTCTCTTTCACAATCCTTTATTTCTACTCTGGTCTCATAGTTCGGCCGTCTTTTCATTTCCCCTCTTTCTCCTTTCTGAGGACCTTGGCACATTAGTAAGCACTCTGGCCAGGTGAAGAATGAAGTGGTGTCACAGCTCACGTTGACACTGTTTCTGAAATATTTTCCCTTGAACACTTTCAGACTAGAGACGCCAGCAGCTTTTGGCTGCGGCTGAGAGATTGTTTTTGCTTTTCTTTTAAGAGTGTACTCTTAAAGTGACAATATGAGAAAATCTTTTGTTCACAAAAATTTTTTTTAAATTTTTTCTTTCTCTGATATTTTTCCACACCTAAGTGCTAAGTGCCAGGTGTATAGGGAAAACATGGCCTGCAAGTAAGTCATTAGGCTGCTGATTAAGTGTTGACATTTTTGCCATAACTGAGACTGTCCTTGTGATAAACTTTTGTGTGTGCCCATGTTTAACATCAACAAGGGGGAACAGGGCAGTGACAGCATTGTATTTCTTTAACATGATTTTTCCTCTTTTGTGCAACTGCTATCGTATTATACTCTGCAAAAACCTACTTTATTCAGGAAGGAAACATCTTGAGTCTAAAATTAGTACTAAAGTTGTTATAGATGTGCTTATGATTTTACATCTATTTTAATCTCCAGAGATATTTTGTTTATATGTCACCTTTAGAGATTTAATTAATAGTATAAATGCTTTTGAAAACTACAAATATGTAGACTTTATTCATATTAGGCAAGACAGCCTTGTGAAAACAAACGCTTTACTCCTTCCCTGAAATCTTAAGGGTGAATTAGAGTTTTACTCTACTATTGAGATTAGAGATGGTCTCAGTTGGTTTCTTTGATTATTAGCGGAGTGTTAATGGTAAGTGCTTTAGTGTAGAATACCAAAGCATAACGTTGCAAGTGTAAGTAGGGCCTTGTAAACCTTATCAATTCTTTACTCAAAAGTGTTGCTTTGGCTTTCTGTGGCCTTTGTAATAATACGATTCATACTCCTTAGAATGACAGTCAGTGTGTCCAGGCTGTTTCGCACACTTGAAGGGTCTTCTCCTTCCTTTTTCCTGTTATACCTCTTACATTTTACCCGACTGGGATATTGCCTGGCCCTGAGCTTTTGGTTAAACTTTGTGATCTGCAAGAAAACCCTTCATGTATATCCATGTGTGAAAATTCCTTTCTTCCTTCTAGGCCTGCTCAGATGCCACTTCCTTTATGACATTTGCTTTATTCTTCCTGCTGGGTATAAATCTTCCTTCTTATGGGCTCTGATAGAACTCTATCCACTTTATGACTGGGACCTCCTTCTGTACTTCCAGTGTCTGCATAACATACTCCATCAGCTGGAAAATATAAACTCTGTGTGGCTGGGTCACTTATTCCTTGACTGGATATCTCCTGTAGGCTTCATTGCAGAGCTTAACCTAGAGCAAATGTTCGACAAATGCTTGCTAACTGGGGCTGGAGATGTAGCTGAGATGCAGATTGCTGGCCCAGCACGTGTGAGGCCCTCGTTTCAATCGCCGGCACCCACAGGGAAGAGAAAATAATCGCTTTGCTGAGTGAATGAATACATATGTTAAAATACCCTTTAGAATTATTATTCTTGCACTGCTCCCTCAAAGAAGTGGGTATATTCATCTGCTAGAGCAGACATAACAAAGTACCAAAACTGGGAGGCTTAAGATAGCTGGTTAGTATTATTGTTGCTGTTATTATTATTATAGTTCTGAAGGGTAGAAATCTAAATCAAAATATTGGCAGGGTTTTGCTCTCCTGGAGACCCTGAATAATCCCACCTCGCCTCTTTCCACTTCTGTCGGTGGATGACAGATCCTAGCCTTCCTTAGATAACGTCTGCATCAGTCTACTTTGCTTTGAGATGTGTGTGCGTGCGTGTGTGTGTGTGTGTGTGTGTGTGTGTGTGTGTGTGTGTGTGTGTGTGTGTGTGTGTGTGTGTGTATGTTACAACATTGGGTTATACTGAATTAGAACTCATTTCACTCCAGTGATACACACATCTGGAAATGAAAATGAGAAAGGAGACTTCCCAACATGTGTCTTAACTTTTCGGCCTGCCAGGGGCTTTACTTTGTGGTCATGAAGGTCTTTCCTTCGGGGATAATGGCAGTAATTCCTTGTCATTAATGGAGTAACTGTTGGGATGCACATCCATCCTTGTTCTTTTATACAGGAAAAGGGTGAAAAACCAGTGCTGGAAGAAAATGCATTCGAGGAAATTGAAAAAGATTTTCAAGAGGTTCTCAGTGAACTTTCAGGCGACAAAAGTCTGGACAGATTTAGAATCGAATATGAGAAGCTTCACGCCATTATGAAAAAGTCTTATGACAATGAAAAGCGTCTGATGGCCAAATGCAGAGAGCTGAATGCGGAGATTGTGGTTAATTCTGCGAAGGTCGCCACTGCCCTGAAGCTGTCCCAGGATGATCAGACCACCATCGCATCCCTGAAGAAGGTCGGTGATCTAGCCGTGATGAGCTGGATTGAAAACATCACTCTTTCCTTTGCACCTCTAGGCTGGTAGTAAACTCGTGATTAGGTAAAAATTTGCATGATTTATATATTCATTAAGCCCATGGAGTAAGATTCATTCTTGAAGAAAGTAGTTAGCCTGGGTGAATTTCACCATCCAGTAAATAATAGAGAATCTTACTGGCTTTGTTTCTGGGAAGTAATGGGAGAGCAAAAAGATTTAGAGATAAGTAAATGCAGTATGTCTTGCTTGGGACAAGATGAGCAGTTACACACGATAGCTTATTAAAAATATTTTTATATTTCTACTTTTTCTCCTGCTTCAGAGGAGTTATTTTGAGAATTCCCAGAGAGTAATTTTTATTTTCAACCACCTCTGACTGTGTTTCTCCCTTGATCATTTAATTCCTCAAAACAAAAGAACCAGCGATCCTATCTGGGGAATATTGGGGAAGTAACATGACTTAATTTCACACTATGTTTTTCCTCCTTAAATATGTTGCTGCATAGTCCCTGCTGTTCTTAAGGTGATAAAAGTTGGAGAGGTTAATTTATAATTAAAACCCCAGTCATGAGAACTAATTTATAAACATTTTAGGTCATTCCCTTAATATCATGTAACTAGGTGTTACCCAGTTCAACTCATGATCAATACAAAATAGAATTTTATCCATTTTCCTAGAAACTCCTCTGTATATCAGTGTAATTTTTCTCTATTGTCACTTTTTTCTTCTCCTTGCTTAAAAACCAATATGAGAAAACTTAAATTCATTTTATGATGCTGAAAAAAACACTTTCATTTTAAATTTAAAAACGAGAAGTTAAGATTGATTAAAATCTAATTGGTTAAAGTTTATTTGGACCAAATTAGCCCAACATATTTTCATTTAAATGTTCTTCCTTTGTTTTGCCAATAATAGTACATGGGGTGGCTACATAGGACCACATCCGCTGATGTTTTATTCTGAGTCACTAAGTTGTGTGCTGTGGTTACTCAAGAGTAAGTTCTCTGTCTAATATAATAGCATGAATTTATGAAATTAAATACCCTTGTCAGCATTTCTTTTTTGTTCCCCATCAACATTGAGATAAAAGTGGAACATTGCCAACTAAATCGTGCAGATTCTTATCTGTATAATGGATCCACGTTCCACTTGACAAAGTTTTGCAACACAGTTAACGGCAGGACAAAATCGAGGGTGTTGTGGGTGCTCACTGTGCTTTGCCCCTTTCTCTGATGGCTCACTTTTAAATGTACAGTCCCCACTGCCTTTCATAACAGTAAGGGAGCCAACGCTGCATGAGCTGTTGTTCCATTCCCTGCTGTGGATTTTGTTTTTCCCCCACAATCATTTGAGGAGAAGGCATGGGCTTGGGCTTCTGAAAATGGGCATTGCCAAGGTTTCTGCTCAGTTTTGAGCCTGCAGAGAGCAGCCTCCCGATGTTGTGTCCTGAAGCTTTCACACCAGCCAGAGACTCCCTCGGGATCTGAGGACAAATTGCATTTTTTCCTCAAACTTGTGATCCTCCTGCCTCCTTCTTCCAAGTGCAGAGATTACAGGCATGTGCCGCTATACCCTGCTAAGCTTTCATTTAAAATTTTGCAAATATATCAACTTCTTTATAAGAAAGTTTCCCCTAGGGAGAGTAGCTGTGGCAGGACTTTGTAGCCACAATTGCCCACAGAAGGAAAAACACTCTGCCAAAAAGCACCCTTTCTCTAACTGGGCCGTTCACTGTTGTCGGGCTCATGCTGAGCACTTCAGAAAGTCAGTACAGATCATGCGTCGTGTATGTGATATTTCCTGTGTAAATGACTGCTGCCCGGTCCTCATGGTGCTACCTTATTTGCTGGTTTATCTTGCACCTGAAGCCCAGCTTGGGTTTTCTCACTGGTGTCCTGTGGCCCATTTAGGAAATTGAGAAGGCCTGGAAGATGGTGGACTCAGCCTATGATAAGGAGCAGAAGGCCAAGGAGACGATTCTTGCCCTGAAAGAGGAAATAGTAAACTTGACCAAACTGGTGGAGCAAGGGTCCGGACTGTCACTGAACCAAGACAGCAAGTAGGTGGAAGTCCTCCTGGTGTCTCTGAGCGTCCTTTCGCCCGGCAGCCACCCAGGGGCAGTCAGAGCGGCGGCCTGGGGCCGGCAGGTATCTTTTGGGACAGTTCTCCAAGGGCAGAACACTCCACTCCCAGACATCATTTTCCATTCTGATTTTTCTTTTTAATACTTCCTTTCTCCATACTGAAGAGCTTCTAATTTGTGTTTACATTCAACTTCTGGTTCTTTAAGAATCAGCACTACAGTGACCCAGACAGTGAAGATTGAGGTTTATTTCCTGCAGACTTGTAGTGAATGGGACTGGCTGCCTTTCTGCCCAGACTCCCAGCTCCTCCTCCTCCCCATCATGGTTAACCTCTGCGCCATCCTCCTCACTTCCTCAGATTCCGGGCCAGAGGTCAGGGTTGTTCTCCCCCTGTCGCTGCTCCTTCATCCCTGGAAGCCTTGTCTTGTTCGTTCTGACCTTTCCTCTTTCCTGCAGCTGGGGCTGCTGCCGTGCCATGGTGGGGTGGGCAGTACCCTTCTAACTGGTCTTCCCTACATGAAGACATCTCCCTGCTGAGCGTTTTCAGGCCCATGCCTCTGAAGCACACATGCAACCTGTCCACAACCAAAACACTTTCTGCAGCTACCAGTACCAGAAGGAGAAAGCCCAGGCATTTTTTTTGGTTCCAGGGATTGAACTTGGGACCTTGTACGTGTGAGGCAGGCAGTGGAACTGCTGAGCTAAATCCCTGGCCCTAAAGACCAGACTCTTGATCCCACTGTTTTCAATCTTTCATAAACCTGCCTCTGTAACTTCTCTGGCCTTCTGTCCAGACATACCATGTTGCTCCTACCCTCATACTTTCTGTGCTCAGAATACCTTTCTTCCCTTCTCCCCGTCAAAAGCTCAGTTCATCCTTTAAGATCCATCTCAGACGCCATCTTAACTTTGTCACCATCAGCATCCTCTCCACCTCCAGACCCCAATGAAGAGGCAGAGTGAGTCACGGCATTCTCCGTTTCCATAGAACCCAGCACCTACCTCCAGTACCGCACAGACTATATTGGATGGAATGATTTTTCACTGAGTTTCTCTACCCACTAGGCTGTGTATTTCTGGAAGGAAGATGCTTTTCTATCCCTGTAAAAATCTGGCACTACAATGGTCACGCACCACATAACATTAAGTGGTGAATCAGGAATGGACATATACTTCCTCGGGCATCCTTAACAAAATCTAATGTTGCTCTCTTGGTTTCTTAATCCATTGGTCCAACTTTGACAGTTCTAGTTGTAGGTGCCGGGGCAAGGAATAAGGAAAACAACCGAAGAAGTAACTCCTGTAATGGTGGACACTGTCCTGTTCTAGCATGTTCAGAGCACCTAAGGAGAGAAAAGTGAGGGATCTTGCTCCCATGGGGGAGTTTTTAATGAGAATTAGAAGACAGCAGGGAAGACGCTATCCAGCTCAGAGTTTTGTCATAAGCAACGTATGCTCAGCTGTCTCGATTTATAGTAACTTGGAATAGAGGTTTTTTTCCTAGAGAAGCAGCACCTGAGTATGGATTGGAAGGATCCTTAGTAAACATGTATGCTATCTTAAAGTTGCTGGTATATAAGCACGGTCGAATGACAGTGCTTTGAGCAGTTGCTCGGTGCCTGTCAGCTGCACAGGTCTGCAGGGCAAGTTTCCCTCTGTGTTTTCCTTGCCCAGAGCTGCCTGGCTTTAAATCCGTCCTCCTCATGGGTGTACTAGACACAGCTTCCGCTCCCAGAGCACTGATTCTGCAGAAAGTCTTGCCAAATCAGAGGGGGTTGCTTTTGAAATGGGGAGGCAACTGGTTCCCAGTTCAAATCAGTAAATATTTTCACAGACTCTCCAAAATCCAGCATCATGAGCAGTTTTCCAAATTTTGTTCTGGGGAACATTTTATCTCGTCTGCAGCCCTTTGGGAGAAGCTAATCTGTCTGAGTGAATGGAAAGAAAATTGGCAATGCATATTATTTGCTTATGTTTGTGTTTCATCTTAGACTTTATAGCTGTGATCATAGCCTCCAGTGGATATATTAAACAAATAATTTCCTAAATTGACATCTCTTTAGGGTTAATTATAAGAGCTGACAATAGCAATATAGTATTATTGTAGCAGATCCAAATAATACAGAGGTGTGGAAATTATCATTTCTCCCAAGTTTGCCAGTCTAAACTCCCCAGAAATAATCTGTTGCCTGATTTTCTGGGTTTCTGTAAAAATGCCTTTAGAATCCACAACATAAAACCAGGCATGGTGGTGCTTGGCTGTAATCTCAGCACTCGGGGAGGCTGAGGCAGGAGAACTGCAGGTTCAAGACCAGTCTGGGCAATTTAGCAACTTAAGGAGAACATGTCTGAAAAAGGAAAAAGAGAAAGGCTAGGGATGTAGCTCAGTGCCAGGGCCCTGGGTTTACATGAATAGATGCTTTATTTTCTTAAAAATTAAAAAGGAGTCCATCTGGTTACTATTTTTGGCACTTCGGATCGGTGGACATCTCCAGCAGCTCCTTGCACTCCCCACAGGGCCCGAGAGTATCTGTGTAAGCCCAGGCGGCACCCTGTGCAGCCACAGACTTTCCCAGGGCAGCC
>NW_022900920.1:30568842-30634032 GCF_012274545.1 Fukomys damarensis | reverse complement strand
GAGGGAGAGAGGGAGAGAGAGAGAACACCCCTGAGCAGATGGCCATTCAGCCTGACACCTGTGCTCTTGCTTTTCAGCATCCGAGATTTACTGAAGTTCAAAGAAGAGGTGACTAAGGAGCGAGATCAGCTCCTGTCCGAGGTAGTGAAATTACGAGAATCCTTAGCTCAGACCACGGAGCAGCAGCAGGAGACCGAGCGCGCCAAGGACGAGGCAGAGCAGACCATCAGTCAGGTGGGCTGTGAGGGCAGCGGGGGAAGGAAGCGGCCGGGCCTTGCAGGATGCCCTGTCCTTCCTTCCGTCCCCTTTCCCGCGCTCCTCTCCCGCGCCCAAGCCAAGCATGCTCTGCCCGCTTCTCGGTTCGCTCGCCCAGCAGCAGCTTTTCCTGAGCTGTCTTTCTCTAGGCTCTGAGAGGGCATCGAGGTGAGCACTTGCTGCTCACAGTTCGTCCCTAAGTTGGGGTCCTAAAAGCGGGCCTAGGGTCCGCCGCTGGCCTGGTGGCCCGCTGCCCTGGGCCCTTCTCCTCTGTGGGGAGCCATCTGGCTGAGTCCTTCCGGGCATGAAGCTGGCGTCAAATGAGAAAATTCGTGTGCAGTCTTGGAGAGAAAGGCAGGAGACTCGAACGCGAGCAGCAGGCTTTTCGTACACTCTAGACGTCCGCAGGAAAGTGCGGCATTGTGTAGTGTACCCAGGAGTGTGTCAGATGCCACTGGGGCCTAGGGCAGCTGGCCGCATTCTAGTCCTGCCCGTGCAGCAGTGGATGGACTCTTTCTGCATTTAACCCCAGAACTCTGTGTTTGATTTGACACCGTCCTCTGGTCATCTGCTGTTGGCCATCAGGGGCAACATCAGGGAACAAGGCCCCGAAAAACATCATGGAATATTTCTGAGAGGCTTGGGTTCCAGCATGGCTGTCCCGCAGCAAATGTCACCGCACAGTGACTGCCTGGCAGTGAAGGCCCGAGAGAGGGCGGGACCACCCGGTGACAGCCACCCCTCTCCTCCATGTCCCGTGTGTGCCCGCCCCGCAGTTCCAACAGGAAATCCAGCATCGCCAGAATGAGGCTTCGCGGGAGTCTCGGAAGAAGGAGAAACTGGAGAAGGAGCTCAAGCAGATCCAGACGGACATGGACACGAGGCAGATGGAGATCAAGGCACTGCAGCAGTATGTGCAGAAGAGCAAGGAGGAGCTGCAGCGGCTGGAGCAGCAGCTCAAGGAGCAGAAGGTGAGCTGGGAGGCTGAGGGCGCTGCCTGGGCGCCCTCCCGTTTGGCTTTTTGAGCTTTCTTAGGAAGCAACAGGGCCCTTCCCTGGGCGGCATGGGCTAGCGGTGGGCCTCCCACTGATTCTTCCGCCAGCTCCCATCCTCCCCTCCAGTCCCAGCAGCTCCAGTAGGTTTATCATCATCACCATCTTTATAATATTTTCTTACTGGGAATTAAAGCAAGGATCTTCACACTGAGCTACATCCCAGCCCCTTGTTTTTTTTTTTATTTTTATTTTGAGTCTTGATCAATTACCAAGGCTGGACTTGAACTCATGGTTCTGCTGCTTCAGCCTCCCAAGTCACTAGAATTATAGGCTTGAGCCTCCACACCCGGCGATGAATGTCTTGTTGGCATATCACTAAAAAGTGTGCATGCAACGGCATGCAGCGCAAGGAACATCACCACTCAGGCACATCTTGGTCACCTGTACCCAGCCCAAAAAACCGCATTGCCAGCATCCTAGCAACCCCAGGGTGTCCCCTCGCCACCCCTCCCATCCCCAAAGGCCCCCTCTGTTCTGCATCGTAAGCAGACGTTAATTAGTCTTGCACAGAATGAAACATACAGTAGATGTGTTGTTTGGTGCCCTACTCCTGCTACGTTCTGTTGGTAACATGCATGGAGTCACAGGCCTACAGTAGCCTGTATGGCCACCATGGAGCCACGTGTGACTATTTACAGCTATTGTAGCAAGTGAGGTCAGAGTTCACCTTGATGCCCATGGAGCCCTAGTGTCATTTCTGGTGCCCAGCACCTCCCTGTGGATAACAGTCACTGTGGTGGTGCAGACAGAGGACACTTAAACCACTGCGAGTTCTGTGGAGTACAGCTCAGCCGGCTGCACAGCATTGCACTGTGAGATGACACTGTGCACTCCCAGCAGGCTGCGCCTAAGTTTCAAGTTTCAGTCACCACGCATTTTAAAGTGATGTTTTCAACAACCCACCTCATATAGTTGCTTAGCACAAATTTTAGTAATTCTTGTCTGTCTCTTCTTTTTCTTTCTTTCCCTTTCCCCTTTCTTTCTTTGGTTCCTTGCCCAACCCCCCCGCTCGCCTTGTGTTTTTCTTTCATGGCACTGGGGACCCAACCCAGGGCCTCGCACACTGAGCTCTACCCCTGAGCTACACCTGGGCCCCATTTCTTATTTCTTAAGAAGCAATTACTATGATTAAATTTTTTTCTGAAAAGTATTTTCTCTCAGGAAGCCCTTTGTAAAAAAAATTGTCAAGACGTACAGCACTTCTACATAAAATAGGTATTAGAATACAATTCTTTGTCAATTGCTTTATTAATGTTATATAAACCCAGAATTCAAATAGATAATGCACAGTATGCAGTCTCTAGGAGAAAAACCCCAGGCATCTTTGAACATGACATTTAAAAGGAAGGCTTTTGAACCTTAGGAAAAATTCACGGTGCTTTGTATAGCAGCACCCAGAACCCATGTAAAACAAAATTTAACCTTTAGCAAGCCAGTTACATTTGGTTTAGTCCCTATTCTTTGGGAATTGGGTGTATTTTTTCCAGGTCAGTTTTTTTTTTGTTGTTATTGTTTTTGCATGCATGGGAGTTACATCTTGAAGAAAGTGCCTATTCTTTAGGAACCAATTTCTTTAGCTCACTTGCTACACCTCCATGTCTCCAAAAGAAACCATATCCTGAGATGTTAGATATAATCCATAGTTTTTATAACTCCACGCCTGCTCAGAATAGTCGCAACAGGGGAGAGGAAAATCCTGCTGACTCAGAAGCCAGGCAGATATAAATCACTCTGCCGTCATCCCACAGTTCTGACTGGAGTTGGACTAGGAGAATTGTCTCCAGGCTGGTCTGTTGAGCACTTCTGTTCACAAAAGTGCAGCAGGGATATTAATGCTGGATTTGCTTCTGAAGATGCAGCTTCAACCCCCAGTGCTGAGAGAACCATCTGAATCTGAGCTCGTTTGCAATGATTATAGCAATTGTTGCATATGCAAAGCCTGCCAAATGGCAAACAGGAATTAAAATATTCATCCGCCACCTGTGAACAAGACTTCCCAAGGCTTTCAGGAAAAAAAAATAGGCTTTCTGTGTTATTCATCAGGAGGCATTATTATCCTCAGTCATTTAACATTTGTCACATTCGAGTGTGTGAGAGCTTTCATTGGGGCTAAAGAACAATTTCTACAAAGACAAAAAGGTGTGGTTACTGTTATCTCCCGGGAGGCTCATTGCGCCTTCTTCGCGTGCATACACTGTAATCAGATTAGAAAGTATTAACGGACTCCTCCATTCCACACCTTCCAGATTCTGAATGAGAGAGCTGCAAAGGAGCTCGAGCAGTTCCAGATGAGAAATTCTAAACTCCAGCAAGAGAATGAACAGCACAGTTTAGTTTGTGAGCAGCTGTCCCAGGAAAACCAGCAGAAGGCGCTGGAGCTCAAAGTAAGCAGCAAGTGATGAGTCTGTCCCTTACCCTTCCTTCCTCGGAGCCAGGAAAGTGGGTTGGATGAGCCGAGTAGCTCTGCGGAGGGCCTTGGTACACAGAGGCGGGCACCAGCCTCTTGTGGCTGCTTTATGCCCGGAAGCAGTTTGAAAATGTCCTTTCTTATAAAACTCAAGCAAGCCTCATTACTGATCATATGGCTGTATCAGTGCTTCCCAAAGCAAGCTCAGGTGTTCATCCCTGTAACTAGACTTGCAAGTGACCATCTCCCAGAGTTATGGATGTGGGGAACAAAGGATTGAGACTGTATTTTACTCTCTGGAGAAGGTAGGATGGGACTATTGGGCACTTATACTTAGGACTATAGATCCTGCTACCATCTAGTGTGCAGGTTAAGCTTGGATAAGCTTTTATTTGCAGATACATATTACACTTGTATGCTTTTGTAGTTAACAGAGCAGCTTTATATTTATTACTTTAATTCTGAAAAATTCATATTCCCTACTTTGGTTATGTTGGAATACTGGACATAAAAGGGCAGCTTATCATAAAAATATATAGATTTGAGCAGTAAGCCATAACAGTTTTTTGTGTTGCAGTCTCTGAGAGTCTGTTACAAGCATGCACACACATATACACGTTTGCACTCACACATGCTTATTTGCACATCTTGTATTTTTTTTTTTCTATTTTGAAACAGGCCCTCACTATGTAGTTCAGGCTGGCTGGCTTTAAACTCACTATGTAGCCCAGGCTGGCTTCGAGCCTGGCAGTGATCCTCCTGCCTCAACCTCTCCAGTGTTGGCATGACAGGTGTGTACCACCTCGCCTGGCACACACCTTGCATCTTGCTTTGCATTCTTCCTAGAAATATGAGATTTGTAGGATTTTTTTGACATCTAACCAAGAGATCTGGATTAACAACCGCTGAGTTAGATCATCCTAGAATTAAAAGGGGCTTACCATCAACTATCTTGAAACTTCTAGGGTCTGAGGGTCTGAGGCTGAGGGATATTTAGAGCAGCCCTGAGTGGGTTGACTTGGAAGCAAATGAAACTTTGATACCTTAAAGCAGAAATGATGTGATTGCTTAAGTCAGAATAATATATTGGCTCTGAGGTGACATTAGAGGAAAAATACTTAATGTCGATTCGCTCCCTGGATAACACGAGTGGGACGTTTTTAAAGATGAACTACACTCGTCCTCAGGTCCTGTACCTAGGGGGCCTGGGCGTCTAGAGGGAAGCTGAGGATAACTTGCACAGCTAGTGTCAGTCTTCCTCGTCGAAGCCGAGATGGCCCCAAGCATCGCCTGCAGATGAGTCCTCTGTTACTTTTCCAGTCATTTTTAGGGGCAAAAATTTTAAAAAGTGTGTTTAACTTAAAAAACCCATAAAGCGTGAAGTCAGTAGATACAAATCCGGAGACTTTCTTTGCTGGGACGGCTTCCCTGGCCCCTTTCTCCGTTCTGTAAGGTTCCCCCCGCTGCCTGTGCATCCGCGGCCTGAAGCCCTCCCAGGAAGGAGGTGTGCGTCACAGGGCTGCGGTGGCCCCGTGGTCTACAAGGATGCTTACGTGTTTTCTCACATGCTAAGGACCTTGCCAGAGACATCACTTTCTGTAAGTTCATGAACACTGCTAATTGATCACAGCATGTATGCACAAAACCCACATATCTGTAATATGTACAGCTCCGTCTCTGCGTCTCATTGACTCCACATTTAGAAGGTCGCTTGAAACATCAGATTTTATCAGATTTTTCATTTTTTTCCCATTTATATAGCCACATATTTTATTCAGAGAATACAATTATTCATAGCTTTCCCATTTCACTCAAAACCGAACAGCGTGTGTTTTGGTCCAGTCCTGCAGGCCTGCAGCACACTGACACTGGGAGACTGTTTTTATCGGTTCTGAGTTTATCATCGTCCGCTTCTGGGCCCTTTGCTCACTTGGCTCCGCAGTTGATTCTCTCTTACTGATTACAGGCCAAAGAGGAGGAAATCCATCAAATGCGCCTTGACATTGGGAAGCTCAACAAAATTAGAGAGCAAATCCATAAGAAGCTGCATCAGATCGAAGATCAGAAGGCAGAGACAGAGCAGCACAAGGAAACCCTAAAAAATCAGATCTTGGGATTAGAGAGAGGTAAACCATCTTGTCCCATGTTTTCTTCTAGCTTTGACGCATCTCATTAGTGAGCAGTGTCATCGGCCCCCCCAGGACTGTGCGTACAACACACCCTGCCAAGTGAAATCAGTAGGACAGCACAGAGGGGATGCCGTTTAAATGCCTTCAACTCTGTACCTCAGCAAATTCTTTCAAGGGCTCCATTGGCTCAGTGTAAAACCCAGCCTGAAATGCCCAGCAATTTGTCAGAGGAGAGAATAACACGTAAACTCTTGGGGCTGTCCAGGGAAGATAAAGGGATGGGTTAAGGCGAATGTTCCTCATTCATATGGTCTGGGACAGTATTACGGATGGCATCTAGTAGAGCAGCTGTGGACTAAATGTCAGGAATTATCATATGGATACACTGCTATTTTCTAAATAAGAATATAATTAGCAATACGGTATACTGGTCAAATTTGGTGTGGTAGAACTAGCCCGGGACTGGGGGCCAGAGACTCTGTAGATGACTGCTGATGACAGGAGGCCAGGACCCTTGTGTTCCATTGCCCTCTTGCAGGCTGCTGTGAGTTATAAATCAGTGAGTGAGATTAACACACACGAGCAACAGAGCATATACTGCCTCACTGTAAGTGGGTAGAATCGAAATCTCTAGGCAAGATTATTAGAAATATTTACCATCGAAGTCTTTAAGAAGTACAGATATTTTTCTGTCCGAGGCATTAGGAAATAGTCCTTTACTGGGGTGCAGTTGCAGGTTGTCTTGGCAGTTTCTCCGCCCATCCATTCAGTGCATTGAATGCAGGCTGCGTGGGACAGGCAGGCGGGACCCTGCCTTCGGGGTGCTCACACCCTGGCGTGAGCTCGCAGTTGTATTGGCGAGGTTTCTCTAGAAGGAGGAAGACGGTGCCATCCCAGGGCTGATGACCCGGAGCGTCCCTGCTGCGAATCCACGCAGAAAGCCTGCCGAAGCTGAGTCTGATCTCCATGTACCCCCCACGCAAGTAGAATTCAGCTTGGTAGTGTAGGTCAGCGTCCGCCTTCTCTTTCTTTCATGCCTGTGTTTTGGGAATTGGGTCTTAATATGTAGTTCAGGCTGGACTTGGACTTGATGCGATCCTCCTGCCTTAGCCTCCCCAGTGCTGGGATTACAGGGTGTGCTTTCAAGCCTGGCTCTCTCCCCGCTTTTTCCCATCTGGGCCGCAAGCATATTGGTCAATGCCACCCACTATCAGGGTAGGCCATTTGCTGGCCGACATGCCAGTCATCTCTGGACGCACCCACAGACCCGCCCAAACGTGCTTTACTGATCTCCTGGGAGTCATAATCTAATCTAGCTGACAGTCGAAACCGACCGTCACACAGCCTAAAGCCTTCAGTGACAGACGTGGAGGAAATGGAACCACTGGAACATGTCGCTAGCTGAGTGGCCCACACAACACCCGCGTATTCAAATTTCTATGGTTCTGCTTGCAATTTTTCTAAGCCTTGAGAACAAATATTTTTCTTTAAAAAATTCATTCAGCATTGAACTCAATTTCTTCATCTTTAAGTCACATTTACAAAGGTCATCATGCTGTAGATATTATTTGCATTGTCATTTCTTCTCAGGGACCATCTTATTTTTTAATTAGACATGTTTGTGCTGCATAGCGATTCCATTTGGCTTGGGGGTTTGATACACGTACATGTCATGCCTTGATCATTTTGACTCTGCCACCCCCACCGTCCTCTTTCCCTCCTTCCTCATTTCCACTTCTCATCTATACAGAGTCTGCTTCCCCATTTCTTAACATGGCTCTTTAAATTATTTATATTTTGGGTTTGTCATGTTAGAGAAAGGTGTGGTATTTAGCCTTTTGTGGCTGACTTATTTCACTTAATATTATACTCTCAAGACCTATCCATTTTCCTGCAAAGGACTCAAATCTATCCTTCTTCATGGCCGAGTAGTGCTCCACAGTGTAAAGATACCACATTTTCTTTACCCATTCATCCGTTGATGCACATGTAAGCTGCTTCTACAATTTCAGCTATTGTGGGTTGTGTTGCTGTAAGCATGGAGATGCGTTTATTGTTGTAGTATGATGACTTTAGCTCTTTCAGGAAGATAGCCAGGAGAGTATAACTGGGTCAATTGGTAGTACTATTTTTAGGTTTTTGAAAAATAACCATACTGATTTCCAAAGCAGTTTTACTAATTTACATTGCTATCACTGATGTATAAGGGTTTCTTTTTCCCTTGGGCCTCACAAGCACTTCTTTTTTGAGTCCTGGATAATGGCCCTTCTCGCTGGAGTGGGGTGGAATCTCAGTGTTGTTCTGATTTGCATTTCTTTGATGGCCAAAGCTGATGAACTCTTTTTCATGCACTTTTTGGCCATTTATATTTATTCTTCTGAGATAATTTCAAGTTTCTGGGTCCTTCATTTGTGATGGCCTGATTTTCTTGAGTATATATTTGTAGACATTGGCTTTCTGTCTGAAGAGTAGCTGATTAATAAAATTTACTTTATGTTCTGTAGATTGTGTCTTCACATTGCTGGCTCTTTCCTTTGCTGTGCGGGAGATGTGATATAGTTCCATTTATTGATTATTAGTATTATTGCTTGACCAGTTGAGGATCTGTTCTGAAAGTTTTGCCAATTTTTCCCTCCGGTAAATTCAGTGTTTCTGTGTTTATATCCAGGTCTTTGACCCACTTTGATTTGATTTTAGTCCAGGATGAGAGATACGGATCAAGATTCATTCTTCTGAATGTGGATCTCCGCTTTTCCCAGCACCATTGATTAAAGAGCTCTCTCTTCTCCAGCTTATGTTATTGGTCCCTTTGTCAAAAATCAGATGGGTGATAGTGCTTGGTGTTGTTTTTGCATCCTTTATTCTGTTCCATTGGTCAATATGTCTGTTTTTGTGCCAGGACAGTGCTGCCCTTATTACTGTGATCTTGTAGTATAACTTGAAGTCTGGGATTATAATGCTTCCTGCCTTGCTCTTGTTGGCTAAGGTCGATGGATTAATTAATTAATTAATTTATGGGCTGAGATTTTACTATATTGTCCAGGCTGTCTCATACTCCTGGACTGAAGTGTGACCCTCCCACCTCAACCTCACGAATGGCTGAGACAACAGGCAACTGTCACCAAGCCAGTTGTCCCTGATCAAAGGGTGGCATTGGGTATAATAGTAGCATAGGCCCTCCCTGTGTTATGATTTTCCTACCACAAGCAATGAACTGGAAGACTACCTGAACTAATGCAAGGTTTCAGTAGGGTGGCAAATTATAACATAAATATGTATGTATAAATGGCTTGTTTTGCACCCAAATATCAGTTAGATGATGGAAAAACTTCCATTCATAATAGCAATTAAGCCAATAAAATATTGTGAATGAAGTTACCAATATATCTGCAAAATATATGTACAAAGTTGCTGCATTCTATTGAGGGGAATAAAGGAAGACTTGAAAAATGGGGAGATATTCCAAGTTCCTTGATAAAACTCAATACGATGAAGATACAAATCTGTCCAAATTAATCTATACATTTAGTATTTTCAATAAAAATTTCAGTAAGCTATGTTGTATAGAACTTGATCTAGAGCTTTTCCAGTAGAATAAACATTTAGCAATAGCTGTAAAATTTTGAAAATGATGCACAAGGGAATGATAATCTCATCAGACATTTAAATGTGTTGTAAAGGTTCCAGTGATGACATCCAAATAAACAGATCAGTAGAAAAGACTGAAAAATCCAGAAGAAAGCCAAGGTCACCATCTAAGCTAAGGTGTTGTCCCATACCAGTTATGCAGCATGGGTTATTTTGAAAGTGGCTGCATGACAAAAAGCTACTTTTGAGGGAATAAATAACACCAAACATTCAGATAATAAATCCTAGATTGAATCAATGAAATACAAATTAACATTTTCTTTTACCTTAAGACTGTAAAGGCAAATTGACCAAAACACTGTCAGAGTGTTTTTAATCTATGTATCTATGTATGTGTCTATCTGTCTGACTGTCTGTCTACCTGTCTGTCTCCCTTAAAGGGATGTAGAACGTATAAGCAATTCATGAGAAAAATTGACAAAGAGTAAATGTGGGCAATTTGAAAAATAGAAATACAAATAAATGGTCATTAAGTATTAAAGCAGACAACTTTACTACTAGTCAAAGATATGCAATCTAGATTCTGACTACAGGTTTTTAGAAATCCATCAGACTGGAAAACATCAAAGCAAATGACAAAACCTACTGATGGTTTTGGTGTGGATTTAAATTGTCACTAATTTTCTAGAGGGGAATTAGGCTGTAGCAGGACCATATCATTAAAAAAGCAGGACTTCCTCTTTGGAGGAACAAATGGACAAGAACATTATAAAATTATAGCTTATAGCCATACACATAAAAATTGGAAGCCATTTATTTTTTTATTTACTGTATCGGAGTTAATTTAAATGTTAAAATGAGGGATCGGCTAAATAAATTATACATTTTCATGTAGCTAAACATTGTGAAGTTATTAAAAATTCCAGTGTAGCCGTACACTTACAGAAAGGCATTTATTTCTTGGTTGTTAATTATAAAAACAAGCAACAAAACAGTGTATGCACAGCATAATTCCTCTTTTGGCAGGTGTGTCTGTGTGTATATTTATTTATGCTTACATACACACATATACTTGCACAGAAAAAAAAAACTGGAGAGAAATATATCTAAATCCCAAGTGGATTCTGGTTAAATTCTTTTTTCTCCTTTTAAAAAATGTTTTTCTAACTTTATTTTGTATTTCTACTTGCTTGTGCAATTAAAAAAAAAAGATTTTAAACGATCAAGAACTTTTTGGAGTCAGAGAAACCAAACTTTTAATCTTAACCCTGTGACCTCCTGACTGCAGCCTTTCCTTGGGTGGACCGAGCTCTCTAAGCCTCAGTTTCTGTCTGTTTAGTGAAACAACTATGATTCACTTCACTTAATTGTAATGGGGACCATAGATCTCTCAATTAATTGTGGTTTTATAGCTATAGAGAAACACATGAAGCTCTTTTTTATATAACTTTGACTTCTGCAGATTCTCCCTTGAATTACCTCTACATTTGTTATTTTTTTCCCCTGGTAATTTAGAGGTGGAGACTTCTAAGAAACAAGCAGAACTTGATAAGAAAGCGATGGATGAGCTTCTGAGAGAAAGGGACATACTAAATAAGGTGAGTTTTCACAGTAATGCTGGTAAATAAATGTGTATCTTTTGGTGCTATAATACCTTCCTGTCACCAGTTGTGTGGGGAAAGAAAACCCCACGGTATGCAAGAGTAGATTAGAATAAATAATGCTCGGTTTTCCTCTAGGCAGCAGCTCACAACCTATACCATTCGCTGGCCTTGACTTGAAACTGCATTATCACCAGAAAGCACAAAAGGACTTTGGGGAATTAGCATATAAACCAGAAGGGGCTTTCTGAGTGTTTTGTGGATTCTGTTTTAATCGCTTGTGTGTTATTTGGTGTCCTCAGCAGTTGATCAAAATTTTTGAATTTAGTATCTGTTATCTACAACTTCAGCTAATCCCAAAATTACAAGTGTGAGTGCTAATTAAGTTTTAATTTTTTTGGGGGGTGGTTTGGGGATTGAACTCGGGACCTTGCGCCTTCAAGGCAGGCAGAGGAACCACTAAATCCCCAGCCCAATGCTAATTAAGTTTTAACTTTGAAGGGTTAGGTGTCAAGATGGCAACTTAGGGTTATGAAGTCTGACCCCCTTTCCTCCTCTCTGGTTGGGTTGATTGCAGGTTTGGCTTCTGCTCTGAGGCTCCTTTCTGAGGTGTCTGAATACTTAGAGGACTAGAGAGGAGGAAGGGGTGAAGACCCTGGAGCACTCCGCTCCAGGCAGGGCCCCTCGCTTCTCACCCTCCTGACTCGGGAGTCCCGACTGTCACTTAGATCGACTGCTTTCAAGGATTTAAAGCCAACTTTCTTGCTCGGAGACTTCCTCCAGGGAGGACAGGCCTGTGGACTAGAGGGCACTTTTGCTTGACTGTGACTGTTTACAGAATCTCTGGAAATGGCAGGAGGTCACCTCTTTCCATGCTAGCATTCCTTTGAAAATTACCGAAGTCTTCCCATCCACCCCAGTCTTGGGGTGGTTGCTTTATTGTATAAATTTGTATATTTTAACAATACTATTGTATTTAGACTTTTATATTTAATATATTCAGTATTTAATTAATTTATATTTGCTATATACTAGCAAACATCTAATAGTTTTTTGCCACAAAAGAACAAGTAGTACAATAGTACTTTTATGTTTATTTGATTCAATTAACATCACTTCCTCCTTGAGGGAAGGATATACTTCTTAATTTTAAAAAAATTTCCTCACTAATTTGAAATACCATCTTCATTGAAAGTGTGGTTTTGATAGGCAGCAGCATGAATATGTGGTGATTCTTTCAGTGTCATTTGAGGTGACTTTGTTCTAGGACAAATGCTTACCCAACCAATGAAAATAAGGCTGGTTTTATACATCGTCATCCAATCAGTGTTCCCCGGCCATCTTGCCTGCTGCTGGTTCAGCAGCTTTCAGAGCCAGCATGTGCATGAGTTGGTTAGAAACTTCAGAAGGGAAAATAAGGCGCCTCACTGTACATAAGCGTGCACCTAGGCCCCAGGAAGGAGGGTGAAAGCCTTTGCTCTCCACCACCAGACTTCCTGTTAGGTTTGGTCTTTTCCCTCTCAGTGAAGATGTAGAGACCAAAGTTACTCCATTTTGAAAAAGGAGACCATCTTGTGTAGAGTCTGATCCGTGGGTGAACTTAGGCTGAAAGAATTTGCTTAGTCTAGAAAAGGCACAACCAGTGGGGAATATGGGACCCTGACCACTGTATAGCCCCTAGTTAGTCAGCATATAGCAATGCAAAACAGAGTGTATGGGAGCCTGGTACGGGTAAACAAGATAGTGACTCAAGGCCTCGCCAGAACAGAACATCCTGAGGTCTAGAGATGATCAACGTAAGAGACCAGGCACGCCCTACACCCAGCCCCCTGAGATAGATAGCAGAAAACTGACCCCTTGTCCACTTGCTGTGCTTGCATTCCTCTCCCTCTTGCCTTAAAAACTGTTCAAACCCCTGAGCTGGGGCCTCTTGGAGCTACTTGGCTCCGGGAGTGCCATCTGGCCAGACCAATAAAGGTCTATTTACCAAAAAAGAGCCTGTTTGAAACCGGATTCAGGGCTCTTGTCACTGAACCGCTGCACCGGTGAAGTCCAAGAGTCCAGGCTCGAGCTTGTAATTAACTCCTCGTGTATTTACATTGGACTTGACTCCTTGGTGGTCTTTGGGGACATCATGATCTGGGCACAACAGAGACTGTTTTCTTGTCCCTCCGGCAGAAATGTGGTTATCACTGTCTGCTGCCAAGTTCACATCTTCTCCACGTTGCAAAAATCTGAGAGCTGAAGGTGCAGTGGCAGAGAGCCACTTAGTATGCACGAGGCCCTGGGTGACTCCAGAAAACGGGCACATATGTAACACGTGGGGAGGGCCATAGTTGTGGCAGTGAGCGGGGCCCCTGCTGAGCACGGCTGCCGGTTGCACCGCTGTTCCTGCTGTGTTCCAGGCCTTGGGTGGCCAACCTGAAGCTCATTTTGCACCAGACATCAACCATGCCAGATCCACTGAGTCCAAAAGGGTGGATTTGGGATGTGGTACCCACTTAAAAAATAACTTGGTTAAACTTTTTAAAATGTTTAACTTTTTAAAAAATCTCAAAACTCTTCTTTGGTGGCAACAGTACATTCATAATGCTTTGCCATTCTCGCCTTTATTGGCTCCAGAACACTCTCATCACCCTAAAAGGAACCTGTCCCCTTCAGCAGTCCCTCCTCTCTTCTCCCTGCCTTACCCAGGGCACCCACTAAGTCTTCTCCAGCTTCTGTGGATGGGACAGCTCTGGTTGTTACATTGGTGGGCATCCCTTGTGTCACCTCCTGTACCCGGCGTCTTCCGTGAGGACAGCGTTTCCAGGTTAAGCCAGGCTGGCGGCGCTCACCCGTATCACGGCCTTTGTTTCTCCTTTCCATTCCACTGTGGATGCACTGGTCTTGGTGATGTGTTCATCAGCGGGTGGGCACTTTGAGGCTTTTGTGAATAGTGCTAAGACGAGCACTTGCTTTCAAGGTTTGGCTTTCACTTCTTCTAGGTATGCCCAGAGGAGTGAAATCACTGGGTTGTATGATAATTCGAGGTGTCTGCATTTTTACTAAACTGATTTTTATCTTACTTGGTGGTCAGGGCCCCAGTTAGGTGAGGAGTTGCAGTTGTTCTGACCTCACCAGATAGAGGCTGTTACATGAACTTGTAGGGAAGCAGCTTAACCCCTTAGTCTCTGCTTCTTGCTCCTACGACGGGAGCATACACAGCCTACCTCTCAGGGACACTGTGGATGCTTAGTGGATTTATAAGTGCATTTAAAGTGCACCCGCCTGTAATTCCAGCACTAAGGAGGCTGAAGTGGGAGGACCGTGAGTTCAAGGCCAGCCTGGGCTAAATACCGAGCTAAAGGCCAACCTGGATGCGTAGCAAGACTTATCTAAAAAATAAATAATAAATACATGAATAAAATTTTAAAAATGCCTTATGCAAAATTAGCACAATAGACTCTTAGTAATCTGTAGAGAATATTATTGTTTTTATTTATACAAAAGAGAGAGCATGTGATTATTTTATGGCTAAGGTAGAGGGGGTAAACTTTGAGTAAACCCAAATCCTCAGACACTGGGCATAACATGATGGCTTTACTGTCCTTGTTTTCAGAATATGCTTAAGGCCATTAATGCAACCCAGAAGCAGATAGACCTGGTGAAGCTCCACGAGCAAACCAAGCGGAATCTGGAGGAAGAAACCCAGAACTATAAGGAGGAGGCTCAGAAGCAGAGGAAGATCATCTTCCAACTGGAAAAGGAGCGTGACCGGTACATCAACGAGGCCAGCGACTTCACCCAGAAGGTGAGCTCTCTGTGTTTTCTTCCTTCCCCGGCATTGTTGCTGTCTGCTGGGGATGCTGTGAGGCCTGAGTGTTCAGACGGGCTGCGTGCAGTCTTACGAGGAAAGACCTGGACGGAATAGAAGCTGACCCAGGTCACGTTTTGAAGTGGACAGTGCTTGTCCTCAGTGCTCCCTCATTTCTGCTTCTGGTTCCCTCTTCTAACTATGTGTTCTTGCTCCTCTCTGTGGCTCCACTGTGTGCCACCTGGGGGGGGCGGTCGAGTGACACTGTCTCTCAGCCCTCTGTTCTCACCCCACATCTGTCACGAAAGCTCTTGTCTCCTCAGACTGAGGATGATAATTATTGTTGGAAGAGAGGCACCTAATTCAATGACCTCAGATTTCATTTTATTTTGTTTCATTTTTGACCCCCTAAAGTTTCATGTATTCAGAGACGATTGGATCATGGGGGCCCTTTACAGGCCAGTGGGTTAATCCCTTGGTGAATTCATGGCTGAATGCCCTGTTAGGAAGCGGGGCCTGGTTGGAGAGGTCACTGGGCCTGCGGCATAGAAGGGTGTGTTCTTGTCTTTGGCTCCTCCTTTCTCTCACTCCTTCTTGGCTGCCATGGCTGTATAGCAGCTTTCCTCCATTATGTCCCCTGCCACACTCATTCTGCCTTAGAGCCGTTACCATGGACTGAGTCCTCTGGAATGTGAGTCAAAACAAACCTCTCCTAAGTTACGGGTGTTGGGTATTTCGTCCCAGTGCCAAGACAGTGACTAATACAGCTTTTAAAACATTAGTTAACTATGACCCGAAAACCCCAGCACTGGTGTGTTGGGTGGCAGAATTCTGGATCTTTCCTGATAAAGCTCTTGAGAAGAAGACTGAAGGGCGCATTGAGGAGAAGGACTTGAGGGATCTGAGTTCAGTGCATTGCCTACATTAGGCATGAAAGTTAACCTGGTACTCTCTGTAGCACTCTTGGATGCTCTAGAGCATAGGTCCAGAGGTGGGGCTTGGGCGAGAAGGGAGAGAAGTTTTAGCTGCGAAGTTGAGAAGAGAGTTTTGGGAAAAGACTCATTTGACCAGTTTTTTTTCTCTAGCAGATTGTCCTCTTCTATGCAGTGTAAGCCCTCTGATTTCTTGTCAGTGAAATCTACAGCAAATTCTAGATTGTATCAGAAGACTTTTAAGCTTAGCTTTGTTTTTTGGAGTGAAAGCTCGAGGAAGATGACAAGAAGACGGCCCACATTTGAATTGGATACATAAAGAAAGTGGGAAACAAACTTTAGTAGCGGGAAATCAGTCTCTTCCCACTTATACTAAATGAAGGCAGGGCAGGCATTTCAGAAGGGGGCTCCACCCCGCCCCGCAGGACCAGGTCCCTGTGTGATTCTCTTTCCCTGAGGGTGAGTCACGGGGTGCAGCATACTTGCTTCTGACTCATCATCTTCAGAGCCCATTGAATTGATTTACTGACTTGGAGAGGATGCATCTGTTCGGGTACTTGTGTTCTGGAGCTGGGACTCGCACGTTAGCCTCTGCGTCCCTCAGTGTACACTTCAGTGGTGCACCCCATACCCTGCACTTGTGGCCGCACTTTGTGTGAACAGGTTCAGGTGGTGGGGTTGTAAGACCAGGCTTCCTAGGGAAGCGACAGTCTGTTCAAGAGACAAGATGATGACTGAGGATTCAGGATGCTATGGAAACAGGAAAATGAAGCCATCATAAGCAGGAGAGATAGAATTCCTTCAAAAATTCATGGAAATAATTAGGAGGGATGTTGGGCTTCCTAGCATGCAGAATGGAGGTTTTAGACTTGTTATGGACGGGTGACACCAGTTGGGTTGTAGGATTGTCATGTAGGTTAGAAATTCAGGATGACATTACCTCCAGGAAAAGACAGGGATGAAATAAAGAGGAAGAAATGGATTAAATGAGGAGCAATTGTACAGAAACTAAATATAAAACCAACAGAATTCAGACCAGATGAAAGCAATGACAGATTTGAAATCCAAACTGAAGTTAGTAAAGGTCGGAGCTGAGGTTGAGGAGATGGAATCAGCAAAGTGGATGAAAACTTCAGTTCTCTTAGAATACAAGCGGAACACTGAAGATCATAATTGTCCAAGAGAGAAGGTAGGAGGACAAAAAAGAGAGATCAGCCTACAAAGGGCCGGTTTCTAATGCTGGGACTGAGGCCCGAACAAAGATGCAAGGAGAAGATACTTTTCTCATGGGAACTGGCTATGTTCTGGGCAAGGACAGTAATAGGAAACTGTCTATAAAATTGCCCTGGAAGGAAGTTCCTTTGTGTGTGTTTTATCTACAGTGATAAAGAAAAATACTCCATGAGACTTTAGGAAAAAAAAAAGGCAAAAGTCTAATAACTTTTTATTTTGAAACAGGAAAATAATGGAAGAAAATATGGTAACATTAATAATGGTTATGTCCATTTGGTAGGGATACAGATTGCTTTAATATCCTTTTATGGGATTGTTTTGTGGTGTTTAAAAATATTCTAAAATGGATATATATTACTAGAGTATCCTGATCTTCAAAAAGCATCATTAAGGGTTGGGGATTTAGCTCAGTGGCAATGCACCTGCCTTGCAAATGCAAGGTTCTGAGTTTGATCCCCAGTACCACAAACAAAACAAAACAAACCTGAAAAAGCAACATTAATAACACCTTGGCCTTTGTTCAAGAGCCAAGAAAATTCCACTTTTTCCAAAGAACTTTATTAAAAGTGATCTTTCTTCTCCGAGCAGGGCTCCTCCTCTGGAAACCAAGGAGTCTAGTCTTAACTCACTGTTCTTTGCACACCTGGCTCAACTTACCTTCTAGTTCGATGGAGATAAGTCTTAACCATTTTGAGTGCTTCATTCCTAATGAGTACTCAGATGTTTTTGAAAGAATAAATGAAGTGCATAATTGGGCATCTGAGTTAACTAGTCAAAGGCTCACTTTATGTGTGTGAATTAAATTCTTCAGTAAGCTACCTAGCACTGTGGGTCTGCCCTTCCTTCAACTCATGAATCTGAATTATCCTCAGCATTTCTAGCTGCATCTGACTTCCCAGCATGGTCTATTCTTTCTGGGCTGCACAAACTGCATGAACATTTGCCTTCTGATTCTTTCTGGTTTACAGAAAAAAGAATATATGCATGTAAGTTGCTGAAAGACTTTATGTCGTATTTTATTAACCTTGCATGCACAAACGACAACGCAGATCCTCTTCTGAGCAGGATGTGGATGTCTTGGCATCCCCAGCCTTTTCTAATGTTTGTCTCAGTCGACATTTGCCACAATAATGCCACATCTCTCTCTCTCTCTCTCTCTCTCTCTCACACACACACACACACACACACACACACACACACACAGCCTCAATGCCACACAGAGAGAAGCACTGAGTTCCCACTCACAGGTCTGCAGCTGAGTGAGATTCAACAGATGCAGGCAGGGCTCGCTGGGCTATGGGCTGGGTCCAGTTCAAATCCTCCTGAACGGGCTGGTGCCCACACGCCCACTAACACAAGCAGGCTTCAAGTCCTTCCCTCACGCAGTGCTCTGACTGTGCACTGTCCTGGCAAGTCATGGCCAGCTCTACCCTCAGCACGAGGAAATAAACCCCTCCTAAGAGGTTGTGGGGCAAGGCGGGGAGTGAAGATTTGCTGACTGTATGATGATTCACTCCAGGGCTTTAGTGTTTTTCATCCCCCTGATTTCTCCTTTGCTGTGATCCAAATGTTGCTATTCTGAAACACTGAGGTTTGAGGATGGTAAGTTGTGGGCCATCGCACTTGCTCCTCTCTGAATTTGCACAAGTTCGAGGTGGAACTGTTTCCAGTTCATTGTTAAATCCTCCTAACAATTTTGCGCTTTAGGTATTTACTTCGTTTTAGGACTACTCCTTTTTAATTGTAAACATTAAACTGGAAATCACCTCCCAGGCGCTCTGCATGTCCTAAGGCATTTTTTTGGCAATGAAATCTCTAACCGCAGATTGCTTAGCTTTGCTCATTTGCCTATAACGGTGTCAAGTAAAGCTTTTTACACCAAGGCTGCAAGAAACAGATGATAATGTGTGTTCAAGGGCTTTGAAACAACCAAGGAAAGCCAAGGTTGCTTAAGGAAATATTGTCTGCTAGCTAGTTACCTTCATAACAAAACAAAGATCATGTTTTTGTTGTTAACTTGAATTTTACCTAAAATATCTTTCTTGTTGGCGAGGTACTAGAGGAGCAGACTAATCTGTTAGCATATATTATATGATTAGATTGCTGTATGCCAAATACCGTAGTTATGTGAGGGCACAAATGTGCATTCTTGCTCTTCAATCAAAACATAGATGAGCCTCCCCAAATGTGAGAGGGAGAACAAAATAAGGAAGCAAGAAAAGTGGGGAAGACTAAGTTTGGCATGCCTGGGCACATAAGTGTCTTTTGCTTTTAAAGTGAGATTTTTCAGTTTAATTATGAAGGTAATAGTATTGTCCGCATTCAAATCACTGACACTGGATCAGAAAAACTTAGCTGAGAAGTTGATGGTACTGATATTCCACCCAATGTAAATTGAAGGATTCCAGATCAATGACCTACTTTTCTTATCCAGCCTCAGCCTCTGTGATGTTTTAGCTGGTCTGCAGTTCCCAGCATGCGTTATTGATTTTTTAGCTCACGCTTATTTCCACTGACAGGTTGTTTTAACAGAAAAAGAAAAGGTAGGAGTAGGTTATAAACTGGTTTGGGACCCATAGCCTTCAGTGTAAGCTTTTGCTGGGCCCCTCTAAAGCAGGCCTATGAAGGCTACAGGTGCAGGTGACTCAGTCTGGGGTGGGCGAAAGTGCTGTCACTTCACTCAGCACCAGCGCCCTGGGTGGCACCCTACCTGCTCTGATGCCCCACTTATGTCAGGGTACAGCTTGCTGGCGAGATGCTTGGCTGTTACCTAACTTCCTACCTTTCAATACCCAGGATTTGAACTTCTACATGACACTGGTTTAACTAACCAATCGCCATCAAAATAAATTGAGTCCGAACACCTGGACATAAATTGCTCTGTCAATCATCTTTTTTCTTTAGTTTCAACCCTTGCTATTTTTTCCACTGTTACTTAAATTCTTTTGATCCTCTTGGTGTCATGATAGGTTCTTATTATTGTCAGCTTCAGAAATTCAGAAGGAAGTTTGTGATTTGTGCACTGTAGTATGAAATAGATGGCCCATGGTAGTTGGATGCTTGAAAAAGGAATGTTCTTGCCTACATCCTTTCTCTGGAGCATTATTCTGTTTATGCAATGGATTATCCTCATTCTAACATCTCTCAACATGATAGAATGAGTGAGTTTCCCCTTTCTCTGACGTGCTTCTTGATATTCTGAATGCTGATAATGTTGTTCAAAGTATTTTCAATTTATTCATTTAGTTGATCCCAAAGAAGGTAATGTCTTCTCTAGAAAAAGACAAACTATTGGGTTAAGGTTGGGCTTTTCCTCAAAAAGAAAGAAAGAAAGAAAAAAACCCAACCAACCAAATAAAAGATCAGTAATGGGGACCTTATTTCAGTTTCATGTTTATTCCTAACATACATTTTAATTACCAGCATTGATACCTTGGAAGCTACCTTCCTACCCAGTTTTTAAAGTTTCCTCAGTATATGGATTAAAGGGATGATAGAAGGAGTGCTTTTTTTTTCAAATTCTAGATCCATCCACACATTTTTACCCTAGACCTCCTTGTCTTTGATTTTCTAATCTCACTCTTCCAAGGCCCCAATCCACCATCCCGGTCATTGGCCACTGGGCCCATATGGAGATATATATTCTTACCTTGGACCCTTTTCTTCCCACACAAACTGGATGATGGCAAGTAATAATAATAAAATGGCCGGAACAGCCTGTAAAGACACTTTGTATAAGTCTAATTGCACCCATTTAAAAATTAAATGAAGTAGATAACTCTCTTAGGGGAATATCCACTTGAAAAAGTCAACAGGATTTGCTCCAACATTGACCAAGAGCTTAATGATGTAAATTTTTCCAAATTTGTGGGAATCAGATAATTCTCGTGTTGCAGAATTATATATTGCATGTGTAATGTATGGTTGTGTAATTTTTTGCAAGTGTGAATTTAGAAAAACTATTGCTTATGTACTTTGTATAATTTGGGTCTAATGCTGACAGGCAGTGCTTCAATGACGTAAACTCATTGCTCCTACAGTGGTGCGATGTATAGAGACTCCAGTCTGGGAGAGGTCCCAGGGTCGAGGTGAGTCTTTGGTTGGGAGGGAAGCTTCTGATACTAACTGCTTGAATAATAAGAGGAGAAGGTTCAACCTCAGAACCTGTCCAGGAACCTGCTAATTCTTGATCCCCCAGTAGCACCCTGTGCTCTCTCAGCAGATGGCTGTGTCCATTTGTTGGTCATCTCTTCTCTGCTGGGGTCACTCTCTAGAGACAAGCTTGAGAGTGGGGTCTCTGTCTTATTCCTCTTTTACTATGCCTGCCACAGACACTCAGTGTGTGTCCATTGGATGAATGACTAAATGGGCAAGTGGATGAATGAGTGAACAGAAAGGTACTTCACTTTTGAAGCTAGTAGAAACTTTGATTTTAAATAGAGCCAAAAAGAAAGCTATAGGCCTGTATCACTGAGGCATATATGCAGAATCCTAAAGAAATTCTACCAGCGAAAATTCCACAGAACATTGGAAGAATCACCCAGTACGACCAAAGAAGGTTTATTTGCAACCGGCAAGGGCAGTTTTCCATTACGAGAACTGTCGCTGGTGGCATGGAAATGTAAAGTGTTACAACCATTTTGGAAAGCAATCTAGCAATATCCATTAAAGTTGAAAATATGTATGTCTTCTGAGCCAGCTATTCCACTCCTGGGAATCCATCCCATGGAAGTAAATGCACAAGTGCCCTAGGACGCTTGCAGGAGATGTTTACTGCAGCGTGGTTCAGGGCCAGAAAGGGCGGAAACAGCTACTGCTCAGGCAGACACAGCTGAGGACGTTCAGAGGTGCAGTCACCTTCCACAGCCTCGAAAGAGAACAGGTTAGAGCTACTTCAGGTGATCGCCACAGGCATTGCTGTGTAATAAGACCCCTCTGCCTACAAAATAAAAACAAAATCTAAAAAGCAAAGCAAAACACGAAACAAAGGAAAGCCAGCTCCCATAGTTGTATACTTACTATGTGAGTAATTTTGTAAATATTACTTCTTTTGGCCTCTGTTTCCTTTTTTGTAAAATTGGGTGATAATATACATCTTACAGGAATTTGGGAAGATTAAATGAGTTAACACACGTGAAGTACCAGATACACAGAAATTATCTGATGAGTCTGAACTATTATCATTATGTTTGTGGACTCGAATAACATGCAAAATTCCAAGTAAAGCACAGAAGGGCGCGTATTAGATGGTTAGAATTAACCATGTTACTACATTATATGTCGAGGGGTGGATGAAGGTTGAAGGGAGACAGAAGACTCGTGTAAATGAGCAAATGAAATGTACTTCCCACGTTTATGAATATATTTTAAATTAGGGCAGGAGGTGCCACGTATAAAGAAATTAAAATATTTTTAAAGGGAAAAATATGTTACTAAGTATATCAAACCAATTGACCCAGTAAGAAAAATGGTACAAAATAATATATGTTGAAATGAATGTAATCACATCTCCTTAAATATCTCTAAGAAAACTCTGAAAGATGCTGTCTTCAAAGCTAACTGGACAAGTAGGGAAAAGGGTTCTTCTAGGGTAGTCATGTGGAAGCATGTTGCTCTCAATTTGCCCACATCCAAATCACAGAGAACACCAACAGGGCGAAGACCTAAGGCCCTTTTCCAACCCTGTAGGTTCTAGGCACAGTGTGACTCCACGAGGAACCTTCTAGGGCTACCCCCATCTTTCCCACCTGACCCTCTCCTTCTGTTCCTTTTCACACTCCTCTGTTATCTTCCATGGTAACCATTAGTGAAATCTACTAAAATGACATGAAATCTTACGAATTTTCTCCTTCCACGTTATGGCTGTTGTTTACACCATAGTTTCACTGACTAAAGTTTTTCTTAAGGAAGTTTTAAAAAGACATTTGTTCTAAAAAATCAATTTCCGCGGACGTGGCAGCTAAGAGTCATGACTGCATAATTTTTATGCCGTGAATTACTTGTTGATCAGAATTGACTCAACACTAGAAGTTCAGGCCTTGGTTTTTCATCCTCAGCAAAAGGAGGTGGTCATGTTGGCCTCTCCTCCTTCCCAGAAGTATTGTGATAAAAATTTATTTAAGTTAAAAAATTTCTTACAGTAAAAGACATATTGCCTTTGATCCCTCTCCAAATACTACCCCCTTCAGACATACTCATCCCATCCTTGTTGCTATTTCTAAAACACTTCTGGAAGTCCTCTTTTCAAGGTGTGATAAAAAATATGGTGAATGCCGCTGCGGAGTGCCATCCAATGGAAAGGCAGCTTGTCCTCGCCCACTGTATTCACCGGATCCGGCACAGTGCGGCTTCTGGCTCTTCCCCAAAGTAAAAACATCCGTGAAAGATAAAAATTTTGGTTGGATTCAGGACATAGAGGCAGCCGTGACAGCACAACTAAAGACACCTACGAAAGAGTCCTTCTAGAACTGCTTCAAAGGTTTCAGGAAGGATGGGATGAGTGTGTGGAGGGGGATTGATGGTCACGTGTCTTTTGCTGTAATAAATTCAAAAAATTATTTAACAGCAATACATAGTCTGCTGGAGGATAAAATAGGTAAAACTCTTGACGATATAGGCATCAACAAGGACTTTCTGAACAGGATCTCAGTGGCACAGAGGTAATACAGAGAATCGATAAATGAAAACGGTTCTGCACAGCAAAGGGAACAACCTACAGAGTGAAGGGACAATCTGCAGCATGGGACAAAAATTTTGCCAACTATTCTTCAGATAGAGGACTTATATCTACAATACGCAATGAACTCCAGAAAATGAAAAAGATCCACTTAAAAAATGAACAACTGAGATGAATAGATACTTCCCAGAAGAAGTACAAATGGCTATTAAGCATGTAAAACTGTTCAACACAGAGAAATGCAAATTAAAACAGCATTAACATGGTGCTACACTCCTGTAATCCCAGCACTCGGGAGGCTGGGCCGGGAGGATCGCTGCAATTTTGAGGCCAGCCTGGGCTCCCTAGTGAGTTTAAGGCCAGCCTGGACTACATAGTGAGATCCAATATCGAGATACCATCTTACTTCAGAAAGAATGGCTATCATCAAGAAATCAAATAAGAACAAATGCTGGCAAGGATGTGGGGAAAAAGAAACCATTCTACTTTGCTGGTGGGAATGTAAACTTGAACAACCACAACAGAAAATAGTATAGAGATTCCTCAGAAAACTAAAAATATAAGTACAATTTGACACCCTTCTAGGTAGAGCCCCCAAAGAGTTAAAGTCATCGTATTACAGGGACACATTCATACCTATGTTTATAGCAGCACAATATATAAGACTAAATCTTGGAAACAGCCTATATGTCCATGATCAGATGAATGGATAAAGAAAATGTGGTGTTTATACACAATGAAGTAGTATTCTACCATAAAGAAGGATAAGCTTGAGGCATTCATGGCCAAATGGATATGTCTTAAGATCACGATGTTAAGTGAAATAAATCAGACACACATGCTTAAATATTGCACGGTTTCTCTTATATGGGAAAACAAAATATAAATAGCAAAATCAAAGATAGATAACAGGAAGTAGAGAGATCTTCCTCGGATGGGAAGGGGGACAGGAGATGGGGGGAGGGAGAAAGGAGGAGAGTGAAAGGGAATGGGAAAGAATTGAATGAAAACATGGAAATAGAGCTTTCGTAAATACAAGGCGGACCAGAGATCGGAAGCAGCAGGGAGAGGTGGGAAGGGTAAGGTAGGTAAGGTACATGCACCAAGTCTACACGATAAATGCAGTCTTTATGTACTACAGACATGTACTAATGAAAAATTGAAAAAAAGAAAAAGAACCCCCAGATTGTTTAAACATTCATCATATATTTCAATCATACTGCATAGGTGGATTGCATTTTTACAAGTTCTTTGCGTTCTTTGGACAGTTTGACACTGGCAAGACAGAAGAGTCATGGGTACTACCAAGGGTCACAGGTCATTTTACTTTCTCATGGTCAACTTGATAAAGCAGTCGGTGTCTAAACAGCTAAATTATCTTTCTTTGTGCTTTGTATTAACATTCATTTGAGCCTATAGTTTTTTTTTCTGGTACCAGGGATCAAACTCAGGACCTTGAGCTTGCCAGACAGGCGTGGCGCCTCTGAGCTACATCCTTGGCCTGAGTTTATGGTTTTTATTTTTGTGGATCAGTGGTCAGGATTAAAGGAACCTCTTTTTCCATTTTTTTCTTTCTTGTGATCACAAAATAACCATGTTAAGAATGTATAATTGAGCACAACTGTGGCAGAGATAAAATATGTATTTCTTAACAGCTCAGCTGAATTTCTGCGTTGTACTCCAGGATTACAGTCACAGCAAGATTATTGGAGGGCTGGATCTCCTCCCACCACCCTGGATAGAAAACTCCATTTGTCCGAATCTGTGAGCATAGATGGGCTGTTTAACTATATCCAAATTCTTCTCTCTTCAGCTCCTCGTGAACATGGAAGATATAAAAGTCCGTGAAATGCAGATTTTTCACTACAAGAAAAAAATAGCTGAATCAGAGACTAAATTAAAGCACCAACAGAACCTATATGAAGCTGTGAGGTCAGACAGGAATCTGTGTAGCAAAAATCTGGTTGAAGCTCAGGTAAATGACCCATTTATGTTTATACCTTGATTCCCTCCATCCTAGGCTTAAAGCAGTTTCTGTTGTCCTAATGCCAGGGTTTAGAATAGATCAAGAAAGAAATCTTATGCAATTCACTTGAAGAAGATCAATTTATGTAGAACTGTCAGGTTATTTGAAATGGAAAAGACACACAGAGTAACAACATGTGGAGATCATGATCCTATTTTTAATTATTATGTAGAACTGGCTCTCTCCTATTCTACCGAGGCGAAAAGGGCAACAGTGTTGCAATTAAAGAACTTTGCTTTGAAACCTTCAAGTTCTATTTGTTGTGCTTTCACTTCCTTTAGTAAAATGAGGAATATAGCGTGAGTCATCACGTATAGATTGTACATGTCTCCTGAAACTATTTTGAGTATTGCTATAAATACTTTGAGGTTGATGGGCACAGGAAACAAAGGAATTAGGTGATCCTTGTTTTGAGAAAGCTTCCCTTAAAACCTCTTAAGAATGTATTGAATTTCTATGGGGACAGTGATCCTTATTTAGTTCACTTTCCAACATTCTCCCTTTCATCTTGTTAGGATGAAATCACGGAAATGAAGAGAAAATTAAAGATTATGACCCATCAGGTAGATCAGCTGAAAGAAGAGATCTCTACGAAAGAGTCTGCACTGGTAAAGCTGAATCTGGAGCAGCAGCGAATAGAAAAAGAAAAGGAAACGCTGAAGGTAGAGACCATTCTGGCCCATTGTCCCGGGGGCAGCCTCCTACCCCAGAGGCCTGGATTTCGAGTTTCCCCAACCCCACGGGAGCCCCAGGAGGAAGGCGGCCATCTTTGTTCAGTTCCTTACAGGCCTGGCTCCTGGGAGGACCGGAAGGGTGTGACCCTGTCTCTCTGCTCCCAGTCCTTGCTCCTTCTTTCCCGCATTACTTTTCTGCCTGGCCTTCTTTTAAGTGGCAGGGGTTTGTCCTCCCTTTGTCTTCAGTGGGATCCCTGGGTCGCTTTGCTTTTCAGCTCTTCTCTGGAGATCACCTTTGTCTCCATGGGTCTTACTAAAACACATCGTTTTATTTTATTTTTGTGGTACTGAGGGTTGAACCCAGGGCCTTTGCATTCTCAGCCTTTTTAATTTTTATTTTGAGACGTGGTCTAAGTCACTCAGTTGCCCAGGCTGAGCTCAAACTTGTGATCCTCCTGCTCCAGCCTCCCAGAGAGCTGGGGTTACAGCTGTGCACCCCACACCTGGCTAGATGTGCTCTTTTCAGCCTACTTGGCTGGAGTATTTTGTGTCTACTAACAGAAGGACTCATTCTGAGAATTCATACCACATAATTATTCCTTTCCAAAACTCCCAGCCAAATATGTTTTAGTATTCATATCACCAACCCCGATATCATTTCCGTATCCCCATCCAAGCCAGTAGATTTCCCTTCTACCTCATTTGACGAAAGAATTAAAAAGGGAACTTCTAAGAATGATGACACTTTTATGACGCAGAACACCCGGGCATGCTTAGGAGCCATTTGGAGGACTGTTTATAACGTACAGAGTGGGCACCTTGCTTCCACACACATTGGCTTTCAAAGGCTGTCCCGGTCTCGAAAATGTGTGTCCAGTGCTGGACAGATTTTATGCCACATTTCCTTGATTCTAAGATGCCAGGGATTGAAATATGCACTCTCAATTTAATAATGGCTTTGGCAACCTAATGATAGGTTTTCATAGAAGTAGAAGTACTACGTTAAATTAATTTAAGGTACATTTGGTTTGAGAAAGATTGAACTCTAACAAAAGTGTTTTAAAAAAAAAAAGACACAGTAATTGACATATTTACCTGAGACTTTCATCTCCCTCACTCCAACTTATCACAGAAAAAGGATAGAAAATTCCGTTTCATACTTATTTATATATATAAAGAGATACATGCACATTTTCTGAAATTTGACGGTGTTCCTCCTCTTTGCCTTGTTCTCTTGTGCAAAAGCTTTGTGGGTGTGGTTTGTGGCACTGCTGTCTTGTGGCAGGATGGGGTTTGTTTACTGCTGAATGGATCAGGAGAATCACATAAACATTGCCACACCAGGGGCCTCGTGCACCATGCAGCGTCTGCAGTGTATTCAGCTTGAAGCAGCACCCCCTTCCCTTGGGGGTGATTCTGATGCTCATCTCTTCCTCCCAGGGATGCTGTGTTCCTAAGAACAACTGTTACCTGTGATAGTGTCCGGGGCGGAACTCACCACCTTCTCCAAACTCCTGCTCTAAAATAAGCAAAGCCTTTTATGCAAGATCACTTAGTCCCAATTTCTTAGAGTTCGACCTTAGCTAATGTTTGTTTTAATTAAGCTCTCTTTCATCCGGCGTCTGTGCCTATGGCTCCAAAGAAATGCCACAGTAACACAAAATGAAGGGCAGCAGCTCCTGCCATGTGGGCCTCGGCCAGCAGCCTTGGCAGCTGGCAGACATGAAGGGTGATTAAAAGGCTTCTGCTCTGGAGAGTGGGCTCCAAACAAGGAATCCTGGGTCTGATGGCTCCGGGTCATTGATATTAGGCTTTGCTTTGCTTTAACGGTGGAGATAGTAATGCCTGTCCCCTAGCCTCTCCCATGAAGGCGAGAATGAGGAGTAGAGAGAGGAGACCTGCTTGATTTATTAGTTGAGGTCCTCCAGGCGTGACTTGCAGTGGTGCTCTAGCTGGACGGTGCTGGCCTATCATTAAACCAGTCTGACATTCTTTAGAAAAATATGACAGCTCAAATGTTGAGTTCCAGTCTCTTGACTTTTTAACCTAAGAATTGGAATCACATTTCACATAGGCCTCTGGATTCCATGCCTCTGGAGTTTGAAAACCAATACTCTGGTGAAAAGGGCAGATTTTCTAGTGACTCTGCTCAGGGAGAGACGTTTCTCTTATTATAGTGAGTTCTACAAAGTGTGGGTGGAGACCCCTGCTGGACAGGCCAGCCCTTGCTGCTGGGTAGACCATGAGATGCCCCTTGCCAGGGCACCCTGCCTGATTCAGTGCTATTCCAGCCTTGAGACGAACAGCTGTAGACTATCCTCATCCTCTTGCATTGCTCTCAACAGAAAGACCTTGCTCCCCCCACGTTGTTTTTCTTTTTCTGGTTGCTCCCGACTTTCTTTACTCCTTGGGAGTCTAGATTTTGCCTGTATACCATGGCTGGGACATGATGCCAATAGTTCCCTGTAGGTGTGGCCGCATCTGCGCCCCTCTTGTTTGTGTCCACGCTGATGGAACCATCTTGTTCAGCATCTGTCTTCCTGGCCGTCCTGTGTCTGAATGACAGTGTTCTGATTCCTAATGAATAATGCAGCAGCAAATCCCCTGTGTCCTTTGCTTGGCACCACCCTGGGGCTTGGCTTCAGGGCACTGTGTCCCTTCACTTAGTGGACTCTGTAGTGGGAGCCAGACAGGGAGCTGTCATCTGTGCAAGAGAGAGAGGAGGGCTGGTCACTCTCAGGACGAGGAGGATTCTTTGCGGTTTATGTAGGAAGTGGTGAGACTCTCACAAGTATGGCTTTTAGAATGTGATCTGTACCTAAGGCCAGATTAGACCATATACAGTCCACAAACACACACTGTGACATTGTATACTCATGGCACTGACTGGACTGTGTTCTCTCTCTGGTTGCAAAATTCATGCCCCTAGCAATACTTGGACAGGCGCAAAAAACCCAGGTCCCACCTGAGACGCTGGGAGATGGGCTTTGGGTGCACAGCAGCTGTTCCTTTCTGTGCTGGGTGAGACGGCCCTGATTTATAATGGCTGGATGTATTAGACCCAAGGTGTTTTGTTGATGTTAACATTTGCTGCCAACATCTAATGCCACATCTTGTTTACAGCCCATAAATTTATGACATAAGGAGACCACTCAGAATTGCGATATATTATGAAAAAAGCACCAGCAATGCCAAACGCACGAATGGTTTTACATTTCAGACAGATACTTTTACACGCTGTTGATTGCATTTTAATATAACAGGGGTTTCATTCTGTTCCGCTGATGGATTCTGATCAGCTCTTAGCACTTAAGAACAGGGAAGTGAGTGCTGCATATATGGGAAAATAAAAGTTTTATTAAAGAAAGCATGAGGCACACAGGTATTTTATTTTTTGCTGTCACCTTAAATGATTATGGAAACAGAAAGGCTGGTGCCCCGTTTTCTTTCCTAGCAGGCAACCCTCTAAATGGCAAATTCGAGACCAGGTCTTATCTGAGTACGTAGTTCTGTTTCCTTGTCCCTAGACCAAAACACATTTCATGAATGAACAAGCAAAATGTCATAAAACAAACTCTTGGTGTTATAGTAGCTGGTTGCATTTATTTGTCATGCTTCACTGCCATTACCAGGAGCCCAGCACCTCCCGCTGTTGGTGTGAGTTTGGGGCATGGGATTCATGGCTCTTCGAGGCAGGCCTTGCCTGAGTTAGGTTGGTTTGTGGGTATTGGCAAGTGAGGCGTTTCCTGCCATCGTGGTAACATTCTCTGGTGAATGGCCATGGGGTCCCAATACTTACTTGAAAGGTCAAAAATGGATACCTCTTTCACTGTCTCTGGCAACGAGCAAGCCATTGAGTCTTTGAGGATTTGTCATCTTGTCTTCCTTGTGATCCCAGGTTGGCATAAACGCAAAGCTGCCCCTGCTCGTTCCTTTCTTCTTGTGCTGACCTGCTCAGTCTTGCCACTGGGCAGAACCTCTTGAGGACATATTCTTCAAAGAAGACATGTTCTTTAGCGTGGTAACTCTGGTCCCACCACGGGTACTCTGTGGTCCTTTCCAGTCCAGCCCAGTTCAGCTGTTTGCTAGCTTCTCCTCCTGCCATTCCCTACCTAGTCCTCCGGTCAACTCCATGGTGAATACGCCAGCTACTGTGTGTACTGCCTGCTCCGCGCACACAGCCAGACTGCTGGGTGCTTTCCCCCAATGCACCCCTCCAGGTGAGCATGATCTGTCCACCGCCAAGGACTACTGACTCTTCCCTCTCAACCTCAGGCCGGAATAGCATCTTTCCTGAGTGCTCATGATCCCTTTCCACAGAGGTGGAGAGCATGTTCACATGTTAGGGCTGTGCTCATCATTACTGATGGATGCTGAGTTCTCAGTCTTACTCACCCTCTGTTTGATTTGGAACTGTGACCGCCAAGCGAGCACATGCTTTGACGTCAGAGGATCCTGGTTTGAATCTTAACCCTGCTGCTAACTAGCTCTGGCCTTGGGCAAGCTATTTGCTTTTCTGCCTCTGTAATAGCATTCATAAAATAAAGATAAGAGGTTTGCAATGTCTGGGATATCTTATGCCATGAACATACTTATGGAACAGAAAGGGATGTATTCTTTGATGAGAAGAATTTTCCTTTTTTAGCTTCCTGGTCCTAGGAGCTGCCTGTGTCCTCAGGAGTCAGGCTCAGGTGTGAGCCTTCTGGTGTCCCTGGTGACCTCAGTTCGAAGCTGTCTTTTCCTTTGATCCACTGAAATATCAGTTCACAGTCTGCATGACAAGAAAAAGGATATTGAAAAATTACTGCCTGGATTTATCTATTTCTCTTATCATCTTCCCTGGGTTGGAAGTGTCTTTTTATACCACGATGTCCTTTCTGTCCCATCAGAATGTTTTCTAAGATAGACACTGTGGTCATCCTCTTCGACTGACCTAATGTTTGCACACGATGGGCTTTTCCTTTGCAGTGCACACGCTGCTGGCATGAGGTCCTTACATAAGCCGGCACACATAGAGGCCTCCTCTGTCCAAACCCTGCACCCACCCCTGCAGCGTTCACAGTGTGCTCTCCTGGTTTGAAATGGAACGTTGCTGCATACTCATGAAGTGGCTGAGAAGTGATGGAACTCCCCCAAGGGCTTAACTCAGAATAAACATGGCCTCTGCGATGGGCGTTGTGTGTGTGTGTGTGTGTGCATGAGTGAGAGTGAATGTGTGTGTGCTGTGGGTTTGTGAGGCTCGCGAGAGTGATCAGGCAGTAGAGTAAATACTGGGGAGGAAATGAAGTGGCACGAACACACCTCTAATCCAGACCCTGTGGTCCTGGTTTGCGCTGCTGCTGTATAAAATTTGTCCACATCTTTCACTGTTTTTCAGGCTGAGCTGCAGAAGCTGAGACAACAAGCCCTGGAGACCAAACACTTCATTGAAAAGCAGGAGGTGGAGGAGAGGAAACTCTTGAGAATCATCGCGGAAGCTGATGGGGAGAGGCTGAGGCAGAAGAAGGAATTAGACCAGGTAGGACCTCCCCCTCCAACCCCCAGTAGTGCTCATGGTGCTCAGTTTCCTGTCCTCTCTAAGCCCTGCCGCCCAAGCCTATTGGAAAAGCAGCAGCAGAGGCTGATCTGTGGTGACCATGAAGAGTCACTCACCTATTTGACTCATATTTACCAGCACTGACAGAATAAACGGCCTCTGCGATGGGCGTTGTGTGTGTGTGTGTGTGTGCATGAGTGAGAGTGAATGTGTGTGTGCTGTGGGTTTGTGAGGCTCGCGAGAGTGATCAGGCAGTAGAGTAAATACTGGGGAGGAAATGAAGTGGCACGAACACACCTCTAATCCAGACCCTGTGGTCCTGGTTTGCGCTGCTGCTGTATAAAATTTGTCCACATCTTTCACTGTTTTTCAGGCTGAGCTGCAGAAGCTGAGACAACAAGCCCTGGAGACCAAACACTTCATTGAAAAGCAGGAGGTGGAGGAGAGGAAACTCTTGAGAATCATCGCGGAAGCTGATGGGGAGAGGCTGAGGCAGAAGAAGGAATTAGACCAGGTAGGACCTCCCCCTCCAACCCCCAGTAGTGCTCATGGTGCTCAGTTTCCTGTCCTCTCTAAGCCCTGCCGCCCAAGCCTATTGGAAAAGCAGCAGCAGAGGCTGATCTGTGGTGACCATGAAGAGTCACTCACCTATTTGACTCATATTTACCAGCACTGCCTAGATGTCAGTTGTTTCTCTAGACACTGGGGACACACACTGGCCAACAAGACTGTAAGGTCCTTGTTCTGAGGGAGCTCACATTCTAGGGCAGTAGGATTGCTTACATATAATAGCTGTTAATAAGTACATAATGCAGGAAATAGAAACTCAGATGCATATGGCAGTTAGGAACCGAAATGCTTTCAGGGACCTTACAGAGAGAAACCAGTGCAAGACAGCAAGAACTGGCAGAACTTGGCAAGATTGTACAAATGCGCAAAATCATTCAAATTCAAATATTACAAGAGGGCTGGAAAAACAAACAAAACAACATGCCCACGGGCCAGGAATTGTGGTACCATCAGATTGCTGCTCTTGTGGGTTATTTATTGTCGTGACTTTTCTTCTACAGGAGACTGCTAGCACTTTGGTGGGGGGGGGGTCCAGTGTCGGCAGTCTACCCAGGGCTACACCTGTGGGCATTTCCTAGCTATTCAGGGGCCGCTGTAATGAAGAGAGACTTTTGATTCCGGGTTGCTGTGCCCTTTCCTGCCTTCTAGGTCATCAGTGAAAGAGACATCCTGGGGTCTCAACTTGTTCGGCGCAACGACGAGTTAGCTTTGCTCTACGAGAAGATCAAGATCCAGCAGTCTGTGCTGAACAAGGGTGAGAGCCAGTACAACCAGAGGCTGGAGGACATGAGGATCCTCAAACTGGAGATCAAGAAGCTCCGCTGGGAAAAGGGGATTCTTGCCAAGAGTGTGGCCAATGTTGAGGAGCTCAGGTAACAGGATAACAGGGGATCTGCAGGGAGCTCCCCAAATGACCCTGTGTGCATGCCTGTTAGCCGTTTGGGTCTGTATTAAAATTGCACAAAACGGATTTCATATGGTGAAACTGTCAGCAAGCACCGAGAACCACTTTCCCATCAAAATCTGTAGTGTGCTCATGCTAGGACATAAAACAAACTGATTTCCTTTCCATGGGAATGGGTAAGTACAAAAGGAGTGTTCGAAATGATTCTGGATTTTTTACAAGGAAATTTCACGTTAAATCAGAAATACAGACTGGTTGCAATTCAGAAACATTTCTTCGCCCAATGAGTTCTTTCCAACTTAAGTCAGTATGGAAGAGATGGAGCATCAATATTTAAATTTCATTCCTGGTAACATTTGCACATCTTTTTCTTGGAATTACACACAGGATAAAAAGAGGTGGAAAATTTAGTCCTATGACTATTTGAAAATCCGTTTCCTTACAAGGCAGCCAAATTTTATATCTCACTCTTGATTTATCTTCTGCAGCTTTCACTTTAGCTTAGTGCCCCTGTTCTCTCTTTAAATTTTACATCATACGAGATCTACTGCCCCTGTGGGAAAACATCCCGTGTTTTATGCAGGCAATTGCAGGAAAGCAAATCAGAGGTCTGGTCTTTTCTCAGATGCTCTCCTAATTCCCTGCAGACCTGGAGGTGCATCTCCTTGACCACCTTGGGATAAGGACACAGTGTAGATCTACTCCTTCAATTAATTGAGTTAGAAGATGATTTTGCTGTTTACATGACTGTATTCAGGAAGAGCAATGTTGCCACTGTCAGGAACGGCTCTATTATCAATCAATCAATCAGTCAGTCATCTATCTAGCTAAAGTTGCTTATATTTCAGTTAATGCAAGCCATATAGATACATTGTAGAAAATGTGTGAATTGCAGAAAAAGTATAAAGAAGGGATTAGAAAATCACTCATACCTTTACTACCCAGAGACATTATCGCTGACATTTTAGAGACAAATATGTGCATTCTAAGGAGCTGTTGAATGGTCTCTGGGACCATCACTTAACTTGTCAACTGTGAGTTATTTTTATGACATACATAAAGGGTCACATTTTACCGATTCCTAGTCAATACTGCTAGTTTGCTGATAATGGATTCTATTTTTCATTCTAACGAGAAGATAAGTTGATAAAGACTGGAAGCAAGCAGGCATGAATTCTAATCTCAGCCATGCCACCTACAAGCTGTTTGACCTTGGACAGATTGCTAACTTTCTCTAGCTCTGGACTTGTAGTTGCCATTCACATGAAGACAAATACAGCGTGCCTAGCACTGAGTTGAGCACCAAGCAGCTCAGCAAATGCGGTAGCTAATGCTTATTGCCCTCTTCTGATGGTACTCCAGAAAGTTGGAGTGTTAAAAATACCCTTTAGTTCTGAGCAGCTTGTTGTAGGCTCCCTGTTGAGTGAACATCATGCAGTTAATTCTAATGGTTTGTCTTGCTAATGAGGGGAAGTTGTATTATTGGTTTAAATGAAGCAAGTAAAAGAGATGGCTGAGCGTTGGTACTGTGCACACCCACAGCATACTGAGGACAGATAATAAGTGCTCTCACCACACACACCAGTGTGAGTGCTCGCCCTCTCCCTGCCTTCCAGCAGGACTTTTGGGTGACAGAGTGGTGGCCAGCACCAGCTACTGAGGACGTTGTTAGCATGCCACCTGTTGACTAGAGATTCCTGCAGATGGGGTATGATTGAGCCAGGGGTGTAGGAACTTCCTAGCTATCCCTGTCCAGCAGTTGTGGATTTGGACGTAAAATACCCTCCCAGGTCCCCACTGTTCTCAGGGCTGACTGCACATGAGAGTGACCCACAAGACTAAAACCCAAGGACTCTGTGCCACAGAACCCTTCTGGGGTTTGGGTCCCGGCAAAGGGATGTATGTTGTCAGACTCCCTGGGGGACCCTGGTGGCAGTGAGGATGGGGGCGCAGTGTCCTCAGGCTGCCACATGGCCAGTTTGCATTTGGGTAAGACACGACAGGATGGGCCACTCACAGCTTGCTGCTTCAGAATTCAGAAATGTGGAAAGTGTGCTGAAGCTCTCTCAGTCTCTGTTCCCTGAAGTCTCCCAAACCCCAGATGTTTATGTCTTATCCAGGCAGGAGCTTTTTCACATGCAGAAGGAATTCCTGAAGGAGCGGACCCGATGCCGAGCCCTGGAGGAGGAGCTGGAGAACCCCATGAACGTGCACCGGTGGAGGAAGCTTGAGGTGAGCGGGGCAGAGCACCCTTCCCCTCCCTGCGTCTCCTCTCCTACTCCATTCCAGGCTTCTCCCCTGTAGCTCAGCGGGACGCGCCTTTAACTCTGACTATGCAAGTTCCCACCAGAACTGAAGACTAGGTCACATGTAAATTGGGTCACTCCGGGACCAGTTGGTTCGCTTGAGGTTTGCTTACCAAGTTTTTTGGGAAAGAAGAAAAACCTCCTCTGCTGAAAAAGAAAGAGTCATGAATTGGCTTCACCAGTGGACATTTATTTTCTTATTTGTGGTCTACCACTTACCCTGTGGCAGCCTGTTAGTCTTGGATAGTTAATTGCCGTTAGCTGCATTGGCGACCGGCATCTTAACTATCTTTCAATTTGTCTTTGCACGTTTTTATTTCTCTCAGCAAATATGTCTCCATGCAGCCATTTCGAGGACTCCTGTCATATTAGCCCGTCTCATTTCTCTTAGGACGTGGGGACACAGCCAGAGTCCCCTTGGTGGGTGTGGGTAAGCGACTTCATGTTACATTTCGTGGCTTCTTGATAGACCTTACCACCAGAACGGCAAATAGCAGTGAGGCCAAGCCCTACTTGTTCACAGACGAGAAGGCCCTCTCCTGCAGCTGTACCTAGCAACCTCGGTGTCCAGGGCGCCTTTACAGAATGAGCAGTGAGGGTGTTGAGCGATAGAGTCCATGCTGCTGGAAGATCAGGGTCGGGGAGATCAGTCAAGCAGGCTTGTGTGTTCCATTTTTCTCCTTTTAATGAAGAAGGCATTAAGGCTAATGCATCATAAATTGTTTTGTAAACACGAGGCCGGAGTTCCAGCACCTCGCAGTCCTGCCAAGTGAATGGTGTGTGCCAAGAATAGTCCCAGTGTATGGGCAATGAAATCTCCCTCTCTACCCCCGCATTCCTCTTCAGATAAAATGAGTGCGTGGTTCCCTCATCCAAAGATCTCTCTGGGGAAGTAGAGCTGAAGGTTTTAAGTCCATTCACCATCACATTAGTTTATTCTATGTGTTTCCAAGCAGATCTTTAAACTCTCCAACTCCGTCTCAATTTCTGTTTTAAAAAATTAGAAAATACGTACTCTGGGAAGCAGTTGAAAATATTTAGTTACTAGATTAATTTAAAATGTCAGGACAGTTCACAGTGAAGCTTTGGCTCAAAGTGTGGACAGCAGATCATCAGTTTATAAGTGTAGCCCTTGTTCGCATTGTACAGATAACTTTTGGAGGAACATCAGAGCTTCATGGGTTGGTAGCTCCATTCCAAATTCCACGGCCCTGTTCAGCCGCCAGTTATTATGTTTGCAGACGTGGGTGTCCTCGGGACCTTCCACGTCATGGACTGTAATGAACCTCCTTGTTGGCATGACCAAAGGGGAATCCAAAGGTTGAGTGAGTTAGGGATTCTGGCTCATTCCTACGGAGTCAGCAGGCTGGGAGGAAAACCTCCAGAGCATCATAAACAGGCACCAGAGCTCTGGGGCCAAGCTTATCTTGGTCTCCAATTCAACTCCTATCCTTACGAATTTTGGCAAATGGCCTAAATACTATGAGCCTCAGTTGTCTTATCTCTAAGGAGGGAGGTCTAATACTATCTTACGAGGCTGTTGTGCAGCCAAGATATGATTTTATATGAAGAACGCTCAGCATAGCAAATGGAAAGGGGCAAAAAATTAGGGTCACACACAGCAGTTATAACAATAATTACTATTGTTCACCTTGCATTCATGAGCTAACGAAGGGCAGATATAAGAATTCAGGCAATCTATAGTCTGCTGTTTGGAGGGACAGATATCATTGTCCTGTCTGTTACACTTTTCTCTTTTGGCTCTAATTCTATCTGTGTTGGGTCTTCAGGTTTGAAATAGATTTTAATGAAACAGTACTTATTTTACATAGGAACTTCAGGGCTTTGAAGCTGATGAGATCTCAGCTGTTTGTTGTTATCATTGCTTTTCTCCTTGGACAGGCCAGTGACCCCAGTTCCTTTGAGCTGATACAGAAAATCCAGGCCCTGCAGAAGCGGCTCATCAGCAAGACAGAAGAGGTGGTAGAGAAAGAGCTGCTCCTCCAGGTAACTCTTTCCTGTTCTGCGTCCCAGTGGCCAGCTTCCCCAGGACTGTTCTTAGGGGGGTTTGCCAGTGTCCATGTCCCACACTGAACTGTAGATGGCGACAACGACTCACACATAGAAAACAAACACTGCCTGATTAATTGGGCTTTTCTTCCAGGATCACGGGTATTTCGAGAATTCTGGAAAATTAAGTTCAAAGCTAGACTTAAATGCAATCCGGTAATGTGAGTGTGTTCCTCACTCTTTTTTACAGCTTTATTTGTCAGATTCTTTGACATTCTTTTGTTCATATCTTCATATAATGGGAAATGCTGTGATTTTGATTTTGAAGATAAGCTTTCACGTACAGCGCAAAAGATCTGTCCACAGAAAGATCTGTGTGAGAGAAGTGGAAAGATGTCTTTGAGAATTCTATGCAGTGAGGTTTTCTGGAGCACTTGAGCCTGTATCTTTTGTCAAAGGTATTGTGACATTGCTATTCCCCATCTTCTTCATGCTCCTCCTCCTCCTCCTCCTCCTGCTCCTCCATCACTTGCTGCATCCAGATCCCGCCAGATGGAGGCTTCCCCTACCTTTTCTCATTTTCTCTTCACAGTCAGGGTGCGGTGGGTATTGTCACCCACAATTGATAGGTGAGGAAGTTGTGTCCCAGGAATTTAAGAATAAGATAAGAAAGCAGCTTGCAGGTTAGATGGCTTGGGCTGAAATCCTGCCTCTGCCAATTTCTAGCAATCTGAATGTAATTTCTCTGTATCTTGAGGGTCTTAATTTGTATTTTGGGACAAGAACAGACCTGCGAAAAGGAGTGTTATGAGCACTACAAGATCTTAGCAAAATATTACTAAGTTCATGTGGCTTCTGATTCCAGAGCCCATAACCGTAACTGCAGGCTCACCATTAGAAGGAGTAGGAACTTCTACACATGTGCAAGTGGGCTTTGGCCTCGTCTTTTTCATATTTGACCTTAAAAATTTTCCCTAAAGTTGGGTGTACTGTAAATAGCATTCCTGAGCATGACCAGCTGAGCAGCCAACAGGGACTTATTTTCCTCTGCTCTTGTGGATGGGCTCTGTGGGTGAAAGGGCAGACTTTGAAGTTGGGAAAACCTGATTTTGAATCAGTTCAACACTTGCTGATAATTACAGGATTTGGGGAGAATTACACACATTTTTCACACCTCAGTGTACCTTTCTCCCACTTCCTTTGTAAGATACTGTGGTCAGAACACACAACTTGGAAGCCCTGTTGTACAGACAATGAGCTTGTGGGCATGGGGAGCTGACTGTCCAGAGCCTGAGCTGCGTGCCCACCAGTGCCAGCCACAGAGCACTGCTCCAAGGCCACGCAGCAGGAAAGGGCAGGCTTGGAATCAGCCAGGAAGTCAGCTCCAGAGCCCACATTTTCTACCAGTTCACTACCCTGTCTCATCTGTTGCCATCACTTTGTAAGTTTCGTGGTTTGTCAAAACTCTTTATGGTGTATTTGTATTTCGTTGGCTGCTATGACGATTCTCCTTCCTCTTTGCTGTTCTTAAGATTGATGTTGTTTATTAGTCTTTGTTCTTCATTTCTTTTTTATTCTTTCCTTCCTTCTTTTCTTTCCTTTTAATTTTTTTGGTGCTGGGGTTGAACTCAGGGCCTCCTACACGCTAGGCAGGTGCTAAATCACTGAGCAGCATTGAGCCCCTTATTTTCTAATGTGAACATTTGAGGCTATAAAACATCTTTCAAGTAATTTCTTTAGTTCTTTCCCACAGGTTTTGATATATGGAATTTTCATTTAGTTCTAAATATTTTTGTTTTAAGAACGATTCCTCCTTTGAAAAGCAAGTCTTAAAAAGATCCACTATTTAGGGCTGGGGATTTAGCTCACTGGTTCTGCCACCTGCCCCACAAGCTCAAGGGAGTTCAAAGAGGACATAACCCAAAACAGTGGAACTAACATACCGACTAACCAATGTAGACATAGGAGAAACATAGAAAATTGGAAGAGCTTATCAAAATGATTCAAAGCATGCATGAAAAATTTACCAGAGATGCAGACTCCATGCCAAACAGAAATCCTGAAGATAAAATATTCTATAGAATTCATAAACAGCAATTGTGAAGATAGAGTTTCAGAGATTGAGGAAAAAAAATGAAAATTCATAATGAATTACTTAGAGAAGACTTAAAAATAACAAGAGGACAAGAAAAATTCGTCCAACACTTACCAGATGACGCAAAGAAGACTAAGCTAAGGCTATTTGGAGTTAGAGGGAAAGTAGAAGACAGCATAGATGAAACTAAAAAAGTCTGTTTACAGAACTAATAGTAGTAAAACCTCCAACGAGGAGGAATTATACAGGACACCAAGTAACTGCGATAAAAGAAGCTTCCCATAACACATCATACTCAAAATCCCTGATGTTCAACAAAAAGACAGAATCTTAAAAGCTGTCAGAGAAAAGCAAAAAAATCACACAGAAAGGTAAACCCATTAGGATTACAGCAGACTGTGCAACACAGACTTTAAAGGCCAGGGGAACTTAGAGTGAAGTGTGTCAAGCCCTAAAAGTAAACAACTTTCAACCCAGACTAATACATCCTGCAAAACTAGGTTTCAGAATTGATGGAGAAATAAAGACATTCCATGACAAAGAGCACCATAAGAAATTTATGACCACCAAAGCAGCACTCCAAAAAATTCTCAAGATGTCCTAGAAAGAGACATTGAGCAACAAAGCCAAAAAGATCAGGTGGAACAGGTACATCAAGCAGTGCAAGTAGTTAAATAGAAAAGTCAACAGAAAAAGAACCCGACAACAGTAATACATCTAAGCCTTCCAGTAATAACTCAGTGTAAATGGCCTCAACTCCCCAGTTAAAAGACACAGATTAGCAGATTGAATCAAAAAACAGAAGCCAGCAGTTGAATGTATTCAAGAAAGTCATTTAATCCAGAAAGAAATTCAGAGACTAAAAATCAAAGAATGGAGAGCCATATTTCATGCACTAGGGCTCTGAAAGCAAGCGTGGGCAGCAATTTTATTCTCATACAAAGTAAACTTCAAGCTAATACCGATAAAAAAGGTAAAGAAAATCACTCCACATTGGTTCAGGGAACAATTCAACAGGAAGAGATACCGACCAACCAGCTCACTGATTTTATATTTTTTTGGTCTCAGTTTCATTAATTTCTGATCTGATCTTTATAATGTCCTTTCTTCTACTGAGTTTGAATTGTTCTTGTTTTTCTCGGACTTTGAGGTGCATTGTTAAGTTATTATTTTAGTTTGTTCTGTTTTTGTGATGTGGGCATTTACAGTTATAAATGTCCCACTTAGGACTGCTTTTATGATGTCCCGTAAGTTTTGGCATGTTTTAGTGGCTTCATCACTTTGTTCTAGAAACTGTGTTACTTCTTCCTCAATTCTTCTATAACTCATTGTTTAAGAGTGTATTGTTTAGTTTTCATGTATTTTCATATTTCTGTGTTTTCTTTTGTTGTTGATTTATAGTTTCGTTGTGCTAAGTTCTGATAACATGAATGGTATAATTTCAATTCTTTTACATTTACTTAAGCTTGCTTATTAACAGTGTGTGGTCTATTTTGCATAAAATTCCATGTGTTGCTGTGAAGAATTTGTGTTCTGTTGTTGGGTGGAACACTTTAAATATCTACTGAGTCCATTGGTTCAAAGGTTTTGTTCAACTCTGGTATTTCTTGTTGATCTTTGGTTTAGTCAGTCTATCTGTCTAGTGGGGTATTGAGGTCCCCCACTATAATGGTGTTTATCTTTATCTGGTCTATTAGGAAAAGTAATACTTTTCTTATGAATTTGGGTGCATCATTGGTGCATATGTTAATAATTGTTATTTTTTCCTATTAGATTGTTCCCTTAATCAATATACAGTGACCTTCTTTGCCTCTTTGGATCAATTTTGGCTTAAAACCCATTTCGTCTGAATATAGGATAGGGGCCCTGCTTTTTTTTCCTTATGTTTCTTGTATACAGAACACTTAATTTTGTTTCTTCATCCGTTATTCCAGTCTGTGTCTTTTCATTGGGAAACTGAGACCATTCACATTGAGATTATTACTTATAGGTGCTGACTTATCCCTGCCATTTCCTTATTTTCCTGTTACTAATTCCCTGTCTTTTTCTTCTGCTTAACTGCTCACCCTACCTGGTATATGCACTATATTAGACCTTTTGTCATTGATAATTTTACTGCCTCTTTCTCAGATATCCTTCACAATTTTTTGGAGTGCTGGTTAGGTGGTCATGAATTTCTTTAGATGCTCTTTATCATGAAAATATCTTATTTATCCATTGATTTTGAAAGATAGTTTATCAGGATATATCAGCCTGGGTCGGAAATTGTTTGCTTTTAGTGGCTGAAACACTTCACTCCAGTGTCTCCTGGCCTTTGAGAACTGTGTTGAGAAGTCTGCTGTAATTCTACTGGGTTTAACTTTGTGAGTGATTCATCTTTTTTCTCGCCATTTTTAAGATTCTGTTCTTGTGTTAGACACCTGAGATTTTCAGGATGTTTTGTGAAGATGTTCTTTTCTTTTTTTTCCCTTATTTTTATTGGTAGATTTTAGGTATAAAATATAGTTACATTCATCACTGGGATCTTGTACTGTTATGTGATGTATCTTGGTTTTTATTTTTTCCCCATTTGCCTGGCCTCCCTTCACCCCCTCCACCCTTCCCTATTTACAAAGACTTTGTTTCCATTTTTTCCTTTTCTCTCATTTTTCCTGTTTCCTTTGTACATTTGCCCCATCCCCTACACCTTTATACCGTTTTTTCTTATTACACATATCAATTATACATTTTGATCCTTATTTATACTTTTATACTATATTTATACTATAGTTTATCACACCAGAGATACTATTAAGTATTTACATGTGTGCCCTACTAGTTTCACTTAAGAGTAAGTCCTCAATGTGCATCCACTTAGCTATAAATGTCTCTAGTTTCTCGTTCTTTATCGCTGAGTAGTACTCCATCTTAAAAAAAAACACAAAAGATGTTCTTTTCTGATGTGGCTATTTAGGGTCCTGTATATTAAATTTGTTTCCCTTATTTGGAAAGTTTTCTGCTATTATTCAGTAAAAAATGACAACAAACAAAACAAACAATAGAAGTCCAAACCTAAATATTCTCCCCTCAAAAAAAAAAAAAAAAAAAAAAAAAAAAAAAAAGAAAAAGAAAGGCAAACTAATAAACTAAGAGAGAAAGAAGAAAGAAAAATTCTTCTGGAACCCATAGTTCTGTGGTAGTGTCCAAGTCAGAGCCCCAGACTGCCGGGTAACCCTGCCAAGTCTACGGTAGGATCAGTGCTGGGTGTGGGGCTGATCTTGGTCTCCAGATGTGCAGCTTGTGGCCAGTCTTCAGCAGCTGCTTTTTGGACAGCCTACCCATATCTCCTTATGCTATTTCTTCCTGCATTGCTCTCCCAGTTGCTTTGGTGCCCTCAGACAGAGTAACCTGAGGCTGCTCCCAGTCGCTTGTACAGTTGGCCCCTCCCAGACCTTGCACAGCCTGCTGTGTTCCACACTGCTAGCTCCTCTCATGCACTGCCCTCCTTGTCCTGCAGCCATGGCCCCAGGCTGCTCACACTGCTGGTTGCAAGTGCACCTGTGGTCCAAGGCCCTCTCTTGCACCAGTTCTAGGGCAGGAGAGGTAGCATTGTTCTGATCGCCACCCTCAATGCCACTGCCAGTCCCTAAGCTTGTTGTGAGAGGTTCCATTTAGCTACTGTGGCACACAACAGAATAAACAAACAAACAACAACAAATAAAACCCTGTTGTCCAGTCAGGGAGAGAGCAGCTTCCTGGTCACTCTGCTGTGTGTGCTGGTGGAATTTGTTGCAGTGCCCTCTGCAGGAAAGCAAAAGGGGTGAGGGCCCTTATACCCCAGATCTGCCCTGTGTGGATTGCTTTTGGCACACATTTGCAGTCTCTCTGTGTGTAGGGAACTTCCCAGGAATGGCGGCTCCTGCTCCAGGTGCCGGCAGTGGACTTAGGGGCAGCCCCGTGGGCTGGATCATTGTGTTATAAAGTCCTGTGCCTGTGTTTTGTTTGACCTACAAGTCTGCTATTTCAGATTGATTTTGGCATCAGGATGGGATGTGTGTCCCTCCCTTCCTGCCGGTTACCTGTGTTTTTAGTTGATTTTCTCTGAGTAGCTCCAGCGTGGCACCTCCTCTATTCACCCATGTTGAATTCCCCCTCCCATTGGTCACTTCTGCTGTTCATACTTCTGATGGAAATTTTAATTCCCTGAATTTCTGTTTGGAACCCTTTTCTGTGTTGGTCATTCATGTTTGGCATCATTTATTTACCTCTGCTAGCTTTTTATTATTGTCTTCTATAGACTCCTTGATCATTTTATTTATTTGACCCAGTATCTGCTCATTTATGTCTTCTGTGAACTTGTCAATGCCTTATTGATCTGTCTTGTTATCTCCCATGACATTGTTTTAAATAATTTCAGTGTCTGGCTTTTGATTTCCTCCCCTTTGATGTCCCATGGGTGAGCATTGGGGGAATTGGGAAGTTTTGGAGGTATTTTGTTGGCCTTTCTTCTCATGTTTTTGTTTTTGTGTTGAGGCTTGGGGGTTGATTGTAGCAGAAAGCTTTGTTTCTAATGTGGACCCCTCTTGTCAGTGATTTCCTGTGGGCCAAACTACTGACCTTTGCTTCTTTCCTGGGATCTGATCACCCCTGTCTAGTGGGATGGGAGGTTGCAGTTTGTTTGGCTCAGGAATAACTTTCCAGGAATGGGCCCAGTATTAGTAATGATCCCGAGACAGTTTTTATAGAGTGGTACCTTGGTTTATGAACTTTATTTGTTTTATGATTGGGGGAAGATGGCTGTGTTTGTGTTTGTGTAGGGAAGGTGGCTGTGGTCACATTTGTCACCTGATGTGGAGTTTGTGGATAGAAGCCAAATTTTGCCAAACACTTTTATTTGCCAACGAAATTGTTTGCCAACAGAAGGGTTTGTGAACCAGGGTATTACTACCTCAGCATTCCAATCAAACCAATTAATAGCAATGCCTAGGTCACTTTGGTTGTAGTAAAACACATTAAGTACAGCATCAAATAGAATCTAAGTATTCATAAACCCTAAGGGCCGATTATGTACTACCTTTAACCACGGAAAAGAGATTCTATAATTATAGTATGAAAATATTCACCTACTCTTGACCTTCAGTAAATATCACTAAATGGGACAATTTTCCCTTTACTAACACCAGAGCAGTACTCAACAGCAATAGCCTAAAATTAATTAGATATCTAGAATTTCATAAAGCGTCGTAGTCATAAAGGTAGAATTTGGTTTTGGAGAATGAGTAAAATCAAAATTTGAAAAATTACTCTGTGGGATAGGAGAAGGAGGAGAGAAAAGTGAGATGGGGCTCTTACTGAGGAGTAAAGAGAAATGAACAGTGCCAGAGAGCAGCTGTTAGAAAGAACACATGAGAACAACGAGAAAAAAAGGATAACAGCAAAACATGAGCTAAAAGAGATATAAGAAGGAAGAGAAAATAAAGCTGAAAGAGGAACAGAGAAAAGGAGAGCAAAGAAACTAAAAGGGGAAAAAGGAAGAAAACCTTCCATGCCCCCCAAAATCCAAAGAAGGCAAGATAAAAATAATACAAAATAGAAAAAAATAAAAAAAGATTGAGTCCGAGAAAAATTGCCTGTGCTCCTGAATGAGGGGTTTCTTTCAATATTTGCAGTCTTGGTATCCAGCCAGTTGCAATTTTCTCTGCCTAGCCTTAGGGTCTATGTTTTGTTGTTTTGTTTTCTACTGGGGATCAAACTTGGACCTTGTGCTTGCAAGGCAGATGGAGGACCACTGAGCTAAATCCCCAGCCCTTAGGGCCTATGGGTTTTTGAGGTGCCTTCCCTTCACCAGAAATCCGTCTGTCTGTTCTTCCCAGACTAATTGCAGTGCAAGTGAAAGTGTGTCCTTGTTTCCACTGGCAGATGAGAAGTGCGATTGTCTTCTGGGCTCCCAGTGGACTGTTAGACTTGATACTAGATTTAATGCTGACAGTCTTGGGGTCAGGTTGCTCCCTTCCCTCCCTGGGCATTGTCCTCATCCAAGATCAGGTCAGTCGTCTAGTCCACACCTCTACTAGGTCAAGGAGAAGCAAAACATAGAGCCAGCTTGGAGTGGTGCATGGCCTTCCCTCGGGGTGTGTGTGTGTGTGTGTGTGTGTGTGTGTGTGTATGTATGTGCGCGTGTGCACGTTGGATGTCTGGCATTCCTGCCTGTGGGGCACCATCCTGACCGGCTTGCTTGTTCATGTGAGGGGAGTGTCATGCATCTAATGTCGGCTGCTTCCTTGCATGGGCGGGGAGTCACCTTGCTTCCTGTAGGATCTACTTTCTTTTGGAAGGTGGTGTCTAGTGTGGGCCTGCTGGCTCAAGTCGGGCTAGATTCCAGGTTATTTAGTCTGATATAAGTCCATTAAAGAAATGTCTTATTCTAATCCCTAGAAATGAAGACAGTGATAGTATGTACCGATAGATGTTTTGATTTGAGACAAGGTCTTGCTGTGTAGCCCAGTGTGTCCATTAATCTTGATCCTCAACTTGACTGGAGACTCCAGGAGAGGTGCATGGATTGGGAGGGCACTCGCCTCACCCACGAGTTACCCATCAATGAGTTCATGAGTGAATGGGTCACGTGAGAGCTGATCAGAGGGAATGGAGCACAGTGGGCGTGACCTTGGGGACTACATCAGGTCCCTGGCCCCTTCCTCACTGGCTCTTTCCAACCTACTCTGCTTCCCAGCTGCCATGAATTAGCAGCTTTCCTTTACCATGCCTTTCTGCAATAATGTTTGTGTCTTTGACCCTATAAACCATAGACTAATACTTCTGAAACCATAAGCCTTTAATCTGAGGGTGTCAGACATGTGTCCCATCAATAGGAAAGCTTTACCAATACATCTAGGCTGGAATGGAACTCAAGATGTTTCTGCCTCAGCTTTCTGAGTGCTAGAACACAGGCAAGCACTACTATACCTGGCTCTACCCATAGAATCAAGTGTGTTAACGCACACAGAGATTTAGAAGAGTGTTCTGTTGTCATTAACATTGCTATTATTGACATTACTCTTATTATGATTAACAGTGTAGTTTCTAAGTGTTTTTCAGGCCTTCAAAGTTTATTACCCTATTTTACTCCTCCCTGATTGTCTAAATTCCTTTCCTAATTACTGGAACAGAATACCCAGTGCCTGAGACTAAAGGGAAAAGAGTTTATTTTGGCTCACAGTTCGTGGAGGTTTCAGGGCATAGGCAGCTGACGCTAAGGACCACGTGACACAGAGGCACCACAGTGGGAAAAGCGGAGTTAAGAGGGGGCAGGAAGGGAGACAGACACTTCCAGCCCATGCCCACAGTGAAGAAGCCCTCTTCTGACCGGGCTCTGCTTGGCAAGATCACATTTAGCTGTAGGCTCATCGGTGGACCCGTCCTTATCTGAGTGTCCCTCCCCTGTGCTCCAGTCACTTCCCGCAAGCTCTGCCTGTGGGCACATGAAGCTCTTGGCTGGACATCTAGATAGGACCACAGCATCAGCAATTCCTCATCCAGCACTTTGGTTTTTAATTTCTGGGTGATTAGGCTGCCCTACGCCTGCCCGCTACGCCAGCCTCATTATTTTGGCAAAGCCCTAGTTGCTTCAGAGGATTGGACAGTTTCTCAATGTCATGTTTTATTGAATTATCACAGAAGTTCTGGATACCCTCCCACAGCAGAACATTTTCTATTGTGAAGATTTTGGTTGAATTTTTTATCAGTCTATATTTGTAGTCCATATGATTACAGTTATCGTGGGGCATTGGGACCAGTGCACAATGTGTCTTAATTCCCTTTTCTCTCTGTCCCTTTCTTTCTTTTCATCCCTTACCCTTCCTCTCCCGCCCTGCCCCTCCCAACTCTTGGTCCCTTTCCCCTTTGCAAAAGCTCTATTTTCATCATTTTTCCCCTTCAGTTCTTCTGAGGATTAGAATAACTTCTAAATGGCTTCTTCATCTGTGTCACTGTGATGAAGAGGCCTGTCATCTCCAAGCCGCAGATAAGAAGGAGGCTCATCTCCCACACCGTGGATGGGCTCCTTGAGGAAAGGCGCTTCGTACTTTTTCTGACTTCCCTGCCTGATGCAGAAGAAACACATAGTAGGTGCTCAGGAAGCATGGCTCTTGGCCTGGGCAACTCCTGATCCTTGAGATTTTGTGTAAATTGAATTTCCTCCCTTCAGAGCCCCCTCTCTTCCTAGGTTGGATATCTTTGGACAAGTTCTTTTTTATCTTTATTAAGTTTATTGGTACATTTTACGTACAGTACAGTTACGTTCATCATTGGTATCTTGTACCTTTACATGATGTATCTTGGTTCTTATTTTTCCCCTGTTCCCCAGCCCTCCCTTCGTCCCTTCCACCCTTCCCTGTTTACAAAGACTTTGTTTCCTTTTCACATATTTTTTCTTTTCTCTTTGTACCTTTCCCCTACCCCTCCCACTTCCCCAACTCTTTTAGACCTTTTTTTCCTATTATACAATATCAGTTATACATTTTGATGATCCTTATTTACACTTTTAGTTTTTCACACCAGAGAAACTATTTGGTATTTACATGTGTGACTTACTAACTTCACTTAAGAGTCTGGCCTCAGTGTGCATCCACTTAGCTAATGTCTTTAGTTTCTCATTCTTTATGGCTGAGTAGTGCTCCATTTTATATACAAACCACATCTTCTTTATCCAGTCTCCAGTTGATGGGCAATTGGGCTGATTCCAAGTTTTAGCTATTACAAACTGTGCCGCTATAAACATGGGTGTGCATATATTGCTGTGGTATGATTCTTTGAATTCTTTTGGGAAGCTGGATCAAGTGAGACTTCTAATCCTTGTTGTTTGACAAATTCTTACACCTTGACTTCACCTTCCTAATACAGATCCCACTTGGAATTATTGAAATCATTGTATTTGTGCTTACTGACACTTCCCTGCTAGACCGTAAGCATCACAAAGGCAGCTCCTGCACCTGCTCTGGGGATTTCACATCCCTAGCACTTGCCTACCAGTGCCACCCATGACTGGAGGGGAGGACTGGTGCCCTTCAGCGAGGAATGTGTCTCACACACACTGAGCTCTATCTTTGAGCAGACAGGACAGGGAATTATTCTTCCGGTCACCTTTGTGTTTTTCTAACTTTGCAAATATCTGGAATATACCGCGGGTTTACAGATCCATACCCTGGCTGCAGACTGTCAGTGTGGTCTTTGTGTGCCTAGGCAGGCTGTGCTCGGAAGTCTCCCCTTGCTTGGGGTTGCTGTGAGATGGTCCTTGAGCCCTGCTTTGCAGCTTCAGTGGTAAGACGGAGAGGCTATGTTCTTGCCAGAGCTGGAATCAGATCTGTAGGAGGCAAGGACGTCTTTTCTCTGCCCATTTAGCTCTTTTCCCTTCTGAGCAGCGAGGGTGATGGAAGCCTCGCCAGCTGTGCCTGCCAGGGACCCTTCTCTCTGCCCTCACCCACTTCTGCCTCAGTTCTGAACCCTCTGGATTAATGACTTCTTTTCTGAGGGTATCTGCAGGACCAGGCAGGCAAAGGGCCCGAGCAGCTGCAGTTACGGGGGCACCATGACGCCGCCATCATGGTCACCCTCAGATGGCTTCCAGACAGTGGGCAGTGGATGTGATGACTTAAGAGTTGGAAACTCTACTTTAGCCTCTTGGGAGAGGCGCCTAACACCACAAGAAACACTAAGAGCAGCCTCGGCCAAAGTGCTTAGATATGGGCACCAGACTCAAGTACACACAGCCTCAGGGAAGGCAAGAAGCCGGAAAGAGCAAGTGAGCTGTGCAGATGGCCAGCAGAATGGCCCTGGTGAGGCAGAGGGAGGGAAAGGTTTGCAGCTCAGGTGGCCTGAGTCCCATCCAGGAGGCGTCAACCCCACCCAAGCCTGGTACATATGGGCTCCTGTCGTCCAATGCTTAACTTCTCAAGCATAGCTGGAAAGGTGGACTTTCACTTTCAATATATTGAATTTTACCTATTGGCAACCTTCAGAACATCAAATGAGCTTTTCAGAAGCAAGTGTGCCAATCACCCCTGGCCCAGGATGGATGCTTTGTAGCCTCCAGTTTCAAGGCCTGGGTAGAAGGCGAGGTGAAGAGAGAACAGCCATGCAATCAGCTTCGCTTGTGTAGATTTCTTTGACCTAATTGTTATTCCTTGATGAACTGCAGAGCCCAAGAATCACAAGGGAAAGAGGAGATGGGGGGATTGGAGGAGCAGGCTGCAGGTGATCAGAGAGGTGAACAGGAAGCAGAGACAGAGGGGGGCAGGTGGGCCAGCTTCCTGGAAGTCGGGCTTCTTGGGGTTCCTTCCCTCGACACTAATGACACTTTCTTTATAAATTTCTCTGAAACAAAAAAGGGCTTCCCCAAATTGTTGAAAAGTCGGTGTTGACTCCAACCTCCCACTCAGGCTGCATGGACACGCCACCTCTCCACCTTACCATCTGGGTACCGGGGTGCTGGGATTCCGGGGGCAACCCGGCCTCGGAGGGCTTCTTGGATCTGTAAGCACGGAGCATTGTGACTGGGCTGTGACATTGTGGGACCCTGAACAGGTTGGGGTCTCAGCTCGAGCCCCCTAAAATCAGGTCCTGAGCAAGGGTTGGGGTTCCATTTCCTGGGGAGGTGTCCCAGAAGCTGGAGTGTAGGGGAACAGCAGAGAGAGACAGGGAAGGTGGAGAAGCCAGTATGGAGGAGGGCGCGATGGGAGGCCCAAGGCCACCGGTTCCTCTCAGATTCCTGGGGAACCAACTGCACAATGGCTCCCTGGGCGCAGCGGTGTCTGCTCAAACTCAAAGGCCCTGGGCCCTTCTCAGCCAGGGCACTGAGCTGCTTCCAGTGCAGACTGGAAGGATAGGAAAAGGACAGGAAAGCGGACTCCCAGTGTGCTTGAAAGAGCAGCTGCCAGCGTGATCCAGGAACCCAGGGCCACCCATGTTCCCAGCGTGTCAGCTCCCGATTATGAACTTTGGGACGCTGATAGGAAGGGATTCAGGGCTACGTGAGACCAAGTTTTCTGGCAGGTCCTGAAGACCACCACCTAGTAGGCCACTGTGCTTGCTTCGCTACACACTTAAATAGTAATTGGCCCACCGAACTGTAGAAAAGGCAGTGCCATTTGCCCAACCAGGTTTTCTCTCTGGGTCTTCCCTTGGACTGGGGCTGGAGCACTTGCCTAGCACACACGAGGTCCTGGCTTTGGGGACCTCTAGGATGTTAGCACAGCTTTAGCTCACTCTGAACATGCGTGGTACCAGGGAGAACACCCGGGGCCCTCTCCTTAAATGTAGAAATGGCGATGTACTAAGGGGTATTACTTCTGGGTTACGATGGCCGGAAGCGCACCCCTAAAGAGCAGTGACCCCCAGCCAATCAGGTGAGAAAACTGCTTGGGTGGAGCTTTTAGAACAGTGTCCTGCACATGCTTTTCTGTACACCCAGAGGTCCAGGCAATGGGCACAACCCTCAGAGGCAGAAATCACAGACTGAACTGGAAATGGCGGCTCCTTTGCTGGCATCTGGGTCCTGCCCTTTCACGGTGAACTTTCTCTCTAATTTAATTTTATGACTCACTGGGTGGAAGTCTGGTTTACCTAGCTGTAAAATAGCTGGAATGATAGGAGAGTATGAATGAATGTACAGCCAAGTTATTAGCTGCGTAGGGGAGCAAACCTCACCTGGCCCATTTTTAGATGATTCTCTAATAAGAGTCTTCATTTTGTGTGACCTCCTGATTATCGTACACTTATTTAGCATTTGCAGCATGTTGGACAGGGCTCCAAATGGTTCATATGTGTATTTTATCAGCAGCAGCGCTTTGGAAGAGCTGTCTCTACTTCCCGATATGGACGAGAAAGCATGAGGTATAGTTCACTGTGTGCCGACTGCCTTGGTCACCACATCTGGAGACCTGCTACTCCGGGCGTGGCCCCAGGGCCAGCAGCATTGGCTTCCCTGGAGAGGTCTTCAGAAACCCAGAATCTTAGGCCTCGCTAAGCTCAGTGCTCCAGAGTCTGTATCTTCTGGACAAGACCCCCAGAGATTCAGGGTGCTGGTTGGGTCTGAGCAGCAGAGGCCCTGGGAGTTGGTCACCTCTCACTTGGTGGGAGACTATAGTGGCCTGCAATGAGGGCAAGCAACCACCTCTTCTGGCTCCTAGGGTGGGCCTTGCCTTGCTGCTTTACCTTCCTCTGTTTTGTTTTCCTTCTCGAAGCCTGAAGCTCATCACCTGTCCTGCTGACCTAGAGCTCTTAGCAGATGCTTGCCGATTGGGCAGTGCTCAAGAGATCACAGTATTTGTAGTTTGGTCCTGATTTACGACTCAGCAAACTCTCCCTCAGCAGACCCTGCCAGTCTCGGTGTGAGCAGCCTCCTTTTCCTTGTTGGTAAAGCTGGATGACCCCGGGTCTGTCCAGATGGTCACTTCGGGGTTGGCAGAGAGTGGAGGGAGCTGAGGCCCAGCTCCTGCGTTCTGAGCATGCTGAGTTTTACTCTCACTGCAACCAGAGGAAGTTGCTGCTGCTGCTGCTATTTTCACTTGCACAGACAGAAGTGGACGTGTTCCTAAGCCTAGAGAGGAGGGAGTAAACATACCCTGGAGTTCACAGCTGAGACACCACAGTGGCCGTCCTGAACCCGGGTGCAGGAGTGGCAGCTCACAGTGCTCTGTGTCTGTCTCACCGCCTGTGTTATAAGGACTGCCCTAGAATGGTGACTGTATTTCCAAGATTAGAAACAAACCAAAAGAAGAAGAATCTCATGACATGTGAGGGTGAAGTGAAATTTAAAATTCGGTGTCAGTAAATCATGTTTCATTGGCACATGGTCACACTCGAGTCACGCGTGTGTGGACCGTGGAACTCTCTCAGGGGGGCAGCTGTGATGGAGACCGAGTGGGTGCAGGCCTGAGGCACAGACCCTCAGGCTCTGCGGAAAGAACTTTGCCAATGCCTCCTACACACGTCAGTCTTTGGAATCCAGAACAAAGCCTCTAACTGCTGCTCTCCAGCTCCTCCAATAGAGCCAGGAAACATGCCATTTCCATAACCAGCCCCCCTGAAATTCCAGTGCTTGTTCAATTATTAACGAACTGCTTATAAAGCTTTCAGCATCCGGATGAAGGGACCTCAGCCTTTACTTCCCCGCCATGGAAAAGCCGCTGGCCAGATGAGGTCCAGGTGGCTGGGCTCTTGTGAGGTGGTGTGACAGCTGAGGACGGCACCCCCTAGCTTCAGGGAGTCATTGCTAAAGTGCTGTGTTGCCCGACTTGGTTTCCAGCAACTGCTGCAACCTCTCCAAGTCTCCAACCCCCACTCTTAGAGAAATGGAAACCCAGGGAGGCAAAACCCAGTGTTTTTATGTGTAATTTAAAAATGTGTTTCAAAAGCAAGGTGCTGTCTGTTTCCATTCAGTAGACGTATTGGAAACCAAATCATTGGGCTACACCCTTGAGCAGCAAGTAACGAGAGCAGATCTGACAAATGGAAGGAAGGAAGACGTGCTCTGAGACTCAGAAGGCAGGACTGTGATATAGCTCGTCTGCCTGGCCTCCTGCTTCCCACTGTGGGGTCCTGGGCGACTCAGCTGAGTGGAAATGGTTGAAGCCACTCCCTGTCTGGAGAGGTCTTGGGATATGCGGGGCCCTGTGTACGCGACACCACTGAGCAGAACCCTGTCTGTGGACTCCTCTTGTTCTGGAATCAAGGGGGTGAAGGAAAGGATGAGAAGGGAAAGTAGCTTCTCCAGAGAGAGTCTTGCTGCTGCTGTCAGAGGACATGGAAAGTGGGGAGCGGCTGCGGTGGCTTCTGCAGCACCCTCTTTGCAGTGGGCTTTGTCCCGGCCACCTCCTCTTCCCGTGCTCCTGGAGGACACCTGCTTTCCTGCATGGACCCTGCACGCCAGCAGGGGGAAAGGAGAACCAGAGATGCGCTGCTCTAAAAACAAACTGGAAATGTGAGTCCTACATGGTAACCGACTCACCTGCATGGGGCTGCGGCAGGCACAGGCACCCCACCTGCTTGGCTTGTCGAGGGTGGCCTGGGGGGACCTCGAGGAGGTCAGTCCCGGCCCATAGCTCACCGTCTTGTCGCACTGCAGCAACCCCAGCCCCTGATACACGTATCTCCAGAACGCTTTCCTTGCTGCCACTGATTCTCAGTAGTTTCAGAATGCCCATCTGGAGGACAGGGTGAAACCATTTGGTCCCAAGTGTGATACGCATTGGTCTGTAACAAAATTCCTACATTTTGCTTTTTCACTTATTTCAGGTAATATTCTCCCTCTCTCTCTCTCTCTCTCTCTCTCTCTGAGATAATAAGAGTTTCTGACAATGTTTTGTTAGCCAAAAGTGCAGGCCCTATGGCCCGGGTGACTCATCTGGAAGACAAAAGGTAATCATGTCTCTCTCTCAGGATTTTGGGGAGATTATATTGATAACATATGTCATTTAGACTCATCCCTGGCACATAGCAAATGCCGCCATTAATATTATCTGTTATTCTTTTCCTTTTGCATCTTAAAACTTGGCAAAAATCAGTCAGCCAGACTGCTGGTGTATCCAAGGTTCCGGGGGACCCCTCCCTCCCTGTCCGACCCATCAGGGAGCTGTATGGGGGTGCTATGGGCCCTCGAGAAGGATACTGCCTCAGGGGGCGGTCCTCAAGGGCCATGGTGAGGCTGTCGAGCGCTGGTCTTCTGGAAGGGAGTGCGCTCTTAAGAAGCAGGTGTTCGGGGATTTTCTTAGAGGGGTGTTCAGCTTCATTTAAGGTGAATCAGTTCGTGAGCCCTGTCCCTTCACACTTGCCTGGCACACTTAATGTGCTCCATTATCAAACGCCTCTCATCCTCCCTCTCCGTGGCTCCCTCCAGACGTGCCAGGAACAGCTTCCCCAGTGTCAGATCACAACCATTAGGGGTTTCTTGAAAAGAGACTTGCTCCACTAGGCTCAATTAGGCAGACAGAGGTTAAGAACCAGTTTGTGCCTGAAGCCGTAAGCACCTCAAACTGCTGTGATTTCAGTCAGAGCCACAGACGGCCTCCATCTTTGATGTGGGCAGCGAGGGTCTTGTTCACACTCTATTTTGAAAGAAATGGTTTCCAAAGGGGTTTTCTAGTTTGACTTCTCACCCCATTCTCACCTCAATTTGAAGAGCTAACATTGAGACATTTTAAATTGCCAGAAATAGTGCATCCGAGGTTTAATTCATTTAATTAATCAGTGTGTGTATGGAGCGAGCAGCAGGCAGGTACCCTCTGCCTACGGGGGCAGCACTGTCTATGCTTACTAGATGAGAGGAATTCCTGTCGACTTCCCAGCCATTTCCCAGGCCTGTCTAAGGTTCCTTCCCCTCCCACCGCCATGCTGCCCGGCATGGGAGAGGCGGCTTTGGGAGTCAGGCTGCCCTGCGCTGCTGGTGAGCCAGGCTGCTGTGTGCTGCGTAGCCCACCCCACCCTCTCCGTGTCTCCAGTGGGTGAGACTCGCTGGGTCTGCTCTTTCCAATCATCCAAGAATCAAGGAAGAGAGAACAGGTCCTCAGAGCCAGCCAGCTTCCCAGCCAAAAGGACTAGAGAAGTCTTGATTATATAGTGGTATCCAGTACAGCAGGAAAACAGTGATAAAGAGAATAAAGAGAGCCCCCCCCTTTGGGGGGGTCCTGGGGATTGAATGTACCACCTTTGCACTGAGCAGAATCTCCAGCCATTTTTAATTTTCAGACAGGGTCTTGCTAAATTGCCTAGGCTGGGCTTAAACTTGTGATTCTCCTGTCTTAGCCTCCCAGAGTGCTAGGATTACAGGTGTGTGTGTGATGTGCCCAAAGCAGGCTGACTGTTGAGCACACCACACTTGTGAGTCCAAGATCACTCAGAATGCTGATGACCCCTAGCAAACACTCACTCCACGTTTCAGTTCTTGACTTTAAACAAGACCATCTCTCTGGAGCATAGAGCTCGATTTTTGTGTTTAGTAAATGTTAGCTGTTATTTCCATGGCATTATATTTCTGATTTAGACTCAAGAAGGGTCTCTAAGATAGTGACTAAAAAGGACTTAGTCTAGCCCAGCATTTCCCAGGCAAGCTTACTTTCAGCAATGATTGCCTGGCCTTATTCCCTTCTACCATGGCCGGGTCACTCATTGCTACACTCATGAAATAGGGTTCTGTGATGAGCTTTGTACCAGTCAGCTTTTGCTGTGTAACAAACTGTCAGACAACTTCACGGCTTAAAATAATAATGAGGTCATGATTCTATCAGTTGGCAATTTGGGCTGGACTCAGCTAGCTTGCTTTCTGGTTGGGCTGGCCTGGACTCACTTATGTCCTTGCATCCAGCTGGTGGGTGACCGGGTGCTGGTGGATCTCGGTGCATGGTGACTGTTGCTGACAGATTGGCTGGGTTTGACAGGCGTGACTGAGCCACCTGTCTCCAGTAGGCTGATTTCATGGTTGATTACATGGCTCATTTTTGATTTCCATTTGATTTTCGTGGTGACAGCTTTGGGCTTTCCAAGAGCAACAAGAAAGCACAAACCCCAGTGTGCAAGCACTTTTTGAGTCTATTTGTGTAATTTTTTTGCTATTGTCCTATTGGCCAAAGCAAGTCACATGGCAGAGGCTGGAGTAAATGTTGGGGAAGAAACCCCAGTGTGCAAGCACTTTTTGAGTCTATTTGTGTAATTTTTGCTATTGTCCTATTGGCCAAAGCAAGTCACATGGCAGAGGCTGGAGTAAATGTTGGGGAGGGCCCAGGATTGCAACAGAACACCAGCCACCTTTCTTGGGTGAGTTTGGGGGCAGTACTTTGTATTTAAGCATTCAAGTGGTACACGATTTTTTTCCTCTTTTTGTCAGATATGGTATTTTAACATGCCTGGCATCTGGTTGCTATCCTTGGATTCTATTGCTGGCAAGGTTTTCTTTCATTTAATTTTTTATTCCCTTTATTTGGGAAATTACAGTTTGCTGCAGGACATGTTCTTTTTATAGGAGAAGCAGCTGTGATGTCATAACTGAGCACATTTCCTTAGGGATATGCATTCCCCACACGCATTTGGAAACACGATCCACGATCCATTTGTTCATTTCTATTTTGGTCTCTGACATCATGGCAGACACAGGAACTAAAAATGTATTAGTTGATAAGTTAATCCTTTGAAAATGTTATCAATGATACTGTCCTTTGATTTCTAGCTGTTGAACTATAATAGGTGAGGGAATGCTAAAAAATATTTTTTTTTCTTCTTTAGGTGTCTTTGAATTAAGTTGCATAAAAACCAAGTGAGAAACAGAATAATATGATTCTAGTCTCAGAAACTAGTCAAGCTTTTTATAGCAGCAGTGTTTAAATGGGATTTTTTTTAGTAAAAACAAATAGCAATAATATGACTAGTAACAGAAAAGGGAAATAAACAGATTACTGAGAGTCCAAACAATTTTGGTAAGGAATTTCTCGGTGGAACATTTAGGTTCTTATTGAATCTGTACACAATTATATCTTACTCCCCAAACAAAACTGATTTTCAGTGATAAATGTTTTTGGACAGCAGCAAGATTCAATTCAGCTCATTTCAAGGTACAGATTTATTTGTGAAATTAGGAGAAAATAGTTGCCAGCAAGGACCTGGGGGAGTCTTCACTATCTGCAGCCCCTCTGTTGGCATTTTATGCAGCGATATCTCAGGACTGGAGATGCTTCTTATAAGGATGAGAAAAATTGCAGCCGGAGCAGAAATTAATTTGTATCTATAGTGCAAACACCTACATGAATCCTTAATCTGCTTTTTTATGATTTTAGGGGAATTTATAGAATCGTTTTGATTGGGAGAAGTCTCCACTGGGTCATCAGGACCCTTCTCCTCATAACAGCGGTGCTGATTTTATTATCCTTGGAGCAGTGCTGATAGATGGGTGTCCAGTCTGGCTCATGTTTCATGCATTTGAAAATGTATATTCCCTACCCCGCGTGTATTTAATGTAGGAGACAGACTGGGAGCTGCCGGTGCGCGGAGACTGTGCCAAGCTCCTGACACAGCCTCTTCTGGAACAGATGCCAAATCTGCAGCACCTTAAGCATCAGAGCAGCGCCACCCAACTGGGTTTCCTTTCGGCTTCTGACAACGGAGGGGATTTTGCCCCGGTGCAGGCAGGAGCTCGGAGTGCCGTGTGCTGGGAGACGATGGGGCAGTCGTTCCCCCATCTTTGCTTGTCCTGTTTTCTTCCGGAAGGACTCCTTCATTAGGAGATCCTGCGGGAAGATGGACTGTGACCCGCACTGCCTTTGAGGGTGTTCGTAATCTCCCCAGGAGAGGGCTATGAGACATGGCCTGGCCCGCAAGGAACTTGGGGTCCATTCGAGAAGACTCCTGGGTGTGTCTGGGAAGTGAGATCGGTCTGTCTGAGCCATGTGGGAATCTAGACTGTTACTCTGTGGTTCCACACTTTCCGGTTCTGACAACAGCAAGTGCCCGCCTAACTGTGTGGCAGAGCCACTGCCGGGGACAGCGTCGGGGAGACGTTTGTGGTGGGAACAGCGGCGAGGCCAAGGGGATGAGGGCGCACAGGCAAAGAGTGGCTTCTGCAGGGGAGAAGCATGCAGGTTCGGACTGGGCCTCGAAGTGAGCCAGGGCTGGACACTTGCTCTGGGGAGGGGAGCACAGCAGTTTTGAGGCCTGCTCTTACCAGTGACAAGTGGGGGCCTCACAAAGGCACTTACCACTCAGGGCCTCCAGCTGTGTGAATGACGCCCCCAAGGTGCAGGGTGGCATCAAACTCAAAGCTGCCCAGACAGAGCTGGACAGGTGGGGTGGAAAAGGGGCTGTGCAAGCGCAAGGGCCGTCATGAAGGGGCTCCTCTTCCCCTCCCTCCCTCCATCCCTTCCTCCTGTCCACCCTTCCTCTCCTTCCTGCCCTCCTTTTATTCCTCTTTTCCTCCTCCCCATCCCTCTTCCTCTTCTCCCTGAATTCCTCCCTTCCTCCTCCCCCTCCCCCTCTTCCTCTTCTTCTTTTCCTCCTTCCTCTTCCCCGTCCTCCTCTTTTCCTCCCTCTCCCTCCCACCCCCTCTCATTTCTCATGCGGTTAGGACTCACGCATCCCAGGCAGTCACTCCGCCACCGAGGACACCCCCAGCCCCCCGTGGGACGCTTTCTCAAAGGAGATACAGTAGGAAACAAAAAGAGTGTTTGCGGCTGAGGGAGGATGAGAAGTCAAGGCTCGGTCAGTGTCTGTGGGGCTGAGATGGGGTTGAGTGGCAGGGACCTGCAGCCAGGCAGCTGGTTGTGGGGAGCACCTTTGGTTACAGACGCAGGTGGCCAGGCGTATGACCTTAGAAACTGGGCACAGGGATTAAACGTGCCCATAGGGGTCATGGGCTTCAGTCATGGCAGTGACCACAGCGGCCAGGAAAGCAATTATAGGGTCTGCGCGTCAACTGTGTCTTCACGTGCCCGATCCGGTGGTGGATTCTTTGAATTATGGATATTACGTACATTACCCTCATGATAGCTTCTGCTGTTTAGATCTTAGGCCAGTTTGACCAACAAGGAAGCCAAGGCTTGGAGAGCTTACTAGCACCGTCAAGGCCATGAGGTCATTCGGATGCCCAGCGGGACTGAAGTCCCTGCCATTGTGGTGAGAAGCAAAGCTGGATTTCAGCTGGGGCCGGCCGGCCCTCCAGACCTGCTTCCTGAGGGGAAAGGAGTGAACCCACGAGGTCCTAAAGTGACGGAAGTCTGGGCCTTCACCATTGTGTCTGTGAGGGCTAAGGAAGAAGAGCGGAGGGTGATCTTCGGCCTTCGCCTTGCTCTGTGATGGCTGCTCCACTGGGAGCAGACCCTGCGTGGGGTTCATTGCCCTCAGCCCCTCCTCAGCTCCTGCCCCACCGTCGCTGTCCACGGGGAAGCTGTCTGCTTACGATTCTTTAAACTGGGATGAACAGAAGGTGAAAGCAAAGAGACACAAAACAGGGGAAGAAAACTTATGGTGCATAAAGGCGGCCAACTTTAGGAAAAAAAAACGCACAAAAACCAGAGACTCCAGAAATCCTTTTCTCCCAGCTTCACTCTTCCTGTGCTTCTAACAGGGGTTGGCAGTTATGGGAAAGAAATCTTATTTTCCTCCACGTGTTCTCACTGGTGACTGCTGATGCTGTGGAAAGCTGCTGATTCTTGCACGCTTATCCTCATCCACCCGTCATACCTAATCGCGGCTCAGCTAATTTTCTTTGACTTTGACGGTCATAATCACACCTCCTTTAAGAAGTAATGGTTTTCTTCTTGTTTCCCAATGACTATTCAACTTACCTTTATTTACTCACTTATAGCTTTTTTTGTATCATGTCGCTATTTCAAAAATCTAGTTGGAATCATGAAGACAATGTTGAATTCTGAGCTGTGGCAGCAAGGAAGGATTGGAAGTCAGACAGGCAAAGGATGAACGGCCAGTACGCTCCTGCAGGGGACTCATGCTGGGATAATGCCCAGGGAGACTGACAGAATCACAAGAGAAAATAGACCGGCTTTGTTATTATGGGCAGGGTACCCGAAACGACTTTACGATCTCAGATCCAAGATCTGGCTGTCTAATTGACAGTCACCAGGAGTTTGGCTATGTTGTTAATAGAGTTTGAAGTTTATTGCGTTCTATTCATCTGCAAAGAGGTGAGAGGATGGAAATTAATTAGAATCCTCTGTTTATAAACAGTTCTAGGAATGTGGATTCCAAAGAAATTAGTAGATGTTTTAATTTTCTTCAGTGTACCCATGTCACGACTCTTAATCTATCCAGAGGCAGAATATCACAGAATAATCACAAGTCCGAAGTGTGTTTTCCAGTTATCAAGGCAGTTTTCCATGCCGTGTCTCATGGTCTTCAACCACTCTGCGGAGGACAGTGGAAGCGTCTAACCGTCGTCCCCAGGTTACATACCTCCTCATTCGGCATTCACACTCACTTCTAATACTTGGAGCTCTGGTCTAAACAGAGATAGTCCTTCTTGTCTTTATAAATGGAATTCTCCATGGGGAATGACGTCTTCCCCTTATCTGTGGCCTGACCCTCTTCATTAGAGGACCAAGGTGCAATGTGCTACCTACCACAATGAATGCATCGCAAGCATTTATTCATAAAATTTTGTAGAGTTTATTTATTTATTTATTTATTTTGGTACTGGGACCTTGCACTTTCAAGGCAGATGGCAGAACCACTGAGCTAAATCCCTGGCCCTTATTCATAAAATTTTAAAAATCCTGTCCAGGTGGGTCATTGGCTTTGCCCTTTCTCCACAAGCAGATGCAACAGGTGGATGGGGGGAGGCTGAGGGAGGAGGCTCAAGAAGGGGCTTGGGGGACCTTCAGGTGTACACAAGGAGCTGTGGGAACTCTGGCATGGCCTCCACGCCTATGGCTTTCCCCAGTGTGGAGACCGTGGGGAAGGAGAGGGTGGTGTGAGGCGAGGCACACTGCCAATGGGGTGACCATTCAGATGCAAACGCACATGGTCAGCTTAGAGGCTCCCGCTCTGCACTCCTCCCTCCAGAGGTACTTCAGGCTCAGACGGACCGCCGCTGCCCCTGGTTCAGGTGTTCGAAGGGTCTTTCAGGGTCATCTGCCTTTGCCAAGTAGCTTCGAGGGTTGTGTCACTGAGGACAAGGGAGGAGAAGGCTGAGGGGGACTGTGGTCCAGGAGGTCCCTCGAGCGCCCTCCCAGAGCTCTGTTCTAGGCCTGGGTGGGAGCAGCTGCCAAGGCCTCAGACGGGCTGTGTGGCTAGATGCGGAAGGCGGCAGACATTTGGCCACATAAGATCTCCAGGACAAGTGTTTGGAAACACCTATAAAACACAAATACGTTGTTGTAAAAGATCCAGACAATGTAGTTTTGGGCCATTGTTTACACAAAGTGGGGATTGCTTTACATTCAGATCAGGCATGTGTTTTTCCTACAATCTTAGGTATAGAGCATCACTGTTGCCGGGTTTGGTTAATAAGCAATGGAAGCTCTACCTGCTATTTTGAATTTACTACCACAGTAAGAAAGTGTAAGAAGAATCAGGTGCAATTAACTTCGATAATATGTCAGTTCAGTCAGAAGAATACTATTTCAATATGAAATATATTTTAAGCCATAATGTGATAGTCACATTCCTTTTTTGGTACTGAGCCTGTACTATGGTGTGCATTAAGACTGATTGGGGCTGGGGATGTAGCTCAGAGGCACCACGTCTGCCTGGCAAGCACAAGGTTCTGAGTTCCATCCCTGGTACCAGAAAAAGAAAAAAGACTTCTGGGCAACGCCACCTCGCCTGTTTGGTAGCCACGTGTGGCTGGTGACCACCCTACTGACCGGCACGGGCATATTTTACGGTCATTGCTTGGGTACCAGCTTGACTACCAAGTTCTTTACAATTTGCTGAGAATGTTTGGGTGAAGTGAATTAGAGACTCGCAGGATGGGCAGAAAATTCTTTAGTCGTTTCCGTAAATCATTCATGCACCCATTCGTTCTTTTCATTCAGTCATGCGTCTGACAGACACTGAGTACCGGGCTATGAAGACCACAGGAAACAGTCCTTACACAGCACAGTGTGACAAGAAACACGGAAGCACAGGCAAAATGTTTCGGGATTTATATTTGGAAAAATTAGGTTCGAGTCCTACTTTATACCATATACAAGATTCTAAGAAATACTGCAAAATTAAAGGCAATGTACTCTTGGGAGGGAAAAATACCTTATTATTATTATTATTTTAGTGTTGGACAAAATGACAATGCAGAGAAATACTGTACAACATGCATACCCTTCACCCGTCTCCAAAGGACAGGTGTTAATGTTTTGTCAGATTGGTTTCAGATTTCAGAAGATAAAAGTGAATCACTTTTCAGATTAGGCAAAGAGTCTTTTGTACCCTTTTCAAAGTCCCACTTCTTTCCCGTGTTTCCTACAGGCAGCACATGATAAATCTGACGTATATTTCAGTACGTTTTTGTGCCTTTGCTGCAAGTATGTGACTAGTATATTTTACACATGGTGTTATACAGTACGTATTAATATTCACTTCTCTTTTATCCCCACTCAACATTTTATTTTGGTGATATATCCACATTGATAGATAGTGAAGCTAAAGAAAATTCCACTGTATATCTATTCTATATCCATTTGTTGGAGACAGGGTCTCACTATGCAGTTCAGGCTGGCCTGAACTCACTATGAAGCCCAGGCTGCGTCCTCCTGCCTCAGCCTCTGGAGTTCTGGGATTATAGGCATGCACCACTATGCCCAGGTCTACATACATTTTTAAATGATGGACAGTTGTTGTTTGTCTTTCAAGTTTTTAATATCACAAAAGTGTTCCAGTATGCATTCCTATAAAAGTTCCCTTGCACTGTATTATACATAAACTATAGAAGCATTTCTCCAGGGTGTGTATTTAGAAGTTGGTGAAGGACTACATATAAGACCAAAAGCATAAATCAGAAAGGAAAAGAATGATAGCCTTGTCTGCATAAAAATTTAAAACATCACTAGTACAACAGAAAACACTTTAAATAGGTAAAGATTTAAAAAATCTGTCAAAACATTTGAAACAAATATCAGAGAAAGTCAATATTCTCAAGACATAGTTTTTGCAAATCAATCTGGAAAAGTCCATTACTTCTCTGAATAAATTGGTAGAGATCATAAGCAAACAATTCACAAAAGAAGAAATGTGAATGACTGGTGTGAGCACATAAAAATATGATAACCTTAATGGTAATCAAAAGCATGGAAATTTAAAGACTAAAGAATAATTATCCTCTCTGGCTATCAGATTGGCAAAGGTGAGAAAAGAATAATTATTCCCAGCGTCAGTGAGAATGTGGGAATAACGGGCCTTTCATGTACTGTGAGTTGAGTTTACATTGATGTAAACGTTCTAAGGGAGTTTGTGGTGGTAAATATTAAAGGCCTTAAATGGAAGAGCTCTTTGACTCAGAAATTCTACCCTAGTAATTAATCCAGAGAAAAGATATCAGAGTTGTGTGTGCGTGCATGTGTGTGTGTACTGAGGATGTTTACTGTGGTGTTGTTACGCTAAAAAGACTAAGATGGCTTTGCCTGAGCCAATGGAGAATATTACTAAATCAGTCCTCCCTTTGAAACACAGACCCAGATGTGGTAACCGGAGGCTACTGGAAAAGCTTCCACAAAAGAAGTGACTTGGTGCACAGGGTTTTGAGGATGAGGAGGTGAAGGAGAGGAAAGGTGTTCTGGAAAAAGAATGGCCAGAACTCGAAGGGGCCTGGCTGGGTACAGGAGTGACCCACATGGGCACGCAGGCACACAGCAGGGCAGACCAAGGGTGGCACCCTCTCTGACCTGAGCCCACCCATTCTCCGATGGCTGGGAGGCCTTTTAGGACTTAATCACAAATAAAATTACTTGGAGTTATTTCAGCATTGGTATTTAATCCCTCCAGAATAGTTCTTATTTTTAAAATTTAGCTTCGTATTCCAAAGAGTTGACTGAGACCGGGAAATTTCACTGCGCCGCCTTTCGTGGGCTGCACCTTGAGCTGTAGTATGCCTCTGTGAGGGGGAGGCATGCGGCGGGTGGCTGAGGCAGGAGAGGAGGGCGCAGGCAGCCAGGGCTGGCTGAATCCCCTGCATTCGCAGACCTGTGATGGCCAACAGTCACAGAGCCTCGGCGAACCTCTCTGCTTCCTCACCTGCAAATGGGACGGATGTGTCAGGTTACGTGGATAAAGCATTTAAACTGCGTTCTGAGCTCGTGGTAGTGATCAAGAAGCGTTAAGCTTTATTATTGCAGTTACCTTTTTTTTTGCTACGTCGGGGCTGGGGAGTGAACCGAGGGCCTTCACAATACCCCAATCCCCCCCTTAAAGATTTTGAGACAAGGTCTCACTAAATTGCCTAAGCTGCCCAAGCTGGGCTCAAAATTTGCCTTCCTCCTGCCTCAGCCTCCTGGAGTACTGGCGATACAGGCATGCTTTACCACAACTGTCTGTAATTACTGTGTTAAGTAATTGGAATCACTCTGCCTTGTATTAATCCCCAGAGGATCATTCATAGTAAAGGCCTAATTAACTATTTATGCTTCGAGGAGGGCTTCCTTTGTGTTTCTACCTGGTTTGCACTACAGTAAGAGAAAGCTGGGAGTTTCACCGCCTGGGGGGACCCCAGCTTCAAGGCACAGGGAGTAACTGAGCCTCTTTTAGGACCAGGAAGACCTGGACACCTATACCCAGCTGTCTCTCTGGAAGCAAAGCTCTCATTTGGCCTGATTCATCCCACCCTTAAACAAATCACGAAGCAGCAAGGATAAGAGAAGAGAGGGAAGGAGCAGGGGGAGGGAGAAAAGGAAAGGGAGCGGGTGGGAGAGGGAGTGGGAGGAGGGAGAGAGAGA
>NW_022900920.1:30568184-30568793 GCF_012274545.1 Fukomys damarensis | reverse complement strand
CAACCTTCCTTTTCAAGATGTTCGTTTTCTGGTTCCTGTGGCATCATTTGTACTTGCCAAAAATTTCCCCTATCCCAACATAACTTGGAGTTATTTGTCTCTTCCACTGGGCTCTAGATTCCTGGAGAATCACACAGCCTGCATGACAGGCTGTGGTCTCTTCGGACTGGCTTTGCTTCAAGGGCTGCATGTGTCCTCATCTGTAAGGCGAAGGTGCTCGCGGATGTGTAGAGCCGTGAAGAGGGTTGGGTAGAATTTATGGAAAATCAGTCTAGCTGGCGACTGAAGACAGCTGTGACATCAGCTGGAGTGCAGTGGGGGACTGGGGGACCCTCAGCACCTGGGAATGGGTTCGTGGCGGCTCAGTGAGTGAATGGCAGGAGGCAGGGATGTTTAACTAGAATAAAGGATTCCAGCCTTGTCCCCTCTGGCTTGCTGTGTCTGATGCTGTCAGACTCCACACTCCGCTCCTCTCTCCTCTTTCACAGCTCAGAAGGTCGCACGTTCTCTTCTCCCTGCTGATGTTTCCATCTCTCTTCTTGCTTGGCTTTCCTCCTCCTCCTCCTCCTCTTCCTCCTCCCCCTCCCCCTCCCCTCCCCCTCTGCTTCT
>NW_022900920.1:30561890-30568102 GCF_012274545.1 Fukomys damarensis | reverse complement strand
CTCTTCTTTCCCCTCCCTCTGTCTTCCTCTCCTATTCCCCAGATGTTAACCTTTTCCAGAGCATACACTTTTTGTTTGTTTGATTTTTTTGTAGCAGTGCAGTAGTGGGGATTGAACTCCAGGACTTTGAGCAGCACCCCTGGCCTGCTTTTTTGTTTGTTTTGTTTCATGTTTTTGAGACATGGTCTTGCTAACTCACTCAGTTAACCAGACTGGGCCTACACCTGTGATCTTCCTGCCTCAGCCTCCTGGACTGCTGGGATCATAGACTGCACCACCTGGCTGGGGAGATAGGGCATGTTCTTGAACACTGCTCTTCCTGTTCTCACCCTCAAGACCTCATTCTCTATTGAGGCTTCAGTTGTCCCTCTCTGTAGACAAAGCCCAGACGCTTTGCCTACACTGCCCTGCACCCCGTGTCAGGGTGGGAGGAAAGGGTGTCCTGTCAACTCTTTAAGTCTGGCTTCAGGGTCTGCCCTTCTTCCTGTAGCCATCTCCTCCCTGGCTGTCACATTCATGGGGTGGCAGGTTCTCCAGGCTCCTAGAGCTGTAAATGCCACGGTCACTTCTGCCACCCCACCCTCCTGCCCCTGCCCGCTCTGCTGCTGATCCTGTAAACCCCACCTCTCTGTGCTCCTGCGTCTGCCCCCCATCCTCTCTGTAATCCTAGACAGTTTTCTAAAGTGGATCACTGAAGACAATCCACCGAGCATTGAAAGAAAATACTAGGCTCTCTCCATAGATGTACTTTTATCTCAGTCTTTCAAATGTCCTGTTCCACATACGTCTTACCAAGGAAATCACTTATTAGCGTAGTATACTGTACATGCAATGTAAGAATGTGGAACATGCTAATAACATACACCAGAAAGCCCCACGTGCACATCGAAAACCTGCTCACCTGCCTGTGACGGGTGCATCCATCCTAGTGGAGACACGTGTACCCTCCTAGTGCAGCAAGGCCATCCGTCCCTCACAGTGTCCGTGCACAATGCAGACACAGCCGCCTTGGGCCGCCTGCTGGATGCTTTTGTGCTGCTCTCCCTTGCTCACATTTGTGCTTTTGATTGCATTGTTCCCTTTTCTTGCGCTCCACCTGCTGTAAGAACAGGATGGGTAGTGGTGAGGAGTAGGAAATGTTTGTATAAGCACTCCTTTTTTATCTCAATCTGAAATGTTCCTTTTTATACAGGTTCAAATCTTGGTTCTGCCACTTTCTAGTTATTTTATGTGTGCAAACCACTGGCATTTCTGAGCCTCAACTTCCTTGTCTGGAAAAGAGAGACAGTAAAGGGCCAGCTGTTGAGTTACTGAAATGACACAGGTGAAGTCACCGTGGCCGGCGCACCGTAACACCGGTTGCCTGAGAGCTGCTGCTCCTGCTTCTTCTTCCTTCCTGTTGTTCTTTGTCCTCCTTTGTCCCCAGCTGGGAGGTTGTGCGGAGAGTGGGGGTCGTCGCGACGCAGGTGGCCCATGGTAGAGCTTGCGTGGGGACTGCTCCTGAGTCAGAGTCCTCCCGGTGTCCTCTGACTGCCCACCCTGACCGCACGGGCCTCCTTCTTGGTAGGGTGGCTCCACTGTGCTCCAGATCCACGGGGCGCAGAAGACACAGTGCAAAGAAATTGCAAAATAAAGTGAGCAGCTTTGCAAATGGTGTCAGGTGCTGTGAAGCTAAGGCAAATGATAGCAGGAAAATGCCAGGATCATACACAAGGGCAAAGAAAATCAGCATCTGGTGGAAAAGGAGAGAATCTAATGAGCAGGAGTGCAGACACCTCAGAAGACAACGTTTGAAATGCCAAGGATCAAAAGGAAATTTGTGGGAAATTAATGAAGCCTTTGGATATTTCTGCTGGAAGAAATCTTTTAAAAACACTCAGAGTACTTAAATAAAATATGAAAAAAACATTAACCATAAAATACATTATGACTAAATCTTAATATATTACATTGAAAGTGTCCACTCCTTAAGAGAAATCATAAAGGTGTAAACTATATATTCAGACTATATAAATGATTACGAATCAATAAGAAAAGATTACTCATAGTAAAATAGGAAACATAGCAAGTAGCAGAGGCATTTATCAGAAGAGGAAGCACAAATGGTGAATAAACTTGAAAAGTGCTCAACTTTATTTTGTAAGCAGGAAAAGAAATATACAACCAGGCAGAGATACCATGGTGTCAAGAGGGACGACGGCTACGATGCCATATTAGCTAACTGTTGCTGTGCTTCCAGTGACCACACACTTAGCAGCTGAAAGCATGAATTTCATGCCCTGAAGAGACCAGGAGTCTGAGAGTGGCTTGGCGCTTAGGGGCATCTGAGAATTCTAAGCAAAGGCAAGACTGCAGATCAATGGGAATGTTTATAAAAGACCTCAGAAAATAATTTTACCCTATCTGCTACAGTTCAGCATTCATATGTGTACTAAATGCTGTGATTCTATTCCTTTGTCCATACCCTAGAAAGACTTCATTTATGAACATGCGAACACGTATGGGAATAGTCCTAGCTACATTGTTTGGAGGCAGTCCCCAAACCCACTCACAGGAGAATGGGCACGCTGTGGAACCCTGGCCGAAGGAAGTGACATCCATGCACAGAAACACAAAAACCGTAAGATTTATGGTTCCGTAAATCTCAGCCACAATGTTGGGGAAAACAAGCGAGTGAGAGCACATTGGGTGCACTGCGATGTAGTTTACGAAGTGCAGAGCTGGACGGCAGACGCTCGGTAGAGCTGTGTGAACAAATCTCGGAGCTGAGAAGGCGGCGCCCAGCGTGTGGGGACCTGGAGCTGCTGGCGGGCGCGTGGATGGGGAGCGAGCATGCAGGCAGCTTCTCGGGACTGAGACCGTGCTGTGTGACTCTGCGGGTGTGGGGTTATCAGGAGCATACATTTCATGGTTATCTTTACAGCTGCAGATGCTACGTGTGTTCTTTTGCATGACAGTTACATAATAAAAACTTAAAAGAGCATCGCACTGCAGAAGTCAGCTAATGAATTCAGATTATAGCATCAGTTTTATCAATAAACCTGGTTCATTTTAATTAAGGTTCTTGATTATTATTGTTATTAATGATGATGATAATCACTACCTGAGTTATTTGTTTCAGTAAGTAGAGTTATTGTTTGCATCTGGGCATCCCCTCAAAGCCTCACACAGGCATAAGGCGAGGCTTCTGAGCGGTGTTGGGATCATGGGGTGCTATAGTTAAATGTGAGGTCAGCAGTGGGGCCTGGTGTGCCGGGGGCACCTGAGAGGGTGTGTGTCCCTTCCCGGCTCCTGTCTGGCTTTTCTCTGCTTTCTGGCTGCCAGCTTGGATGAGCTTCTCTCCAAGCCAGGCCTTTCTGTTGTGCCACTGACCAGGAAAGGACCGGAACTTCTGAAACATGAGTTAAAATAAATCTCTCCTGCTTTCAGTTTCAGGTCTCGGCTATTTTGTCTCAGTGACAGGGAAAGTGACTAAGATAGATAGAATATTATTATCACTAAAATATACATTTTGTTAATTATAAGACAAACTTTTTGAGTTTTGTTTTGTTTTGTTTTTGAGACAAGTTTTTTCTATGTAGCTCAGGCTGGTCTCAAACTCATGGTGATCCTCCTGCCTTGGTCTCCTGAGTACTGGGATTACAGGCATATTCCACCATGTCTGGCTAAACTTTTTGAAATTTAAATCAGGTTTTTAAGGAAAAAAAATCTCACTGAAACTTTTTAAATACTTGTGAAGGTTGAATGCTTTTTTTTTTTAAAAAATTACATTTTTAAAGAAAAAAGATGGGCCAATTAAAAACACATGCATCAACTCCAATTTTGTGTTATTTAAATTTAGAAGTGGACTTACTAATTTAATATTTTGGAAAACTTCTCTTCCCCTTGAGATGCTGGTGGTCTGCTTGGACTGAATTTTTCTGAGGGGATTTTTCTGCAGTATGAATCTGCAGGAACTAGTTTTAGTCTTTTTAATAAAAAAGTTCAAAACACTATTCCACTGTGCATCTTAAGGGCTCCCATTGCCATGCCTAGGAAGAGGAATCTTTGGAGGAGCCAAAGTCGAGTTTCAGAACAGCTACCTGAATGTGCCTTTGTTGGAGGAGGGATCTAGCGCTGTGGTCCTGGAAATCTGATTCCCTCACACGAATCTGTGTAGTACACCTTCTCTGTCTTGTTATGCTATAATTTGAACCCAGTGATCCATCTCCAAGGATTGTGATCCAGTGAGTGCTGTCTAATCCAAATCTTTATAATCAGCACAATCCAAAAAGAAGAGGCAGGTGTTAGACACTGTCATTCTAAAAGGTTTCTGGGGGACCCTGGCTTGTATCGGTCATCAGTTTAACAAATGCACATTAGTAACTATCAAATTCCCCAGGCAACTTTTTGCATGGTGTTTAGATGAAAACACTTAGATGCATATATTTTAGATACATTAGATGCATTTTAGGAACTTAATCACTTAGATACACGTAGATATGTTTTAGAAAATCATCCTAGAGACAATGGATACCAGTTTGATTTAAAATCGCTTTATCTGTTAGATCTGTTCTTTGGTTGTGAAGACCCTTTTTTGATCCATGGGTGTGAATGTTATTCCTATTACTACTGCTCACACTAAATTCCACCTGAAATATTTCTCTTCTATGGCCCACCACTCTCTGGGGACGTGGTGTTATTAGTTTAATGCATCATTAATGAATAGTTGTTTTTCCTTAACTGGACAGTAAGCTGCATACATTTTCAGACTTCACTTATTTGTGTGTGAAATTAGCACAGATAAACAGTTGGCTTGAATTTCTCTAGATCTATTTTATTTGTGGCTTTAAGCAAAGTCAGCATGATAGCGTTGACCATTTCCTACATAGATGACCATTTCCTCATTCTCCTCAAGAGCTAGGCCAGGTTCAAAGGTGAAACAAGCAAGCAGTCTTGGTGACAAAGCTCAGACTATCTTAGGGGATGATGCAGTTGTGCAGAATTTCACAAACATGTATTTGTATTTTGGAAATAAAATTTCTCGCAAGAAGATCTCTCAAGAAAATTTGTGTGGTTTATGTCAGAAAGTTCCAGAAGCATTTTTCTTATTGTTACAAAAATGGTGAAGGTTAGTGCATGCATATTTCTCATATGCCTCATAAAATCCTTAATCACCTATATCCATAGTCAAGAACTACTGTGGAAGCAGCTAGTTCTTGCTCAGAAGGCTCTTGGCTGTGGAGTTCTATTTCATTCTCAGTTCCGGCATCTCCCACCCTCTCCAGGGGGCTTTACTACTTCATGACATCATAAACAAGGTGGGTCTAGAGTTCAGCTTAGCTGACATTTTCGTTATAAAGCCAATAAACAAGAAGGCCCCAAGGTACCAGCCATTATTTTTTCCTTTTCTAAAGCTGGATAGAAGCATAATATGTTTATAGAGTTTCTAATTTATTTTCCTGCTAATGAAAACAGGCAATTCTAGATAGGTGAGGTAGTGTTGTGGAGTTGGCTTTATAGCAGTGTGTGTGCAATTTTGCTTAAAAGTTTAAATCTAGTTTAACCTTTTGTTAAGAATTATGGACGGAGGTGGGAAAGATGATTTCAAATAATTGAAACCAAGCAAAGAGGCAGACAAAAGGTGCATTTTGTTTAAATTGTGGAAAAGAGCTGTCTATGTGTGCATTTAGAATTTTTGTGTTTAAGGCAGTGGTTTTAAAAGTCAACACATTATTTAGTTGGGGAGCGTAGTTTATATTATGCCCATGTTTTCTTATTTATACGTATCAGGAAACACAGGCACATACAAGTATTGCCTTGTTTTCAGGGCCAATTCATTGGAATACACTTGCAAGTTTCATGAATTAAAAGTATTTGAAATCATTCAAATTGTCAAAAACCTCTATCAGCATTTAACTAAGACATTGAGGTTGTATATCAAGCAGTTTTCTGAGTGACACATGATGTATACTATGCAAAAATCTACTACACAGGGATGAGCCTCGTAGCACCTGCTTGCTGGCACGAGCTGTGTGAGCTGTGCTCACAGAAGTGTAATCCAGTGGTCTAATTCCAGTGAAGTCCTCAACACAAATATGTGTGTACCTCTCTGGATGTATATTACTAAAATACAGTGGGCATAGCTTGCTGTCAATATAGTTCCAATCACCAAAATTATCGAACATCTAGAGTGAGGAGAGCACAACAGCAAGACGGATATATATATATAT
>NW_022900920.1:30485745-30561813 GCF_012274545.1 Fukomys damarensis | reverse complement strand
CTTCAGCCATACATACATATATATTCACATCTCATGTATATATCCAAGGAGGGGGTCCGTCATCATGGCTTTGACTTCTAGGGCTCATAATTCAACTGGAGCTGAAGAATGGATTCATAATGATCAAACCCTACAAGCAGGCAGGACCACTGATGATGTCTTTTGATCTTCTAAAAAAGGGCTTTTCTGCATGTTCTGTGAGGTGTGTCTTAGAAGGAGTGATCATAGGGTCTTTATCTCTAGATCAGCCTTCTTTTGAGTCCGCTGGATGAGGTCGAGGTGACTTTCCGTGTGTCTTTCTGAGGAGCACCCGCTCCTCAGTCATCGGAATGGGTGGCTTTTGCTCTGGTGGGTGGTGGTTAATTGCATCTCTGGTCAGGAGGAAAGCTGTTCATTTCTCATGAGTCAGCTGTTTCAAGGGACCAGGCAATTATTCCAAACTCTTGCCCAAGCGAGTTGATGACTCCAGGGTGAGCAAAATCAATGCACTGGCATTTGCCAAACAGAATCAGATGAAAACAGAATAAATTAGTTCCTCTCAGTCAGTTATTGCTCTGAGTAGGCAAGCCAAGGAAGAAGGGGTACTGGTGTGCACACTGAATGTGAACTACCTTCTGGCTTCTCCGAAGACACAAAGCAAAAGAGGGAGAGTAGAAACGGACAGTGATCATAAAACTGTAGCTTGGGAGGGAAAGGAGTTCTGTGAGCAACTCAGTTTTTTCCTCTGAATTGTTCCCAGCACAGCGCGGGTTCTTATTTGCATACATTGTTCAAAATGTAGACTTTTAATTTATTGTCAGGTAAAATACAAATTTGTGAAGTCTGAGTGATTCTGTTTCGGGAGTTTCCGATTGGAATTACGGACTGTCACCAATACCGACAGCATTATTTGAAGCTAATGCTAGAGTTAATTTCTTCCCACTGTACTCAGCAGATATTGACAATAAGATGTGCTGTTTTCCAGCATAGCTTGGCAGACTCCTGCTGCCAAAGAATCCATAAGCATACATGTCTGACAGTCTGTCCAATGGAGGGAAGGGAAAGTCAGGAAGAGAATATTATTTCAAAGATGGGCACCCTACCGTTAGTGCTCTCCAGACATGCTCAGCCGCAGAGAAAGCTAATCTCTTGGTGTGAATAGTCGAGCTTTACTCCAGGATAGCTGTTCATAAGATAATTGAAAGACTGAAGCGTGCCACACAGCAATATTGATGTGCACCATGAGTGCGCTGAATAAATAACGAAATGCCAATCAGAAGATGCAGTCTTTTTTGCTGAGCAAATAAAGTATGATTTTCTTATGATGCTTCATTGACATATGGTGATTCTAACCAAGTGACAAATTAATTGAGTGGGTCTAAAGAAAAATGGGTGGGGCTTAATGAAGAAGGACAGGGTATGTGTTACAAGGCAGCTGCTTCTGCCGCTGCTGGCCTGTGGAGACAATATACATTGGACAGCTAATGAGTCTCTATTGCATAAGATAGATTCTCTTTATAGCAGAATGGCATGCTTTGTCTCTAAGTGGGGTCATTATACACACCATTGCACAGTGTTGGAAGAGCTTGGTTGGCCCTTGTACAGGGTTAGGAGAGAAAGAAATTGGAAGATAATCATATGTGAGACCTTTGATCCATCAAATGCTCCATAATTATCTAAATTACTAGCACTTTCTCCCAAAATACAAATTTATATGATACACACAGCTAGCACGTTAATGTAGACCAGCCTTCACTTTGATTTTTATCAGTTTGCTTTCTGCTGAAAGTGCAGACCACAGCCCCTGCCCAGTGATGCGTTCTAGCCACTCCCCTCCATTGCTGCATCTTCTGGTGCGGCCCAGGCTGAGTTCCTGAGGCTTCATTCCAGGTTCCTCCCACCCACCCTGAGCACACACACATTGCTTCTCCTGAGTCATTCTACTCTAAGCACACTTTGGGTTTGAGTATCCTGTTTTAAGTGTATTTCATTCAGTTTCTTCATTTTTCTCCATACTTGGGGGCCCTCCCTATTCAGTTGCTCAGTTTTTCTTTACAACACATCCACCTATACTCACTGTATAGCCTTTAAAAAATTGTAAGTGATGGAATAAGATGGGAAGCGTCATCTCCTCTATCAGAAACTACTTCCTGTTAGAAGAGGTGGGCACTGTTGTTCTGATGGCATAGATGAGGAGTTTACCTCTTACCCTTTACCTCCAGCCTGGGTTTGATGCTAGATCGCCATGTTGGATTGATGGCTTGCTTCTTACATTGACGTTATCACATGGTCTTCAGGAATTTTGTGGCTCAATTTGAGTCAGTTTTTTGAGGTGACAGCACATCTTGTAAGCCTGGAGAGGTGCGGCTTGGGAGAAATGACCCTTGGGTATGTGACAACTAGGTTTTTGACTTGCTGAAGGACTCTGGACATGTGGCGATTTCCACTGACCTTGGCATTCTCACCTCTGAAGCAAAGCAATAGTATTTGCTCAATCTTTCTGCTTTTTACCTGCCAGGAGCAATTGAAAAGAATTACCTATGTGAAATGTTCCATGGTTCTTGGAGTAAGACGGTCTTTTCAGTTTAAGCCATTTTCTATTCCAAACTAGATGGCTTCCTCTTCATCATTGTGGGGGCTCTTTATCGAGTCTACCCGTATTCTGGAATAAAGGAAGGTGAGAGGAAAGAAATGGACAAACCGTTTCATGGGCTTCTCCACGTACATTGTACCCTCTCCAAATTGAATCTTGAAGCCTTGTCAGAAGTGTTATTTTTCCAACAGAGCAAGTGTTAAGTGGCTATAGAAAATAAACTCACCCCTGATATCGTTTTCATCGCTTCCATTTACTGTGAAGATTATATTGTAAGGTAAGACAGGAGAGGTGTATGGCAAAAGAAAATCACCACTTTGTGATTCTATTTATTCAAGTTTTCTTTAGCATGGGCTTTTGCCTTTCCTTGTCATTTCTGGAATTATGTCTTACATGGCAAGAGTATTCTTTTTGTGTATTTCTCTGGAGGCTTATTTCATCCAACTAATCTTTAAATTGCAAAGACGCTTGGTAACAAGGTTTCTATAATTTGGTCGGGGGAAGGGAAAAGTGAAAAAAAAAGAGGCAACAATGAATTTTAGCTATTTTTTAATGGCTTTTGTGTACTCTGGCAAAAATAGATTATTTGATGACAGTGCCAGGACTGTGTAGCTCTAGGTCAGGATTGGTTTCTATTTGACTGGGTATTTTAGGTAATGAGAGAGCTTGTACCGATAGTGTTTTCTTTAGCACTTAAGGAAGCAAGTGTGTACAGAGGCTGAGTAGACACACTAGTGTTTATCAGTGTTCAAATTATCGCACAGTAGAGACATGGGAATCTAGAGCTGACTGAAGTGGTTCAGAAATGAATCTTTGCTCATATGCCATATCTGTGGGGCAAAGATCTGAGAACACATTATGAGCAATTAAACTCTAGGATACCAATGAGGATTCTCTATTACTCACTGTTTAAGTTATGGAAATCTGATCTGCTCTGGGTTCCTAGGAAATCCTTTCTTTTAGTCCTACAAATTTGCCATCCTCATTATCCTGGGGAAAACATTTCCAGGTCTCTTTTCTTCCCACCCTGCCACATTTCTTAAAAGACTCACTTTCTTTCCTTCCTTCTGATTTCTTTTTGAGATGAAGTCTTGCTCTGCAGTCCAGGTTGGCCTCAAACTTGTGATCCTCCAGCCCCAGCCTCTCAAGTATTGGGGTCACGGGAATGCGCCACTGATTTATTCTTCAACTTGTGTGACTTTTGCTTCCCAAATGTCCCCGTGGCCTGAGTGGGGTCAGCCACCGTGTCCTAAAGCCTCACCCGGAGCTCTTTTCAGTCCTTGCTTTTCCTTCCTGCCTTTGAGCTGCGGACCACTGGAACGCTCCCCGTCTTCCACACAGCTGCCCAAGGATCTGGCCGTTCTCCCTCAGTTCGTCCTTTACGTCCGTCTCCACACAGGGCCACATTTTTCAGCTCTTCTCCCAGATTCGCTCAGGACCCAGGTTCAGGTAGCCTCGCAGTCTGAGCAGCAGCAGCACTGCCCCGAAGACCCCTGAGCTTCTTTCCTCCGTCTCCATCACTGCCCCACCCTGTCCCACCCCAGGGTTCCACATCGGAGACTTGGACTCCGCTTGGTGCCTGCTCCTTCCTTCGTCGCTCATTGGATCACTCACTGAGCCCTGCAGATGCTGCCTGGTGATGCCTTCACAGTGATTCACCTTCCCTCCTAGGTGCCTGGGGCCTGGCCGGCTTGTCTTCTGCCTGCAGGGGCCTGGCAGTCGGCATCCTCCTCCTACACTGCGCTCTGGGTCGGACCGACCCTCTGAAGATAACCCAGCCTGTCCCTGGCTCCCAGTTGCCTGATGGGTGCAGCCCTGAGGAGCCTGCTCCCATCCGAGGCCTGGATCTGCTCCCCACTCTCCCCACCCGCTACTCTGCTCCTGCAGAGCCCAACACACAGTACTGCTCCGGTCCCATCGTGGGACTTTGGCCTGAAAAGCTCATCTTTTCTCTCTTTGCTTGGGGAAACCTTACTCCTCCCAGCGCAGTCCCTTCCTGCTCTCATTGGCTGCCATCCTCGGCTGGGATCTTCCAAGGCCACCTTTGTCTCAGCCGTGTCCAGGTATTAAGGAACCGTCTGGTAGTCACCCGTCTTCCTATGTGGACTCAAGTGCTGGGCACACCCGGGCCCTCGGCGAGGGTGGTAGTCAGCAAGTGAGCGCTGTAGCGCTCAGGATGGCCCCAGACCACCCCTGCCAAGGGATGAAAGGTGCCGTCTTGGTTGGATGGGGCTCTAATCTCTTCCTGGGTTCTGCTGTGCACAGGAGAAGGAGAAGCTGTACGTGGAACTGAAGCACATCCTGGCGCGGCAGCCTGGCCCCGAGGCTGCAGAGCAGCTGCAGATCTATCGGTACACCTTGCGGGAGAAGACCAAGCAGCTGAAGGTGAGGCCGCCCTGCCCTCTGCTGCCCCACGGCACACCTGGGCCGGCTTACGCCCACTAGGGCAGCTTGCTAGAGGGCAGTCTACTATAGCACACCCTCCGTTTCCAGGAGGAGGCTGCAGGCATGGGGAGAAAGAGCTGGGAGAGGAGGAAGGCGATGAGGCAGAAATCTGGGAGCCCAGGTTCGTGTGGACGCGCACAGATGATTCAGAGGACTTCCTTTTGGACATGTCCTTAAAATCAGTGTGAGCTCACACTGTATTTTGAGCAAACGCTCGCTGCTCTTGGAACCCTAAGCAAGTTCTGAGCAGTGTTGCGAGCATCCCTGGCTTCTGGCACTCACCTGCCCAGCTGCTGCCTTTCTGCCTGGGGTGAAGGAAATGCCACCTTACAGCATCTCACCAACCCTTCTACACAAAAGGGACAGATGAAGCAAACCCAATTAAGACATTAATTTTCAATTACTCTGACGTTGGGTTCACGCGAGTGTACTGAGACTAAATTTGAGCTCTGCACGGGGCATGTGCTTTTATTTTTTGTTCTCTGGGACAATTGAATGTTCCGGACTAAATTTTAAAATTTACTTTCTAATTTTGTTGGGATGGGAAAGCACATGTCTGTTGGCTCTCCCAGGAGTCTCTGGAGACGTTGTTTAACTCTTTATCTTGGGAAGGCATGTTTTTTGCTCAGGATGAAATATGACCTTGTGCAGAAAGAGGCTCCGTCCAGCTGGACTCAGGAAATTTCCCATTCTCATTGGAAACAGAGTCTTGTTCCCAGCACTTAGTAGTAACACAGGTTTTCTTCCAACGTGAGAGTCACCATCTTTAGGTTATGATAGTGTAGTCCGAATAATTTTTGCAGCAATTATAAAGAAAGTGTTCAGAGGCAGATGAATACTCAGAAAGCAAAGATGTCCCTTTCATGCAAATCTGTAAAGGAACAAGCGAGAGGCAACCCAAGTCTAGCCCTCAGAACAACAGCCTGCCTTTCCTCACCTTGGTGCTGGCAACCAAGGTGGAAGGGCCCACACCCTAGCTTGGGTGTGCTTTATGTTTCATTTGCGTGTGTAAAGTGCAGCTCTGGTTCAGACCAAGACCAGTGGCACCCACTGAATACAACCATGGGAGCTGGGTGATCAGGCTTCTTGTCACTGCCCGTCTTGCCTGCACTGGCTCTCCCGTGCACATGTCTCTGCCACCTGTTTCCCAGAGGTAAGTGTCCTGATGCTGGGATAAAGGGCAGATGGTGAATAGCTCCAACCAGAGCAACTATCAGGGCAAACACAGAAATTGAATGCCTGCTGATGGTGGTGGCAGAATGACTTCAGAATAATTTTTACCATAATCCTGAGATGAATCCCATTCCCTAGTGGTATTTTTCTTGAATGTACATTTTAAAAGATTGTATAAGCAATTTTAGAAAGCATGTCAAGGAGCTTTTCTGTCTCTGTTCACAATATTCCTCAAAACACATTATACCATTCACCTTCGCTGTTTGACTTTGCCTGATAGTTCTCTTTTTAAGCAGAAGAACGAGGTTCCATTTACCTTTGTCACTTGGTTACAAGTCTTGGTCAGGGTTCTGCTCAGAACAGGCCTTGAGTCTGGGAAACAAGCAGGTTACCTGTCGAACTGTCCATTGGTATGGACCTCTAGCCCCAGGGAGGTAGCAGGCAGTAGATTGACACATTTTGGGGGAAGGATGCTGTTTCTCTCCGTATCTTTCACTAATAGCTGCTTTATCTGCCATGTTAGGTTTTGTCTTCAGAACTGAATATGTATGAATCACAGAGTCAAGAATATAAGTATGAGATTGAGAAACTTGGCAACGAACTGATGAATGTAAAGAAGAAATACCTTGCTCAGAAACGCAAAGAACTCATTCAGAAGTAAGGATCAGTCAAATATCCTGATTTTGTTGTGCCCATTACCTGCTCATAAGAAAATATTTGGTGAATGCTCATGGAGTAGCAAACTTCCCTGGGGTAAACTAAGTCTCGGGGTGACCTGATGTCACTCCACAGGTAACTGACGGATCCATCTCAGAGCCAGATCGGTGTCTCATCCATATCAAGGCCCTTCCTTAGGACCCTAACATGAGTTCCCTAGCAGCGACTCACTGGTGGCTCCAACTTGGGACAGAAGGAGCCTGCTGCAGTCCCCCATGCTCTTCTGTAGTTTGGAAACGAGCCTCACAAATTTACAATGACACCCACACGCACTTCTGCTGTGGGGCAGGCTGTTCACCCTAATAGTAGCTGCACCACTGAAATTATGAGCAGTACCTGTACGGTAGGTAAACTGACTCTGAACCGTCATCTCCAGCTCCTACGCGGTGCAGAATCTGCCAGGAGACTTTGCCACGAGCCATCATTCTGGGAGATGATAATGCAAATACGAAGATCACATGTGGAGTTTCAGGGCCCGCGGGTTGATGATAAACTTCCCTTCACTCTGCTGTTGTTCTGTGCGTGGTCCTAGGCCAGGGCAGAACACCCAAATGAATCAGTGGGTCTGAAACTTGGTTTGACTGCATGGCATTTCCAAAATCATCCCCTTAATTTGGTAGCATCTTACGTTGTGGGTTGACAGTCATATTTGGTATTTCATTTCCATGGACGTTCCAGGGACATGGGAAGTAGAGTTCAAATGCATCAGACTGCCATCTGATGGAGGCACATGGCATATAAAGTAACCGGATGCAGATTCACTTGCCGATACAAACTGCCCTTCTCGTAAATCAGGACCCCCCACGCCGTGTTCCCATGTAGATGCCACCTTGGGAGAGGAAAATATGGCTATCACTTAGATGAGTCTTCATGTGTGGGTGCAGCAACATCTGATTTAGCATCTCTAGTGCTGTTTATTAAACATCCAGGTCCCCAGGCCCCATTTCCAGCCCTTCATGACCCTCAGGCTCTGGGTGGCCTCCAAAATCTATAACTCAGTGAGCCACTCAGGGGATCTTCCTGCACACAGAAGTCTGCAAACCATGAGATTGAAGATGCGGATTAAATGAATATTGGAGAGGGAACACTATGGATTCCTTCTCCTTTTAGGGTGTGTAGAAAATGTCGACGTGGCCGATTCCCACAAGAGGCTGTTGGTCTCCCAGCTTTGACCACACACTCTGATAAATGAAGAGTTCTCACAGCTTCCCCTACTACATGTCCATACCATATATGTACATAGCTTTTAGATAAAATTTTATTTTAGGATAGTTTCAGATTTATGTCCATATACTTTAATGCGTAAATTACGTTACTGTCATTTTGTAACTATTCGTAAGAAGCCATTGTTAACTTTTAAAGATAAAAGCATTAATAGGCTCTCCCACGCCCTTGTTCTACACTCAGTGGAACCTCTCACCCCACGTGGAAACCAGTGGCCCAGTGTACGCCGCTCTACACAGCGACTGTTGTCCTGGAGTGAATCTGCTCCCTGCCTTGGCCCTGGGGTTTGGCTCTCTCTCCTTCAACCTTCCGGAGCATTGCATCATTTGCATCTTTTGCTGGACACAGGGACCATATAAGGAGCCACTTCTGTGGGCTCAGCCAGCCCTCCTCGCTGGCCCATCCAGAACCGTGGTGCCCAGGGTATGCCACTGTGGCTATTTAAATTCAAATACATTTCTGCAAAAGCAGATTTCAGGTTCTGTTCCTCAGTGGCACTGGCTGCGCTCTGTTCCGCTCCTGCAGAGAGATGTGCTGCTCTGGAACCTTTACCTGTCCTCCTCTTGTCCTTCAATGCTCATCAGGGGCAGCCATTGTGACCTGGCCAGGTTTCATTGGTGGTTCCATCTGGCTGGGCACATAAACTGGTAGACAGAGAGCTGAGTTCACAGCAAAAGAGATGAAGGTGTTGGAGAAAAATATGCCCAGGCAAGAACTAAAGTGCTGAGATGGTTTAGATCGGAAGCAAGAAGGCTGCAGGGAGTCATTATAATGGTCTATAAATACATTAAAGCGATAATGTAAAGGAGACAGTATTCCCATTAGTCAGCTTAGACCAAGCCAGAAGCATTAAGCTTAGTTCCTTCAGAAAGGAAAATTTAGGTTATTTAAGGCAAGGGCACGCAGGGGAAGGGAGGTGAGCACCTCCAATCAGGAGCCGGATGAGTTGCCAGAGAACATGCGGGAATCCTCTTCGCTGGTCCACTCAAGGCTAAGCTTTTGTCCTGTTTAGGGAGGATGGTTATTCACAGTAATGAAATCCATTCCGCGAGGAGATAGCCAGCTTGATTAACCAATCCGCTGAGGTTATTTCCAAATGGAATAATTTAGAACACTGTGGATGTTCGCCCCACACGTGCCCTTTGTAAAATAGCAGCTCATATCGTTTTTTCACTTTTTGACTTCCCTCATTTTTTTTACACATCCTCTTCATCATTTTCTGGTTCCCATCCCCACCCCATCTACTCCTGACTCTGCCACCTGGGCCTACAGGCTGGTCTAGAATTTTCTGGGCTAGATTCTTCGTCAAAAGGCAGAATTCAACCTCTTAGTGTAAACCGTTCATAATTGTCTCATCTAATTGATTTGGACTGAGCAGTGTGTTTAACTGTTGCTTAAAGGGGATTCCACTGGTGTTTTGTCTAAGACCCTTGTTGCACTATAGATAACTTGTGGAAATCTAAATTACTTCTGGAAGAAACTTGAATAGGTATGTGTCTCTGTATGTATTTTAGGGAGATTCATATAGAAAATCCACTGTTAATTGTAGGGAAGAACTCTTTTTATCTGTTGCCAAGAACAATTTTATTTTTCTTTCTCTAACTTAACTATTTCTAGTATAACTGTGATTGTCTAGAGTTCTGAGAAATTTTGTATTTTGTAAATGTCCAAGTTTGATGAGATACATTATGTGTGGTAAATATTTATAAGTTTCAACCTGAACTTTGGAAGGTGCCAGACGATAAATGATGAGTTAGTCACTACAATTGAGCTAACAGAAAGTTCTGGTTTATGCCTGGAACTAAACAATTTTTTTAAAAACAAGAAGTTGATTACAAGTCAGAAGCCTCCAAATCATTGTGTTTGAGTCATGCTGAGGTCTTCTGTCCATATTTAGATCAACATTAGGAAAGCACATTGTTTTTCCCTGACTCTGTGTTATCAACGAACATCTAATTACATTTACACAACCACCTTGTCTAAAACTAAAAGCTTTAATCAAAATTGTTTTCAGTGGCTAATTCACTCTAGGAACTTACAGAACATAAAAGTACATGTGGAAAAAGATATTCACTTTCGCCTCCTCTCTTACAGGAACAAAGACAAACTACCCATAGATGACACCTTCTTGATCGTCAAACCTCCTGGCCCTCATTTTATTGGGGGTGGATTTCCCCTCAGCAAGACAACCAAGGTGAAGTCCTAACTACAAGCTTCTGGCTAGGTCCAATTGAACAGCTTACGAGAGGAAATTTGCATGGGAACATTTTTGATGAAACTCTTTTATAACCCTTGGATCATAAATATCTAGGAAAATCAGGTGGCCAGGTTCCAGGATGGGAAGGAATGCAGAACTAACATACTCATGTACACATGGGGGAATGCTGTTTTGCCTGGACCACATGGACATGAGCAGATTATAATCCGGTCTGTTCAATTAGGCCTACTCATTTTTTGTTACAACTACATCCAGTGATTTGAAATGCACCGGATGTGAGCTTGGGACCTTCATTTCTCTATTACAGCTATTTATGTACTTGAAGGTTTTATATTTTAAAGTATTTTTGAAATTAAATGTATCTCTTCTCATCTTACTAATAAGAATCCATTTTAGTTATTCCTCATTAACAAGTCATTGCATGAGATAAGAAAGAAGGACAAACTCTCAAGAGTAAACTGTTTGAGAATGAATTTGGTGTGGAATGTCTTTTCAGGCCCGGGGTAGGAAAATCTATTCCAAGGAGATATACCAATAAACATCTTCTTGTAAAAAATAAGACAGAACCATTGAGCGAGTTTGGCCTTTGCTTTAGCAAAGCTTGGAATCACTGTGAGAAATGTTTAATGTAAAGACTTGACTTGGGGGACCAGGACCGTCAGTGGAGGGGCTGGGCTGGCATCCTCTGTGGACCCCACTGTTGAGAGCAGAATTACTCTGCACAGTGAAGCCCTTCGGCCCCAGATCCCCCCCAGCATTCGGAGCCATTGACTGCATCACGTTTTCTCTTGACTGTAGCCACAGTTGTCTATGCGTCGGTGCCCAGTATCCTCGTGAAGAGCTGTGCGTTCAGTACCATTGTGTGAGGACCCTCTGGCCATCTCTCTCACAACAACTTGACTGCTGTAGTTTTTATTAAATTATCAAGGCATAGGTAGCTCAGCACCAAATGAGCAACATAAATGGCTCAGTAGAACGTTCCATTTGTGCGAAGGAGCCACGATTCCCAGTGTGATGCCCAGAGATGCCGGTGGGCCTAGATGTCTGTTCAAATGATCCTGGGAGGCAGGACCCAGGGGTGTCTTCCTGGGTGTCCAGCGGCCCCTTCAGCCCGCCAAGGCCAGCACCCTTTCTCAGGTAGAGCGAGGCCTGAGAGAGGTCTCCAGAAGCAGACCAAAGATGCAAGTGATCGCCTGTGAAGGGACCTCAGGAAAGCCAGTAAGAGAGCAGAAGTGGTACAGACGGGAGGAGGCCAAACCAGGGTGGGACACAAAGCCAGGAGCTAAGGGGATCGCAGCTCAGAGTCCTCCCCACCAGGGCCTGCACTGGGGCAGCCCTTGGGCTCCCCCGCCTTCAAGCACAGCCAGTGTGGTAGCCAGCCCACGGACAGAGAGATCACAGCGCTGGCTGCTGCGGGGAAGTGGTTACGGGCCAGGGCCGAGAGAGGTGGGCAGTGTCCTCCTCTGCTGCTCTCTCAGACGGACATGGACGAGGACTGTACAGGCAGAAGCAGCATGGGGCCCCACGGTGAGGTGCAGCCGTCAGCCCACTGCACACTGTGCCCAGGTGTGGAGGCTGCACGAGGCCCCCGGAGCTTCTGCCAAGAGCTCTTTCAACCTGGAGACTCATGATGGGGCCATTTCTGCTCAGAGCCAGTCATTGTTTAGACAGAAGGAGCAGCACCGGACACTTCCCACCTGTGTCGGGATCTTCTGACAGCAGCCCAGCCACTTCCGTCTGGAGTGCTGCAGGGGCTTCCCAAGAGGCTGCCTTCGGGAGAACCAAGCTGCTATTCCTGCTCTCTCTGGGGAGCGAAGTCTTGGAGACAACAGCTGGGTTCAGAGTCCAATTTATTACAGCGAACTGTTTGGAAGACTGGATGAGTTAGAGCAATGGGAGCCACACAGTGCCTCGTTCTTACTACATCAGACATGCGAATGGGCTGGAATCACAGAAGGAAGTTGCGTCATAATGCCCTGATTTTAAAGGTGATTGTGATCCCATCTGGAGGTGGATGACTCTCAAATGTCCTGGGGAAGCTAGATCTTGGTAATTTATGACTGAGTATCGTGTACTCTGTGTGTCTTATAAAAGCATCAGTCTATTTCTTATAATTCTACTCTGGGGACAAGGTGACCCTTCACCTGTGGAAGTCAGTGTTGTGGGTCTTCATGTAATCAGACCAAAGGCCCTGTGGCCCCTGCTGACCCCCCTCCCTTCTCCTCATGGCTGGGGCAGGGCATTTGGGCCCCATTGCTGACCTGGTCCCTGACAGGAGCAGGGCATGAAGGCTAGGAAAGGAGCAGCCCTGCTACCCCCTCTTGGTAGCACACCCCAGCAGCCCAGCATGGTAAAGCACCCCTTGTCCCCTCATTTCCATCCAGCTGCTGCACAGAAAGAAGCTGGTAAAGATCTGCAGATCGTTAGAGATGACTGTGAGCTCCTGCGGGCTGAGGTGCTTCTCAAATCACAAACGTGGGCTTTACAGCGCCTTTAGGAGATTACACAGGAGCATAATTTTACACTGGGGGCTTCCAAGTGCAGTCCTGTTGCTAAGCCACTCGTTGACTCCCATCTGGGCTGAGGGGGAGCTGGTGCGGGGTCTCTATTGAAAGAGAGAATCCGATAAAGGAGACTCCCTGGTCATGGTTTGCTGGTCGTCTGTGCTCAGAGCCCGGTTTTTATCACGCTTCCCTCTGAAGAATCGCTGGGAGCAAAGGTCTGCGACTGTGAGGAGCCACGGAGACGAGGGCAGCTGGGGAGGAGGAGACAGCAGCGTTTCTGGCCATGCCGGTCCTTGTGCTGTAAAATGTCATCCCGGGCTGATAATTGTCCTCGGATTTCCCAGCTTGCTCAGGCAGAATCTGAAGCTTGACCTAGGAAAACTTGATGCCCACGGGAAAATACTCCAAAAACGCAGTGTGAGTGGGATGGCGTTTCAGGGGCAGAGCAATTTGCAAAAAGTGACTATTCCTTCAACATGATCCGTCTTGTAGAGATCTACTTGGGATAGAAGCAAAGGGAGGGCATTTTAAATATTAAAACTGTAAAATAACTTAAAATATAGCTCATCATTTTCATTGTAGTAGATGGAAAATATTTTTATAGCATTATCCATTTTTAACTTCTAATCCAATGCTGCTTTAGTATACCATTTCTCAAATCTATTATTTAAAAGTTCCATTAGGGTTTTGAGATCCATTCGAATTTTATAACAGTAGGGAATGTAGCATCAACAGCATACCATTCTTTTTCATAATTAAAATAGATTTTTTCTTATTTTAAAGTAACTGATTGGTACAGAAAATGAGAAAATACAGATAAGCAAAAAGAAGAAAGAGGACATCAGTACCCTACTACCCGCCGAGCATGTCGGGTCTTGGGGGCTGACACCCACCCATTGCTACGGCCTGCCCCTGCCTGTTCCAGCCTCACACTGTTTGTTCTGGTTGACCCGTCCCTGGGCTTCCTAGTCGTTACCTACTTTGTGGCCCTTGAAATACTACTGTTTTGTACTTCTGGGTGTATTTTTCTGGAGCTTTAAAATGAGTGTACATGTACTTATATAGAGATGTACAGCTTGTACATCTTTTGCCCCCTGGCCATACACATTTACCTCTTGGCAAGTCAATATCCCAGGCCCTATCCTGCTGAAGCAGCCGTGGATCTGTTGTTCATCATTCTACGTTCGTCCTGATTTCCTGGAATTTCATAAAAATGAAATCATATACTACCTTCTTTTGTGCCTGACTTCTTTTCAGTGCTTTCTGAGATTCACCCATATTGCCACGTGTATTAATAATTCATTCACTTTTATTGCAGAACAATATTCTATTACTGTATATGGAAATAACACAATTTATTGTGCCGGTTGATGGGCATTCAAGCCATTTCAAGACTCGCACTGTTATGACCTTTCATGTACAAGTCTTTATATGGACCTGTGTTATTGTTTTTCTTGGTAAACACCAAGGAAAGGAATTGCTAAATCAAAAGGAATGTGTATATTTATCTACATAAGAAAATACCAAGCTATTTCCCTAATTGTATTATTTTGTATTTCTACTAACAATATATGAACTCCAGTTCTTCATCCTGGTTGAAATTTGGTTACTTCAGCATGTTTTAAGTCATTCTGTTTGATAGTGATATCTCGGTGAGGTTTGCATTTGCATATCCTGATGACTGATATAAGTACGCATCTTTTGGTGTGATTTTGGCCATTCATGAGTCTTATTTTGTGAAGCGTCTTCAAATCTTTGTCTTTTTGGGTTGTAAAAATTCTTTGTATAATCTAGATTCAAAATCTTTGCCAGATATATGTACAGCAAATATTTTTCTTAGTCTTTGTCTTACCTTTTCATTTTCTCAGCAGTATATTTTGAAAAGCAGAGATTTTAATTTTTAATAAGGTCTAATTTAGCCTTATTTTTCTGATGGGGTTTGTAGCTTTCTGGTCCTAAGTAATTGCTGCCTACCCAAGATAGTAGTGGTTATTTTTTTGTCTGTAGTTTTCTCTAGAAGTTTATTACAGTTCTTTCATTAGAGTTGGTTTTTATGTTTATGTTAATGATACATTTAGAGTTCATTTTATGTATGGTGTGAGGTTAGAGTAGAAGCTCATTTCTGAAAACTTGTTAAGTTGTAAAAGTACAATACATTTCTGTTGACTCTTGTCACCCTGTTATGCGACAGATTTTAAAATTGAAACTTTGTACCCCTTGATCAATACCTTTCTATTTTCCTTTTCCACCCTTCCCAGCCTCTGGTAAAACCACCATTCTACTCTCTACTACGATCCTACATATCTGTGCAATCCTATGACAATCCTTTCTGTGCCTGGCTTATCTCACTCAACGTACTATTCTCCACTCAACCTTGCTGTTGCTAATGACCCGACTTTCTTCCTTTCAAAGCCTGGAGTGTACACAGTCCATGTATGTATAGACCACATTTCCTTTATTGATTCAACCACGGATAGATACTCAGGATGATTTCGTAGGCCACTGTGGCGAGTGCTGCAAAGACCATGCAGCTATCTCTTTAATTTGAATCCACACCCTTCCAGTTATAACTGTTTGATCTCCAGCAAGCTAAGTAATCTTCCCACCTCTGGATTCTCATTTGTATCATGGGCATAGTAGTCCCCATCTCACAGAATTGTTCTGAGGGTCACAGGATTCTGAATGTAATATCTGCACAGTGCCTGGCACCTAGTAAGGGCTTAATAACTGTTGGCTTTATTACAATCTAAAATCTCCTTACTTCTGAATAGCAGCCTGGGAAGTTTTAAAAGATTCTTGTGAGCAGTCAGTTGATGAATAATAAACAGCATGGAAACTGCTTGGCTCATCTGAATGGATATGGTCAAGAATCTTCACTGGATTATGAGGCCTTATATTGGGCTCTTTAAATAGACATTAAAAGATTGAATGGCCATTAAAGAACATTGTGTCAATTCTGTCTCTTTCACACAAGTGATTAGTCTTTTTTACACTTCGTCTGAGACAGAATGCCAGGAACTCTCCTTTGGTTCCAAAATGACATAGTTCTCTTCTCTGACTTGGACACAGGCAGCTCTTTCTTCTCCTTCACTGCGCCAGTAATATCTGCCATCCCAAGGGCTTTAAAAACCCCAGAATCTTTGGGAGAGCAATTCTTTGTTCTCAAACCCAGTGGTATAGGGATCACGTGGGGAGCGCTGGACAATGCCAGCGCCTGATTCCCTCTGGAGAGGTTCTGACTTCCCTGTCCAACCTAATGAGACTCACCCCATCCACCATCCCGAGGTCTCCCCTGTCTTTGTGTCTCTGTCTCTGTCTCTCACAATGCCCTCTGAACTCTTACCTGGGAACAACTTCCGTATGTCTTCCCCTTTCCTCTGAGAGGATGTTACCCTCCTCTCCTTGTCCTCATGCAGGCATTGCTGACCCCTGCTTTCCTGTAGCCTTTTTGGAAGGAGACCATTTTCTTTTTAAATATCACATGTACTGTACCTTCAGAATGAGGATGTGAGGCAGGTGTCATCCTTGTTCTGGATGACTGTTTTCATCCTTCTGCTTTTATTTTGGCAAACACCAGAGTGTTTGAAGCTGGACTATGCCACTGTATCACTCACCAACCCTTTGGGTTGCATTCATCTGCCTGCCCTCCTCCTGAGTACCCCCTTCATGCCCCAAACACCTGTTCTTGTTGGCTTAGGATGTGATTTTTCACCTATCTGACTCTCATTGCTTCTGGAGACTTTGGCTACTTTGTAGGTGACTATACTTCCTTCAGTTCCCCGGTTCCAACAACACCAGTCTTGACATCTTGATTTGGAACATTCTGTTCTCTGATGGTGGCTTCCTATTCTTCCATATAATATGTTCCAGAATAATCAGTGCAGCAGTTTTCTAACATCGCTGAGCCCTTCAAAACACCGATTGTACTACTTTGTCACAATTCATGACTCTTTCCTCTTCCTCCTTAGGTGGCCTAGATTTTGTGGCCCACAATTGCTGCTGTTTCCATGTGAACCCTTTTAACTCTCTCGATCCTTGTGTAATAGATTAGCAAGGCTCCTGGTGTGAGTACACTTCCTCTGCCTTCTTCCTGCCACCCTCCTGGCCTCTTCCCTTCTGACTTTTAGTTCCTAGCCTGCTTTTACTTGACTGAGAATGCAAAAGCATTCATCTTCCCACCCACAAGTCCACAGATCCACTTGCAGTGGTGCATGCCCTCCCCTCTTCCCTCCCACTGAGAAGTAAGACACTCTTTCAAAGGCCAGGCCCTCTTGTTGTGTCCCGGATTCTATGTCATCACTTACTTGAGGACTTGCTGCTTTAGCAAGACTTATTACCTCATTCCTGCATCACCACCTTGTCCCCTACAGGCAGACTTTCATTAATTTGTAGCTATTTATTAGCACGACTCATAAAAATATCCTCCTGGGCTTCCCATCCTCGCAGCTCATACTCCAATCTCTTTCTCTTCTGGAAAATCCTATACAAGGCGGCTCCACTCACTCTTCAGCTCTCTCAAATTTCCAGCCAGACCTCTGAAAAATCCAGGTCCATCGATCTTGGTTTAGTCCTTTTCTCATCATGGGACAAAATACCCAATGCCTACAATTTAAAGGGGAGAAATCCGATTTTGGAGGATTCAGTCCATGGTTGGCTCCAAGGAAGAAGTGGCGTGGCAGAGGGGCCTGGTGGGGGAAAGCCGCTCTCCCCATGGAAGCCAGGAAGTGGGAGAGCAAAAGGAGGAGCTGAGGACAAGGGTGCATCCTTCCAGGCTGTGCCTCCAACTCCCTCTGATGCGCCCCACGCCAGAAAATGAGAATTTGATGGGACATTTTTAGATCTCCACCATAACAGATCTTTTCCTACCCAATCTTGTACAGTCTGTCAACCACTTTGACCCAGTTGACTGCTTCCTCCTACTTGAAACCTTATTTCATACACTCATCCTGGGATATGAAACTATTTGATGTTTTTCTTATGAATAGATTGGGATTGTGGTTTTGGGGGGAAGAGCTCCGCAGAAGCGAAGTGCTCTTCCAGTGCCATGATTTCTGGAGGTACGCCGTAGCTTCAGTGGCTGTTCACTTTTGTCACTTGGTTAAGCTCGTGTTTGCCAAATTTCTGCCCTGTGAAATCACCATTGCCCTTTTCGCACTCTGTTCTTTGGAAGTGAGTCACTAATTCTGGTGCAACCTTGACCCAGAGTGGTAGCAGTGATGAAGTTCAACCAAAGATGTGAAAAACCTGCTTCAGCTGAAGAAACTGCAGCTCAGGTTAAATAAATGTACAAGGGTCACACATAGGTGTACTCTAATGATGTTGGTTTATGACCTAGATAACTTAACCATCTAATGTAGTCATGCAGATGGCATCACATGAGGGATTAGTTTGATTAAATTGCTTTAAAAAGAAAACTTTCAGGAAAATACAAGTTTATGTTCTCAGCAGGATATGCAACCATTTCTGCAGACCCACGTGTAGGTTGATTAAAAATAAAGAGATCTCAAACAATATTTACCACTCTCACTGAAACTACCACACTGTTGGTTTGTAGACAAGAAAATTTTAGTGAAGTGGATTCCAACTCACGATCTGCGGTTTGGATCTGGCTTGCAGTTGTGTTTCATTTGGCCTACACTGAATTTAAATTTATTTTCTGATTTGGCTGCCAATTTTCAAAAACAGAAATTTCACATGCAAATCCAGATTGAATGGTCTCTTGGAGATTTGAGAGACCAGAAGCACCGGGTCTTCATTTAGCTAAGATGTTGGTCACATGGTCCCACCTCACTGCTGGTCTCCACGGATGAGCTGCTCTCTGGTTCCTCGCAGTCCTTTGTCACCTGCCCAGTGTGCTTTTTGGCTTATGTAGCTATCTGAACCCAACACTTCCGCTGAAAAGGACAAAAGTGTCCTTTCCTGTTGGTTGAGCAGTTATCAGCTCGGTAGGGCTGGTGGCATCTTCTGTAGCAATGAGAGGGAAAAACAGCATCAGTGATCAAGATGCAGGGGACAGCCTCCAGAAGACAGAAGGGGAATGTTCTGCAGGTATTTGCAGTCTGACAATGCAAGAGGCTGCCTCCAACATGGTGGTTCTCTTTGCACCCACAGTGTTCAAGCGGGGGGCAAGATCATGAGTTAGATCATGTCAAGACAGAATCTGTGCATCGGAGAAAGTTTGTAGCAGAAACATTGGAGGAAGCACATCCAACTTAAATATTATGCAACTCCATTTTCCTGAAGATGAATAGGCGCTATGGATTGGTAATTCTACTCATAAAGAAGTAATTGTCCCTAATAACTGGTTAAAAGGGGAAGACCATGTTAAAGCTCCCAATTAAAAAAATACGGGCAGCAAAGACCACAGCAAGCTGACTGGAAGTAAAAGGGCTACAGGAGATGGTGAGAAACGGAAAATGGTGGGGGAGCTGGGCATGGGGAGCAGGCAGCAGGAAGCCGGGCAGCTTGTGTTTTGTTTCAGACGAAGAAAGAATGTGGACGGAGGTGATGGAGTCATGCAGTCAGTGGGCAGCATGGTCAGCAGTAGGCGAACTGTAGCCTTGATAGATTTTCTTTTTATCAAAAGGCCTTGGCTTTCTTGATATAAAAGGAAAGCTGGATCTAGGGTAAACAGTCTGTGTTACTTCATCTGAACCCAGCCTTCTGAAATGCGTTTTAACCTTTTGCTCTGGGGTGGTATGAAGGCTGACTGTAGTGTATTTTGGGGTTAGGAGGTTCAGTACCAGAGCCCTGCCTGTCTAGCTTGCTACCATCAAGGTTGATCTAGATTGGCCCGAACTTGCAGGGTCTGCCTTTTGGCAGCCTCTCGGGGTTACACATAGGCCTGCTATGTTAAAGAAAGTGCAGTGGTTTAGCATAAGCCTGCTTGTGTTTACAGCTATAAGGAATTGCCTAAGGAAGCATTTTTCTCCTGAGACTCTTTTTATGATGAAGAGGATTTGAGAAATCATTTAGAAATTAATTGGGATGTTGTTACCAAATAATGACAGGTAGAACACACCCATCCATCAGGCAGGCCTGCTACCCTAGCAGCAATAAAGACATGAATCTTCTTGGCTTCAGTGACATTTGAGACAAGATGGGACTCTTGCAGCAGCTCATTATGCCTCCCTGTATTAATTACCATCCTAAGTGACAGTTCGTTCGCACCTTGTTGTTTCCATGAAGGAAAAAGGAAAAGAACAGTTTTGTGCAGTTCTCTGAAGATTTGGAACAGGAACCTTGGCTCGTGTCCTTAACAGATTTCAGGTCGAAATAAGGAGAGAACTATTCCACTTGTACTTGGTAGCTTAATAGAAAAAAGAATGAATGACTTTCATCTTATTTCAGCTCTGACGCCTACCTGAGACATGATTTGAAATGAGTTTGCCATTCTCAACTCCCCTTGTTGAAGACCTGGAGATTTATCAATATCTTGCAACAACAAAGAATATCACTCAGAGCAATTTGACGCATGTACTGCTTTCTTCTCCAAAGAACCATCACATGTCTTCTTAACATGTATAGATTTGAGCAGGATTTATACTTCATAAACCAGAGTGTGTACTCAAATCCTCCTGTTATTGTAAAGAACAACAAGAAGCCACACCCTGAATAGCCAGTCTTGTTTTCTATAAACCTCTAAAGAAAGATTTGTTCTTTCCCCAGTCTGAGCATTAGAAGAAATACACCTAGTTTGGGCAGCACCCCCAGAAAGTGGAAGCTGACACAGGCCCCAGGGCCCCCTAATTTTGCAAAGGACTTGGCAGAGTGGCTGGAGCGAGTTTGTCACTACCTCCTCTTCTTCAGAATGGCCAGCAACTCCCTTTCATGTTTGTTTTCCTGGGGACAGTGGTGGCCTGTGCTGCTATCTAGTCAGAGAAAGTATCTTTACTGTTTCCTTCTGGGATTTATAACCACAGAGTTTATTTCTCTGCTTATGGTTAGTGATATTTTTAGAATTACGCCCCCCTGATCCTTTAGGAAATTCCCTCTGGAAAGGTTGTATGTAAGCCAGAAATGGCCAAGATGGTCCAGAAGCCACTGTCCAGCTGCTATTTTGTATGCTATTCCTTAAATCGATTACCTCTTTCAGAATTAACTCTACTGTCTGTGTACCTTTCTCATTTGAGTTTTTCTGACTTGGTGCCCATTTCCACTGCTCATATTAATATGTAGAATATGCAGAACACGTGGTATTTGTTTATCGTACAAGGGTGTCTGTTTATGCTCCCTGCAGATAGAACTGGGGCTTCGTGGAGAAGAGCACAAGGGTGTCCTGGAGGGAAGGAAGGCAGAACACACTCAGGGTTAAATTCAGTTCTTCTAAGTCCTAAATTTGATCATTAACTTCTCACTTCAGAGGCTTGCAGGAATGTAGGAAAGCACTATGTGAGATAGCGCACACAAACCGTAAGTGATGAGTGGTAAATGTTAGTTTATTTCTGAGTGGAGGCCGCTTTTCCTGGGACATATATCAGTGTTATAATCCACGTGCATATTATACATGCACCTTGGTGCTCAGCTGCTTTGGTTTCATATCTACGGAGTATCAACCTCCTTTATTTCTTATCTGGCCAACAATCCTCTCTCTTCAAGGTGACTCTGGGTATAGAAGTTTAAAATACTTTTGACTGGTGTGTGTGTGTGTATGGACCTCCATACCTGTGTGACAAAGGACTCCATAAAAGTACTGTACTGTACCAAGGCCCTTGATCCTACCCAAAATATTAAGATCTAAGTTTAAGCTGTTTCAAAGGCCTGATGATTTCTACCTTTATTCCCAGCACAGAACTGACTCTTTAGGCCCCAGCTGGAACATTTTCTGCCACTATCCCTGGGGATGGTGCTGTCCTCTTATACTCAGTGTGGACAATCACCAAGTGTGTCAGAGCGTCCACCTCCTCCTGTAGATCACAGGAAGTGCACTGGCTGTCACTTAGCTGCTAGTGAGTAATTGCTCTGTGGCCAGCTGCAAATGTAGGCAGCCACCATGGGGCTATTGTGAAAGGCAGACACTTCTTCTCCGGGGCCTTATGATGCTGCCAGCGAGTCGGCCAAGGACAGGACAGCAGTGGGGTTGGCACCTTTTGAGGGGGAGTTTATAGCCAAGACCCAGGAAAGATGGGGTAAGCTGGCATGGTTGAATATCATTATTGGAAAAAATACAGCCCTGGAGTGTTCTGGAGGCCCAGCCATTCTCTTCTTAGCAGCAAACTGACTCGGAAAAGTTAGTTAAGTTCCAAAACCAGGTGCATATAGAATCAGGGTAACGAGGTCCAGAGGTTTTGATCAATAGGTTTTCCTTTGTAAAATTAAATAAACAATACATTTTCATTGCAGAAAGATTAGAAAATGTGATGTGCAGTGAAGAGAGAAAAAAAAAGCCACACATACTGTGTAGACCAAGAAACCATTGTTAATATTTTCATGAATATATCCACAGTTTTCTATGTGTCCTTACCAAGATTTTATACACTCCAAGGCTCAAGGGAAGTTCGCTACTTTAAAACTTAGGGTCCTAGAAAAGCAATTGTTTTAGATTTTGTTTTGAGCAGAGGCAAGAAACTGAAAGATTGTTCCTATACAACAACCTTTTGCTGCACAAATGGATAGGAGGAAAGAAGTGTGGATGGAAGAAAGGAGGGACGGATTCATTAAATTAAGCTTATGGGTGCATTGTGGATGTGGAGAGCTCTCTTTAAGGGGAAGACCCTTGTGTCTCGGCACCCTACCTTTGGGGGAACCTCGGCTCCTCTCGCTCAGTGTGATCTGCTTAATTGTCAAAAGGCTTATGTCCTTTGCCTCCAGACCTCTCAGTGACAGGGCCAGGCAATCGGCCCACTCTCCGCAAATTGTGTTCTTTCAACCACTTGGATGCAGTGATTAGCCCAGGGGTGGATCCACACAGGGCTATCCTGAGTGTTCTCCTGGAAGTGACGTATGAACCCTGGAAGTTGCTTCCCCTTATCCCAAAGTGGCTCATTGTGGGATAAGACAGACAAAGACAGCCTGAGGTCTTCTCGCTGTGTGGCAGTTTGTCTGAGAACAGGAACTAAGAACACAGAGATTGACACATGCACACGTACGTGTGTGTGTGTGTGTGTGTGTGTGTGTGTGTGTTTGTATGTGAGAGAGACAGACAGATACAGAGAAACAGCCAGAAAGGAGCGACAGAGATAAAGAGCAAGATAAGGGCACAGTTGATATTTTTGATATTTGTTATGATTTGGATCTACAATATCCCCCAAAAGGTGGCATTAGGGGTGGGGCTGGCTGGAGGTGGTACTGGGGGCATAACTTGATGGGGTATATTCTCATCCCTGGCTCCTCTTCTTTCCAATTTTCTGGCCACCATGAGGAACTGCTTTTCTCTGCCATGCTCTTCTTCCGTGATGCGCCTGCTAGTCTTGGACTGAACCCACTGAAACCATGAGCCCCAATGAGCTGCTCCTCCTATAAGTTACAAGTGTCAGGTGTTGTGTTTCAGTGACAGGAAAGAAGACTAATGCAACATTGTTTGAGTTCTTGGATCCATCTATTCCTGCGATGTCTAGTTACATTTGCCAACTAACTTTACTTTTGCTTAACTTAAGTTGGCTTGAGTCAAACATAACCAAGGGTCATGGCTAATGAACTGCTCCAGCTCCTTGGGACCCATCTCTGTCTTCCTTAGCACATGCTTGTCCCATGGCCTGCTTAACTCACTGAGTTAACATCTCTTTGTGCTCAGGACGTGGCTTTTTCTCTTATTTACCCTGTCTTGAAATTTCAGTTTCCAGCTCTGCGTTCACTGTGGTGACAATGGGCCAGTGACTTCCTGGGAAAAGAGGAGCCCAGAGTGCCCTTTTGGCAATCAGCGTGAGGGGGAACCTGTGACTTCCCTGGTAGCTGATGAGGTCAGATGGGTAGGGCAGGCCCCATTTTGATTAATATGCCTATAAAATGGAATTCTGGGACTGACCTCCACTCAACTCAAGCAACACAAAGATAATTGACCTTTGGAAACTGCCTTTGGCAGTCTTTTTATTATTTTTATAGGAAAGTCCTGCAAACCAATTACATCTCACAATGGGCCTTTTATGGTGCTATTAGTTTAATGCAGCTTTCAGAGAAATTAGCCCTCTGGGAGCCTGAAATTCTAGGGAAAAAAAAGCCCTCCATGGACTGATTTGACTTTTGGATTAGTGGGAAAGATGGATTGGTAGCACAATATTCCCTACAGTCACTTTTGGCATTTTGAGTCATCTGGTCAAGGTACCAAATTCCCATTTTGGGTCCTTGGTGCCTGGCCCAAGCAAAAGGAAAAAATAAATTTAGAAAAGAACAAGCTGTCTCTTTAAAGAATTCAGTCTACAAATCAAAGAAGGTTTATTCCCTTTCTTAGTCTGAGGTTAAAGAAGAATGGGAGTGAGAAAATTGAAATGGCACTTCTGTTTGAAGGTCCGGGCTTTTCTGAACGTGAGATGACAGGTGTCTGTCTCTGATCCTCAGGCAGGCTCCAGCACCTCTCGCCCCAGTGATGACTGTTTGCAAAGTGGCAGCTGTGAGGCCATTGTCACAGGGTTAGGCTGTGGGTCTTCTCAGCAGTCCCCCTGCCCTCCCTGGCAGGGCCTGAGTTCAGGAGAGTCAGGCAGACCAGGACCGGGTAGCCGGAAAGGCTAGAAGGTGACAAAGCCCTGCTATTTCTTAGGGTCTGACCCCTGGGTAGGAGGCCCGCTGATCTCTAGGACAGGAAAGAGACCTCAGGGCAGGATTGTAAGGGGCCGGGAGCCTAAGTAATTTTCTCAGGGCTGCTGCTCCACCTCAGTCCCACTCTGGCCATTGAACCCCAGTGCTGTCTGTCCCGGAGTCAGGATGTCACTGGCCAGGTGCACCTGTGTGCTTGCAGTTTTCTACCCTGGTTCTCTGGAGGGCTTCACTGCAGTCGTGCATCCTTTCCCTCCAGTTACTGATGCTCTGGCTCTGATCTTGCCTGTAGCATCCGGGCTGTCTGCCTGTGGCTTCCTCGCACAGCTCCCTCACAGCCCCGCTACACACACAGGTAGCACAGCTCTGAGACACGGTCTACATAGGCCAGTATGGTGGGCCGTGGTTGCCCCAGTGGTAAACTTCTCCATACATCCTGCATTCTCTTCCTCCACTTTTTGTCTGTTCCTTTTTTCTCTGCTCGTGTTTCTCAGACCCCAGCCTCACCTCAGAGCCTACTGTGGGAACCCCCAGCCTGCACAGTGCCTTGTGACTTGTTTCCTCTTCCTGCCCTGACTCAGACACATGTGCTTGTCTGGTGCTGTCAGCACCTTTTCTCGCTCCCTTCCTGCCTTGATTTGGATGGCTTCTGGGTTACATCTGACCAAGACCCCTCTAGGCAATGGCCGAGCTAGACTTGCAGGACCCTTGTCAGCCATGCGGCTGGAGTTCTGATGGCTTTGGCCAAATCCTTGCTTCCTCCCCAAAATGGAATCTCATTTTAAGAGCAAAATGAATGCAAAGAAAGAAGGCAAAAGCATAGCTCTAGCGGGTGAGAAACCAGAAAGAGGCACAAGGGGTGTGGTAAGCAGGATGTGTCCCTGGGGCAGCACGAGCACGAGGGGCAGCTGGGCTTTCCACCCACTCTGGCTGCCTGGCCTCCTCCTTCCGGGTTCTGCCCTGGACCCTCAAGCTGGCTAAGGACTGGCTGTGTCAGAAAGCTTGCTTGGGAACAACAGCGTCCTCACACAGAGTGAGCTCTGGCTGTGACTGCAGCGTGTATGATGTTGGATCTCACTGAGTAGCTCATCTGAAAAATGCATCATGCACCACCGCAGCATCACTACGGGGAGTGAATAAGGAAACGTGAGCAGGGCTTCACACAATGCCTGGCACAGTAAGAGCTCAATAAACACTTGCTGTTATCACCGAGTGTGCACACTGCCTGGTTTTGCTTGTTATCTTTGATGTGTTGTCTCCCTGTAGGCAGGAGGCACGTCGTAGTGCTTCTACGTCTTGGTGCCCGCAGCATGCCCACATAGTAAGTGTGTAAAAGGATCACTGGGAGAGACTGGTCAGGCTAACATCCTGGCCATCCGATCCCTACTCTTCCTTCCCTTCCTTTCAGCCCATTGTAGCTTCTGCTACCACAGAATTCTGGGCACAGAGAGGCCACACTAGGACAGGGCTATTAAATGCCCTCCTAGGCCATGGGAGCACTTGGGGATCAGGGGCTGGGGAAGAGGCAGATCTGATTATGGCCAGGAATTCAACCCCATCCCGGAGTCACAGAGAGGCAGCCCTGCTGTGATGAAGTCACTTTCCTGGCAGCCCCTTTATCATACTGAAAGCCCAAGACAGTGCAGGGGCTGATCCCCCAGGAAAGACGGGGGAGCGGTAGGGGTGCTTGCTCCTGAGGAGGCGCAGAAGTATTCGAGCTGAACGAGGCGCTTAAATCACGGCATTCTCGGCTGCTTCTCCTTCAGTGTTCCAGACAGATAAAGATAAAATAGCTGAGGTGATTGTGGAGATGGAGTGTCTCTGGCAAATGATCTGAGCACAAAGACCATTTCCACAGACAGATGGAGTGGAGGCTCTGGCGATTTCCCCTGAATCGTGTTTAAAGTGGCATAGTCTGAAAACCGATTCAGCAGGAGGGCTGCTTGGAGGGCCCCAGTCCACTTGGTCTTTGAAAATACTAAAGCCCAGTCAAGCTCACTGGTGGTAAAGAAGGGAAGAGAGTCCCCCGAACAACTGGCACATGGGTAGTTGTGAGGGGAGTCTCCTGGGGGACTCCGACCACTGTACTCCCCGCTGAGGCTGAGGTGCAATTTCTGGTGAATCCGGTGAGGTCGCCATCTGGACTTGAATGGCACAGGTGGGACTGGGTGAGGCCCCGTTGCCTCTGAGGTTTCCTCATGCATAATTTGCTCTGCACCTAAGCTTAGGGGGCACCTAGCTGATGGATTCCAAGAACCTGGTGCTTTGCAGTTTGGATGCACTCACAGCATCCTCGGGCCCTGTGCCAGATAGAAAGCAGTAGGGGACGTCCCTCAACTCCCTCGACCTCCTAATGAAGGAAGTAATGGGCTCTGAAGCAAAATGACAACATCTTTTGGAACACTTTGCAGCTATTTAAAATTATGTTTTAGAAAAATGACCTAATGACTTGAGGGAAGGTTTATGATCCATGACTGTCTTAGTTACTGCTCTTTTGGTGAGACAAAATACCCAACACCCAAAATTAAAGGAGGAAAGGTTTATTTAGTTCATAGTTTGTAGAGGTTTCAGTCCATAATCGGCTGGCTCCAAGGCAGTGTGGCATGGCAGACAGGCATCACAGAGGAGAAACAGTCCATGGCAGGTAGAAAGCAGCAAAGCAATGAGGATTGACAACAGCCCTTTCTATCCCTTGTATCTTATCCAGACTACTCCGGGTGGGCAGCACTCACACCCTTAATCCTAGTGCTAGTACTGCACCATGAACCAGTCCCAGCGGCACACACTCTAGATCCAGCTACCTCAGAGAGAGCCCCTCCTATGACTTCGTGAGGCTGGGGAGACACATAGGCGCAGCCATAACACTGAGGGAAAAAGGCAGATGATCAAACAGCATGCAAGCGTGCCCACAGTGCTTGTTAAACATCACATATGTATTGGGTTGGGGATTTAGCTCAGTGGCATTGTGCCTGCCTTGCAAGTGCAAGGTCCTGAGTTTGATCCCTGGTACCACACACACACACACACATACACGCACACACACATACACACACAAATCACATATGTATGCACACACACGCAACACCACATTCATATACACAAATACAGAAAAGAAAGTCTGACTGAAAAGACAAATACAATATTTATCTTTAGATTTTCATCTTTGACCTTATCTATATTTTCCAAATTTCTTACAATGAGCATGTATTTCTTTTGTAATGAGAAAAAGAGATATCAAAATCATATCTTGCATTCATACAGTACTTAAAGCTTTTGCAGCTTTTTATATGCATACTTTCATAATAGTTCTGTGAGTTAGGTAGAACAGTTATTTCCACTTTATAGTGAGGAAACTAAGGTTCAGAGCAAACCAGGGTCTTGGCTTATAAGACTTGGAGCTGGGCTAGGACTAAATTTTGGGTATTCTAATTCAGTGTTCTGAACTAGTATTGCTGCATATGAGGGGTATTGAGATAAGCATACCAACAGAATATGCCACTTCCTAATCAAAGTCCTAGAACCCAGGACACTTTCCCCCTCCCTTAAGTCGAAACCAGCTTCCTTTATGAGCTCTCAGAACTAAGTCCATTATTTCCTGTGTTCCTTGATGGGGTAGTACTGGATATTTAAATTTGATAAGAATTAAGGAGTAAAATCAAACATTTGGTTCTTCAGTCACCTGGGTCACACCCCAAGACTCTACTGGTGCCCTTTGGCTCGAATTGCGTAGTGTTGAACATCTCCCTCATTGTGAAATGGCTGGTGCTGGGCAGTGCTGGTGCTTGCATCTCCATTTAGGATTGCACAGTTGTTGTTCCTCTGTTATTGGATTTGTATTTGTTCCCCACACTAGGCTGTACTGCCCCTGAAGGCAAGGGACGAGTCCAAATGCCTTGGCATGGCCCGATCACCCCCACCAAGTTCCCTTCAAACGCATCTCCTTCCCATTGCTTCTCTTCCCTCAGATTTCTCCCTTTCCTGTTTTCTTGATATAAAGTACTAGGCTTCTTTTAATGCTAATCTTTATAGCAACCAAGCTCTCCTTGGCCGAAAGTCTGTAGGCCCTTTCTTTCTGGAAAAACTGAAAAACATTTTAAAAGGTGTTTTACTCCAGTTTCTCAGTGCAACTCTTGCTAAAAGTCGTACTCATCCAACACCTTGAACTTTGGACTTTCTTTAAATTTCTTCCACCAGATCACTCCACTACCTTTAACCTTGGTCTCTTGCAAAGTCTTACGACATACTGAAATGTAGAAAAAAAATTTTATATGCCAGAGCATAACACACATGAATTTGAGTACAACTGCCAATGATGTTTTCTTTCCCAGTTGAAACCTCCTGAGCCTAGTCTTTATTGGCTGCATTTTATGAAAATTCTGGTCTCCTAAATCTGGTCAGAATCTCCTGTCCAGCTCAGCTTACAGCATTCTAGGAATTTTCTTGCCAGCATCTCTAAGCGCTTCCAAATCGCCCCTCATGAGCCAGTTCCAAAGGCTTCTGAACCCTACGGTCGTGTGTAGTCTCAGAAATGGCCCCACTTCTCTGCTACCTCGATCCATCTTGGTAACTTTCCATCACTGGGGCAAACTATTTGACACCCACAACTTAAAGGAGGAGTGTGTATTGTGGCCCACAGTTGCAACATTTCTGTTCATATTTATCAGGCATGGCAGAAGCCCTGGGCAGAGGAAAGCTGCTCACGACATGGTGTCAGGAAACAGAGTGATGTGAGAAGCCAGGAAGGGTGAAACACCCTTCCCCATTGTGCTCCTAGCGACGCATCTCTTCTGACCGGATGCTGCCTCCAAACAGCAAGTCAGCTATATGGCTCCCATGTTTCAATTACCATCCCCAAACCCTGCCTACGAGCACCTGAGCCTCTGGGGGGCATTCTCAAGTCAAACCATAACAGAGCATGACTGCCACTGGCCAAACCATGTCCAGCTATGGCTGACACAGAGTCTGTCTTTGAATCTTTGCCGGGATGTCTGTGGGTGGGGCAGAGGAAATCAGGGAAAGCCTCTCTTCCAAGGTTGGTTTAAGTGGAGATATGAGTGATGAGTTGGAGCTACTTGGTCAAAAGGAATGGCCGAGGGGATTCTGGGAAGAGCAGGTACAGAGGTCCTGTGATGGGAAAGAGCATGAGATGTTCAGGAGAGTAAAAGAAGGCCAGAAAGGCTGCAACACAGAGCGTATGGGGGAGACAGTAAGGCAGAGCTGGCGGGAGAGGTCGGGGAAGGCCCATTTGGGGCCTGAACAGATGGAGACCATGCATCTCAGTTTGCAGGGGATAATTCTGGTTTGCTCTTTTACTCTGGGAACTGTGTCCCCTTGTCTCCCAAAGCTGTCTGGAGTTAGATGATACAACATATAGTCAACCCTCTTATATCATGTTATTGTTATTATTATTCCTATTATTAGCAATAGTAGCATTTGCAGTGCTGGAGATTACCCTAGGCCTTTTAGCATGCTAAGCATGAGCTCTACCACTGAATCCTCTGTCCCTTCGTAGGTCATGGAAAGGATTTATTTCTTATTTTTTAAAAATGGGAAGCCACTAACAAGGTCTTGGCAGATGAAATTCTCCCCTGACAGTCAGATGCAAGGTTCCTGGATAACCCTGGCAGCAGTGAGGAGGACGGGTGGGAGGGTCAAGCGCACATGTGATCAATCCCGAATGATCAAGGAAAGGCCTTCTCTTCCTCTACATAGAATTACTTCTTCCCACTTCACCCTCCCAGAGAAAGGTCCAGAACTCAGGTTGAGAGGAAGCCACTCTCCACCATGAGATGGCTGCATGTTGATCTCCCTGGTGTCTCCTTAGCAGGGAGTCTCAGGGAACTACGAGCATGCCTCCTCTAGGAAGTGGCGTCCTAACACTGATGGACAGAGACCACCAAAGGGACAGAGGACAAACTCTTAGGCTCTTGACTTATTAAAGCAACAATTTCAGTTGTCATCTGAGACTTTCAGGGACAGCAAAGAGGGTTTGGCCTAGAAAACATAGACTCTTCCCTTGGACCCACAGATGCCCACTGGGGAACTAAAAGCAGAACAAAGCTTTGCCTCTCTCCCCTTTATTATCTTAAAAGTTGGGGTCAAAACCCCATTTAGCTCCCCATTATAATCATGTAAATCATTTAGGAAGCGTCTGTCTAAAATCTGGTAAAACAAGATTGATTGGCCCTGTGTTTACATAACCTATCTCATTCTCCTTCAAGACTGAGGACACAAAGGTAAGAGATTTCCAGGGACATTCAACTACTGATTAGTGCCCAGAAGTCTTGTCATTACCCTAAACCCATGGTCACCTCAGATTCCAGCAGAGCTTCATAAGACTGAGACTGCCCCAAGCATAAATTCAAGGACACTGAATTGCCCAAGGAATAAGGGCTTTGCTAGAGCTATTTTACAAAAACCAAAACTGGAATAATAATCAACCAAACCAGGGCCACTCAAGCAAACCCTCTCCATCAGAGCCATGCCTCCTTCATCTCCTCAAATTGAAGTACCTCCCTGTTTTCTCTTACTTTCTAAGTCTGCCCAATAAATCTGCTTGTGCCTCTCCTTGGGCCATACCGAAATTCTTCTTTTGTGACAGTGAGTCAGGAACCTACTCTGTTAGGTGAACTGAGGTTCCCGTCTCTTCTTTTCGAGAACCTCCTTAGACCTTGTCCAGTTGGCAGCATAATTTCCTGAAAGACCAAGGGCTTCTTACCTGTCCTGTAAAAGTGCACGTAGGTCTCCCAGAAGTCACCCAATGGCCAGGTAGCCCTGGCACAGGTCTTCTCATGGGAGGGCATCTATCTAAGCACAAACCATAGGGATACTATGCAATTCCAGGCTGCTTTCTGGGTGATACCGGTAGGATGTGGTAGTGTTACTGGGTTTGGGGATGCTGCAGACTCTTTCTAGAGGTGGTTTCAAGGTTTATATTCTGTCCTAAGCTAAGATTAGTCAAGACAAGTACAAAAGATAGCAAGGTTTTATAATTACTAAAGGTAGGAAAAGAAACAGGCTCTGCAGAGTGTGTTCAGGCCAAGAAAAAGTAGGAAAAAGTATGCTCCCTGTCATTGGTGCTACAGTGGGCTGTCTGTATCACACTGAAAGCTCTAAAAGGTTCACCATCACTGCTCTGCCATTGGGAAAGGGAGGACACAGCAGCTCAGAGCTCAGTGGCAACTGTCTTTTGTCTCCCCAATTCTTAGCTAACGTCATGTCCAGGCCATTTTTTGGAATGCCTGCCCCAGTTCTTGCAAGAATTGAAGACTGCATTCTGATTGATTCCATATGCAGGGCTTTGGGAACTGTTCTGCCCATGTACCCTGGAGCTCTGTAACTGACCAGTCACGCCTCCTTCCTGGCCATTCCGCCATGCCCTAGTCTCCGGCCTCAGTAGCAGGCACTCACTTTTCTAGAGCCTATCGTGGACTTCAGAGTTTGTGGGGTCCTCTAAAATCCCGTGTCCCTGAAGCTGTGTTCTCCTTCCATCTCTTTCCATCTCTCCCCACTGTCCACCTGTTAGAACTGCCTGGACTTGACTGCTGTTTGAAAGCATCTCAGTTCTTTTCTCTTGCTCGGTGAAATGAAAACAAAATCATCCTATTGGAACATTTTGCATTAGAAGCAATCTAAGGAAACGGCTTACAGAGCCCAGGTCTCATTTGCAAGCAGCAGGGCTGGGAGGTGAGTGCCAGAGAGCTCAGAGGCCCTCGGTGTGGGCCGGGGGAGGGGGCAGGAGCTTAGGCAGCACCAGATAAGTCACTAATGAATTGATGACCCTTCTTAGTGTTTTTATCCTCCCAGTGTTTAATTTTTCCCAGATCAGAATTATGCAGCTCTTCAGTGAGGTGCCTTTCTTTCTTCACCCCTTTTATCTTCCTGTCCCTCTTGCTCTTAATGTTTTCGCTCTTCCTCACGTTTTTACTGCTTTCCTGCCCCTGGCCATGACTCCACTTTTCTGATACCAGCCCACTGTGCATCTTTGGGTTGTAAACGATCCACCCTGGAGCAGGAACAAAGGTTTCTAGCTCTTTTCCCTTAACGCTAGTTAGTGTCAGGGCTCCGGAGCCTAGGCGTTTCAGCCCAGCCAGTCTTCCAGGGCACAGCCCACTCTGAACTTGAACTGCAGTTCTATTTCCTGATGAGCCTCAGAGACCGACACTCAGCCCCACAGCCTGTTGCCATCGAAGCAAGACTCTGAGTCCATCCTCGCCTTCCCCAATTCACAGAGGTGACACTGAGGTCCAGACAGGTGCTGGGGTTGATGACTTCACACATTCCAGGAGGAAGGCTCCTGATCCAGGGCTCCTGGTGAGGGAAGGAAGTTCGGCGGGCAAGACTGTCCTGGCCTCTTCTTGGTCATTATTCTAAGGATTTTGTGAGGCCCTGTGGGCCCCTGCTGGGCACCTGTTGACAGTCTTAGGAAATCAAGTCCTGGTAGAGAGGAGGGGTGAGCAGCAGGGATAGCAAAATATGGCTCTAGATCGGATATTTCCGGTGCCTCAGGTCAGGCAAGCGGTATAAATGCTGGAAGCCGGGGGCCGCAGTAGGGACAGTGGGGTCTATGGCAAACTGAGGTCCACATGCCTCAAGGAGAGAGGCTGCTATGTTCAAGCCAGTGGTTAACACAGAGGAAGCAGCACCCTGGGTTGACAGAAATCTGGGCATTTTAAATGATAACATCTGGTTCTCAGTATCTGTTAAGATGTGAGCACCCTGGTTGGTGGGACAGAACTTCTTTCTGCGTGACTGGTTTTGGCTGCTCTGTGGGCTGTGGAGATCCCGTGTCCCAGGTCCGTGGGCTTCCCTGGGCTCAGCGATGGGGACAGGGTGCTGACACGCGTGGACCGCTCCCTGGGCTCCCTCTGCCACTCTGTCTGTGACATCTCTGCAAAGGAAAAGCCATGTTCCAGAAGGACGCTGTGGAGATTGTTTTCAGAGTGAAGGCCTACACTTGATGCTGGTGAAACTTTATATCTCACCCAGCCAGCAAAAGCCAGGAGGACAAGGACTTCCTGTGCCCAACTACTTTTTAAAATTTACTTTAACACAAAATGCCCAATAGAAACTGGCTAGAGGAGAAATTTTATTATTTTTATGTAAAGGAAACTCAGCTGTGTGTATTTAACCTTGGTAAAATGCAAGTTCATTAGCCTTTCCTTCTCTGGGGGACGGAAGAGGAAGAGAGTCCCGTGTCTGGACCCAAGACGTTGCCTCTGCAGACAGTGGCTGTGGCGGAAGCTGTTGCTGTCGCTGGCCTGGTTGGTTCCCTCTGGCCTAGCCGAGCACCTTGCCTCCCGAGTTGGCTCTGGGAGAGATGCGGGCTTCCTGGGCACCAAGCATCCAAGCCTGGCCTCTTGAGAGTCGGGGAGGGAGCCCCTCTGATGGCATTCCTGGGCAAAAAACATAAGCCTGGCCTCTTGAGAGTCGGGGAGGGAGCCCCTCTGATGGCCACGGTGGGCAGAGACAGTGGAGTCAGCAGGTCCATGCCGCGTGCAGTCACTGCCAGCTGACTTTTCCGCTTTCCGGCAGGGTGGTGACAGTGGAAGGGTCGGTGGCCTTCCGCTGGGGCCATCTCCCTTGCCAGCTGCTGTCTTCTCAGCCGTAGCCAATATTCTCCTCTCCTTTTCTCGGTGGCTCTGGCCTGTACTCACGGGCAGCGCACACAGTCGCATGGCCATCTGGCAGCCCCAGGTCCGTCCGGGGAAACACTCGCAGCTGCATACAGAGGAGAGTTCTTTGCTCCTGCAGCCGGATGTAGCAGGGCCATTTGTTGGAGCAGGTGATGTTGTCCTATCCAATTTCAGATATCTTAGGTCCTCTCTCCAATGGGGGACTGACCACCTTTTTGGCTTCCTTCTTCTTCAGCAGCAGGGCCAAGATCACCATCTTTCTTTCAGTTTCATGGCCAGTGGAGCTGGAGTAGGGAGGAAAGCCGAGTTAACCTTTCAGAAGCTACTTCTGCACATCAAGTGCTTACTGTAAATCCACAGCGACCCTGCAGCAGTAATATTATTTTCCTTTCCTTTTTAAAAATGGATGAAGAAATTAAGGCTGAGAAAAGTGAAGTACGTTGAGGACACTCAGTAAGTGTAGGGACACACACACACACACACACACACACACACACACACACGCCACACATTAGATCCAGATACAGAACACTTTCAAAAGTCATTGTATTCTGGCCATTTTCATGTCTTTTACAGCTTTTCTTTAGTGATAGCTCTCCTTGGACGAGGGCACCCTTCCCGTGATCCACAAGCGGCCTGGCAGTGGGGACTTTGTTCTCCTCAGCCCCCAGGGATGAAGTACCCAGGGTGGAAAACTACCTAGGTTGCCTTTGTGGCAGCCAGAAAACAGGCAGCAAGTGTGCAGCAGGCACGGACAGCAGCGGGCTCCTTCTCCTTCTGCCTTCTCCTCCTGGGTCCAAGCCAGGCTTCCTGCTCTCAATCCCGACCCTTCTCTCCACGATAGGCTGGGCCAGGCCTGCCATCCTCAGCTCACACTGCCCTGGGTGTGGTTGGACGTGGAGAGAAAGCTCGCACCCTGCTGTCTGGGTGCTGACTATGCTCAGAGTGCTATCAGGAGCTCAGGTTTGAGGTCAGGCACATTTTTCCAAAGGAGGCTCATTTTATTTATTTATTTTTTGAAAGCAAAGTCAATTTCTTGCAGAGATCATATACTTGCTAGGAGCAAAAGCGCCCAGAGATAGGTTAAGTTATGAAGAGCATATGCACCTGCAAGCAAAACCCGGATGCTCTGGCCACAGTGAAGTGAGGCGACAGGCTCCTGTCCAGGAGAAGAGCAGCAGCAGAGGCCTGGTCTGCATGAGCGCTACCACCATGATTCCGCTCGGCTCAGCTGGGATGTTTGGCCTCACTCTCCCCGGTGGTGGCCAAACCTTTAAGTTACCATCTCTCCCAGATTCCTGGGAGAAGACTGTCAGACAGCCAGCACCGATTGAGGCACTGTGGACAGGGTGTCCTAGAACATGTGGGGCTTGGGACAGTTTTACTATAATTTTATTATTACAGTTAAGATTAGGTGAGACTGTCCAGAGGGAGTGAATTCACCTGAACACCCGAAGATTTCTGCAATAAACCATGAATATCTTTAGGGTTTTCCTTTTCATTGCTTGGGCTCAGAATCCTCTGCTCTGAATTTTTGAACATTTAAAAATTTAAGTTTTGAAACCACATTATGTACTTGCTGGTGCTAAAGTCAAGGGTTACGTCCTCCCTGGGGAAATGAATCTGGGAGGGCAGAGATGGCAGAGTTCGTTTTCTATTGTCAAAAATAGGAGCTGTCGGGGCAGGGGATTTAGCTCAGTGGCACTGTGCCTGCCTTGTAAGTACAAGGTCCTGATTTCTATCCCAGGGAGTGAAAAAAAAAAAAAGGAGACATCAGGGTTACATCTCAGATCGGATCCTGGACTGTTCTAATTTCTTCTGGAGAAAAATGATGACAATAATGAGGACAATGGGAAATTTTTGCCACCCACCTCTGAAGCCAGAATAGTAGAGCCCATCAGGAAGTGGTTGGGGACATGCAGGACAGAGGCCAGCAGGTGTCACAAGCTCAGAAAGTGGCCACAATGACCGTGGCCGTCATTCTGAAGGTGGGAAGCCCTTAAACTGGAAGCAAGAGCCAAGTGAGGCTGGCAGCTGAGGGCATGACAGTGCACTGTGGTCCCCCAGGAGCAAGAAGGGGACTGTGGGCAAGAGGCCTGGTTGAAGAAGGCAAAGGAGCAGCCAGGATGGTCAGAATGTGCACTGGGAAAGAACAGCCCCACACTTAGTGACGCCATCACACGTATTAATAAGTGGGTGGGTGAAACTTCTGTAATCGTCTATTTCTTTAAATGCTCCTTGGATAATTTTAAAATACAGCAAGGGTTGGGAACCACTAGTTTAAAAAAAATCACTCCGAGGCTGAGCTAATTATGTTTCTTGTGCAAATCAATGAACTTCTAGGTCTGCGATTTTCCTGAACCTGGAGGCATTGTAAGGAAATTACTTAATATGGATTTACAAGTTGGAACCCTCTAATTGCTTTGTCATTATGATCAGTGGTTTGGGGTTTCCAGTTTCTGCCTGAGAAGGGACAGTGAGAAGGAGCTCAGTATGGGCCATGTCTTGGTTACTTTTCTCTCCTTGCTGAGACAGAATACCCAATGCCCAAAGTTAAAGGGGTTTGATTGGAGTATAGTTCCTAGAGGTTTCAGTCCATAGTCGGCCGGCTCCAAGACAGGGATGGCAAACAGGCACTGCAGAGGAGAAACAACAAGGCACACACAAGGTAGCAAAGGCACCAAGGGGCTTTAACAGCATTGCCCTGTCCCTTGCATCCCACCCAGACCACCAGGATCAGGGCGGTGCCAAACCAACCAGTCTCTTGTAGCAGTTTAGTAATCACACACCCTGAATCCCAGCATCACACAGTCCAGATTCAGCTACCTCTGGGAAAGAATGCCCCACCTCATCCACATGAGGCTTTGGGGGGACACCTAGACAAACCGTAGTAAGCCAGAATCCAGGGTCCATGAGGACGCCATCCTCCCCACTGTCTTTGGAGGTGGTCCTGTTACACAGAGAAATTATTTGTATATGAGGAAATGGAGACAGAGCTATAAGACACCCCAGCCTGGCCACCTCGAGGAGGAAGAGGTGGGGTTGGACTGGGGTCTTGTTCCGCACACAAAGTAAGTGATGTCTGTGAGTTTGGATTATGTCTCCGAATTCAGAGCTGCAGAAGAGCCTCAAAAAGTACCCAGCAGTCCCTTTACGCAAATTCAAAGCCATGGGGGCTTCCCTGGGAGAGGCTGTCGTGCTGTCAGGGGCACAACGAGTGAGTACTGAGCAGACTGGACAAGAGCTCCAAGGCAGGTGCAGATGCACCGGGGCCAGAAGGACGGATGCCTCGAGAAGTGCCCACTGTCCTGGGGGCTTGGGGTAGATGGAGCCTCAGGGCAGCCATGCTGCTGGAAGCCTGTGGGCCCCCCGGTGGAGAGAGGTGACTGCAGGAGGCAGGGCTGAAGCCCGAGGATTGACAGGGCCGAAGTCGGGGCCAGGGCTCTCTTCTCTGGCCCGGACTCCTGCAGTGTGGAGCAAGGGTATCTGTGGATGTTTCTCCCCTTCTGGCTGGCCTGGGTGCCGGAACTGTGAGATGACTTTGCACCGGCGCAGGAATAAGCCTACTTCCTCAGGAGTGTGTTCCTCCCTGAGTCTTGGTCTTCCTCATCTGTAAAATAGAAATAGCATATGGTCAGGGTGTGGGCACATGCTTGACAAATGTCAGCTATTATAATGAAATGGAAGCCGCATTTCTCACCTCTGTTGTCTGCCTAGAGCAGTTTAGCACTATCCTGGCAGAGTGGACTGAGGGGCTGACAGCATGAACTAAATCTGTGTTTCTGTTTTCAATCTGGAAGTGCTCATGGGGAGATCACCTGCCAGACTGCCCCATGGGGAAGGCAGACCTCAGAACCAGGGTCTGGGTTTGCCGCCCACTGGCACTTCTTAGCTGTGAGACATAAGGTGCATGACTTCATCTCTTGGTCCCTTGTTTCTCTCTTTGGTTAAGAAAAGTAACACCTTCTACTTTTTAGTGACGGCTTCAGAGCAAATGAATGCATGTGCACAAAACACCGAGGCAGGGTCTGGCATGGCAAGTTGTCCGTATTAGCTACAGTAGTTATTTTCAGTGTGGAGGGTCACAAACACAGATATCCGTGGGGCCCAGGCATGTGATGGGAACAAATGTTCAAAGCAACCTGGGTGTAGGTAAAATCACAGCACAAGCTTGGTAGAAACTGGTACCGGCTCTCAGCTTCAGGCCAGCGAGAGGCAGGGGTTGGAGGGTGGCAGTGGGCTCTGCCTAGAGGGGCAGCTGCTTCCATGGTGATTGCTGCCATGCGAATGTGATTTTTCTAAAGAGGGTGGTGATCCCAGTTTTTAAATGAATTCTCTTAGTCATTAATTATTGATTAGCTTCCTTCCTTCCTGCAGGGCGGAGGATGGAACCTTGGGCTAAGTGAGGACTGATTCTCCTTGCATCATGCCCATCTTATTCTGTTTCCCTAAAATCATGGTGAGGACAAACCCAAGCATGTCCAGGTCCAGTGAGGCTGGCCAGATCACGACTTCTACTCTAGTTGTTGCTTTGTGCTTGGAGTCACTTTCATTTGTAATTTTTCCTTATCACTATGTCACCAATAGGTTCAATAAACACTTATTAAGGATCTGCCAGGGGTTTACGAAGAGGGTGTAGGACAGAGTCATCCCACGGCTCTGGTGTCCCATTTATGGCCTTGCACAATGCTATGAGTCAAATCCTGTCCACCCCAACCCCACCCCCACCCCCGAAGGACTTCAACATCCTCACCCCCAGTACCTACGAATGTGATCTTATTTACAAACAGTTTTGCTTTGTTTTTCTTTTACAGATGATCAAATTAAGATGAGGCCAGTGGGATGAGTCCTAATCCAGCACGACTCTCCTGAAGAGGGAATTTCGAACACAAAGACCTACACACACACACACGGGGAGAACACTATAAGAAGCTGAATAGGAAGTTTGAAATGGTGCAAATAAGAAACCGGGGACTTCCAGATGACCAGCAAACCCCTGGAAGCCTAGAGACATGGACAGATCACCCTCCTAGGCTTACAGTGGGACAAATTAAGAAGGCCAGTGGGATGAGTCCTAATCCAGCACGACTCTCCTGAAGAGGGAATTTCGAACACAAAGACCTACACACACACACACGGGGAGAACACTATAAGAAGCTGAATAGGAAGTTTGAAATGGTGCAAATAAGAAACCGGGGACTTCCAGATGACCAGCAAACCCCTGGAAGCCTAGAGACATGGACAGATCACCCTCCTAGGCTTACAGTGGGCCCAGCTTTCAGACACCCTGACCGCTGACTTTCAGCCATCAGAACTTTGGATTTTTTTCAAAAATTCTTCATCAGAATTTCTGCTATTTAAACTGAGGAAGGAAGCCACCCTTCCATATGGAATTGGGCAACTGTGGGTTAATGAGGTGACAATGTTCTTCGTAGAATGTACCTGGGCAGCCACGACAATTTCTCTCATCTGTCACCAAAGGAGCCTCACAGACTCAGAAAGCCCTGATGGAGCTCTTTGCTCCCTTCTTCTCCACTGCTCTGTTTTGTATGAATCCTCCTCTGTACATTCCCAGGGAGAGGCCCATGAAGGTGAGCCTTGTAGATGTAAAAAGAGGTACAGAGAGAAGAGCAAGTTTCTATCCATTGCTCTCTTGACACTGACGGGTCACTAGCTGAGCCGCTGGCACGGAAAGCCGCCTTTTGCTTCTATCTTCATGTTAAGAGTGCTCTGTCCAGGGTCCTCAGTTTCCTACTTCAAAACTATCCAGATTGTGATAGTAGCCCAGGCATGTCGCGAGCCGGCGACGCAGAGCACTGTCCAGCAGTGTCTCAAACCTGAAAGAGCAGCGGGGTGGAGATGGGGCAGAGAGAAAGGAAGGACGCCAAGACAAGAGTCTGATCAAGGCGACGTTTATTGCAGGCAAGCATCAGCCTTTTAAAGGCACATCAACAGGAAACACCTGACTCCTACAGCTAACGTCAGATCTTTAACAGGAAGCACCTGACTCCTACAGATCTTTGGCTGTCCGAGATTCTCCCGTGCAGGGTCAAAAACAAGTTTAACACGTGCAGTCCTTAAAAAGGAGCAAATGTTAACAAATGCTAATTAGGAACATCCTGACCACACGTTGTGTCAAAGCCTTGATTATAAAGAAAGAAGTTATCTTTCAAAAAGCCAGTGGGCCATGACTGGCTTCCCACACAGGCACACTAATAAGCAAATTATATATCTAGCTAATCCACACAACTAGACATATAGCTCTGTGCATTTGACGCTGTTTATCTATCCATGAGTTTCTTGAAGACAAATGTGGGAGCCAGTCATGGTCCACTGGCATTCGACATTTGAAAGATAACTTCTTTCTTTGTAATCAAGGCATTGACACAACGTGTGGTCAGGATGTTCCTAATTAGCATGTGTTAACATTTGTTCCTTTTTAAGGACTGCACGTGTTAAACTTGTTTGTGACCCTGCACGGGAGAAACTCGGACAGCCAAAGATCTGATGTTATCTATAGGAGTCAGGCGCTTCCTGTTAAAGATCTGACGTTATCTGTCTGAATCAGGTGCTTCCTATTGATGTGCCTTTAAAAGGCTGATGCTTGCCTGCAATAAACGTCGCCTTGATCAGACTCTTGGCGTCCTTCCTTTCTCTCTGCCCCATCTCCACCCCGCTGCTCTTTCAGGTTGGAGACACTGCTGGACATTGCTCTGCGTCGCCGGCCCGCGACACATAAACTCTGTCCTGCATGCTTACATTAAGAGGTGACTTCACTTCCCGCCTATGAGTAGTGTTTAATGAGGAAAGAGTGAACGAATGAATGAATGAATGAATGAAAGAGATGAACGAACCCAGAAGCCAACCTTATTATTAAATAGGTCTCCGGGTGCAATGGGCTCGATGTGCTGAAATGCAAATGGCTGAGTGAGCTGGATCAGTCACTGCCCCTTCCTCCTGTGTGACCTCGGGAGTGTTTTTCAATATTCCATACCTGGATTTCCAAAGTTAAAGCAAGGATACTGTTATCCATCCTGGGAGGGTAATTGTGATGATTAAGTAAGGTAGGGCTCAGAGTGTGCTTGGAAGACAGCGCCTGAGGCCTAGAAGACTCTCAGTAAACGAGAGCCACTGCTATGGGCTGGAATGGTGCCTGGTGAGTGATCGGAAGGCCTCTGCTCAGCCTGTTCACGTGAGTGCAGCACTGACACTGTCCACAAGAGAGGAGGGAGGCTTGAGGAAAGGATCGGGATGGTGTGGGGCGGTTAGAGAAGCTCCAGAGGCACAGCAGCCTGGAGAAGTTCAGACGGAGGCCAAACCTCCATGCACCTCAGCCTCTGGACGCAGCACCACATATAACAGTTCAACCTGGTAATTAAAGTTGAAGATCTTGGTTTGATAAAAACGTATTTCATTACATTCTAAGTGCTCTTAAGAAAGACGGGGAAAACGAGAAAATGCATTAGAAAGATTGCAGTCAAAATACACGAACATACTGGCATCAAAATGAGGCGAGTCTGCAGACTCTGAGCACGTGCATGCTGCCTTCCTCCTCTTCATCTCTGGCTGGGAAGCCAGGTGCTACTCTGTGCATGAGGTGTGAACGTGAACCCTGCAGGTGGTGCTGGCTTTGGTGATGGGCGCGTAGCTGCTGAACACCCTGAGGGGTTACTTGTTCCCTGACCTGGAGGCCGGTGAGGCCAAGAGACCTTCAGCTGCTCCGACGTGTTTGCAAATCCACACACTTGTTAGCAGGCTGGCAGAAGGGAGGGCCGACTAAATTCCACACTCTCCTACACACGCTGATGTTTTAAATATATGCAGCTGCTCTTTGTGCTAGCAAAATACAAATTTATTTAAAACTGCAAATTTATTAAAAAGATTGAATACATTTGATTTGTTTGGATTGAAATATTTAGATTATTCAATTTTATTTAGATTACTTGATAATTTACATATTTGGATATTTAAATTTAGATTTATTTAGATACAAAATTTATTAAAAATACAAATTTGTTAAAAAGATTTATTAAATGCAGAGAGACTATTTGTTCTTAAGTGTTTTTCTTAATCAATGAAGAGAAAACTTAGGGCTTGTGAAAACTGACAGGTTTGGAGTTCTGTCTTGTATAAAATTCTCTGAAGCAGTAATCAGTAATGGAAATGCTTGCTAATGACTAGGTGCATCCACCTGGGGGGGTATCCTACAAGTATTACGTCATAGAGTTATGACCACAATCCTGTCACACGATCCTGTGTGAGAAGTTCCCTCCTTCATGGAGGAGGGAGGTGAGAGCAGAGGTCATCCTAGGGTTCCCAGCTGACCTGGAATTGGGGGCAACTGGGCTGTTGTTAGGTGTTTGAACAGCACAGAATCCTGGGCAAGGTGGCTGATTGGGAGCCATCGTCGAATATATTTGATTTATTTAGATTTAAATATTCAGATTATTAGATCATCTGCATCTTTCGATACTGGGCCAGTATTTCTCCTTCTCCTCTTCCACCCCTCCCCATGCCGCTGCTCTCTCCAGGGATGACAGCTGGGCTGGGTTCTGGGTGGCAGTGATAACCTTTCTTTCTCCTTCCTTTCCACCCTGCCTTTGCAGTTCTTCCAGTCCCAGGAGAGCTCATTAGGCTGACCGCTGGGCTTCCTATGGCTCCCACAGAGCAGGAGGGCTGTGAGAGGGCACAGAGGCTTCACAGGGCCTGGAGGTGTCTGCTCAGCCCCCAGAATCCCATGCAGATGTGAGGTAGCACATCTGGCTAATGAAGCTGGAAGCAATGTTAAGGAGCCCAGGGAGGAAACCAAGACATCTGTTCCCCCCAGCTCCTCTACTGGCTCCTTTGTGCTGCTCCCTTGTAAGAATGACCCCCTTCTCTCCACACAAGGGCAGCAGCAGACGGGCGGGGTGTGTGGGGTGGGACAGGGTGAGGAGGCAGCCCCTGGGGGTGGGTGAAGAGTGGCTTCTCTTCCTCCCTTCTAGGTGCACGCTGCAGAGCCATGCCTTTTACTTCCTGTGTCCATCTGGGGGCGGGGTCAGTCCTGTTTCCACCCAGGACCAGCTGGTCCACCTAATATTCTTTTCTTCCAGTGGGCACAGTTCACAGCATCCCTCTCATTCCTTCTCTCTGTACATTTTTATCATGTAGGGTGAACTACTCCCACTGCCCTATCCAAGGGAGGAATCAAGGTCATGGTCTGGGTTATTGAGGGAGATAAACAAAACAAAGCTTTCACAAAATCCATACACTTGACCCCACAGGCTTGGGCATCACAAATATCAACCTTCACTTCTCGGATACAACTGATGGAGAAATCAAAGGAAGCTCAGAATCACTCTTTTCTTTGGGTTGTGGTGAATGAAGTGAAAGATTGTACACACATATTCACCACTGTGTCCCCAGCTGCCTGGTCACCCAAGTGGGTACAGGAAGGAGGGGACAAAGAGAATAGACATACATATTTTCAAAAATTACTGGGCACCATTCAGTGAGCTGTCTGTTCCAATCCTTCTTGTTTTTACTATAGTTCATAACAGAAGATACTATTTAACACTCATTCACACACCCTAGTTGTTGTTCTAAGAACCTTTTTTTCTCACCTATTTTTATATCCTCTGCAATTCAAAGGATGTATGACTTCAAGCTTACACCCTGCTATGGCTGTGTCTACATGTTCCCCCCAGCGCATCATGTGGTCATGGATGTGGCTTTTCCAGAGGTGCCTGGATCGAGAATAACACTGGCATTGATTCATGGTGCACGCTAGGATCAAGGGCACTAGGAGTAAGGGTGTGAGTGTTGCCTGCCCTGAGTGCCTGGGTAAGATATAAGGGGTAGAAGTAGTTGTGGTTCCCTTGTTGCTTTGCTGCCTTCTGCCCACCATGAACTGTTTCTCCTCTGTGATGCTACCCTGCCGTGAAGCCAGCCAACTGTGGACTGAAACCCTACAAACTGTGAGCTACATAGATCTTTCCTGTTTGAACTTTGGGCATCAGATATTTTGTCTCAGCAAGGAGAAAAGTGACTAAGACACATCCTTAAAGTTAGGTATGTACCTAAGCCCATGCCAGTTGCTAATCTGTTTCCCATGTTATATATTTTATGTGCTAATTGTCATCACCACCATAAGGATGGCTAACTACACCCATCTCCAGGTGAGGAAACTGAGCTTGAAAAGGTGAGGCAAAGTTATGGGGAAGTAAATTAAGCAGCATGTTATGTCCCAGTGGCTACTGCTGGGATCACTGCTGCCTTGGAAGAGAATGGCGTGATCTGTTTCAGGGCAGCTGCTCCTGAGACTGCTGATTGCTTTGATCACTGTGGGGTCCCCAGCACCTGGAACAAGAGCCTGCAATAATTCTTTGTTGAGCAGGTGAATTCTAAAATGACTGCTCATCCAAGGGGCTGCCCATTGTAGGTAGGGCTGTGTATGTAGGGGACCCAGGGACTCCAGGAGGCATCCACTGCCACCTGTCCCCACCCCTGAGAGGATGTCCTCACACAACTTCCAGGTCTGACTTTTGCTATAGATCTATCAATTCAGAAGATATGCAAAGAAACCAATGAAACAAAGACAAGCCAATGAAATAAAAACTCATCCAAGCTTTATGTATTTAATCTTCAGAAGCACTTGGAAATCACTGTAATTTAATGTTCCCACCCAGGTCCAGAAAGTGTGTGAATATATCTATTAATTCTAAATCAGATTTTCACACCTGGTGTGCTTCTGCGATGTCCCTAGTCACAACACATCAAAAGGAAGGTGTATTACAAGAAACGGACGATAAAGGAACATTATTCTCTGCATAACCCAGGGTCTTTTACATCTGATCTCTAAGGAAAGGGGCAGTGTACGTCTGGTTCTGCCTTTTCTCATGCTCTGTTAGTAGGGCCAGCTTGCACTCTTCCTGGTGCAGAGGTTCCTGGGGCCTTGTGTGAGGGGTGGTGACCATGATGTTCTGACAGATGCACATACTGGGGTGGCTAAATCAAGCTAACTAGTGTGGGCATCACCTCACATACTTAGCATTTTCTTCTACTCAGGACACTTACAAATCTACTCTGTGATTTTCATATATTGCACATAATATGTTGTTATTAACTTTAGTCGCCGTGTTCTACAGCAGATATCTTGAACCGATTCCTCTTATCAAACTGAAATTTTGTGCCTCTTGATCATCATCTTCTCAACCTTTCCCCATGCCATCCCAGCCCCTGGTGATCTCCATTCTACTCTCTACTTACATGAGTTCAACTTACGTGAGTTCTTTAGATTCTACAGACAGCTGAGACACAGTATTTGTTTTCTTGTGACTGGTCTATTTCACTTAACATCATGTCTGCTAGGTTTGTCCATGTGGCTGCAGATTACAGGATTTCCTTCTTTGGCAAGGCTGCCTAATGTTCCATTATGAATATATACCATGTTTTCCTTGTCCACTCATCCTCTGGTGGGCATTTGGGATGACACCATATCTTGGTTTTTGTGAAGAATGCTGCCCTGAACATAGGAGTGGGGCCTTTCTCTGATACTTGCATGTCATTTCCTGTTTGATTTCTGGGTCAGGTGACAGAGATTTATGTTCTCCCAGGTGTCCTCTCATACGGGGGCATTAGCCTCAGACAATCTCTGTTTACACTTAATGCTCATGATGATCTCCAACAAGCCATTAAGCTATGCTTTGTTTTTCAAGAAAAGGGATACTGAAATCTAACCTTCAGATTTGCTAGATGAGGATGAACAGCAAAAGCATATACTATTTTTTCAATGATGTGCTTCGAACTGCAAACAACACTGAGCAGTGGGAGAGCAGCCCGAGTCCCGAAGCTTTCTGGGTTCATGCTAGAACCCCGCAGAGCCAGCATCTCGCGCTGTAACACACCCTGTCCATTTTGACACAAATGGTGTGCTCTCCCCCTCTTCTAGAGCGGACAGCCCAGACACCGGTGTGCCGCATGTACCCGCACCTGCCTGCGAACCTCGGTATCAGCAGTTTGTTGCTTCCGCCCTCTCCTCGTCCTTCTCAGGGGCACAGGTGTCTGAGAAAGCACTGAGCAGTGACCAGCTCGGTACGGTTCTGTAAAGTGGCTCTGCACTCGTGTCTGGAATGCAGGCGGCAGAGGCCCGTGGGTGAGGGCCATGGAGGGCTCCTGCCTGCCCATCCCTTGCCCTGACCTGCTGCTCCTCTGCCTTTCTGGTTCCGGATGCCTCTGTGGGGCCAGCACACCTGCTCACTGAGTTTGTCAGCGTTTTCCCCCTGGATCCCAGACCAATTAGCCTTCCCTGCCTGATGGCCGAAGCCACAGGCACTGCCAGCCCAGCATTTCCTGCATGGTATCTGCGAGGAAGCGGTCAAGCTGGTCTTACCCTATCCACGTCAACGCCACAGTCGTGATGTGTTTGGGGCCCTGTGTGAGCTCACAGGTGGGACATCAGCTGTATTCCTGCAGGGCTGGAGGGACAGGGCGCTGGTCCTGCTCTGGGGTCAGTCGCTGTTTACCTGGGTGAACCTGGGGAAGGCTCGTCACTGTGAGGACAGCTTAGTGGGGTGGAGAGATAACTCAGACTGTGACTCTGACTTTGTTGCAAAAATTCCATCTCTGATGTCTAACTGGACCTTTTGGGCTGAAAGAAATCATGGCTGCTCAGAAAAGATTGGGCCGTGCATAAGATCGTTCTTCCTCTCTCATGCGTTTCATGCAAGTTCCCTCATGCTGCGCAGGCGTGAAAAACACTCCTGCCATCTTGAATCTGTCTTCCTTCCTCTCCTCTCCTGCTGATGTGAGACCCCAGCCCTTGTTGAGAGCTCACATGTGTCCCGGACACATCCAGGAGCCCACAGCAAGCCCAGGCAGCCCTAGGGCTTCTTCAGGGCACCTCTCCAGCTGCCCAGGCCACGAACATCTCTGCCTCATGCCCTGTGCCCTCTTCCGTTCTCCACCTCCACCCCCTGCAGAGCACCACAGCCTCCTCCTCTCTGGCACCAGCCTCCCCGAGGCATCACCAGTGCCCCAGAACTCTTCAGGTGCTGAGCTCCACCGTCCAAGGTGATGCTGGAGGAGTGGCTCCCTCTGTGCTCCCGAGCAGCCCTGGCTGCAGCTGCTGCATCAGAGAAGACTCAGGCACAGAGAACTCTCAGCCGTTACCCCAGCCCCTGCCTGGGCTTGGGGCACTGTGAGGTTAGACCCAGGAAGTGAGTGCACGTCAGTTGGGGTGTGGGGTTTGAAGCCCGAAGCCTGACTCTCCTCATTAACAGAGAGAGTTCAATTCCTTTCTCTTTTGAGACAGGGCCTTGCTATGCTGTGCAGCTTGCTCTTAACTCACTAGGTAGCCCAGATTGGCCTGGAACCCCAATCCTCCTGCCTCAGCCTCCCAAGTGCTCAGCTGGGAAGGTTCTTTACCTATTTGAGTGTGAAAACCGTCATTTGTGAAATAGTACTAAGCAGGATCATTGGAGGCTAAATGCGAAGCTTGGTGTGCACGGCCAATGTCTAATGCTAGAACCCCGCAGAGCCAGCATCTCGCGCTGTAACACACCCTGTCCATTTTGACACAAATGGTGTGCTCTCCCCCTCTTCTAGAGCGGACAGCCCAGACACCGGTGTGCCGCATGTACCCGCACCTGCCTGCGAACCTCGGTATCAGCAGTTTGTTGCTTCCGCCCTCTCCTCGTCCTTCTCAGGGGCACAGGTGTCTGAGAAAGCACTGAGCAGTGACCAGCTCGGTACGGTTCTGTAAAGTGGCTCTGCACTCGTGTCTGGAATGCAGGCGGCAGAGGCCCGTGGGTGAGGGCCATGGAGGGCTCCTGCCTGCCCATCCCTTGCCCTGACCTGCTGCTCCTCTGCCTTTCTGGTTCCGGATGCCTCTGTGGGGCCAGCACACCTGCTCACTGAGTTTGTCAGCGTTTTCCCCCTGGATCCCAGACCAATTAGCCTTCCCTGCCTGATGGCCGAAGCCACAGGCACTGCCAGCCCAGCATTTCCTGCATGGTATCTGCGAGGAAGCGGTCAAGCTGGTCTTACCCTATCCACGTCAACGCCACAGTCGTGATGTGTTTGGGGCCCTGTGTGAGCTCACAGGTGGGACATCAGCTGTATTCCTGCAGGGCTGGAGGGACAGGGCGCTGGTCCTGCTCTGGGGTCAGTCGCTGTTTACCTGGGTGAACCTGGGGAAGGCTCGTCACTGTGAGGACAGCTTAGTGGGGTGGAGAGATAACTCAGACTGTGACTCTGACTTTGTTGCAAAAATTCCATCTCTGATGTCTAACTGGACCTTTTGGGCTGAAAGAAATCATGGCTGCTCAGAAAAGATTGGGCCGTGCATAAGATCGTTCTTCCTCTCTCATGCGTTTCATGCAAGTTCCCTCATGCTGCGCAGGCGTGAAAAACACTCCTGCCATCTTGAATCTGTCTTCCTTCCTCTCCTCTCCTGCTGATGTGAGACCCCAGCCCTTGTTGAGAGCTCACATGTGTCCCGGACACATCCAGGAGCCCACAGCAAGCCCAGGCAGCCCTAGGGCTTCTTCAGGGCACCTCTCCAGCTGCCCAGGCCACGAACATCTCTGCCTCATGCCCTGTGCCCTCTTCCGTTCTCCACCTCCACCCCCTGCAGAGCACCACAGCCTCCTCCTCTCTGGCACCAGCCTCCCCGAGGCATCACCAGTGCCCCAGAACTCTTCAGGTGCTGAGCTCCACCGTCCAAGGTGATGCTGGAGGAGTGGCTCCCTCTGTGCTCCCGAGCAGCCCTGGCTGCAGCTGCTGCATCAGAGAAGACTCAGGCACAGAGAACTCTCAGCCGTTACCCCAGCCCCTGCCTGGGCTTGGGGCACTGTGAGGTTAGACCCAGGAAGTGAGTGCACGTCAGTTGGGGTGTGGGGTTTGAAGCCCGAAGCCTGACTCTCCTCATTAACAGAGAGAGTTCAATTCCTTTCTCTTTTGAGACAGGGCCTTGCTATGCTGTGCAGCTTGCTCTTAACTCACTAGGTAGCCCAGATTGGCCTGGAACCCCAATCCTCCTGCCTCAGCCTCCCAAGTGCTCAGCTGGGAAGGTTCTTTACCTATTTGAGTGTGAAAACCGTCATTTGTGAAATAGTACTAAGCAGGATCATTGGAGGCTAAATGCGAAGCTTGGTGTGCACGGCCAATGTCTAATGTTAGTGACAGTAATTAGCTAACAGGACCCAAATGATTCAACAGGCTGGCCGAGGACAGGAGCATGTGACAGATTCCACATTGTCAGCAGGACCACACCCCTCTCACCCTGAGGCATGAAACAGGGTCCAGCTTTGCTTGCTGACCTCTTTCTTCTCTTGGGAAGTTCATGGCCCCGGCCGGGAGGCTCTCCAGCCTAGGGAATGATCTAAAGGAAGTTGCCAGGCTGTAAGCATCCTGCCTCGATGGAAGGGTGTGGTGGAACACGATGCTTAGTTCATGGTGACCAGGAAGCAGCGCAGGGGACGACACTGTAGAGGAAGGGATGCGGGATCAGATACAGACACCAAGGTCACCCTTCCGTGACCCACACACACATCCGCTACAGATTTCTTAATCCCATGAAGTTGACACATCACAAATAACAGCCACGGCATCCAGCTGACTCTTCCCCTTGTCTGTTTGCACATCAAGGGCAGGGGCTATTTGTACGCGTCCGCACTAAGGTGAGTTACCGTCTCCATCTGAGCTGCTATACCAGACTGCCCACAGACCGGTAATTTATAAAGAAAACAGTGGTATTTCTTACAGCTGTGGAGCCTGGAAAGTCCTAGGTTGAGGGGCGGCATCTGGCTGGGACTTCTTGGTGCCCATCCATAGCAAAAGGGAAGAGGTCTGTAGCAAAGATGCATGAGAGAGATGGCTGGACTTGTCTTTATTCTCCAGATGACAGTCCTTTCGTGGAAGGGTGACATTGTCCCATTCACGAGGGCAGAGTCCTCAACACCCAGTCCCCTCTGGGAGGTCTCTCCTCTCAGCTCCAGTGCCCTGGAGGTTAGGTTTCCACCGCGCTCTCTGGGAGACACATTCAAACTGCAGCAGATATGGGTTTCTCTGACTTTTGGTTAAAACATTTCCTTCTGTACAGTGTTGTCCAGCAGACTCAGGAGAAGGACTTCGTTCCCCTTTCTCAAGGGCACTTGTCTGAAGGAGGCATGGGGAAAGCTGGATTCGTCCCTGGGAAGGCCTGTCCCATAAGAAAGGCACGGCTGTGCCTGTCTCGGGGGAGAAAGCTTTATTTCCCTGAATGGTCTGTGATGCCACCGTGAGTATGCTGATGGTTCTGGGAGCAGGAGTCCACAACACATCCATTTTCTGGTTCCAAATTCCCTGCAGTGAACACACACTGTATCTCTTCCAACCTCTATCTCTTCCGCAGGGGACGGAACATCTGACCTTGTAAGTGGCCCAGCTTGTGTTACTTGCGGACACTGCTGGTGTGAGGGAGTGCACAGGCAGGCACAATGAGGGGTCGCTGGGGGAATCCCACTGAGGATTTCAAATCGGAGCGGTGGCCGTGTGCAACCTTTCCTTCCTAAAGGGTCCTAAGGACACTATGGCCTTGTTCTTCAACTGAGGCCACCACACCCTGTCCGTTACAGGCACATCTGCTTTGTGTGTGAACAGATTACTTATGTACATCCACATTTAAGCACACTTTTATACACACACACACACACACACACACACTCCCCTTCAAATACAGTTCTTGCATATTCTTGTTTTTTTGGGGGGCGGTTAGTATTTTAGCAGAGCATCGTAATGAATCTTCAGGAGGGGACTGAGTTTTGCTAGAGGCCTGGGATCTTTTCCTGGGGCCCTCCAATTGAATGATTACAGAAGTTGCGTGGATGACTTGTGCTTCCAATCAGAAGACATGAGGGAAAGGTACACCTGCTGCATCCCAGGATAACCCCAATCAAGTCTTAAAAAGCTGCTGGGCAGATGTCCGTGGGTTCTGAGCAGAAGCCCCAGGCCTGAGACCTCTCCCTGGGCCCTGCAGGGCACGTGCGCCTCTGCCTGCCTCTGTCCTTGTGCTCAGCTGGTGCTGGGCGGGGGGCCACGTCCCACAGTTAGCCCCGCCCACTCCCGCCGAGGTTCAGCTGGGCTTTGAGCCCTTGCAAGGCTGGGGCAATGTGGACTTCAACCTCAGCTCCACCACCTCCCGTTAAAATTCTTGCAACTTCAGTTTCCTCAGCTGTAAAACTAGAGTTATTATTCCTTCTTCAGGATTGTTTCAGGCCGTAGTAATCACATAAGGCCTTAGTATGTGACACATGTTTGATAAATTAGCTGAACGGATTGTGTCCAAGGGGCCAAATCCCTCCAGAGGACTCAGGACTTGCCGGGGGCCAGTGCTCCCTTGTGGGGGTTCAGGTGGAAGCCAAGCTGAGGAGCAGAACTCAGACAGGGCTGACCAGCTGGGAACCAGCTCTGGGGTCCTCGGCCTCCTCCTGTTCTGCCGAGGCTCCTGTGCAGGTTCCAGAGGACGCCGGCCCAGAGTGGACAGTCAGTCCTCTGCGCCGCAGGGTGGCCCCGGAGGCAAAGGTGCTGAAGGCAGAGGCTGTGGCCATCGAGTTCCTCAAACGTTTCTCACCCTGCTCACCCCAGGGTGGACAGAGCAATGATGTTGAACCTTTTAGGGACCAGTGCCAAGCTGCAGCCCAACAGCTGCTTACTATCGAGAAGCGCCAATGCTGCAATTAGCCCTGAATATTGAGGTTTTAGTTTAAAAAAGCAACTCCTACATTAACATCTTTTGTCTTAAAAGAAAAACAAACAACCCAGAAGCCATAGGTTCGGCCACCGCTGGAGTAGGGACTCTCCAGTCTTGGTCTCTCTCGGCTCACCCCTACAGTGACCCACACACTAGTCCCAGCTGCCACAGCCTCCTTCCCAGCAAGCTACCCCGGCAACTCAATAGCACGACCTTCGGCCTTCCTTTTTCTTTTTCCTATAATGATGCCTGTAGTTAATGAGTTTCCCCTATTCTCTAATTACATGACTCTGGGAGCTGGTTTAGGAACCATCCAGCTATCTGTTTACATACCCCTGGCCTTTTCAGCTCTTCCTCCCGTCCTTGTTTCCTGACCCTTTTATTTTCACCACTTCTGCAGACAAAGTGCTGATTATTTCCCTAATAAAGAGTCCTGGTGTGTGAGGAGATGCTGCGACTGCATGTGAATCATTAACAAAAACCTTGTTGGGCTGCTTGATCTGAAGACCCACTGTTTGACAGCTCAGTTAATGCCCATCAGGATTTACCTAATATTCCGTAGGATCGCTCCATATTAAAATTGGGCTTGTCACTCATATTGATCACAGAGCTCTGCATCTTTATTCATTTAGCAAGTCCTTCTTGAACCTCTATTGAGCCCAGGATTGTGCTATTGACTGGAGAATTGGCTGGAGGAGCTGTCGAAGGGTGACTGCTCGATCCTCACCCCTGGATCTCTGGACATCTACAGCTACCTGCACACTAGCACCAGGCAGGGCTTGGAACAGCCCTTGGACATACAGGCATGCGTTCAGGGAGTGTTTCAGAGAGCCAAGTGCTGTGCTCATCTCATTCTGGGATATTGCTCACATTTCTTCAGTTCTTCAAGCGCACCTGCAGGCTCAGCCCAGAGTCCAGGTTCATCCAGCCAGGGAGTGGCAGAGCTAGGGTCAAACCAAGATTACTCTGGCTGTGAAACTGCTGCTTTTTTAAAAAAAAAAACTCTATCAAGCTATTTATGCCAGGAAAAGACACAAGGTTGTGCATAATTAAATGCCAAATCCTTGAGTCTGATTCTGCAGGCATTTAGAAGGGAGAGAGGCTGCTCAGTGGCTTTTGGAGACTTTGGCGAAGATTTTGCTGAGGAGGTGAGATTGAAGGGGGACCTCACTGATCCCTGTGACGCACCTGGAAAACGTAAGCATATACTCATGCCGTAGCCAGGCAAGGTGAGAGCATTTCAGCATAACAGGTGTGTGGGGTGGGAGCAGGGGCTGAAGGTGGATGAGTTGGCTGTTCCCTTTCCAGGGTGGGCTTCCTGGAGTTTGTGTCTCTCTTGGGGGCTTTTACACCCTCAGTTTTGTAGGTTTGGAACTTCAGCTTTTCCCACTGGCCAGGCATCGCGTTTCCAGGAATGGACTCATTAAGACCAAACAGGACTCTGCTCCAGGGGTGTGAGCTGTGGAGCCAGTGTAGAGATTTACAGCAGAGCGTGCCTCCAGTGGGTGGTCAGAGGTCAGCCACAGGCACTGTGGGGTGTGTTTGAGAATGGCCCCATGGCAGCTCACTTTACTGCGTGGGGGGCACAGGCAGAAGCAAAGGGGGTTGGATATCCCCAGCGAATGTTGCCACCTGCTTACCCTGGAGATACTCTGCCTCAGTCAGAAGTGTTGGGTACTGGAATCACAGCCCCCATTTGTTGGGCAGGGGTTATGAAAGTCTTACTCCATGGCCCTGCCTTCCTGAAGGCCACCCCAGTACCCAATACCCCAGGACAGCATCACCAGGATGACTTACAAGTCATCAGGTACAACTATCTGATCCAATTCTCTTATTTCCTCGAAGGGACTTTATTTCTTATCATGATAAAATGCACATAAACATTCTCAAGTGTACAGTTCAGTGGCACGGAGGATGTTCCCTTTCCTGGGCAACCATCATTACCAGACATCTCCAGAGCTTTTACTTATTTTTTATCTTTCCAAACTGAAACTCTGTACCCATGAAACAATCAGTCCCCACTTCTCCTTTCTCCGACCCATTGTATGCTGATGGGACTTGGAAACAGCCCCAGAGAAACTCCCTCCAGTGTATGTGTGTCTTCCTGGCATCACGTGTACACAGAGATGCCCGGATCTCCCTCCAAAGATGCTGCTCCGCAGCACTGCAGTGAGCCTGGGACTCAAGTTTCTGTGCTGCTGATGAAGGTGGTCTGACCTTAGAGGCAGGGAGATGTTCACTCTTTCCTGGCCCCCCGAAGCCCCCCGTCCCTGCCAACAACTTCGGCTGTAAAGTCCCTGGCTGCTGAGCGGTGAGTAGAGCGCCGGGCCAGAAGACAAGGTCCCCTCCTATCTCAGCTCATCTGCCGGCCCTCTCAGACTCTGGGAGGAACACCAGCTCCTGAGCCTGTAAGATATTTATCCTTTCCCTGCTGCATCCTTTACAATCACTCTGCTGCTATGAGGATGTTTTGCTTTGACAGCTCCTTGAGGACTACAGGAGGGGCTGTTTAAAGTGATTTATGTATCTCCATTGACTGGAAATTGAGACAATTCCAGAAAATCTGGGCTTTCTGTGTGCATGTGTATGACTATGGCTGATCCTATTTATATTTCTACCGCCTTGCACCAGTAGTTCTCCGAGTATTCCCCAGGCAGCAGCACCACTGCCCTGCCTGACCTTGGGAGACTTGGGAGGTGGGACCAGCTAGCTACGTTTTAAGGAGCCTTCCTGATGCGTGTTTCACTTGCTCACCTTTGGGAACCACTGTTCGAAACACAGAACATAATTTGACCCCCTGGAAAGTATGAGAGCATCTTCATTAAGGAGAAGATAAAGACTTTTTGAAGGGCCAAAGACAAGGGTGTAGACTGGTCTGTTCCGAAGTGCCACCTTGCCTGCCTTGGGCCTTTGGAGTGGCTGGCAGGTAGCACTGTCCTCACTCCCTTGTCCAGCAGTCAGCGGCCACCTACAGAGAAAGGCTCCTCCAGGCCTTTGCAGACACAAGCAGGGCCAGGAGGAGAAAGAGGCCCAGGGCATTCAAAGACAGCAGTGCAGGGCCTCTCTGTGCGAAAAGTGGCCCCGGCCTTCGTCCCACAGGTGGCCGGCTCTCCATCTGTACTGCTTCCTTCAGCATCAGCAGCCGGCTGTGCCCTGCGGGAGGGGGCAGCTGCGAGGATCCTTCTGGGAAGCACGATCAGTGGGGTGAGTGTTGCAGTGTGGCCAGGGTGAGCAGGAGCACGGCGGCCAGATGTTGGCCCTGAGATCATGCGAGGGGTGGCATTGATGCCATTTGGTCTCAGCTGCTGCATCCTGTGACCCCGGGAGCTGTGGCATTCTTGGCTTGCAAGCCAGCTATTTGTGGCATCTCTGAACAAGCACAAAACCTCTCGCTTGCTGTTTGTAATCCTTTACAGTTTGCTTGGATTACTGGGAAGTTTGTTAATGGAAAAAGCAATGTGTCTAATGCTGGCCCTGGCTAACCGGTTGCCAGACATTGGATTCTTTTCTTACACCTTTCTCCTGGTCTGGCCTGGCTGAGTAGAGAGGGAGCTCACAGTACATTCCTTGGACCCACTGAGGGGAGCTTCTGCACTGAGCTGGGAAAGAATCAGGTTCAGGGGGAGATAGCAAAGAGCCCCTGCCCTCCTGGAGGTAGGGCACAGATTGGTTTTGATAATTTGGCAGATGGTGAGAGGGAAACAAAACAGGAACCTCTTGCTGCATAATAACCTCACCTCCAAACCCAGTGGCTTAAAACAGTAGCTGTTCAATTTGCTCACAATTCTCCCATCACGGCTGGGCTCAGGAGCGTGGTTCCTCTCTTATAATGACTCTGGGCCTCTTACTGCCCAGGCAGGAACTGGATGAAGACACCTGTTGGCCAGGACTGACAGAGAGAGAGAGAGAGAGAGAAAGTTGGAGGGTGGACAGCCAGGTATCTCAGGGCTATGAGGCTTAGTCACAGGGAGGGCCAGGAGAAGTGGGATCAAAGGGACAGCTTGGGGACACTTCCCAGGACCATCAGGTGTTTGTGGTAATGAGTGGCACACAGGTGTCAGGTCTAAAGAAGCCCTTTACCTCTTCCAAGTGGCACCAGTGACATGGCAGCAGCTGTGGCTTTGCTTCTTGAGAGGTGGCACCTAAGTAGAAACTTCTGGAACTGTCCTCAGAGTTTCTTGTCAAGTGTGTGAAAACTGCCCTGGGTAATTACTACTTTGCTCGTGATAACATGAATAATAGTTGGTAATAGCATGGACAGAACGAAGCGGGGTAGCGCCAGATCTTTCCTAGAATGGACGAAACAGCACCGAAGCAGCAGCAAGCTCGTGGAAATGTGGATTCCCAATTCCAGTCTCCAGGGGCCCCGAAACTGCAGAGGAGGCCCAGGTGTGGACATTCTAACTGTGCTCCCACATGACCAGGGGCCCCCTCTAAACCTTAGCACGGCCGGTGGAATGGAAGGTGAACTGTCTGGAGACGCAGCGTGGAACCCTTCCTCCAGGCCCAGCTCGCTGTGTCTCCTGCCGCCCTTGGTCACTCTGTCCCCAGTATAGTGGACCGTTCAGCAAATGTCCTCACAAGCGGAACTCCAGCTAGTGGCAGCAGGTCATGCCTGGGACTCTGAGGCCGGTGCTGGCAGAGCCTGAGACAGAAGACACAGTAAGTGCGGCAGTGAAGGAGCAAGTGAGTGGAGGGGCCCCCCGAGGAAACCCTCGCCCAGGCCCTGCTTCACGCAGAACCCGGCACCTCGGCTGCAATTTACCGGCAAGGCCATGTGGATGACAGTGCAGACTCGTGCCCGGGTCTCCTGGGCTTCCCGGTATCTGTGGCAGGCATTTGGGGTCCACTCAGAAATGAAATCTTGGCGCTTCCTGCTCTTCTCCCAACCTCGCTGTATGGGGCGGAGGAAGTCACTTCCGGTGAGAACCCTGACATCCTCCCGCGCCTTCCGCACTGCACTCAGGCCTGAGGGCGGACAGGGCCGCGTGGGCAGCAGAGCCCTCAGGTGGCCCTCAGACAGGACGAGGCCCACCCTACTGCTCTCACTTCGTCTGTTCACACGCGACTCCTCTGAGGGGCCAGGGCTGGGCCGAGGCCCCAGCCCACTGCGCCGGGTACCATGGAGGCCCAGGGTGGGATCTGCATGTTGCTAATTACATTTGATTCCAATTTGGAAAATAACATTGATCCATTTATAACTTACAGTAATTTGCAAGCAATTACCTTCTGGCATCTTCCTTGCTAAAAATGACTTGTTATTTTTCCCATTTTGGGGGGAAGAAAAGTGATCTGGACATTAACCATGCAGGACCAGCCTTTCTGCCTGCCTGAAAGATGTGAGCTGGCCAAGTTCTGGGTGTTGGAACTGAGATGGAAGAGGAAATCTTACTCTTGAGAGCCCGTGCATTAGCTGTACAGCCCAGCTTTGGCTGGAAGGGGAAAGCAGAAACGCCCTTGCCTGGTGTGTGTGATTAACACAGACGGTGTGAGTCTTCCTCTGTTCTCTAGAAGCTGGCCGTCCAGACTGGACTCCTTTGCTCGCTTTGTGACTCAGATACAAAATGCCTCACTTTCCTGCCTGTGAAGTGGGAGAGATGAGAGGTGAGGGTGGAAAGGTGGTTCAGCTGCAGTGCCCCTTGGATGGCAGATGTGTCCTTACCGCTAGCTCTGCCCTGGTCTTGGTTCTTGGTGTTCGGAGGTGATCGAATGGGTGAATCGATTCAACGCATGGCAGGGCTGCCCCTGCGGGACTTCTGTAAGAGGTGAAGGGGTGCGGGGGTACCCGCTACACCTGTCCACGGAGCATGTGGCTGTTCCCTGTGCCCACGCTGTGGCTCTGATGGTGGCCGTTCTGCCCCCACGGGGCCTCAGGAAAACAGGCTTCTCAGACTCAGGTCAGACAGCATTCATAGAGGACTTCGGGTCTAGTGGGAAGAATCCTGGGCTTTGAGTCGTAAGTCCTCAGTGGGAGCTGTGACTCCAAATTTATTGTGCGACGTGGGCCAAATCTCTGCACACTTCCGAGCCTCGTTGGGGAGAACACAGGAATCACCCTGCAGGGTTCTGAAATCTTGGAAATCAAGATGGAAAAGGTGACATTTTAATGAGTTGAAACGCCACATCTAATTCCCAGGGTGGGAAGCCCTCGCCCATGTCCCCTCAGACAAGGCCCAGAGTTGAGGGTGCCTCAGCTCCGGAACTTGTCACAATGCAAACTCGGGCTCCGCCCCAGACCCAACAGTCGGAGGGGAGCCCCGCACCCTGTCGAGGACCCCACATTTTGGGATGAGCCTACTCCCTGGGGCTGAACAGTATCTCTGCAGCACCCATCCCTTGGATCTATAGTGACAGTAAGCAGAGGTTGGGCCCGCCTGCCCCCATTACCTGCAGTTGGACTTCGAATAGACTGGAAATAGACCTGATTCTTTCGTGCTGTGGCTGCAGTGGGAGAAGGTGTCATGCAAAGGATCCATCTCTGTTTCTCCAAGTTTAACGCCCTGCTCAGACGTCTTTAATTTTCTTGTCAGAGCAGACAGGTTAAATATCTTATTTGCTCACGGTGAGCATCAGCTTCCTGGCCCTGGCCTGCTAAGCTTGTGCAGTAAAGACATTTTTAGAGCTGATGAGCGTTTGTTTCCTTTAGAGAACCACGCAGAGAATAAACATGTTATTGCTTCTCTTCTCCATTTCAGTAAATATCTTTCTTTCAGTCTTAAAAAGCTCCTCGCTCGGGTGGGTTTGTGGGCTTACATTACTCCCCTCAACTCTCTATTCATGCATCTTTGGAGGAGACCTTAGAAAACCAACTGCCTGCCTCTTCTGGTCTGCCTAAACCCCATCCTGCCCAGTACAAGACATGTCTGCAGAAAAACCCGATCATCCTTGGGCCACACGCATAGCAGGGAGGATGCTCGGCTGTTAAACTGTAATCGATCAATTTGTGTCACGCAGGTCCCAGTTCTCTGCTGACAAAGTCAGCTTTATCTGCGGTCTGTGCCGCTCGACAGGACTTTCCTGTGCGACACTGCTGTGTGTCTGGGCTGTCCCCCATGGCAGCCCCTAGCCAAAATGCCGGCCTTTGAAATGTGGTTGTAGAGCTGAAGGGATGAATCTTGAACTCCAAACTTTAAATACATTTAAATGTAAATTTCAAAAAGCCACGTGTGGCTAGTTGCCACTGTTGGGACCAGTGCAGGTCTATGAACAGGCTCATTCCCCGGGTGGAAGGGAATTGCCTCAAACGCTGTGGACAGAACCTCAGAAGCTGTGGGTCTCCACTGCAGGGAGGCAGCGGGGTCGGCCGTCCTTGGCTGCTCCAGCCCCTTCCAGACTCCCAAAGCTCTCTGGCCATCAGCAGGCTCTCCCTGCTCCTGGTAGATGCTAGCACATCTGGCCTTTGAGTGCCCAAGCACCTCTGGTGGGAGGAGCGGGACCCCCAGAGGCAGTAGGGAGCCAGGGTCCCAGGTGGGGACTGTAGGGCTGGCAGTTTAAATCCGGGGCCTCCTCCCATAGCACTTGGGCTCTGTGGGTCCCTGCTCTGCAGCTGCCTGGAGAGGAGAGGAGCAAAGGTGATTTGCTTCCTGGCTTGTGACTGTGACATATCCAGGTGGCTGGCATCAGAAGGGAGGTCCCCCGAAGGGAAACTGACAGGCTGGGAGTGCCACAGCTCTGGACGTGGTACAGTACCAGAAAAGAACTTTGGGTCAAGAGTGGGAACGAAGCAGCCCAGAGGTGAGGAGCCACAGGGAGGAAGTCCTCATCACTGGCTGGAGGCTCAGGGGAAGGATGGGACTGCCAGAGCACGGTTGGGTCGCAATGCCAGCAGGAGAATCATCCGTCGCCACAGACTCTGGGGACTGGGAAAGGCTGCCACTGGGTCTATCTTAGGACAGAGCAGAGCAGGGATGGGCAAGGCCTGGCTGTGTGCACGAGTGTGTGTGTTTGCCTTGCTTTCTCCCCAGTCCCCCTTCTGCAGCCCCCTCCCCTAGTGTAAAAGATCAGAGCTCTTCCCCATTTGGGGTCAGTGGTGTGGGTGGAAGGGGCCTCTTAGACAAGATGCTGCAGAGAGTTAAAAACTGTGCTGTGGTTTGGGTCTGCAGTGTCCCCTGAAAGCTCATGTGCTAAAGGCTTTATTCCCAGTGCGGTAGTGTACAGAGGCAGGGCCTTTGGGAGGGGATTGGATCACAGGACTCCACCAGTGGAGTAATGACATAATGGGTGGTTGGGAGAAAATGGGAGCTTCAGGAGGCAAGGCTCAGTTGGAGGAAGTAGGTCATTGGGGCATGCCCTTGAGAGCCTTGTCCCTGTCCCCCCCCCCCGCTTCCTGCTACCATGAAGTGAACAACACTGTTTTACCATGTGCTCCCTGCCATGATGTTCTGCTTCACTACAGGCCCAGAAACAACAGAGCCAGTGGCCATGGACTGAACCTCTGAAACCACAAGGCATGGTAGTAGTGAAGGATTCAACTGAACTATTTTTTTTTTATGGTGGCAAAATACATGTAACATCACATCACATCTGTCATTCTAACCATTTTAAGTGTAAGTTGAGAGGCATTAAGTACATTCACACTGTGTACAGCTAATCTCTAGAACTCCTCATCTTGAGAAACTGAAGCTTTCTACACACTGAACACTGGCCCCACCACCTCGCTGTCCCCCAACCCTCCCCGGCCCCACCATTCAGTTTTGTATCTGTGGGAAATTGACTGCTCTGACTGCCTCTGAGCTGAATCCTTTTTGACCCTCAGAGAGGTCCAGTGATTCAGTCTTTATAGTCTTTACAATCAAATGTTCCTGTGATTTAAAACAAAACAAAAAGAGCACCTGGGAGGAATGACTATGGCTGGGCTTTCCCTTTAGTAATAAAGAGGAAAACTTCAGAAGACCCTCTGCTGTGGAGAGGATGCTGCTATTCTGAAGGCTCTTGGGAACCCTTCTCCATTAGTCTAGAGAGAGACTGTAACATATCCTTGTGTATTTTGATTGGCTCATTGGGAATTTGCAATCATGTGATTTTGGTCTCTGCTGAGAAATAGGTTAAAGTAAGTAACATAAATTGGTAAGGAGTTAGTACAAGTAGAACACGTTGGCTTAATGTAGACCCAGGGTCTAACTCCACTGATTACTAACCCTGTAATCTTGAGTGCAGGAGCTCAGCTCGACATGACTTCTGCCATCTTGACTCATAACTGCCATGATTGCTGGTGTAGCTCTGGTCATGCTAACCTGCATAATTTCCTAGAGTACTATAAATAAATAAAGCCATTAGAGCGGCGTGTGGAGCTCTACACCCACTCCAGGGGTTGGCAACACCAGAAATGTGCCAGATGTCTTTGATGTTACCTTTGGATAAATTAGGCACATTCTGGGGTGGACAAAGTCCATCTTGTCACAACCAGTTCATAAGCTTCCTTCTTCTGACCGAAACTGCAGGGATCCAGGATCTTGCTGATGTCTAAGGCCATTCTTGTGTCAGTAAGTCTCCAAAGATTTATCTCTGTGCAAGCCTGGGCCTGTCTGCCTCCTCCTTTGGTCTCCTGGTATCTTGGGACTGGTGCTCATCTGCTGTTGTTCCAGAACCTTGAGCAGGTCACGTGCTTCCCTGAGCTCCAGCCTCTTCATCTGCAACCCAAGGCTGCAGTACAGAAGCTGCCTCCTGCTTAGGATCCTCCTGAGCTTCAGTGAGGTGGCACTGTGGCCCTGGTGGCTGGCTTATTGTTACCTCTGCTGGTCAGCTGATGGCGACCTTCTCATCCTAACTTACGACTGTCACTGACTTCTTTGTAAAAAGAAATACGGATCATGCTTAAATGTATAAATGGGCAGCATTCACCACAGATGAGCTGGCTGAGTAGGGAGATATTTTAAATGACCAAGTGTTTATTAAGCACCAACTATGTGCTTTGCTCTGTGTTTAAAAACCTATTTGAGGAACAGAAGACATGATTGTTCCCCTTAAGGAACTTGAACTCACTGGGGCACTAACTGGTGGCAGGAAACAGTAGGCATCTGGGTGTGTCTTTCCCTGTATATATGTATGGCTTTCAGGTATGTGGGTTTGGAGCCTAAATCTTCGTTAACTTTTAAAAGATAAAAATTGACTAAGCCTCATTCCGTTAACTTTTAAAATCTTTTTTTTAAGAGTTTTAGATTTTCAGAAAAGTAGCAAAAATAGTACAGAGAGTTCTCCTGGAACACACACCAGGTTTTCCCTATCATCAGTATTATCAGTTCATATGGTACACTCGTTCTAATCCACGGACCAATGCTTACAGATTGTTACGAACTAAAAGTCACACTTTCTTTAGCCTCCCTTAATTTTTTGCCTAATGTCCCATTTCCATTCCAGGGTCCCGTCCAGGATTCAGTGTTGCTTTTGGGCGCCCCCTGACCGACTGTGATGGTGTCCCTCTCGGACAGCTCTGAGGAGCACTGGCCCGGCGTTTTGTGGAGCAGCCCTTGGCTGGGGGTCTGAGGTTTTACTCAGGCAGGCACAGCTCACACTGACAGAGCAGGGTGAGTATCTACATCAAGTGTTTGGAATTCTTCAGCACAGGAGTTTTCTCTTTGTTTCCATTTTAAAATCATTTGACTATTTATTTATTTCAACCCCTACTCACGGATATTTATTTGACACTTTGGTTACTCTGTTGATCTTGCAGAAACTGTGAGTCTTGTCTGTTAACTTTCCTTCTGCTAGAGGAGCTGCACAAGCAGAGCTACTAGATGGACAAGAAGGCCTGGTCCAGGGTGCCTCCGAGGGCTCCTGAGCTGAACTTCCTTGAACCGAGCAGCCCTACAAGGCGGACTCTGCCCACTCATCCTTCAGGCCACACGGCCTGGAGCATGATGTGAGCTCAGCCTGTCCCTAGGAGGATGGTCTTTGCCCCCCTGAAGGGACTGTTCCAAAAAGGGTGGCCAGGCCCTGCCAGGATCAGTATGTTGTCGGAGAGCTAAACGGGAAGGTTCCGAAGCTTAGCCTTTGGGTCTCGCTCCACAGCTCCTCCCAGGCCAGAGCCTCATCGTATGTCTGCCACTTTGCAGTTTATCTTAACAAGGGCTTCTCAAACCACAAAGGCTTAAAGCCTCACCCTGCATTATTAATAAAACACAGGGTGGAGCTTGGCTTGTGCCTTTAATAAAGTTCGAATAGCTGTGCAAGAAGAAAATATGGCTCAGTGCATGCTCTTCACTCTGGCCTGTAACCCTTGCTTCCTTGGTTACACACTAGTAAGATTCTTCTGAGGGGCAGAAACTGAGCTAAGAGTTGACGGGAGGAGACAACTACACCTTCATCTGCAGAGGTGCGGAGGTGGTAGAAGGAAGGAGTGGAAGATAAGCATGAAGAATCCCGGAGGGCTTCTTGGAGGAAGGGCCTGGGCTGGGCAGACTTGAGGCTATGGAAGGAAGCTCCTGGCTTTTTCTCAAGACAGCCTGTTTTCGTAAATGACACCAGTGACATGTCCCCAGGACTGGGAGGGCACCGATCCCTTACTGAACTGGCCTGAAGTGTGCAGGGGGAGGAAGCTGCTAGCTGGGGCTGATGCAGGCTGCAGCAGGCCTGGGACAAGCTGCTGGGGGCTCAGAGGGAGCTCGAGGGTACAGGCTGGGGCACTTGCCAGGCAATGGCATTGCTTAGGAGGCTCACAACACTCCCAGAAATGTTTGAGACGTGACACTGAATGATTTTCATATTATTTACTTGCACATTATCAGCAAGTGAGAAAAATGAATCAGCCTGTCTCTGAGACTTTGGCATGGCTGGAATAACTGAGCCTGGGGAGGAGGAAAGAGGGTAGAGATGCAGGGTAATCTCTAGAAGGACTAAGGCACCAGAGAAATCTCTTCCACATGAGGTCATCCTGTCTAGATATTAATGCACTCCTGCACACACGCACCATCCATCCCTCCATCCCTCTATCCCTCCCTCCCTCCCTCCATCCATCCATCCGTCAGCAGGGCAGTGGGCAGGACACCTCCCCAGTGCACTGAGATAATCAGTCTGAAAGACTGAGTTTCCTGGTCCTCAAGTCCCCTTGGACCCTGCAGTCATTTGGCTAAATGACTCTTGCTTGAGTCCCCATGACCCCCATGACAGCCTCGCGCCAGATCCCAGAGGGTGTCAACATTAAGTATAAACATATCCCTGTCCCCCAGACACTGCTGCTGCAGACGAGGAGACTTCATCTCCCTGGAGTCAGCACCGTGCAGGGCAGGCCGTATTCAGTGTCCGTGCATGGGATGGTGGGGGCAACTAGAGGCTTCCCAAGAGGTAGAGGGCTCTCTCTCATCTTTCAAGGGAGAGGTGAGCTCTGAAAGGATGCCACAAAGTGGAAGGAATGAGAGGTAAGAAGAGAGAAATGGTGTCCCTGCTGCAATGCTCTTGTCCCCTGTTGCAGGTGGGGCCACGAATGGTGGCCTGACGCCGTGCTGAGGGAGCAGAGCTGGCTTGGGGCCTGGACCCACTCAGACTCCAAAGCTCAGTGTGGCCGTCATCCCCTGTGTAATCCCCTTCCCGCAGGGCCCCCTGGAAAGCTCAGCTGCCACATGCCGTGTGCCGCTTGAATGTTTGACCCACAGGAGGCCGAGTTTACACGGCTGAGTTGATTCTGAGCCAGTGGTTCTCTGACACCATTGTGCAACACACCTCCCCTCCCAGCCCAGGAGGAGGTGGAGCGAGGCGTGATTTTTTAAATCATCTTTGAAAGTATCCACATGTTCCTGACCACAGCAAGCCCCCTCTGGACTGCACGAAGGCTCTCCTAGGATGACTGCCAAGACACAGGGGCCTCAGTGGATAGATAGATCGAGAGAGCTTTCCAGAGGGTACTTTACCATTTCACTACTGCCCTGAGCCCAGACTTCCTTGGGATCCAGCCCTCCCTGGCCTAATCCCAGATGTGAGGGCTCTAAGTGTTCCTCCGGGACCCTGGACCGAAGTGCTCTCAGTGGCCACTCTGAGCAAGGCTTCCCCAGGCCAGGGACCCCTTGGCTAGCCCAGCCTGACCCCAGAAAGGAGTGAATGCCTCTGCTGTGTGTGCAACTTAAAATAATGAAGTAGTTGTCTTAGTAAGAGGAGACAAATAAATCACCAGGACGGGATTTTCACAGTTCAGCAAGTTTGGACTCAGATACATTAATATGGAAAATTACTTTTTCTTCTGAGTGTGGCCTAGGGAATGGGAGTGGATAGGGACACCAGGGCTGGGCTTCCCCATCTGAGCTTTGGGGTTGGTTCCCCACAGCCCATCTTGACTGTGATTTTCTTCACACACTCAATTTAGAGACCTCTGACTGCTCCTCACTGGCTCCGACTTGTCACTTAGGTCCTCCAGGTGACCCCTTCCCTCAGCTCCTTCCATTTCCCTCTCTGCCTCTGTTTGAGGAGGCGGTCCTTCCTCTTTGCCTTTCCTCAGGGGTCCTCCCAGCAGCCCGCGGGGTTATTTCCTTCTAGAGCCTTCCACCTAATTCCTCATTGTGTTCCCTCTCTGAATGCTGCTTAACTGGTGCATCCGTCAGCTTTCTGTTACTGGAAAAAAAATGTCTGAGATAGTCAACTTAGAAGAAAGTGTTATTTGGGTTCATAGTTTTTGAGGTTTCGGTCCATGGTTAGTTGGCCCCATTGCTTTTGGGCCTATAGTGAGACTAGCAAGGGTGTGTGACAGAGGAATCTGTTCCCCTCGTGTGTGGGTGGAAGAGTAAAAGAGGCAGGGATGGGTCCCACAGTCCCTTCAAGGGCACACTGTCAGTGGCTGGAAAGCCTCCCACAGGGCCCCACCTGCCAACAGCGCCAACCTGTGGATGACCCGACTATAGCAGCTGGTTCAGTCGGCTCCCTGTGCCTCCAAATAGGCTGGACTTCCCTGAGGTTAGGGACTTATTCTCATGACTAGGAGCAGGGATGTGGGGTCAGACAGACCCGTCTTGTGCTTCTGTGACAGTTCTTCTCAGGGTCTGCTGTAAAAAGGGACTCTGAGGGAATGGGAAAAGGGCTTTGGACCCTGGCCATGGATAGTCCTGACTTTGAATCCTGACTGTGTCCCTTTCAGGATCCTGGAGAGGGTATCTAGCGCTCTTTTCCATCCAAATACGGGGAGCAGCTGACTTGTGCACCCAAGACCTGCACAATGAACCCATCTTGAGAGAACTGCAGCTTGGGTTTCCCAAGGAGTCCCTGGGTGAGGCGTTTCCTGTGGGGTCTCATATCTTTCCCAATTCTCCTCCCTAGTTTTGGAACAGTCCTACCCATGCTGAGCTTCCAAACCTGAGTAAGATCACAGAGACAACAAAGGACAAAGAAGAACAGGAAAGGGATAAGAAAGAGCGCAGAGTTTGGTGTTGGCCATTGAAGGTCTTTGGCCTGCAGCTTTTTGGGTGGTGTCCTTTTCCCCAGCTGGCCTCTTGTTTAAAAACTGGACGTGCAGACAAAGGCCCTCTGGGATACTCTACTAGGGTCAAAGTCAGGCGCAGCACATGGCAGCTATGTGAGCTTGGGTGGGAGGTTCTATTGTGCATGCAAAGCAGGAAGAGCAGCAATGGGTCCTCAGACAGCGGGCGGGCATGAGACTACATCAGGGAAGACAGGCACCCGGCTTGGTAAAGACAGCCTGCAGCAGGGAGCATAGCCCAGCAGCACCACCCCTGCAGCATCGTGCTCAGGATGAACAGTAACCGAAATCCACGTATCCATAGTGGGTGTGGAGGGAGGGAAGAGGGGACCAGCTCATCCTGTTACAATGCTAACTGCCTCTTCTGCCACCTGGCAGCCCAACAACACTCCCAAGCAAGGCGGCATCAAGTTTCCGGGCCTTCTGAGAAGATAGTGATGCTCAGAATGCGATGCAGCCGCGAGGAGGAGAGCGTCTGCACTGCCGGGCCGTCCTCAGGGATGCCAGGTATGTCCGCACACCACCAACCTGCAGTGCCCTCTTTGTTGTTCCTGGCTCTCAGGGGGGAAACTGAGTCACAGAGAGGCGAAGCCCCTTGCCCACAGTTACACGACGAGCATACAGTGGAGCCAGAGTGAGAGCCCAGGCAGCTCACTCCCGAGGGCAGCATCCCACTGCTTTGTTCTCAAGATGGTTACTGCTGCCTTTGTGTTCACGAAAGGGAATCGCAGTTCAAGGAGGCAGACAGACCTGCTCCAGGGCTGGAACAGGACCATGGCTGCCTGGGCCTTCGCCTGGCCTGGTTCTGTTTCTGAATCAGGATGGTTCACCAGAGCCCCTCAGCTGCTGGGAGCTGGAGCACAGCTGATTTTGTCACTTCTCAGCCAGTCTTGGAGCCGGGCCCGCAGGGAGACGCTGATGCTGGCCTCTACCAGCATCGCTGCTGCTAAAGATGAACAGGCTGGATCTGGGGCCAGCCCGAGCCTGGGCGTCCTGCCAGAGCTGCCAATGTGAACCTGCATTTTGTCGTTCACTCCCTCTGCCTGATTTAATACAACCTTAAATAATAATGGGGCAGAGGAAGGAGGAGTGAGGGAGAAATAGCCCAGCCAAGAGTCTGTGTAACAATCTCATCAAACCTGGCGTTTCCCCCTTGCTATTTGAGAAGCAATTTCTACTCCAATGTAAACATTTTTTAAAATGATGACTCCGGGCTGAGTGGCACCAGGAGCTGCAGTGTGGCACTTTGCCCTGGCTCCCTCTGGTCCTCAAACAGAGGCGAAAGGGGGCCCCTAACCATGGCGATTCCCTAATGTTCTTCCATAAACCATGAACATGGGGACCCCCTCATCACAGCTTCAAGGACAAAACAAAGCTCCCTCTGACTGGAGCATGGCAGATGTGGGAGAGAGAAGGGCAAAGGCGAAGAGGTGAGACTTAGGACATTTTTCTTGCAGAGATCAGCAGCCCTGGAACTGGCTCTGTCCAGAGCATGCTCCAGGCTTTAAGCAAGATACAGCCCAGGGCCAGGCACCACGGGGCACCCTAAACATCAGTCAAAGGCAGGAAGGGAAGGAGGCAGGGACAGAATGGGGCAGAGGGAAGGGACTTAGGGAGTCCTGAGGAATAGCGTTGGGTGGCTCCTGGGCGCACGTTCTGAAAGGGTACAAAGTTCCTCTGGCCAGGCACTCAGGCCCTTGGAAGAGCAAGATGATTGTTCTACCTGGAGGCGGAGGCGGTGTCTGCTGCCCTCTGTGTCCCCAGTGCAGGGAATGTGGTCTCTAGTAGAGTGTGTCTGATGAACAAATTGAATAACCACGTGAAGGAAAGGGCAGCTCAAAATGTAATATCTTGGAAGGAGTGAGTGAGCACATGATCCTTTGCTGTGATGGATCCCTGAGACAAGCACGTTGTAAAGAGAAAAGGTTTATTTTAGCTCACAGTTTTAGGGGCTTCTGTCCATGATCAGTTGGGCCTTAAGGAAGCACGTGACGGCCAGCACATGTGGTGGAGAAAACCTGATCACGCTGGTCTGGAAGCAAAGAGAGAGGAAGAGCTGGGGCCGCACTGTCCCCCAAGGCACATCCCCATGGCCAGGAGACCCGAGGCTGCACCCCTCAGTTTCCACTGCCTCCTAACAGTGCCAATCTGGGGCTGGGCGTTTAATCTGTGGGCCTTTTGGGGACATCGCAGATGCCCACTGTGAGGGGGTCATGGTTACGTGGAGAACAAATGTAGTAAAAGCTCAGTTCTGACTCCAAAATCAAACTCATAGAAGATCACATTTTATGTCATTCCAGGGTCCTAACACAGCTTGCATTAGGCGAGCCCACCTAATGCTCACGCACAGGGGTCCGGTATTCTCTGTGTGCTCATCACCAGCATTATTAAAGCATTTGCAATATAGAGGAAACCACGTTGACCATCATTACTGACCTTGGATTTCTGCCTCTTGGCTGGGGAGCTGAGGGTCCTTTCCCTTTTCACAGGTCAAAGCCATTCTTCTGCATAAGAGGCTTTCTCCTGCAAGTATTTCCTGACTCTCATACACAAACCGTGTCACTGCCTCCCCTCTTCCCAGATCTTTGCCTTATATCCAGATGATATGATACCCATTTATGGGCCCATTGGTTCCCTGTACTGGATGCTGAGCTGCAGGGAGAGGCTGGGTCTGTCACCCGGTATCCCACAGCACCTTGGCACAGTGGCCCTTGGGAAGAGCAGGCAGATCACACGCTGTGGCACAGGGTCACCTCGCTCTGTCTACGCCGTGTACCATGTTGCTTTGCAGCTCCTTCCACAAGGGCGGACTCTACTTCCCTGCCCTTGGTGTCTCCTTTGGCGGTTGCACTTGCTTCAGCTGACAGGATCCTAGCAGGCAGGCTGGAAGAAGAGGCGGAGAATGTGCTTGCCGGGTGGCCTGGCCCTTGTGCTTCTGCTGTCACCTGAGCCGCCTCTGGCCTCAGGACGAGCATGAGAAACACCTGGAACAGAGTTGCCCTGGTGGACCTGTCAGCCTGCCAGTGACTTGTGAATGTTTATTGTTCAGAGAGTTGGAGGCTGTTACAAAGCTATTGATGTTTAATAGAATTATTTACCCAAAAGCACAGAAAAGACCTTGTGACTTTTGTTGTCTTTATGGCTTGGCAAAGGCAGTTCAGAAAGAAGGGAACATCAAGGAGAGACTTGAAGAAGTGGTTGGTTGTCCTCCAATGGAAGACTGCATGGAGTGGGGGAGACAGAAAATCCATCCTCTCTCAGCCAGGCCTGCTGCCATTAAAATCCAAAGGACAATGACTTTTGTGGGAGAAAAAAAGGAATCAGCCTTCTCTGAAAAGCATCACTTTCCCCCATGGTTACAGAGTGTTGCTTTCCATGGCTGACTCCTGTGAGTAACTCTGAAGCCTAAAATAATGTCTGCGTGTGCCTGCGCGGGTGTGTGCGCTGCACAGCCTGACTGAGATGCCTTTTAGAAAATTGGGCTTTTCCATCATTCTGTCACAGGTTCCCTGGCCAGTGCATTGCATTACCGCTGGCATAAGGGATGGGGCGTGAGAGGTGAGCAAGCCTAATTAGGTTTCCACCCTTGCCTCTGGCTCGAGAGTCTCACCCAAGGCACTCCTTTCAAACTCGGGTGGTTCAGGAGGTGACGCTGGCCACTGAAACGTCTCACCCACTCTAACTCACAGCACTTCTTGGAGGAACTGCAGCCCTGAGCTTGGCAAAGGAACTGGGGCATGAACAACCTCCTGTAGAGCATTGTGGTGGCCCACAGCTGGGAGAGTTTTTACTTAAAAATAATAATAAAAAAAAACAAACCAAAAAACCCAAACCTCTATGAAGCATCTACCATAAGCCAGGCACTGCTTGCGCCCAAAGCAGCCCCCTTGCTGCTGTTCTTATGGAGATTACAATTCAGAAGGACAACAGAAACCTGCAAACAGAAACTAGGCCAATTTGTAACTGTGACAGGTGATGCCTGTGGGAGCCACCTGGGGCCATGAGAGCCAGGAATAGGGGGATCTGACTGGGGGCATCTGGGAGAGAAGATACTCTCTGACATCTCATCCTGGGACCGAGAGCCTTTGTCTTACCCAGGCCACATGAGATGAAGGTGCCCCACCTCCTAGGTGCCCTTGCTCCTTGTATGACCAGCGTGAATCCACTCTCTGTGGTGACATTATTTCCTTACAGCCCCACTCTCTGCTGTCTTCCCACAGCACGGAGACAAGGCTCTGGACGTGTTGAGCCACACATGTTAGTCACCTGTGGTAGTCAGATTTCAAGACTTGAGCTAAACAAAGTAAAAGGAGGAAAGGTTTATCTTGGCTCACGGTTTCAGCACACTTGGCTGTGTGTCTCTGGGCCTGTGGCAAGGCAGAACGTTACATCAGTAAGGGCATGGCCCAGGAAACTGCTCACCTCAAACCAAGAAAGAGAGTGGAGGTTGAGAGCCCAACATCCCTCAGAGGGCACAGCCCCAGTGACCTGCCTTCCTTCACCTGTGCCCTGCCTCCTACCATTTCCAATACCGCCATCAGCTGGGACCATGCCTTCTACATGAGCCTTTGGGTGCTATTTGTGATCCTAACCATAATGGCCCCTAAAGTCAAGTCCATCCCAAGTGCAGGGGATGGAAGACACTGTAGGGATCTCTCTTCCCATGTAGAGCATGGAAGGCTCCCTTTCTGATGCCCATAGACCTGGCGTTCTGACATGGACTTTGTGTTGCCCTATGTGGGCAACTGCTTGGTTTCCTTTAATTTCCCCCCTTCCCCAAAATTATTGCTGGGAATTTGGAGCGAGTTCCTAAAGCATTGAGGTGCAGGAGCCTTCAAGTCTTCACAGTTTCCACAGCGACGCTGTTGTCCCCGACCACTGCTCCCCTCACTGGCTCTCAGAGAGCAGGGCAGAGGCTCACACAGCTCCAGGGCCTGCATCCAGGAGAGACCCAGCCTGGGCCTCCCTTAGCTCTCCTGGCAGGGCACACTGTTTCTCCTGTCATCTGGCCGGGCACCAACCCAGCTGGCCTCTGCCAGACTCCACGGTGGGGTTGCGTCTCCCTGCCATGGTGGCTCTGCCCGCTGCTGCCCGGTTCTTGACTGACAGCCTCCAGGCCAAGGAAGGAGGCACTCGCCAGGCTCCCTCAGCCTGTGTCATGTGGGGCACCCTGCACAGCGCTCTGCGCCAGGGCCCAGACATAGATCCCTGTTTCCAAGTCCTTTCGAGGTTCAGGATGAGCTGTGCATTGAACTTTCTTGGCTCCCTCCCTCTGATTTCCCCTCCCACCCATCCTCTCCTCTGCTGTTAGGTTAGTCATCTTCAAACTAAGCTCTGATCGTGACATCCTGTCTCTGCTCCAGGGGCTCCCCGCTGCCTCCCCAGTAAAGCCCAACACCGCAGCCAACAAGGCCTCCATGCTTGGCCCCATCTCGCCTCCCCCATGGACTCCCAGACCACTGCCTGTCACCCACAGACCAAGGTGCTGGGCCCCCTACATTCCTACGGTCCCCACACACCAGAAGCCTTCATCCTGCTCGTCTTTATTCTTCCTGTTCCCCTTTATGAGGCCTGGTGCTCATCAGCCTCCTCCGCTTCCAGGGCTCAGCTCCATGGTGTCAGTGGAAGGACGTGGACTTCCTGTGGGCCTTTGTGTGTTGTTCCGGGGTTACAGCCCGATGTACTACATGTGTTTTCTCAGCTGTTTCTCCATCTGTGTTGAAAATCTGGGCTCCTCGAGGCTGAAGAGTCCACCATCTTCATGCCCATGCTTGGTGTTTTGCTGCAGAGGGTTTCCACGATGGGTGCTGCCGTGGAACCCACAGCAGGAGGAAGTGTGGCCCTTGCCCAGTGTCTGCCTGAGGAAACAACACACAGGAACCTAGGCTGTCACAGAGCGACGATGGAAAATGAACCAGCAGTGATGAAAACGGATCGGGGGAATGTGGAATGGGGCCACTGCTATGCAGAAACAGGGTTTGGTGACTTAAAAAATTACCTTAGGAGGGCCGGGGATTTAGCTCAGTGGTTCTGCTGCTGGCTTCACAAGTGCAAGGATCTGAGTTTGATCCCAGGTACCCCCCCCAAAAAAATTACCTTAGCAGAGGGAACAGGAGTGCTGTTCAGCAGTAGAAAACACACTTAGCAAGCCAGGCCTTGGGCTCTGTCACCAGCAACCCCTCCCCAAATTATCTTAAGATCCAGCAATCCCACGTATGACTGTATATTCAAAAGAACAGAAAGTAGGGCCTGGAATGGACATTTTGCATCCTCGGTTACAGCGCATCATTCACAATAGTCATGGGATAGAAGCTTCTTACTGTGGGCTGGGTGTCTGTGAATCTTCAGCTCTCGCATGCTGAAATCCAATTGGCATGTGGCAGTCTTAGGAGTAGGGTCTTTGGATGATGGTTAGGTGGTGAAGATGGTGCCTGCCTAAGGAAAGGTGCCCTCCAGCTCCTGCCTGTGAGGACACAGGAGGACGACGGCCGCCTATGACCTACCACAGCCCGCACTACAGTTCCACCTTACCTTACCCGATGTCAGACTCCAGCCTCCAGGACTGAGGAAGCGTTTCTGTTGTTTATAAGCCACCCAGCCCATGCGCTTTAGTATAGCAACTTGAAGTGTCTGAGACACAGTCTAAGTGTCCATTAATAGGCGAGCAGGTAAATGAAATGTGGTGCAGACAGGCAGTGAAGTGTTAGGGTTAGAAAAGAATGACTTTCCGCCCCGTGCTAATGGACAGTTCAGCCTTGATTATACGAGGTGACGCAAGCCAGCCGTGGAAGCACAGGTACACCATGGTTCCTTACGTGGGGAACCCGGAAGGCGCACTCTTGCTGGTACAGGCAGTGGGATGGCGGTGCTCAAGGACTCGGGAGGAGGCAGTGGGGAGTGATTGCTTCAATCTGGCATGATGAAAAGTTCAGGAGGTGAGCAAGAATGACCGCCACACAGCCACGTGAGGGGACATAACGAGTGAAATGATTTCATGTTATGTGTGTTTTGCCCCAATAAAAGATGGAAAACAAGAAAAGGGATAGGCAAGTAAAAACAGTGGCCCCACTCAAATGTCTTCAACCGGAAGTGCTGAAGTTGGCTAACGGATGGGGGAAGGGTAGTGGGAATGTCACTAGATGCTTGGATTCGGCTGGCAGAGGAAGGGCTCAAGGGGTCTTTTGGAGTCATACTGGCCTACACTGAGGTCCTCTACCTGACCTGCGGGCTGTACTTTCTGGTCCTGTGGAAAGGCCAGTGGGAGAGTTTCTGTACTCCTGTAGATGCCTGCCACATCTACTTGCAACTGTGAGCTGTTCTGATCTGGTCGCCTCTCCTTCCTGGAACTGGCCAGCTGCCTCCCTGCCACTCCGAGCCCCCAGGAGCTAAACCTCAAGTACCCTTCAGGCCCCGTCCTCTGTTCCAGGTGGTTCTGGCCAATGAGAGGGACCAGGAGGGCAGGAGGCCAGAGAGGTCAGGGGCTGTTTGCCTACTGTTTGGCAGTGGCCTTGGTCTTTTACGGCCATCAGATCTGAATACCTGGCAGCTGACGGGAAGAAGGGAAGGAAAAGAGAACTTCCCCCACCCTCTTTTTAAAATAGCAGACTTACTGGAAATTTCCTGCCATTCTTAGCTTACACTTTACGTGCTCAGAACCTGGCTGCCCAGGGAAGCCAGGCAATGTAGTTCTTACTCCTGGATGCAGCATATCGAAATACATCTCAGCATCCCACTTCTGGTGAAGGAGGGGAATGGACGCTGATGTCCACTGACCTCTCTGCCCTGAGCTGATTCAAGCCCCTCTCTCTGAGCCAGGGGGAGGTCAGCCAGTTGCCCTCTTTGTTCCCTCACCATGTGGAGTCTGGCTGGGCTGTTAGGGGCTTCTTACCTGTGCTGAATATACAGCAGGGGCCAAGGGTCTGCCGAGTAAAGAAGGACACTCACCCATCGGCAGGCTCACCGCTCCCCCTCTCCTGTTCCTGAGCCGGAGGGGTGGGTTGTGATGGAGACGGGAAGACGAGAGAGGGGCTGTGGCTCTGAGGCCACTTCAACACACACGTGAAGCTGGGTGGAGATTCCCTCTGAAGCGCTGGACTTGAGGTAAAGCAGAGCCTTCTCTGGATGCCAGGGTGCTGGGAACACGTGAGAAGGTTTCCCAGGGTGCCATCCGCCAAATGGGTCTTCTAAGAAGCCAGGGCTGTGAACTGAAGGAATCCAGGGAGGTCCTAGGTAGCGGAGAGCGGCTACGCCAACCCTGGCACGAGTCAGGGATGACCAAGAGGGCATTTTCCGCTTTTTGCCTGTGAGTGAGCAGGGGAACAGGGGCCATGAGCAGTGCAGCCCGGGGAGGATCTGTACCCCCGGAAAGGGAGGGTATCAGCAGCGAGAGCTCAGAAGGCCGGGTTCTGGCCTCCGCTGGCTCTGGACCTCACTTCACTGCCTTCTACTTATGTACAAAGGGGCCCAGAACTTGTCCTCCCTGAGTGTCTGTCTCCTCTTCTGCAAGAATAGCTGACACCAGCCCTTCCTTCCCTGGCAGCATCTGCACAAACCCGCACAGCACTGATCTAGCGCATGGACCCTGCGGGGGCCCCAAACCTCGGTAGCACTTCTGAGTGACAGAGTTTGGAGGTGGCTCAGTGCAGAGTTGCAGTCATTTCTGGGGGATTAAGATGCACCCCAGGAGCAAGGGAGGGGCTGGTGCACGGGGGCTGTGACAGGCAGGTAGGAGCCCTAGTTTCCTGGGTCCTGAATTATTCATGGAAGCAACCTTTGAATAATTGCAGGCCATTTTTCATTACCATTATTTCCCAGAGAAATGACTGTTGCCAAAGTCTGAACTGGGGAAGTACAGTCTATTCACCTGAGATTGCTTTCTTGAAAACTGCTTGGGATGGCCCACACCAACGACTCTTTTGGGGAGGTGTGGAAGAGTCTCTCTTTGTCAATTACTTCTGCTGCTCCTGGTGACCACAGTGAATAGTGATGTACGTTATCCTTGGGGATCCTTGAGTGAGGGAGGAGGGGAGAGGGAGGGAGAGAGGGAGGGGTTGGGTGGGGAAGGTTCTGGGTCCTGACAGATGTGGCACCAGCCTGGACTGAGATGGTTCTGTGGGACACTGGAACAGGGCAGGGAAATGAGGAGCAGGTCTCCTCCCAGGGCCCACCACATCTCCCTATCGAATGCATAGACACAGCTCCACCACTGGCTTACTCTGCGCAAGTGCTGTTCCTAGCTCTGTGCCTCAGTTTCCCTTACTGATAAATTGGGCTGGGTCTGTGTCTTTTGCAGAATTGTTATAAGGACTGGCCCAGGACTGTGCACGACTTAGAGGAGGCATTTAAAAAGATAAAAGCTGTCAACACACCTGCCCCTCCCCACTCCCCCTATCGGAGAGCCTGTCATGGGGGTGAAGTGTCGGTCTTTTTCCAAAAGCGGGGGCAGATTCCTTGGCAAGTGGTCGTAATGATGGGGCCAGCTCTCTGTGCCTATGAGTTCAGCATTCTAAGACTGTATGTGTGGGATCATGAAGTAAGGCTGGGGTAGGTTTGGGGGAATGTGGTGCAATGATACAAAACCTCAGTGAGAAGGAGCCAATCCGAGAGACCACTACTCCTCCTGGTGACTACAGGGAGTACTGATGAACAGTACACTCCAGGATTGCCGAGAGTAGATTTTAAATGTTCTCATCACACACACACACACACACACACACACACACACACACACACACACAGAGAGAGAGAGAGAGAGAGAGAGAGAGAGAGAGAGAGAGAGAGAGAGAGA
>NW_022900920.1:30448934-30485636 GCF_012274545.1 Fukomys damarensis | reverse complement strand
ACACACACACACACACACACACACAAACACACTTGCTCAAGCTCCAGCTTTAGGGAACCTTCTGAGTCCACCAGTCCTGACCTCCATCCTTGCCCAGCTGACCCAGCTCCAAGCAGGTGCACCGGCATCTGACAGGCGAGATGGATGCAGAGGCATGAAAGGCCCGCTTCTGCTAGCCTTTCTTAGGGCACTTGGCACATGCCTTCAGCTGTAATTCAGTTGTCACCTGCAAGGTTGACAGAACAACACCACCCCTGACTTGTTGAGGCCTATATGGCATCTCTTGTGAGCCATCTTCACTCGCAGCCTAGTTTCCCTTGGTTGATGTTTCATGTTCTCGGCATCTCCAACTTTCTGGGTTATTCACAGCACCTTCAGCTTTATTTCCATAGCTTCCTGCATTGCCCCAAGGGGCTTCTTGCTTGGCCTCCCAGATATTCCTTTGAGATATGAGTGGAGGCCTCCCTGACACTGTAGTTCTTGCCTTCTGCATGCCAGTAAAACCAGCATTATGTGGACAATGCCAAGTTTGGCTGCTAACATGGGCAATAGTCATGCCCCATTGGACCATGGCTGCAGTTGCCTCTCAGTGCTCGCATTGCTGAGCATAGTGGAATGAACCTCAGGGAACTGATTTCCTAGAAGGCTCCTCTCATACAAGGAGCCCAGGGACTCTCTTCTCAAATGAAAGTATTATAGTCTTACACACTTGAGCTTTTAATGGGTGGATGGTTGCTGATTTCCAAGATGCTCTTGAAGTATCTTTTCTCTTGTCATCATTATACAAAGTACTTGATTCCTTTTTAATGGTGCTAATCTCTTCCGCACTCATACCTCATACCCCAGCATTACATGTGGTTCCTCTGCGCCAAAATTTACATTAATTAGTTTTTGTTTTGCCTTTTGCTCTCTAGTCTCACTATAAATCTGGCTGAATGCATCCAGCAGTATCCATGTCACAGTGTGAATGTTAGTCTGTATTAAAATTTCCTCTGCCAGATTAATTAGATCACTACCATTAATCTGTTTCTTGCAGTTTCAGGACATGAGAACATGGACAGAATGTAGACAGATTTTCTGCCAGTGTAACACATGTGGTCTCAAACCCAAATGTCAATGGAGTCCTTGTTACCATCTGAAATCGCCTGGCCTCTGCTGCCCGCATTCCTATTCCTATTCCGGTTCCAGCATTCAGATCTTCTGAGCTCTGACCAGAATCACACATTAGGCTCTGCTTACTGCATTGTAAGGCTTCTCTGGCATTCATCTCTACACCTTTCCAAACTCCTCCAGAAAACCAGTTCCAAAGGCTTCTAAACCACATGGTTTAGTCACAGAGTAGTCACAGTAATGACCTCACTGCTGTTCTAAATTTTCTGTATTAGTCCATTTCCCATCACAGGGACAAAATATCCAATACTCACAATTAAAAGGAGGTGAGATTTAATTTGGTCTCAGCCTATGATCGACTGGCTGCAAGGCAGAGATATCACAGTGGAAAGGTGTACTGGAGGCACCCAAGCCAGGAAGCCAGACCATGGCAGCCAGGAAGCAGGGCAGAGGAAAGTATTAGAGAAGAAGGAACAAGAGACCATACGTAGACACCAAGGCCACACCTCCATGGCCCCCCAGACATACCTAAAACGCTGTGGCATAGCTGTTGCTATGAATTGTTTTTTACTGCATGCCAATATTTGGTTTGTCTTTGTGTCATTATTACTGTGGTTCACTTTTGGAGAACTGGGTGATGGGTCAATTACACTGCATCCCCAATTCCCAAATTAATGGAAGTGTCTGGATTTTGGGACAGAGAAGAATGCCCCATACTGCATCAACAAAAAGGAGACACTAATGAAAGAAATCTCTTACTAACAACGAAAGTTTTCCACTTTCTTTGACTCTCACTCTCAGCCTGTCTGCATGTACACACACACACACACACACACACACACACACACACACACACACCTGCACACCCACCCACACACACAGGAAACATGGAAAAACAAGGAAACAAAATGCCTCCAAAAGGTCTCAACTCCCCCAAACCTGATTCATGGGTCATCACTGGGGAAGAAATCAAAAGCCAAACAGCTCAATTATATGAAGTGATAAAAGAGGAAATAAAACAAACCCCCCCCCAAAAAAAGGAAGAATAAGGTGTTCAGAGAGCTCAAAAATGATGCAACTAAAGATACATTGAACTAAATAAATAAGTCAGTGGGTTTAAAGAAGACACATAAAAAGCTAGCTGAGCTAAACAAACAAAAAAATGTGAATGATCAATTTAGCAAAGAAGTAGAGACCATGAAAAGGAGCTAAACAGAAAATCAGTAGGTTAAAAATTAAGTGAACAGCAGAGAGAGTGTCAGAACAAGGCAGGTAATCATTTACTCAGAGATGCCTTATAAATATCAGGAGATCATGGAAAATGGATCCAGCAGCTGTTAAATGGTACAAAGAAGACTAACCTAAGATTAACTGCAATTAGTGAAAGAGTAAAAGTCAAAATGAACGGCATTAAAAAAAACCTTACATAAATCACAGCAGAAAACTTTCCAAGTATGGGGGAATAATTTAACATATAAGGCATAGCAAAACCCACAATCAGAATTGTGATAGCTACAATCAGGAAAAAACTGCTTCACAACACACTATAGTCAAAATCATAGATGTCCAACATAAGGATAGAATCTTAAAAGCTGTTAGAGAAAAGCAACAAATCACTTATAAAAGTAGACCTATGAGAATTACAGCAGACTTCTTAATAGCCAGTGCTTCAAGCCCTAAAAGAAGACGACTTCTAGCCCATACTAATGTATCCCATAAAAATACCTTTCAAAATTGGTGGAGAAATAAGGTCTTTCCATGACAAAGAGCACCTTAAAAAATTGATGGCCATCAAACCAGCACTCAAAAAAAAAATTCTCAAGGATATTCTAGACAGAGATAATGAAGCCAATGATGCAAAAAATCAAGTGCAATAGATGTATTGGGTAGGGTACAAGTTAAACAGAAAGGAAAAAATTAATCAGCAAAGGAAAAACAATGAAATGGTAGGAATAAGTAAACACCTTTCAGTAATATCTCAAAATGTGAATGGATTCAGTGTCCCAGTCAAAAGATAAAGATTGGAGCGTTGGATCAAAAGCAAAATCCAACAGTATGCTGTGTACAAGAAATATATTTAACCCAAAAGGACTTTCATAGACTAAAAGTCAGGGTTGGAAAATAATACAGTGGTATCTCAGTTCATGAATGCTTTTATTTGCAAACAATTTGGTTTTCAAACAAAAGCATTTGTCAAAAACATTTTTTTTTGTTTGCAAACTCTACATAAGGTGACAAACATAACTGAAGCCATCTCTCTCACATGATCACAAATATGGCCATATTTTCTAAGACTGTAGAACAAATTAAGTTCATGAACTAAGGTATCATTGCATTACATTCAATGGGAGTCCAAAAACAAGCAGATACCATCCTCTTTTTGGACAAAGTAAACCTCAAGCCAAAACTAATCAGAAGAGGGGAAAAAAAATTGCTACAGTTTGGTAGGTAACAAATTCAACAGGAAGAGGTAACAATTATAAATATATATGCACCAATCCCCAGCACACCCAACTTCATAAAACAAACACTGCTGGACATAAAAGGTCAGACAAACATTAGTACAATTATAGTGAGGAATCTCAATACCATCACAAGTAGACAAATCAACTAGACAAAAAATCAACAACAACAAAAAAATACCAGAGTTGAACCATACCAATGAACAAATTGACTTAACAGACATCTACAGTGTTCTATCCAAAAGCAGAATACATTCTTCTCAGCACATGAACTTTCTCCAAAATAGACCACTACTAACCCATAAAGCATTCTTAAGTACAAAACAATACAATAAACATGAAAGAATTGAAATTACACCATGCATATTATCAGATCATAGTACAATACAATTAGAAAGCAACTGAAAAACATACACAAAATTATGCAAACATATGGAGATTAAACAATATACTCTTGAATAATCAATGGGCCACAGAAGAAATTAGGCAGTCCCTAAAATAAAGCAATAATGCTAGTATACAACATATTAGAATCTATGGGACATAATGAAAGCAGTCCTAAGAGCAAGTTTATAGCTGTGAAGGCTCACATCTGGGAAACAGAGTGAACTCAAAGAAATAATCTAATCATGCATTTCAAATTTCTTGAAAACCAAGAACTATCGAAATTAAAAGGTGGCACAAGGAAAAAAATTAGAACGATTGGAGCCAGAAAGAAGTGAAATTGAGAGTAATTAAATAATACCAATAATTAATGAATGAAGAGCTGATTCTGCAAAATAATAAACAAAATAGGTAAACTTTTAGCTAACCTTACCAAAAGAAGGAAAGAAAAGACCCATATCAGTGCAATTAGAAATGAAAAAGGCAAAATTACAAATGACACCACTGAAATCCAAAAGATTATTAGTAAGTACTTTGAAAATCTGTACTCCAATAAAATTAAGAATCTAGAAGAAAATACCAAAACTGAACCAAGATATAAAAACCCTGTACAATATAATAACAGGCAATGAAATTGAGGCAGTAAAAAAAAAAAATCTCTGTGAATTAAAAATAGCTCAAGGCCTGATTGATTTACCAATGAATACTACAAGAACTTCAGGGAAGATCTAATACTAATACTGCTTAAACTCTTTAAGGAAGTTGAAAGGGAAGGAGTACTGCCCACTCATTCCTGGAATCTAGCATTACAGTGCCTTGATTCCAAAACCAGACAGAGACTCAAGTGAAAAAGAAAGGGAAGGTCAATCTTTTTAATAAACATAACTGCAAAAATCCTCAAGAAGATACTGGCAAACAATGCAACATGTTGTCAAAAAAATCATATATCATGACCAAGTAGCCTTCACCCCAGGGATGCAAGGATGGTTCAATATATGTAAATCAATAAATGTAGTACATCACATAAACCAAAGCAAGGATAGAAATCACATGATCACTTCAATAGACACAGAAAAAGCCTTTGATGAAACCCAACATCTATTCATGAAAGAACACCTAAGAAAAATAGATTATAGAAGGGCCTTATCTCGATCTGATAAAAGTAATTTATGATAAATTTATGCCAACATCATATTAAATGGGGAAAAACTGAAAGCTTTTTCTCTAAAATTAGAGATAAGACAAGAATTTTCACTATCACCATTTTTGTTTGATACAGTGCTCAAAATGTTAGCTAAAGCAATCAGGCAAGAGAAAGAAATAAAAAGAATATATACAGGAAAGGAAGAAGTCACATTATCCTTATTTGCAGATGACATGATCTGTTACATAGAAGACCCTAAAAGTTCCACCAATAGAATCTTACAACTAATAAAGTCAGCAAAGTATACAAAATCAACACACCAAAATCAGTAGTCTTCCTGTGTAACAATAATGAGCCTATTGAGAGAGAAATTGGGAGAACAATACCACTGAGAAAAAGAAATACTGTGGAATTAATCTAACAAAGGAAGTGAAATACCTCTTTAAGGAAAAGTGTAGAACTCTGAAATGGGATTGAAAAGGACACAGGAAATGGAAAGACTTCCCCTGTTCCCGGATAGGCAGAACCAACATTGTCAAAATGGCCATACTTTCAAAACTGATAATGGATTTAATGAAATCCCAGTCAAAATACCAACAACATTCCTGACAGAACTAGAGAAAATGGCCCCCAAATTCATACAGAACCAGAAGAGAGCCAGAATAGCAAAAGTAATACTGAGTGACAATACTAAAACAAGAGGCACAATCTTGGATTTCAAGTTATACTGCAAAACCACAGTGATAAAAATAGGGTGGTACTGGTACAAAAACAGACATACAGATCAATGAAATGGAATAGACAATAAAGAAATAATCCCAAGCACATTTAGCCATCAGATCTTTGACAAAGGGCCAGAAACATATGCTGGAGCAGGGCATGTTTCAGCCAGTGGTGCTGAAAACCTGGCTATACTCATGCAGGAGTCCGAAGCTAGCCACACGTCTCTCATTGTGTACTAAAATAAAATCAAATGGATCGAAGACCTAAATATTAAAACAGAAACACTTAATTTCCTTTCAGGTACAAAAGGTAAAAAAACCCTTGAAGATGTAGGCAGGGCCTTTCTGAATGGAACCTCAATTGCCCAAGAAATAACATCAAGAATCAACAGATGGGGTCGTAGCAAATTAAAAATCTTCTGCACAGCAAAGGAAACAACCAATAGAACAAAGAGACATCCTACAGAATGGGGAAAAAAGTTTGCTGCTTCTCCTCAGACAGAGGACTATATAAAGAACTCCAAAAAATTAGACCCTCCCAAAATAAAAAATCCAATGAAAAAATGAGCCACTGAAATCAATAGACATTTCTCAGGAGAAGTACAAGTGGCCGATAGACACATGAAAAAATATTCAGTATTGCTGGCTGTTAAATAAATGCAAATCAAAATAATATTGAGATTCCATCTTACCCCAGAAATGATGATCATCCAGAGATTGAATAATAACAACAAATGCTACTGAGGCTGTGGTGGAAAAGGAACCCTCCTACATTGTTGATAGGAATGTAAACCATGACAACCACTATGGAAATCAGTATGGAGATTTCTTTAAACGAAAACTAGAAATTCCATTTGACTCAGTGATTCCCTTTCTAAGCACCTTTCTGTGAGTTCAAGGCACCATAGTACAGCAATGCCTGTACACCCATGTTTATAGCAGCACAATTCATAATAGCTGCATCTTTGATGTACATGAATGGACAGAGGAAATGTGGTGTTTATCCACCATGGAGGACTAGTCTACAGTAAAGAACGATAGATTTGGGTCATTTGTAGGAAAATGGATGCACCTCAAGCCAAGAATATTAAGAGAAATAAATCAAGCACAGAAGCTTAGATATCTCATGATCTCTCATATATGAGAAACCCAAAGTATAAATAATTTAAAGAACAAAACACAAGACAGATGTTAGGGAACAAGGAGATACAGCTTTTGCAGAAGGGAAGGGAACCAAGAGGTGGAGGGAAAGAGGGTGAGGGGAGAGAATAGCCATGACAAAAGAGTTAAGATGTGTTACCTACATGTACCAACCCCTCATGATGAATGTAACTATTCTGGGGCTAAGACAGTAGACTCTGAAAAGGACCAGCAGGGTGGTGGGGTTTCCTGAGAAAGCCTCCTCCCTGGGAGCTCAGGATGAAGACTGAAGAGGATGAGCAGGGTTCTGGGAAGGGGTGGGGAGAGGCTTCTACCTCAGGGGCAGGGCAGGAGCTGCAGCCTCATGGCGCCCTTCGGTGTCCGCAGCTCACTGCACTGTTGCTGATGTTGCCCACAGGGTCCCCGGTGCAGAGAATGTCCACCCCAACTTCGGGAGCTTGTAAGCCCCAAAGTGACCTGACATGTTGGCTCACATAGTCATCTTCTAATGAGGTGTGGAAGCTTCCAGAAGGCCTACCTCACACAAATCTAGGAACCCCCCCCCATGGTCACATTCGAACCATCCCTGCTCTGAGGCTGCCTTCCAGGAAGTAAGGCTCTGCTTCCCAGGCAGGAGAGTCTGTTTTGTCTGTGGGCCCAGGGGAACCACTTTCTCTTCTGGGAGCCTCAGTGAGGAGCGACACCAGCAAACTGGCAGCAGGTCAGGCGGAAGGCCAGCATGGTGCTCCCATGCGGTGCTCTCTCCTGGACTCCCTTGGTCCCCCAAGAAGCTCTCCTGCTGCCAACCTCAGCAGGTGGTTGCTAAACACAGAACTCAGAAGGGCTTCTAGAAGTGGTGTTTAGAACAGATGGGGACCCCGTCGCCCTCATGGCCATGTGTGGGATAAGCAGGTGGTTTTAAAGCTTGTACAGCTGAAGGGGCTGCGTGGTCTCAGGACACACTGGAAATGAAAGTCAGGACATATAGGGGCAGACCGCACCACCAGGACCGTGATCTCCAAATGGTGCCTCTGGCCTCAAGGAGAAGGTTGTGAGGTCAGACGTGGAGGGAGGTGTTTCTGGAGGACCTGCCCAGCCCCACCTGTGAACCTTCCCCCACACCCCGTCCTTCTGCCCCAGCTTTCTGGGATTCAGCAGCCAAAGGCTTCCTTCTGCCCCTCCCCCAATACATCTTGGTTCCTCCTGTTGGCCACAGGGCTGTGGCACAGTGGACTCCCTGCCTGGGTGTCTCCCTTCCATTTCTGTCTGACTGAATCCTGCTCGCTGTGGTGGTCATAGCCTGGGGATCCCCCCAGGGAGGCTGTGAGGGCTGCTTTTAGGGGACAGCGTGACTATTAAGGGTGCTCAGAGCGCTGGGTGTGTCTCAAGGGCCTTTCCAGAAGAGATTGGCAGGTGTCATCCAATCAGCAAGACCCAGAGAAACGGCCCAGAGCTGTGGCTGCATTACGGACTCCGTGGTGGACTCTGTGGTGGACTGCGGCCTCCAAAGTCACACAGCCGATCTCATCCGAAATCCCCCTTGCACATCTGCATAGTGCTGCTGGCTCCTTTTTTTGTGAAGAACCTTGACCCTACTGTGGGAACGGGGCTTAGAACTGTGATTTTGTCTGGTTTTCTGGCACAGGGGATTGAACCCAGCAAGCACTGAGCTCCATCCACAGCCCTTTTTAGTTTTTATTTTGAGACGAGGTCTCACTAAGGTGCTCAGGCTGGGCTCAGACTCGCAGTCCTCCTGCCTCAGCCTGCTGAGTAGGTCAAATTACAGGTGTGCACGGAGGCTTGTTCTGGCAACGAAGAAAGGCGAAGAAAGGCAGGCTATGTGCTGGCTCCTGTGCTGGGCAGGGAGAGGGGCTCAAGTACTAGGAGACACTGTCCGTCCTGAAGGGACTCCCAGCGTAGGAGGCAAACCCGATAGCCGGAGAAACAACCGTCCTCACAGTTGCGCGCCGTAGCAGCGGCTGTAGGCCACACCTGCTCAAAGGTGTTGGCCCATTTATTTTTCTCAACTCTCGGGGGCAGGAATGAAATATGTGGCGAATGTTTACATTAAAATGTGATCACAGGACAAGACACGTGGTCATCAGCCCTCTCTCATCCCACTGTTTTTGTCACTTTCTGCAGCAGCTCTGGCCGTCTGCTTCCTGAGTGTCTTTGTGAGTTGTGATCACAAACGCAGCAGGGAGCGCTGCTGAGGAGAGCCAGCCAGTGGGGGCTGGGTGATCTGTGTCCCCTTTATAGGCCAGGCCTGGCGCTGTGTGACTCCCGGCTCCTTCCCAACGTCGAAATGCTAAAGAAAAGTAAATATTTCGATTCGATTCAGGACAGCAAGGCAGCCGCAACAGCACGACTCAGTGGAAGTGGTAAGAATGCTGGGATAAACGTCTTCAAACCAAAAGAGGAGTATTTTGAGGCAGATCAGTGCCCATGGATCTTGTACTGTGACAATTTTTTATTTAAATACACTGCATTTTCTGTCACACCCGTTTTTACTGATTGGAAAATCGAGGTGCAGAGGTTCGGAGCTGTCCGAGGACTGCACAGCAAAGCTCGCTGCTGTGATCCTCTGTGCTGCAGAACAGGATCCATGAGGAAGGTTCCCGTGACCCAGGAAACTAACTGGGAAGGATTAAGGGTTGCGCTTAAGGGCAAGTAGACTTCGGGTTGGGGTTGCCTGGGCTGGACGTCAGGGTGAGAGGGAGAGGGACGGCAAGGGCAGGATGCAGTTTGATTTGCTGGATCCAAGCTTCTGTGTGGAAGGGGCGGGGGCAGTGGGCCAAGGCCAGCCAGGACCGGGACCATTTCAGGCCTCACAGTCACAAGACAGGGGCACGGGGAAGGTGATTGGCCTGTCTGGTGTGCCCTGCCCAGGGAGTGCCTGGCTCTGGCACCTGTGTGCCCAGCCTAACAGCAGAGCTTCTTATTTGGTGGTGAGGGGGCAGCACTGGGTCAGGCGGACGCTCCCAGGTTACCCTGAAGAGGCCCTTGGCACGCCTCACGCTGCTGAGGGCCAACCTCGAAGGGCGGCCCTGGGCCTCTCAAACTGGTGTCCCCGGGCCTGCCAGGCGGCAAGCCCCGGTCACAGTTCGTGAGAACCCACATCGCCCTCCAGAGGAATTACGGCCGGGTGGGTGGGGTGTGAGTGTGTGTGTCTGCCTGCTGTGCAGTGACAGCGGGAGGGGTCTGGAGCCCAACGGCAGCACATCTGCACCCGGCACTGTGAGGAAGACTGAGTGGTAGAGGAAGGGGCCTTGCTGGCAGCCCCTGGATTAACAGCGTGTGGGCGTCAATGATCAGTTTAAAGTGAGTTCAGCATGCAGGCCGGGAGCCTGGTGCTTGGAGATGAGCTCTGCCGCTGTTGCTGGCAGTGGTGAGAGATGGCAGGATGATTCTCGGCCGAAAGTTGTCTCCTGGCAGAGGGATGCAGCTCTAAGGCATCCTTGGGCAGCCTATTAGGAGCAGACGGCGTTGATTTCCTAGACCCAGGGCTTGGAACCGACACGGTGGAGGTAAGGTGGCTGGTATTTGTGACGCAGACAGACTGGCAAAGACAGTCCCAAAGTCCCAAAGTCCCAAGCCTCGGTCTTTCTTTAGCCTCCTGGGCTACTGTGGCCCCACCTCCGGGCCCCTCTCTGGCAGGGCCCAGCCCATCTCCTCCTCCCCAGGACCCCCCTGCACATCAGCACCATGGGGATCTGGCTCCTCCACTGCCTCTGCTCCCGCCTCCCTGTCAGTGGGAAGATGTCCTCCTGTCCTGCAGGGTCCAGCACACTGTCCTTGTCACATAGCGTTTATGTGACATGTGCCCGCTCCCAGGATGTGCTCCACTCCGGAAGGTGAATCTCCGTCACCCACTCCCATGGCCTCTACGTCAGACACTGGCCGCTGGCTTTGGCATTCCAGTGACATCCTCTCACCCATAGCAGCTGACGCACTGTCTCCCACGCACCGTGGACGTTCATTCCTTTGTCTGGCCTCCCATTCATGCACACATTCACTCAGCCTGGCCAATCAGAGCACTCTATTCTCTTGGCCAATCAGAGCATTCCATTCTCCCAGCCACAGAGATGAGTTAGGGATAGGCAGGTGACACAGCCATGCCCCTGAAGTTTAAATCTGAGACTTTTGTGGGAACATGGTGAGGAGAAGCATGCACTTTCTTTGGAATCAAACTTGGGATCTTGTGCTTGTGAGGCAGGCGGTGGCACCACTGAGCTAAATCCCCAGCCTAAGCATGCACTCTCTTAAACTGCGTGACAGGTGTCGGCCTGGAGCTGCTAGGGGATGCCCAGGAAGAATCAGCCACCAGCAGAGGAAGCAACTCTGAGAGACAGAGAGCAAGAGCTTCAAGGTGGTATCACTGAGCACCTAGATCCAGCCATGCCTGCACCACCCCTGGAATTTCCAATGAGATGAGCCAGTCTGTCCCCTTTTCTGTTTAAGCCAGTTTAAACTGGACTTCTATGACATGCAGCTGGTGGCCTCACAATGTAAAGATGACATATTTCCCTGCGTAGGAGTGAAAAACTTTCCTTCATCCTGGGGCTGTCCCCAAACCAGGTCTAGTGCACTATTCAGGCCCTGCTTGCCCAGGGTGAGGCTGACTTGGCTGTCCCCTGCCACCGTACTTGCTTCTCAGGCCCACTCAGTGGAGTTTCCTGGTATGTGGGGAACGAGGCATGGGCTGGTCCCAGCACGTCTCCGGAGCTCTGGGGACCCACAGCAGGCACAGATACATTTGTGAGCTCTGGACAGCACACACAGTGGATTCAGAGACCACGGTGCACTCCTGCACAGGCTGATTAAGGATCAGGTGCCAGTCTCCCCACAGTCTGAGCGGGAGCCTTGTTTTGTTTTAATACTGGGTCTATATTTTCACCACATTGCTGCTGTCTTTTACTGAGTCTTACTTCCGCTGCTGTTCCTCTCTGCGCCTCAAGATCTCCGGGCTCCATCATTGCCCCAGGGACCTGAGACTGTTCCCGCACACGTTTAACGAATTCTGCATTGGGTGTATTTTTAGTCGGCTTGTTTGCATCTGCTGCTCCCCGTTCCTCGCCTGATTGACACCCGCTGGGGAGAGCTCAGAGCACAGCTTTGCTGTGGGAGCTGTTTGTCTTCGCAGCCTCCTCTGACTGCTTCCGGCCTGCACCCGGTGAATGCTTCTCTCTCCTTTCCCTCACCTGAATGGGCTGCAAGGGCAGAGCTGGGCTTGTTTACCTTCTCACGTGCAGGTGCAGGAGAGCAGCACAGAGAGGCCGTGCTTGTTCAGCCCCCGGGGCGGAGGCTGGGGCAGGCAGCTGGCATCAGAGTCTGAGGCCTATCATGGTGGAGGCCGCTTGGGGCCAGTCTTGCTCCCTGTCAACAGCCGGGACAGAGCCTGGAAAGCTGCCTGGGCCAGGCAGGAGTAGGCGCGTGCCCTGGAGGGGGTGTTGAAGAGAGTTTGATCGGGGACAGGTCATGAAGGGGCCAGCAAGGACGGCGAAGCGCCTGGGGGTCGGCGACAGAGAGACCACAACTGCACCTCCCCACCGGGCAGGAAGCTCGCCGGCCCCAGAGGCACTGTGGTTGGAGGAGGCGGCATCTCCACAGCAGCAGTGTCCAGTCAGGGGCTCAGTGAGTGCACACGGCCTCTGGCCCCTGCTTCTGCTCTGTCTTTCCCGGTGAGGGAAGCTCATTGATGCCATCTGTGGCCAGCAGGCCCCTGGAGCCCCTGAGTTGGCTCTGGAGGGAAAGGCAGGCACCACTTTGCCAGCTCTCCACGCAGGGCCTGTGTGGGGCTCTCCGGAGCAACACACAGTTACTCCCAGGAGAAGGAGGGATGGGACCAGGACCTGCACAGCCTGCAGGCCATGGAGGGCGTAGAGCCCGTGTGTGGGAGCCTCCGGGGCGACAGGAGAAGCAGTGAGCTCCCGAGACCCCTCCCTGCCACCTCGAGCTCAGCTCTCAGCCTCGGGAAAGAGGCAGTGCCACCTGCTGCAAAAGCATTTGCTGCAAGTGAACCTTGCTGCTTGCAGAGCTTCCTGCCGCCCCTCCAAGCACAAAGGTAGACGCCTCTGTCCCTGGAAGGGCAGGACGGTCCCCAAGAGCAGCTGCTCCTCCTCCCTCCCAGTCCCTCCACTCTGGGACACAACAGTGCAAGTGTGCTACACATCCTTCCTTTGCGCTCACTCGGGCACACGTTTAAATGTTTATAAAATATTCACAAAGTTCTTTTTCTCCGAGAATGGCATCCCATAATGTATATAACCCTACAATCAATTTTTTTCCACTGCATGTGAAATGGATGTCTTTCTAGGCCAATCAATATCTATAGCTCCGAATTATTCTTTTTAATTGCTTCTTGGTATTTCAGAGTATCCATATGTATAGATTTTGCTAGAAAAATCACACATCCCTTTCAATTAGCCAACTCGGAACTCCTAGTGGGAGCAAACTGGCATAGACAAGGCCTCCTTTTGGTCTCCGGTTCTGCCCAGGCTGGCTGGTGATTGAGACTTGGGCCTACAACAGGCGAACTTGCAGTGACAGTGGCCATGGGGAAGCCATGCAGCTGGACACCCAGGAAGCCTGCAGAGAAAGTGACGTCAGAGGAGAGCGGCTCCGGCATGAGGCGTGCAGCCCGTGGACTCGGCCCTAGGTCAGAGACAGTGATCACTGCATTGCTACTTGGTGGCAGAGAGAGAGGAGCTGATGTCCTTCGGAACTCGAAATCAGTTGGTCTTCCTCACGCAGGTTCATTATTGCTTTGCCCCTAATTCCTTCACACTCTTGATTTGTGTAACAAACTCTATTTTCACAGAGACCTCAACTGTCAACTCCAGCTTTGGCTGTGTCCCAGGGGTCACAAGTTTGGATGTGGGCATATCTCTGTTAATGAGCTCTGACGGGCGCCCATTAGACAGGCTGCCCACATGGCCAGGAATCGCAGCCTGGCTGCAGGCAGCTCCCGGGGAGACAGCGAGCATCCACCGGCCCGTTTGCCTCCTTTCTGGTCTTCTACACTGTCTCCTCGCCCTGGCCTCTGCCTCCTCCTGCCGCTTTGCCAGCGTCTCCTAGGTGGTTGGTCACTCTCTCTCTGGCTCTGTTTCACCCCTCCCCTGTCACCCTGGATGATTCTTCTCCACATTTTCTTTTAACTTTCTGACCACCTCATGGCAACTGCATTTTGACCCAGCCTTGACTTCTCATAAAATATTTGGAAATTATTCCCAAAGCTTGTGACGTGAGGACACGCCTTCCCTTTTTCCTCCCTCCTCCGGCTCTGGACCGTGGCACTGCAGACTTTCCCACCTCCTTACCTTTTTGCTGCTAGAGCTCTTTCGTCTTCCCAGGTTGGGGGGATGTGAATATTCACCACCCACCTCAATGCAAAGTCACACTTCCTGAGCTCTGCATTTAGAAGATGGGAGGGACCATTAGAAACTCCGGTGAGAAGCAAGGGGACATCTGAGCTGATGCAGTCCTCTTAAATGGGAAGAGCTCTGGGATGAATCATGTGGGGGAGGCAGCTTCTCGCCTTAAAGAGGTGGTACTGGGAATTGCTTTTCCTCTTATGGTGTGATCCAAGTTGCTGAAATATCTCCTCTCGTTGGGAAGCTATATAAAAGTCAAATTTGATCCCAGCACATTGCAGCTTTACTTTGAGAACCCCTACCCCTGTTTTGGCAGCCCTGAGGGATGACTTCACGCCCAGCTGCCACTCTGGTGCCCCTCGGACAGGGGGAATGGGAGGGACAGGGCTGGGAGCTCCTGGGTCCCCAGACAGTTTCACCTGCTCTGAGCTCACTGCCCAAGAAGTCCTGCCTTTGTGTGGCCCCATCTTTTCCACGGGAGCAGCCTAGAGGTCCTGAGGCCCCTGCCAGTGGGGAAGGGGGAGGGAGCCTCAGCTTGGGGAGTGCCCCTGTGGGTCTCGGTTTGGCCAGCTCCATGGGGAGAGCTCAGCAGCGGCTGCTGCTGAAACAGGGGTGCCTCTGAGGACTCGTGGAACAAGTGCCCGAGGCCTTTGAACTTGAGGGCACTGGAGAGGGGCAGAGGGAGCAGGGGCTCCTGTTGAGGGCTTTCCATTTCTTCCTGGATTCCCTATTCACTGGCTGCATTGCATCGTTCTTCAGTTCCCTCCTCCTATCCCACCGGAGGGATTGAGTGCAATACCATTAGCAGATATTCCCGGTGTGACACTGTGAATTGGATGCCTCACTGACACGGTCCTCTTCTTCTTGGTCCTGATTACAGTGCTTTAGCTATTTCGTGTTCCCCTCTCTCTGTGCTCAGTGGTCTGCCCCTATCAGTGTAGAGGAGCCTCTACCAGATGAAGCACCTACCAGCTCAACTCTAAGACAGCACAGGCTCCTGTTTTCCTTCTCCATTAACTTTTCATGACTATTTAACTTTTTTCCCCTCTCAGTTTTCTCCATATTCATCATCATTTGCTGGAACTACTGTATCTCTCCCAAGTGGGTATCTTGAGTGAAGGCCAAAGTTGTGGTGCAGAATAGTAAACAGTCTTCACTTCTCACATGCCCCTCACTGTCCAGCCAAATCAGGGCACATCCTGTATATTAACTCTGAGAATCACCCAGTCCTTCCTAAAGTAATCTGCAATAGAAACGACAGAGTTGAGTAGTTTAAGCAGAAACAAGGTGGCTTGCAAAGCTTAACATATCTACTACCCAGCCCCTTATGGAAAAGCTGTGGACTCCTTCCTCAGACTATATTCTAATAGTGTCCCTTGTGGCCCCTCTTTAGCTCTAAGAGGACACAAAGGAGTTAACTTTGAGCTAGAGTTGAACTACTATTTTACTTGGAGAGAGTCACATGGCCAGAAGACATGGGTGTCGGTGCCCTTCATGGGCAATGTGGTTTCACTCTGACATGTAGTTCTGTAAGTCCCGACACATCTCCGGTATAAGCCGCATCCCGGAGGACTCTGACAACTTAAGGCAGACATCAGATGCCTTCCACCCAGTCAGCAGCTGTCCTTGGTGCTGACCCAAAGCCAGCTGCCTCTGATTGCAATACCTCAATAACTAGCATCATTTTATTTTTTTTTAAACACAGGATCTCACTACATAGCCCAGGCTGGCCTCACACTCACAGTGATCCTCCCACCTCAGCCTCCTGAGAGCTGGGATTACAGGTGTGCACCACAGTGCCCAGCTCAATTAGTAGCATCTTACATTTGTTAGGCATTTGGTTCTTTTCAAAGGACTCTAAAATGTGTTTGCACTTTATTATACTATAAGTTATGAGAGATACAGAGAATAGAGTTTTATATATTAAAGATAGAAGCTGGAAGTAGTTTAGGATTCTTGTTTGCCGTGGGGCCCTGCCTACTTTTTTTTTTGTATTTTTCAGTTACACTGGTATGGCTTGTGTGTAGATGCTCCAAACTCTTATGCAGGCACAGGAGAGGCCTTTCCAGAGGTGCTGGATTGATAGTGTGTGATGCTGGGACTGGTTCATGGTGCGATACTAGGATCAAGGGCACTAGGAGTAAGGGCGTGAGTGCTGCCCGCCCTGAGTGCCTGGGTAAGATGTAAGGGGCAGAAAGAGCTGTGGTTCCCTTGTTGCTCTGCGGCCTTCTGCCTGCCATGAACTGTTTTTCCTCTGCAATCCACCCTGCCTTGGAGCCAGCAATTACGGACTGAAACCCCACAGGCTGTGAGCTAAGCAAACCTTTCCTCCTTTCACTTTGGATATTGAGTATTTTTTCTCAACAATGAGAGAAAAGCAGCTACGACACATCTTATTTTCAGTCTCTCGTTGAGCTTATTCTTCTCTGCCTGGAGATTCTGCCAGGCAGAGTTTTTTGGAGTAGAAAGATCTGTGGCTTTATTCTGGTGGTTGGTTATCTTTGATAACCTGACCCCCACTGAATTTCATTGCTTCTTAAACCCTTCCTGACCCAGGCCCCCCACTACTCTCAGTCCTTACCTGTCTCGCCTTACACGGCTTGCTGTCCCACGCCTCCTGCTACAGTTTTGCCAATGGCTCGGGACAGGGCAACTTCTCTCTCTGGACACAAAGCCACCGAGTGATAGGAAAGTGTTCATCTTCTTTCGTAACAGTCCTGAAGTTAAGATAAATGAAGCAGACTGAAACATCCCACGCAGCTTCAGCTCCCGATGCCCCGTTTCTGAAGATGTTCCTGGGTGTTTAGGATATCACCTTCTGCTTCTTTCCCTCCCCAAGCCAAGCCTCGACCTCGCTCCCGGAGCACTTGGCTTACTCTCAGCATGATCATCGCCTGTCATCTTCTGCCACATGCACACGCTCAGATGTGGGGCAGGACAAAGCGTGACGATACTGCTGCCTGCGGTAGAAGTGGGTAGACTTAGTGTCACACTTAGTGGCCGCACCACAGCGTACAATAACTATTCAGCACAGTAGTTTGGGACCAGCAACAGTTTGGGAAAGACGGAAGAGCTAAGGTCAGATTCGGGAACCAGAGCTGCCCTTGTGTGAGAGACTGCTTGGGCCTGCATAAGATGGCTGCCCTCAACCTTAGCCTTTGCCTCGGTGGAAAAATCCCACTAGACTACATACGTGACCTTTGGCAGGTCTAGCCCCTGGGCAAAACAGGAAATCTTACAGAAAAAATAGCCCTTTGTGCTAACCACAGGGTCACCGGATCTGGAGCAGGAAGCAGGTGGTATTTTCCCCGTCCTACTTGCCCCTAGGGATTGTGCACTTACCCCTCCCCACATTTGGTAAAATACTGATTGCTGTATGGTTAAATGCTTGAATGACTCATGTGATTGGTAGAGGATTTGCTTGAGCTGTCCAATAAGCTTGCTGAACCCTCCCCCTGGGATAACAGTATATAATCGTTTTGCTGAGCCAATAAAGCGCCTTTGATCAGAAACCATGCGGAAACCTGCTGCCCTTGGGTTCTAGAAGTGAGAGGACCATTTCTTATCACAAGGTAGCAGTTCTTTACTTCAACAGCCGGAGAGCTGAGACTCAGGGAGGGGAAGGGGCCTGTCCAAGGTGTCTCTGGAAGCGAGTGCCTTAACAGGTATCAGAATTCAGGTCTTCCCATTCCTATGCAACTAGCTCACCCTACCAGTAGTTTCCTTGGGGCGCAGGGCAGCTTCCTTAAGGAGGGAGGAGGATCACGGTCATAAAAGTTCCAATCTTATGTAATTTATTGTGAAGAAACCATTTTGCTCTCCAAAGTGATTGGAAAGTCGCTGCAGCAAAACACGCCAACTCATATTTGGGGGAGATTGAAAACCCTTAACAGGAAGACTGGAAAGTCAATATACAATTGCTTTCCGTTTACTGAGTGTCTATTTTATCCTGGGTGCTTTACTGTCAGTGGCCAATTTAATCTTAATAACATCCCCATGAGTCACATTTTATGATCCTATTTTAAATGAAGAGAAAGAGTATTGTAAAGTCCAAGAACCTTGTCCAAGGATATACAGAAAGTAAGTGGAGGAACTGGAATTCAAACCTGGTTGTTTGTTTTTATTTTTTTCTGATTTAAAAAAGGCCAGGCTTTTGTGTCATCTGCTTCTTGCTTTGGCAGCCAGGTATCAAGCAGGATTCCAGCACCCCTAAGTGATCAGTTACTGTGTCTCGAATCTAAGTCCAAAAATCCTGTATTTTCTCCTTAGGTAGCATTTACAAGTTGGGTTGAAGCAATCCCTGGTTGGTCTTCTCAGCCCCATCCTCTCCCTCCTGAGAACAAGAATTTCCTGTTATGTGGACAAGAAAATGAAGAGTGCTGACAGGCCCTAATTTACAGTGGTTCAACTTATACTTTTTTATTACAATGTTGCAAGAATCATGGGCATCTGGTAGAAAATGTGCTTCTGATTTTGAATTTTGATGTTTTTTCCCCAAGCTCCCACTATGCAATATGGTGTTATCCAGCATCCGGGGTGGGGGCAGCTCCTGGTCGGCCCCGTGGTCCCCAGGAGAAACATCCTGCGCTGCAGGTGCTGTGTGGCTAAGCGAGGATGTCCGCTAGGTTAGGTGCATTAAATGCAATTTCTACTCACAGTATGTTTAGGAGGCTGTAACCCTACTGGAAGTCAAGGAGTATCTGTGCACACAAGCAACAGGCTGGGTAAGAATGCAGCTGAGGCTAACAGAGGAGCTGAATGACACACGTGTGAGACAAGAATCTATCACTTTTCTTCCTGTGTCACTTCTCCTTTCTGGACAGTCTCGCCTTTTTGTTGATGGTGGAGAAGGATGAATGCTTAGGTGCAGGGACACCTAGAGGCTTCTGACTATTCTTTGAATCTCCAGCTGGCTGAGGCCTAGAGCTCAACCCTCCACCTCTGTCTGCCACCTCCTCTTCCCATTGGTTGATATGGGTGCCTCAGCAAGGACTGCAACACAGAACCTTTGGCCAGGTTCCAGCCCGCAGTTCCTGGAAATATTGGGGTACGGGCTCCTCAGCTGAAAACATCTTCAGTGCAAACAAAGTGTACTAGGGAGACAGTGAAGCTAGGGGGTCTGCCCCACTGTCGGAGGCAGCCAGGGCCTCATGGTGTCAGGAATGGAATTAATCAGTGTCAAGGGAGGCTAAGAAAATGCACGTAACTATGGCTTCCCTGTTCCAGGGGCTCAGGATAAAATCATGTCTATCTTCTAAGTCTCTGTGGTCAGCCACCACCAGAAGTGGCCTGTGTGAAGGCACCCAGTAGAAGAGCTCTCAGCAGGACAGAAGGAAAGGAGCTGGGCTCCTGGGGTGCCTAAATTACTCTGACTAAAGGCCAGAGGAGGCCTTTTACTAAATCTCAGTGAAGTCTTCTGCAAAAGGAGTGGGTTGAGTCATCTGGTGCTTTCCTGCTGATGCCCGCTCACTGCTGAGGTGATGTCCACGCCACCCAGGGCCAGAGCCTTGGCCAACCCCTGTGTGCCCTTGTGTCTGCTGTGATTATCTTGGTTATGTGGGGTGTGACTTGTGAAGTCATTGGAAATGCGGGGGCCAGGAAGTGATACCTGCACTTTAGAAGTCAAGAATGCAGGGAGAGTTAAACTTCATCTCTTTTTTTCTGGACCCCTTGAAGGGGGTGTGATATGGCTCAGAGACGTTCCCCTTGCACTACACCTGTGCAGTGCCCTCCTGTCCTGTGAGACTCCATCAGGAAGGGGATTGTCCCCAGAGTTGGACTTTTAGTTGCTCTCTGCATTCAACTAAAAAACACTGGCCTGCCTGACCTGATCTGTGACCATGCCTGCAATACCAGAGCTGGTATTGGTCTCTTTGTGTTGAGGCATCTCTGGCTTTAGGATCCTTTTCAAAGACTGTATCCTGTGTGCTTTCAAGGATTGTAGACACCAGCAAGTCTAAAGCACCCCCCATAAACCAGATTACCAAATACCTCCTTACCAGTGTGCTGAAAACTGTGCATCAGATGTTAGAGGGCACTGCTTTCTTTGAAGCCCCAGATGCTTTCTACACCTGGCCTGGGGGTACTCAGGCACCCAGAGACAGCATTCAGAGAGGGCATGGGGAAGAGCTGCATGCTGGGAGGGAGTGTAAGGTGGGTGGGTAGTTGCTGGCATTTTTTGGCTGTGCGGTGTGTTTTAGGAACTGAGCTGCATACTCACATTTGCAATAGCACATTTAACCCCCAGGGCCCCCCGAATGATTGCCTCCAATATTGTTGGTGAGGATCCCGAACACAGAGAAGTTAAATAATGTTCTCAAGGTCACAAAGTCGAGGTTCAAGTACAAAAGTATTGTCACCCCAGAGCCTGTGCTTGTTTTTTTGTTTTTTTTTTTTGAAGAGCTCACATAATGTATGACAATGGAAATAAATATGTTTAAAATACCTGAGACTCTTAAGATTCTATGTAAGGTTTCCCATCATACAGCAGCGAGAGTTTTCATCGCGCATCTCTTGACGGAGCAGTTCCATACACGCGATCTTGTGGGCCAGGGTGTGAAGGTCAGCAGGGGCCCTTTGATCCTGATGTAGCAGAAGAAAGCACTGAACTGAGGGAGAGGTGACTCTCCCAGAGGCGGGGGAAGAGAGAAGGGAAAGGGGAAGAATAGAAGAACTGAGATGTCTATGTACTTGTACCAACTCCACACGGGAAATGCAATCATTAAGGAATGCAAACATGTACTAATAAAAAAATAACTTTAAAAACAAACAAACTTCAGGCAGGGCTCCTCTGTCCCTCTGGGGTCTGCTCCGGGTCTTGGGAACCATAGACCCTGGCTCCTTCTCTTATAGAACAGAAAGATCCAGCTGATCAGCAGCCAAACCATAACCAAGGGAGGTTTGGGGTTGTAGATTACATTTTCATTTTTAATAACATAGTCTGCTAATTCTGGGCGCCAGCCTAAATTCCCTTGGGCCACTTTGGGATGGTGATAATGGGGAGAGCAGGGTGAAGCTGGGCCGTCTGTCCTCACAGGCCTGGCCTTCCTGGTTTATTCAGTTATTTGTGCATTTATTCAAAACTGTTGTAAATTGTCCTGTGCGCCTCATCCCGTGGGGACAGGAACAGGAGACAGGTGGGTTAGGACATGGTCTCTGGCCTCAGGAACACCCCAGCCTGTTTGCGGAGAGAAGACTCACTCTGTGTCAGAGCTATGCCGGGGAGGAGCGGAGCGATGGGGCTGCTGGGGCCCGGCACGGAGCTGTCCCAGAGGGAGAGCTCCTCCCAGCCTCCTGTTGTTCAGAACCTGGCCAGGGCCTCCTGCTCTCAGAAGCTGTGCTTGTGCACACACGAATCCCGTGTTCTAGGCTCACACAGCGTCTCTGTTCTCTGACCCCATGGAGCACTGTTCTTGGCTTGAGTTTTGTCCAGTCACTCTCCTTCGGACCGTGGCCAAATTCACAGCCGTTCCCATCTTCTACTTTCTAGCAGTTCTTTTCCAGATCTATTGTGGAAATAAACCACCTGGAAAACTTGTTCAAAAGCAGACTTGGATCCCAGCAAGTGGTGTCTAAAGCCCAGGAGTCTGCATTTCTCACCATGTTCCAGCAGATGCTGACGGTCCTCACTCTGAATAGCAAGATTCTGCGGTACTGGACGCAGACCACATCTTTTAAGCTAACTTGATTTATTGAACTGGTTATTGGGCACATCGCTTTTGCTGGGCCCTTGCATCTCCCTTTCCCATAGACTCCCTGAGGGAGATCTTTGAGACGCGATGATGCAAGGCTCCTGCACCACTGTCTGCCCTGCTCCCTTCGCAGGGCTGATGGTGATTGTGGCATTCTTTCCACTGAACGTGGACGTGCCCTGTTGGGGCAGCTCTCTCCATAGACTTCCCTATAAATCTACTTTGGTCCAGCAGCATTGGCTTGAGAGATGGATTGTATTTGCCAACCTGGAAGAGATGTGTCCTGTGGTGTGCTTTGGGGAGGGGGAGGCATCCTGGGTAGAAAGGAGGGGCGCCCCTGATCCTGGAGGAGAAGACATTGCTGCATCCAGCTCCTCTGCTCCCAGAGAAGCCCCAGACTCTGGGAAGTGAGAGGAAGCGAAGGCAGAGACAGAACAGGTGCCACAAGGGAAGGACTGGGTCAGTGGTCCTCAGCCACATGGACAAGTTTAGAATCATGAGAAAGTTTTAACAAACATGGGTGCTTGAGGCCACCCCAGATGCTGTATTTAGTTGGTCTGGGAATGATCCAGGCATCAACGTTTTAATATCTCTGATGAATCTAATGTGAGATCCAGACACTGAGCCCCCCTAGGCCAGCTCAGCCAGTGGCCAGCGACTGTGAGCTTGGCTCAGTCCCGGTCTCAGAGAGCAGCAGACTCCTGAATGCGAGTCCTGCCTGGGTGCCCCAGGCTGCATAGGGTAACCCTGAGCCACAGCTCAGGAGACAGCTCTTTTGACAGCTGCTTCCACTCACAAGGTAAATGGTTTGCTTTCTCCTCCGCTTACAATGAATCTTTCCTGAAGAAGAGGAAGAAAGGCAACTGATTCTCAGGCATGTGAATTCCTTGGGAAGACGTTATTGTTGGTACTGGAGCTTGCAATCCCAATTGGCATTCACACTGTCCTATTTTATGGGGGACTTCTCCTTCCCGGTTGAGGCTGGGAGGCAGCCCCGTTCATGCGTGCCCCGCCCCTGAGACTCACCTGCAAGCCTGGCCTCCTCTTCTTGTTCTCCTCCCCGACATGCTCCAGCCCTCCACCCCAACTCCTGCAGAACTCAGCCAGTGCAGAGCAAGGATGGAATCCAGCTGATTCCTGTTAGGTGTGGGTGACTGCTCCCAGTTCTGCGGGATTTGAAAAGAGGCTCCCTGCTGTCCTCGCCTGTCCTTAGAAATCCCGGTGATAGATGAAGAGAATTTAAGCGCTCCTCCAGTCCCAGTCTGGAAGATTGCTGGGGCCTCTGGGTGGGGGAGAAGGCTGGTGCTTCCATCTGATTTGTGTAGCTGTCTCTTCAGGTGGTGAGAACAAGGCACTGCTCAAGAACAAGGCAAGTACCCAGTGAAGGGTAGCCCGTGCCTCTTCCCTCCTTAAGGATAAAAGGAGATAAAGAGGTTTTGCTTTAGGCAGCTTCAGCATATTTCTAATTATAGTACCCATTTGTAACCAAGACTTTGGCCCTTCCAGGAGGCCTGATTACGACATTCATAATTCATTGGCAGTCAGTCTATTACCGATTCAATGATTTCTCCAGCCAGAGAATCTTGATCCTTTAAAAACTGATTTTTCACATTAGAATAGCAAAAGCAATTAGTTTTATTTTTAGCTCCGTTAAGCAGGGGCTCTAATGAGGCTGAAAGGAGTTTTTTTTCCCCCGACTTTCTTTCTCGCATTCTTTTCCCTGACGTGCTTCTGGGAAATTCAACCTGGACGTTTGCCTCCTGTTGCCACTGGGCCTTTGCGGGGTGCTCTGACTACCGTGGGACAACCATAGAATGAGGCACCCGTGGTGGCGTGGCTGGTTTGGAGAACTCCAACCTCAGCCTTGTATTTCTGGAGCCCTGGACTCCCACTTCCGCCGTTGTCATGAAGGTGGGGGCGGACACACACAGGGGTGAGCTTGGCAGCCGCAGGCCAGAGCCCCCCGTTATAGCTGGCATTCTTGGATGAATAGTATTACTTGGCACCCAGGACCCTGCTCCCCACAACTTGAGCTCAACGTAATACTCTCAGTCTGTTCCCCTAGGCCTGCCCCTTTTCCTGCTCAGATCCCTACTCTGGCCAGGATAACCGACGGTTTCCGTCCACCAGAACCATGGGTGTTTATTTCTCCCTCAGTTCCTGGACTACTTCCCTTGCCGTCCAATCTCCCTGGCGCTTTCTTTCCTCTGAGTGTCTGAGAGCCCCTCGTGCTGGTAACTGTAGATGTGTTAGGCGCTTGCTGCCTTGGACTAGTTCACCCAGTCAGGTCTATGAACAATCAGAGGCCTTCAGGGTCCAGGGAGGTGGATCCCAGTGGGAGTCTCGGGCCAGCCTAAAGGGTGCAGTTGATCTTTAAATGCAAAAGACAGTTCTCATGTCAGAGAAGATAGTCTCTGGTCTGGTGCTATCAGACTTTCTGTTGTTTTTCAAGGGAAGTTGGAAGTACAAATTTTAAAACGTAAAATATCCAAATTTTTAAATGTTGGAATGAATTCAGTTTTCTTGAATACCCCACGGGAACCCAAACCCCATCCCTGAGGACCACTACTTAGTTTCCTCAGCTGCAGACACTGAGAGCAAACCCAGAGACCCCAGCTGAGATTCCTATTTGAAAGCATCACTGAGCTCCTGCTGACTCTCGACTGCTGACCCCCCAGGTGGAAACACCGGCTTTCCACAATCAGGGCAGGCAACCCCTGGCCTTCAGAGGCACACAGTGGCCTGAGGTGGAGCCAGCATTGACTCAGTCTCAGGCCCAGGATTCTTCCAGAACCGGGCTCAGGATTCTTCCAGAACCGCATCAAGGGTGTGGTGTTGGTGCCTGAGGGTGTGGTGTCAATGTTTGTAACATCTTTACTGCCATCCAGTTTTAATGAGAAACAAGGAGAGAAAATCCCTGAATAGATTAGATAGGGTAAAAAAAAATATGAGTTCACCCATATTGTGACCTCTGCATCGTTTTGGTGGGGAAAATGTTGTTGACATTTAGCACTGCAGAAACAACTCTTAAGTATTGACTGTTTACCAGTCACCACGGAAGCCCTGGGGCAGAAGGGGCCACACATGACCTAGTTCCTGCCCTCAGCTGCCTTATAGTCAGGGGCTCCATGCAGGAGCTACTGGACGAGGGGTTGGGTGTGAGTATCCCACGCCCCATCGCTCTGCCCTGCACATGCTGAGGACTGAACGCATTGAATAAAAACACAGCGAAACCTACGTACAACACAAAAAGAAGGAGAAGGTGAAGCAGACTTTCCTGCTAAAATATTCCAACCGCTTCATCTTGATCCGAGGATTTTATTCCTCATATGAATCTGACCTGGGCATGTCACGGCATCATTCTTTCTTGGTAAGTAACAGCCCGTTGTGACAGCAGAATCTGAACGGATCCTGAATTATACACCATTATTCAGGGCGAGACCAGAAAAGCTGGCATGGGGCCGGAGAGGGAGGGGACACCAATGGCAGAAAAGAACTGTAATTCATGCTCTCCTGAGCCCCCTTCCTCTGTCCTCTTCCCAGCTTATCCTGAGTCCAGTCCCTAAGAAGGTCCCAGGGGGAAATGGCGCTTCCCTGTGCGGCTCCCACCCCAGGCACGGAAAGATTGCCTGCCATCCTCAGGGAGAAGGCATAAAAGTCGGACCCTACTGGAGGAGAGCTCTGCTGTTGGATGAGCCTCTGACAGAGGACATGAATCTTGGCTCTGGGTTCTGGTGAAGGATGGAAGGGCTGACAGGCCAACATCAAAATGCCTCCATTACGGGGATGGGACCTGGTGCGCACGCTGATGGGGACCCTGCTCATGTAGCGTCCCTGCCTGCCACGGTGGGGGCTCGGCTCTGCAGAGACAGAGTCACCCCCAGGACTGTAAGGGCAACAGCGTCCAGCCCCCTGTCCCCACTTCCTGGTCCCTGTGATGTGGAGAGGCTTTTCTTTGCCCCAGCCTCTGCTTTGTGTGCTCTCCTTGCTGGGGACAGGGACTCTTTTCTCAGATCACCGAGCTCTTTAAGGAATTGTATGTGGTATCCATTCCTCTCGGGGGCCTCTCATGCTCAGGGAGACCCTGGGCACAAGACAAGGGCTTTGCCCAAGGAGCAAGTAAACGGTTGATGGCCACACTCGAGCACTGGCTCAGAGATACCCTGGACGTGGTCTTGAGAGCCCTTTTGAAAATGGAAGTTGATTTTTATCCATGGGTGGTCTTGACTGTTAGCTGATAAGGAACTAAGTACGGATGATGACAACGAGGATGACAAAGGTGACGACAGGAGCTCACATCTGTGGGACACTCCACGTGCAAGCCACTGTGTTGAATGCGAGCTCACACAGTCCTCCCCCGGCCCTGGACTGGGCACAAGTGTAGCTCAGAAATGAAGCGGGGCCTGGAGAGGTTGAGGGGCCTCCCCTGGGCAGCCAGAGTAAATGTCACAGGGCTGCTCCAGACATCCCGCCTCTCCCGAGGAAAAGCGTAGAAGCCTAGCCGCTCAAATCCCACTCAGTCCCCCACAGCACAGTTAAGGGCAATGGGTAAATTATTCAACTTCCCTGAGAGGTCGTCCTATGTCATAAAACAGGGTCCGCCTCACAGGCAGCCGACTAACACAGCTGGACATGGGCCTCTGGCACGAGGCAGACTGGTGATGTTGTCACTGCTGCCACAGGGCACATCGCAGGTGGCCCGCATCCTCCCTGCAGTTTTGTGCACATGTTTATCTTCCTCATGAGACTAAGTAGCTGGGGTCAAATCCCATGTTTTCTTCATTTCAGGAATGCATTCATCAGGAATGCAGTCTATGACTGGCACGGGGACGGTAACGCCTAGCACTTGTGGGGTGCACACCTCCTGTTCTGCCTGCGCCAAGGCCCCCATCAACGGCGCTGGGTCTGTGTCACTATGCTTGCTTTGCCGTGGAAGGAGGGTGGCACAGATAGGGTTAGTTAAGGTTCCTGGGATTCTACTCTGGCTCAATTGTGGCCTCTGGAGTGGCCCCAGGTGCTCTGGATCCTGCGCGTGCACCATAAATCTCGACCCCATAAATATTGTCTCTCTTAAATGTTCTCTTTGCTAACTCCATCACCTCTTAAATGTCCAAACCAGGAGGGAGCGGCGGCCTAGCCTGTGGCTGCTGGCTCTACGTCACACAGCTAATTTTGTAGTGGCGCCGGGGCTGGAGCCGAGCTCCGTGGATGCCAGCCCAGGGCCCCCGGGAGGAGGTGAGCCCTGTCAGATGGTGTGGTGATTAACTGGGAGAGAAGCTGTGGGAGGCTGACATTTTCCCAGCCCCATCTGCGTCCGCTGCCCACGCACCGGGCCCTGAATGTCACCCCCCACACACACACCACTACTCAGGAGGGAAGGAGGGAAGCCTACACACTGTTATTAAGCAATTAAAAATACGGCTGAGCAGATGTGGGGCAGCCTCACTTCCCTGATGTGTTGGGCCACAAGGAGGCTGGCTGCATCTCACTCGTGCTGGGAAGAAAATGAACAGCAGCGTCTTTTAGTACGTAGCATGTTCTTGACTCGAGCCTCCAGCTCACGGCCCAGTCTGGTGGAAAGTGGTCCAGCTGGGACCCAGAGGTGTGGTAGGTGGCATCCGAAGCACCTCAGGTATCTACAGAAGTGAGGAGGAGTCTGCCGGCTTTCTCTGTGTCCCTGGGTCTGCCATGTTCTTCATTCTGCTGTCCTGTAGGGATCCAGAAACAGAATCAAGCTCATGTCAGGTTGGATTCCAATCTCTCCTGTGGTTCATTCCCATTTATGAAATCGAGCCCAGGACTGAATCTATTCTAAAGTAGTGACTGAGTTTAGGTGGTGAAGAGGCCTCTTTGGGCTTAGACCTAAAGGTTCTGCTGGAAGCTGGCCTCCTGCATTTACAAATAGGGCCAGATGATGGGCTCCATAATCCTTTTCTCTTCACTTCCCAGAGTCCTCTGTATCCAGTTAACAGCTGTGTGTCTTTGCTCATGCCTTGTCAGTGTCCTGCGCATGGATCTTAATGTTGGCTCTCTGGACCTGCTGGGTCACAGGATGGTATGGGCTTCTCTGAGAGTCCAGGTGCTGTGTTGCAGAAGGCAGCCTCAGGAGGGAATCCACGTCTCACTGCTCTGCAGTGCCTGGCATCCAACAGGGGCTTGAACACGTAGTTAGTGAGTAAGTGAAATGTGGGAGACAGGAGTTTGTTGTGAGTTTCTTATTTTTTCCTCCAAATGATTGATTCAATTTCAACTTCACAAAAGCTATAAAAATATTGACTATGGCTTGTTAGCATAAAAATTACTTGTATTGGCATACACAGGTGCAAACACACTCATGCAGTCTGTAGAGAGCACCACCGCCCCCTAGGATGATGGCAGAAAATATCGACTTCAAGTGTGACAGGACAGGGAAGGAGGAAATATGTAAATCTTCCGAAATGCTAAGATCAGCCTCCCTAGAGAGGACCCAGCATATGGAGAAGGGTGGGGGGCAGGAGAGCAAGGGCCTCTCATGTGTGTGAAGAGTTGGACTGAGGCGACCCCTCCTCCAGATCCCTAGCTCAGAATGCCGACAAGTCCTGCGGGACATAAATCTCAGCAAACCACCCAGGATGGAGCAGCGTGGGATTCCAGGAAGAACAGCTATTTGGTTAGCTTAACCTAGGACAGTTTGAAGCACCCAGTCTCCTTGGCTTTGGGCTTTGGTGCTCCTACCCTGTGACTCTGAGGGAGCCACAAAGACCGGATGTCCTACCCTCCCCTTTTCCAAGCAAATGCAGGTGGGGAGAACAAGGACTGATCAACTCTACTTTTGAGGTTTTTATTTTGAATTCATTTTAGGTTTGTTGAAGAAGTTGCAAGATAATGCAGTATAAACACAATTCCCAATTCTTCTCCCAGCTTCCCGTTGGTATGAACTTTAATAACTGTGGTGCAATTATCAAGACTTAGATACTAACACTGGTGTGGTACAGTAAACTAAACTGTGGGTTTTGAATGCTTTTCCACTGATGTCTTTTCTCTGTCCAAGATTTCACACTGCTTGTAGCTATTTTTCTTTCATCTTCTGCGATCTTTAACAATTCTGTAGTCTCTCCTTGTCTTTTGTAACACAGATACTGAAGAATATTGTTCTGAGGACATAACCTTACCTCTGCGATATTTTCCCCCAAAATGCATAACCTCATTTTGATCATGAGAAAACCTCAGAAAAATCCAAAATGAAGGCCCTTCAAAGGAGGCAGTAGACCAAATGACATTTTTATAAAAACTTAAGCCTTTGCTTTTGTATTTTATTGGTTTCAGAATTGCTTTGGGGAAAACTGCTGGCTGGGGTAGAAAATAGGGTGCTGGATTAGAGTTTCAAAGTCCAACCTCATGAGGAAGAAGTGATGCCTCTTTCTGGCCATGGAGGTGCTTGTGGGCAGCAGGTGGAGACATTCTGGTCTCAGCTTGGTTATCTCACTGAAAAACTACTCCCAAGGTCTTCTTAGGAAATCGGGTAGCAAATGCTAAAAGGGAAATACCACCACCAGTAGGCTTCTATAGTGTCTGAAGAGTAAAAGGCAATATCTCAGTAGACATGCAGCTATATCAGTTACGCTGGGGAGAGAAGAAACGTCTATCATTAGCATAAAGAAGACCTTGCTAGAATTCATGAGAGATGTGACTTCTAACACGTCCTGTAGGAAATAATCCCACAAGGGAGCCCAGACCTTTCTAGGTGCTCACACCTGGTTTGTGGATGCCAGCACAGAGCAGTGACCAGTCTACCAGGGGCCAGACACTGCATTTGGGGTATGGGGAGGATGGTGAAAATAGGATGATCGAATTAGCTCCAGTAAATCTCAGTTCTCCTAGCTGTGAGCACCCAAGGGTGTCACCCATAAAGGACATGTCCATGTGCTTGGTGTGAGGGAAGTGCTTGCTGAACTTGGTGATTATTATTTGAAGATTTGTTTAGAGACTGCTAAAGGCTGCTGGTTCCCTCAGTCAAAGGAGGCTGCTGCCTTTTCTTTTATTCTGAAGACTGAGCCAAGTTTTCAAATGGTCAAAATGAAATCGAGCAATTTGACTATTGAGAATAGGGTGTGGGTGAGAGTCCAGGCATGCGACGGGTCACCCCAGGATCCGGAGGGGCCACACGCGTGGCTCACTGTGGAGGAGTGACTGCCCCATCCACCCCACTTTCCCAACACCTGCCCTGCCTCTCGATTCCTCTTGTGGGCAAGCAGGCTTCAGAAGAACAGTGGCTATGATGAAGCTGGGTGCTGGGGTCATTCTGAGTGCTGTTCTGAACTCCAAAGTGTAGCCAGCGGTTGTTTCAGACCTCAGTAGGTGAAGGTGGCTGTTGTACTTTCTTGTGGATGGTGGCCACTCCCAGGTGGGAGTGGCCACCACTGCCTGAAGGACAGCAGTGTGTCCTCTGACCTCTGCTAGGACGGACATTCCTCCACCGCCACAGCCAAAGCATTGCGAGTGCCTTGGGAAGAAGCGTTACTTTACAGCTGACCATGAGCACTTAAGGTGCAACCCCTAAATCACTTACAATTGGACCAGCCTGGGCAGCAGTGAGGCTGCCAGTGCAGCAGGGAGCAATCTTGGATGAACCTGGCGAAATGGCCAAAAAGAACTAATCGCCAATGCTTCATCTCCAGGAGTCTCTCCCCTGCCTCTCCCCTTATTAAACCAGAGCTCTCCACTCACAGGAAATAAAACTGCTACCTTATATTTATATATCTTCAGAGAGCACTGCAAGTCAGAAACCAGGGAGAATGGCATAAAACTATTGAAAAGGGACTGTTGCTTGCATGAAATAATCTTATTGAAAAAGTTACCTTATTTCTTCTACTGCATTTAGAAAATCTAGACCATTTGTAAAGCAAAGACAAAAGAGAAATTGATTTTCATTGGCATGAAGTTGGCTTCTTGTACTTTGATGAGTGGCTGGAAGCCAGGGAGTCATGTGACGGCTCTGGTATTTTGGGGCAGGGTACTCAGCCTGAAATCATAATAGCTATTTCTAACCTTGACTTTGGGCAGAACATTGCAAGGAGATGCCTACCCCTCCCAAGTGCCTGGTGATTTGCAGCCTTCCGGTACTGCTGGTGGATCTCTGGTACCAAGCAGCCCGTCACCCTCCCTAACCGAGCCATTCCCAGATGCCGAATGGATTGTGGACCAAGTCTACGCTCATTGTTTGAGCACTGAACACCTCCAAGGTCTGACCCAATCCGACTCTGCCTCCGGCCCATTCCTGCTGCATCAGCCACTGTAGCTGCAGCACACAGCCCGGCCCTCACGGCTACTCCGGCATTCACAGCTCGGCCCTGATCTGCCTGTCACATGCTGGCTGCCCTCAGAAGTCTCTTGCTTTCCTATCTGTGGACTCGGTTCTCAGCATATTCCCTGTGCTCTGAACTTGAGGAATTTGCCGTACCTGCCAGCTACTCAGCACGGACTGGAAACCTCAAGACAGTTTGTGTGCATGGACCTCAGGAAAACCCTGTGCTGCCTGTTGGAGCTGGGGGCTGGGAAGAGAGAGAGAGAGAGAGAGAGAGAGAGAGAGAGAGAGAGAGAGAGAATCCTCAAGTTGACGTTCTTAACTCTTTGGACATAGGGCCTTTATGGAGTTATGGGGAGCCTTTAGGGTGGATCCTAATCCAGCATGACTGGCACCCTTCTAAGAAGAGGAGCTGTGGATGGATAGAGAGACACAGGATGCAGGTGACAGAGAGAAGACCATGTGAGGACACAGTGGAAAGATGGGCATTCATGGTCAGGGAGAGAGGTGCAGGAGAAACAAACTCACCTGGGCTTCCAGCCTGCAGAGCTGCCAGTGAGCAAGTCGCTGTCTGTGTTTTAGGCAGGCTGAGCAGACCACCGCGGTGTCAGGAAGAGAGCCTGCGTGACCGAGAGAGGGAAGGCAGGGCCTCTCTTCTAGGCTCAGGCCGAGTCCTTGAAGGGTTCCTCTGGGAATGTGCTGGCTGGGAACAGGATGGAGTGTTTCCAGATTAGCTGGCTGGCTCGTCTAACTTGTTCCTTCTCACTTCGCTTGCGGTTTCTCCTGGAGCTCCATCCAGGCTGTGCTTTCTGGGGTCCTTACTATACAACCATGAGTGGCTGCACAGGGATTTTGCAGGACAGTGTTAATTCGCAGGCTTTAAACCTCAGTGTTTGTATAAGCGCTCAGCTCCCATTCTTGGGGTACAGAAATAGCCCCCCTCGGCCAGCCCACATCACCTTGGCCTCTTCCCATCCTCTCCCCAGCTGCAGGATCATCTTTCTAAAAACTCTCTGCTTGGGTCACCCCCAGGTCCCCTTCTTCTCCATCTTCCCCACATTAAAGCCCCACATTATCCTCGTGAGGTAAAATTCCAAACAAAATGAGCAAGGCCCTGCAAGGCCGGAATCCCATCAGCTCTCCTGCCTCATGGCAAGATGATCCCTCGCTTCCTGCCCTTCTCTGTGTCTTCATTTTTCACACTGATTATTCACACCACCTGGCCTCTCCCAGCCCCTTGTCACCCAGTTGTCCCTGCTTCACCTCCGCTGACCCCAACTTAAGCATCCACTGTCCCGAGGTTCCGCTGACAGCTTGGCCTGACCCTCTCCTCTCTCCCTGTCCCTGTTCCTTCTCACTGGCTCCCTCTCCCTCTTAGCATTCACCTTGGAAGCAGTTTCACCTCTATGCAATTATTTGATTCTCACATTTCTGCTGCTAGAACCTAAACTTCATGTGGCCGAAGACCTTATGCATTTCCATGCTTTGCACACAGTGGGAACACAGTGGGCCCTTTTGGAAAGCGTTAACACCTATCCTCTCCTAAATGAGCTCCTCTGGACTCAGAGGCCATCTTTGCAGCCCTGTCCTTTGGGTGTTGGCCGTGTGGTAGTCATCACGAGCTCGTTGGAATGTGGTCATCCAGGAAACATGACAGGCAGAAGCTGGCCGGGAAAGAACGCTCGGTGGACAGCAGCTGGGCCCATGAGACGGGGAAGGGAGGAAAGCTGGAGAACTGAGGATGGGCCAGGAGAAAGGTCTCAGAGGCTCAGGGAAGAATGTCCAGGAGGACACAGTGTCCTCAGCGCCACGCGTAACAGAGAGATGGGTTGGAGGCAACGGCAGAAGGCTGAAGGAGGCAAGATGGTATGTGGCTGGACTAGAGAGCCACTGGAGTGGTGACCAGAGCATAAATGGTGAGAAGATGTTGAAGGGGCTACAGACTGGGATATCTCCCCCTCACCACTGTTGGTGCTTTGGACTGGACAATTACGGGCAGGGAGGGTGCTGTGGTGGGCGTGGTACGATGTTTAGCGGACACCATGGCCTCTACTTTTAGATGTCAGCACCCGCTTTCCTGAGTTACGACAACCCCAAATGTCTCCACGCCTGTTTAATTGGGGACAAGCTTGCTCCCTGTTGAGAGCCACTGCTGCAGGCCAGCATTTCCCCAGGCCGGTTGGCCATCGAGCTAATTTGTGTAGCTGCTCCAGGAAGAAAAGTAGTGTGGACCACACCGAGTGAAACCAGCTCTGGGCCTTGGTCATACCGAGACGCACTGTGACCCTCCTTCCCTGGAAAAGATTGACGCAGAGATGTGGGTTTCCTGGAATTCCTCTCACTCAGCTGTCTTTTTTTTGAAGCACAGGTCAATCTTGGGATTATTTCCCTTTCCCCGTTTTCAAATGTGCATCGTGTTATCTGTGACTTCTGTTCTTTTGTACCCCGGACCGGCGTTTACTGAGGAAATCTCTAACTCTCCCTCTAGCAACCCCTTTTGTTTTCTTCACTTGTTAGGAGGTCTAGAATTGCTTAAAACTGAGGGCTTAAAACAAGCGAAATCGTTCTGAACCGAAATCGTCATAAAATGGAAGAGCACCTCCTGTGCTTTTTTCTCTCTGGCTTTGTGGGCCAGCTTCTTGACAGAGGGTTGCCTATTTGCACTTGGGGGACTTTGTTACAAATACTCAGATACTCTTTGAGTGGGCTCAGGGCACATTTTCAGTATGGCAGGAAGCAGGTGGAGGCAAAGGAGAGCCAGGGCTTTTTGAAAACAGAAGCTGCTTTGCACAGATCCCAGGCATGAGATCTCGGAAGAGTCATTTTCATTTACTTTACACTTCAGATAAAAGTTCCTCTGAGCCTAGGCTCTGTGCGGGACACCCCAGGGTGCCAGCTTGGAGCACCAGCTTGGGCCCAGGGGATGCGGTTGAGAGAAACTCCAGTCTGCTTCTTGGCTTTGAGGTGGCGCCTCCAGTTCCAGGGCCTGGCAGGAGCATGGCTGGCCTTGAGCCCCGTGGCTCTGCCCCTGACCATTTTCTCAGACTCGAGGGACCCATCCGTCAGTGCTCCCGTCCGTCCGTCAGGGGCGGGAAGGACTTGTGACCTCGGTTTGCGGCGTGTTGGCAAAGCTGATGACTGCTGTTCTCGCCGGCCAATGCTCGGTGGGCACTGGCAGACCCCAGCGTGAACATGGCAGCCCATGTTTATGCTGTGCTTTCACAGACAGCCGTGTGAGGGTCAAGAGCCTGAGTCATTAAGCGAACAAATGATCTGGTGGAGACCAGAAGAGAGGCACACAGCCATGACGTGCTGCTGAGTAGAAGATACTTTCTTTTACACGCTCAGGTGCGTAGCTCAAGGTAAGGTTTGCAGAGGCTGCAGTGTGCATCAAATCTGGGCCACAGGGCCCTATGCTAATGGTGTTTGGTAAAAAGATGCCCCCCTTTCATCACCAGATTGTCCCTTAAATGAGTGGAAGCCTGGAGGCCTTAAATTAAAAGCAAAAAATTACAGTGTGGCAGATTGAATTTAGGTTCATGGGCTGTGTTTGAATATATGAGTGGTTTTTGAAAACATAATTTAAAATGAACAGTGGGCTTTTTACGCCCAGGCAGTGTCTGCCTGAATGTCTGGTTGTTTACATTAAAAGCTCTGTTTCCATCCAGGTAGCACTGCTAAAGGAATGTGCCCCCCATCACCCCAGCAGTCTCAGGCCAGCTGTTCTGCCACAGGAAGTCTGTGGATGCCGCTGCATCTGCGGGAGCCTGCCCCCCAATTACTGTCTCTGCTCAGCAGAGCCTATCCAGCTTCACGGGGTCCCTTCCTTCCCCTTCCTGGCTATGAACAAGTCAGGTGTACAAGAAGAGCAAAAACTGGAATTCTCTGTCTCTTTAGACTTGACACTCACTCTTTCCTCCTGGCTTGGAAGGCAGTGGGGAAGTTTTCTCTGACTTCATACGTAATAGGTGAAGCCCCCTGTTTGGGTGAAGATAGCTCAGTGCATGGCCACGATTTTACGAAACCCAGACATACACAACAGCCTGCAGAGGAGCTTTCGGACAATGCCAATGCCCAGGCCCAGTCTCAATGGATTTTAATTTAACTGGATGGACCCTACATATTGGGGTGTGTGTGTGTGTGTGTGTGTGTGTGTAACCTTCCCAGGTTATTCTAATGTGTGGCCAGTTAAAAAAGAGGTTGTCCATTTTCACTATTACAATTAGACAGATTTTCTTTAAACAGACTGTGTTAATGAAAGACCAAACAAAAACGGCTGTGCAGGGAAAGGCTGCCAGCATCTACGACAGCAAAAACCACGTCTCTTCTTAACTCTACTCGGAGCAACAGGCACGGGAGAGCTGAGGTTTGAGGAGCACGGGCCAGGGTCCCAGGCTGGGGAAAGACTAGTAATGGATCAGCCTATGTGAGAGCTTCGGCATGTGAGTGCATCTTCAAATCAAGGCCATTGTTCATCCTCCCACTCACCCACTCCTTCAGGCACGGCCTACACATTAAGTACTCATTCGGTGTCAAGTATTTTAATAGGCTCAGCTGTGTAATGATTAGTATATTGTTTTTTTCATTTTGCAGTCCTGGGGATTGAACCCAGGGCCCGGCACAGGCAGCCAAGGACAGCACCACTGAGCCACAGCCTAAGCCCTTCTCATTTCGAGACAGTGTCTGGCTTTGCACTTGTCACCCTCTTGCCTCAACCTCCCGACTAGCTGGGATCCCATTACACTTGGCCTGGCCTCTTTGCCTCTAACACAGCAGATCCCAGCCTGCAGCCCACCCTCACCTTCCTGCTCTGTCATTCCCGAGTCCTGTCGTGACATTTTCTTCTGCACTTTTTTGTGATGACGACTGGCAGGCATATGGGTGCCTCTTTGTCAGACGCGCATTTCAAGTGCGTGCTCATTCCCACCCTGCCTGACTCACTGGTGCTAACAGGAAGTTCATACTTACAGGCAGGGTCGGTGAGGAAGCTGATTAAGAGCGAGTTCCTAGAATATGATCTTCCTCTGAGGCAACAGAAAAGTGTCTCTGTCTCATCCCCACGCCCTGTCGAGCGTGGCTGGGCAGGGGCAACACCATCTTCACAGACAGGGACCCCAAAGGAGAGGCTGGCTGGTGAGCATTTGGTCTGGCCGCCTCTCCCTTGGTGGTGGACCTGTTTCTAAGATTAGCCCTGGGGCTTCTCCTCTGTCCCGCCTTGCACTCTCCGTGGCGGAGCCCTGGGAACTGCCCTGTCGAACCCAACCCCCACCGAGGCGGGAAGCAGAGCCTTCACCCCCACTGGAGCGCGTTTCAACAATGAGAGAGACGCGGCCAGCAGGGGGCACCGAAGAGTTTCCGTGACTACCGCGAGCCTGGCTCTGGAAGGCGAGGCG
>NW_022900920.1:30442062-30448757 GCF_012274545.1 Fukomys damarensis | reverse complement strand
CCGGGTCCTGGCTGTCCTGTCTCCGGGTGCGGGGCCCTGGCAAGAATCGGGATGCAGAGCTCAGGGCCCTGCGGAGCTGGGCGGTCTCTGGGAGGCTGCAGGTGGGGACGGTACCGCGAGATGGGTGGGGCGTGAGTGTGTCTAATGCAGAGGAAGCAAAGGGTCCTGGTCTGCAACAAAGGGGCCGGCGCGCTCCCTGCCAGTCCCAGGTGCCCAGGGAGAGCGGGTGCCTCATACTTGGGCTAGCCAGGTGGTTGATTGGTGGGGCCGCTCCAGTCCCAGGCCTGCCTTTGTTTCTGGGAAGGGGCCAAGGTCAGCGGGAGGAGCACTTTTATAAAGATGCAGCAGGGCATAGTTTTTTCAAGCACATGGTACAGGATGAGCCTGAGATGATTTTAAGGTCAGCAGCCACGTAATCGTGGGGAGCTCTCACAGTGCCCCCCTCAGCCTGTGTTGCAGGAGTTATTCCTACTTAACAGTCAGGGAAACTGAGACTTATGAGAGACCGGTACAAAGACATGGAGGTGGTGGTGCCGGGATGTGCCTGGGTCCCTGTGGACCAGAGTCCCTGTCTGGCTTGCACCATGGTTCCTCTCTTGGCTGAGCTGATCCCTGGGGAAAGCCCAGCCTCTCCCGCCTCTCAGAACAGGCCAAGTGTCCCGCCTTCCAGTAGCACTTCACACAGATTTCTTGGCCCTGGGATCTTGTTTGAGATTGTTTTAACCAAATAGACCTTGTTTTTCTGGCTAAATTGTAGATCCCCTGAGAGCAGAAACAGCCACACCTGCTGCTCCACATAGCAGCACGCAGCAGAGACCTCGCCTACAGGCATGGGGGCCTGGGAGGTGTGGGTCGAGTGCCCATTGCAGTGGCTCCGTTGTGGTGGCCAGGAGCCCGTGGGACTCCAAAGAGCCAGCTCTTTCTTCCCTGTTCCTCCGCAGATCCACCCATGATGCTGAGCGGCAGGCCAGGAGGCCCGGCCCTTGAGGGGAGGCAGAGTGCAGAGGAGCAGTGGGCTGGGCTGGTGGCAGGCTCTCGGGCTGTCCCAGATTCTGGAGGGTGAAGGGGTCGCTGGCCCTGTATGCTCCAGCCTGGAGCTGATGCCTCAGACATCAGCAAGCCCACTTGCTTGCTGAAAAGCCTGGCCAGGTCCTCAGGGCTCTGGCCTGCTGGGGTCATTGGCGCTTGTGTCAGGATTTTGCCAGTTTGGAGAGAACAGATGAGTCCAGGAATGGCTGCCCTGCCCCCTTCTGGGGGTTCTGGGTGGTGGGGTGTCAACAAAGGCTGGCGGAGACCAGAAGTCCTGAGGCACTAGCCGTGGACACAGGATCTCCTGGAGGAGGGGCCTGGCCAGAAGGAAGAGGGCCGCCTGCAGAGGTCTCCAGCAGGTAGGAGTCAGTTCCAGGAGAAGTCACGTGCTAAAGAGTTCGGCTAGGCGGGATCTGGGGTGGGGGCTTCTGGGGCTCCTTCCTACTTGCAACAATGGCCAGTTTTCCATGTCTGCTTCTTGCACAGGCCTTTCTGGGGCAGCAGAGTCAAGCATGTGCACCCTCCGCAAGGGGAAGGCAGCAGCATTTGCACCGACTCAGGGACAGCCAGAGCACTAGGGAGTGTCCTTGGTGGTGGCCAACAGCAAGGACGCAGCTGCCTCGGAGCCAGGGAGATGCTAACAGCATTGGACCAACATGTGCTTCAGAATGGAGGATGTACAAGCATCTGTGGCTCGGGAACAGGGAGCCAGAGCCATGCTGGGCAGAGTGCCTTCAGAAAACCACAGCATGGGATTGTTCTATTTGGGTGGAAAGATTCTGGAAAGGCAGTTGGGAGACAGGCTTCCTGTGGAGAAGCATGCTGGGGCCACTAGACAGGTCCCCTAAAACCTCATCGGCATCCCCAGGTCCTCCTGGGCACATCTGGACATCTGCTGTCCCGTACTTGGGGGTGCACAGCTGCTGTCCACATCTGCTGAAGCCTGCTGGCAGAGCCCCAACTTCCTGAATCTGTCTGGGTAAAAGCCAAAGTCAAAGTCCCCTCGGGAGCCCCAGAGTGGCCCTTGGGGTCACTGAGCTGGCTTGATCACCTGATTTGGGGGTGTTGGCCCCATCCAGCAAGGAACATTACTGTGTGCCTGCCTCACCTCCACCCCTGGGCTGGTGGGGGGAGCTTGCCGGTGCTTCTCCTCTGCCTCATGTTACACTTGTTAGAAAAACCACAGCCAGAGATTGTGCTCCGTTTGTTATACCCAGAGCCCTCTGTAGGACGAAACTGCGGGGTCCAAGCTCAGAGTGCTCTGCACACACCTGGCCAGGCTGCTCCCTCCCTCCTTTGATAGGCAAATTTTGTTTTGTTCAGTTCAGTTTTGCCACTGGGAGGTTGAAGGCAGGGCCTTGACGCTGAGCTACATTCCTGGCCCATTTTTATTTTTTATTTTGAGATACTACAGTCCTGCTAAGTTGTCAAAAATGGGCTTGAACTTGCAATTTTCCTGCTGCAGCCTCCCAGAGCTCTGGGATAAAAGGTGTGCACCCCTTACCTGGCCTTTGAGGGTCACCTTGCACAGTCTGCATTGTACCCAGCCCCGGGGAGGAGTGAGCAGAGACATTCTGCCCTTGGAACACAGCCCAGGAGCACAGTATCACGAGCATCACCAAAGACGTTTTCGCAAGACTGTTGTTGCCCTTACAGTCACAGCTAGCTAGGGCCCATAGTGCACCAGAGAGGGAGCCAGGGACAAATATCTAGTAGAGCAAATGTGCAGGAGTGGTGACTGTCCGGGCAAAGGCACCATTTCCCCACGGCACCATGGACAGGCTGAAGAGAGCTGCGCAGCCTGACTCCAGCCACCCACCTCAGCACCGTGGTTGCTACGATGATCTCCTTTCTAGGCGTGTACCTGGAGGGCTTCTTGTGGGAGCTGGCAAGGTACACCAGGAGGGAACACAGGCCATCTTAGGAGGACCTCAGCCCTAGGAACTGTGTGGAAGGCCGCTCAGCAAGGAGGGGTGGCTGCAGCTTCTGCCCACTGTGTGCGCCCAAAGAGATCAGGGTTGTGCTGGCTGCACTACAGCGATCCTCAGGTTTGCTTCTAATGGTAACCTGCATGAGAGGCAATCGGCTGCTCCCCTGTTACAGATGAAGACACCGATGGGTTCAGAAGCTATGCACTTCTGCAAGGTCTTACTGCTGAGAAGAGGCTGAGCTGGGATTTGAACCCACACCCTTGTAAACCACTACACTGGGGACCATTTGAAGATATGGTCAAGTCTAGACTTTAAGATGACTCCCAGTGCAGCAGATGTTGACTGTACGCTCATGATCTCTAGCTTTGAGACTCTCAGTCAGTCTGAGTTTATTAAGATGAACACGGGTCCCAAATTCTGATGGTGCCTGATTCTTACCTTCACCATCAGCTCAGCTTTGGCTCTACCTAAAAAATGAGTGCTAACCACTGGGCGCTGTGTGCTCCTGAGGCTGCTGCTCTGCCTGCACACAGCACCAGCACCTCCTGTCCTGTATGCTTCCCATCACAGAGGAACAAAGGAGCCTGCAACTCACTTCCGCCCAGAAAGAGCCAGTGGGCACCGAAGTGACCCTGTGCGGTGATGTCACGGTGTCTCTACTTCAGATCAGTCTTCAGACCTAGGCCTGGGAAGCCGTGTGCTGTGTTTTAAAGGTTTGCCAGGGGTTAGAAATGGGCGGCTACACGCCACTTAGCATGTGAAACTTGATTTATCTCCCTGAGCATATATGGAAAAACAGAAGGAAAGAAAAACCCAACAACAGCCCTTCTCTTGAGTTTTGAAATGTAAATGTTTGCTAATGCTTTTCCGAAGACAGCTTCACTTGGGCCGAGAGCTGAGCTATGTGTAAAGAAACATTAAAATGCATCATTTGCTCAGGGCTAAGAGTCATCAGCTTGTGATATTAATGCCCTTTAAAAATAATTTGATGGCATGAAATCAGAGCATGCCTTGTGCAAGGGACTGGCTCTTGTCAATTTTCTCTCGGATCTACTGAGCTATAATTGCATTTAGATCTTGCCAACAAGGCAAGCAATTTTCTCCACCCTTTTCATTTTCTGGAGGAGGGGTAAGGAGTGAGCTCTGATTCCATCTAGGGTGCAGCAGTCCTGTCCCATAGGCTAGGAAGGTGCAGGACAGCCAGCAGGCCACGGGCCCTCATAGCTGGCTGCTCCCCTGGCCTTGTCCGCCCACTCCCAAGGAGGCTCCTGAGAAGATGCTAGGAGGCAAAGATGTGGGCACCTGTGAGAGCAGCCCGCAGTTGACAAAGGCTTCCTCAAACTAAGCAACAAACAGGAAGGATAGGAGGCACAGGGTTGAGAATGATGTCCAGCCTCAGTCCACCTGGCAGCTGGGCCACAGGGCCACCCAGAATCTTGGGGTGCCTGCCGCGTGCCCAGGTGGTGCAATGCCTGTCACAGCCCCTGATGGGCCTTGGAGGGTGTGGGAGGTGGGGAGCTCTCCAGGAGCTGTCTGCTTCTCTGCATGGGCGAGAGGCCTCTTGCCATGGTAATGCTGTTGGGAATAAAGAAGTTGGAAATAAGTGGGTAATTGGTTGGACTCCTCACAGATGTTTAGCTTTAAGGACTGTGCCTCCCTCAGGGAAAAGCATAAAAGGACACAGCATTCGCTGCCACAAGAGAGCCATTTGAGTCTCGGCTACCTCTCCACTCTATGATGCCAGCACCCCAGGAGGGGATCTTCCAAGGCACTGAGGACACACGGGCATGTGGAAGGCACTGCTCCCCAGGCTCCTTGTCTGGGCCTTAGTCCGGATGGCTGAGTGTGGCAACGATATGCTTTATTACCTGTGACATCTGTGCTTTTCTTTTTTCTTTATTTGTTCCTTTAAAAAACATTTAAAATCTTGATAGTCTTTAATATTTGCACAAACATATAGACACCTATGCATTAATGCATCTCATTCTTTCATCGAATGCATATTTATTTAGCATCGACGAGGGGTCCCAGGCTCTGGGAATAGAGTAGTGATGATTTAGTTGGATTTCCATTGCTGTAGCCACGTACCCCAGATCATCAATTTAAAAGAATAAGATGTATTTTGGCTCGTGGTTTGCCGGGTTTCAGTCCATGATCACTTGACCCCATCACTTCAGGCTGTTGGGAGGCATAATCTCAGGACAGGGAGTGCAGGATGGGGTACAGCTGCTTACATCACAGCAACCAGGAAGCAAAGAGAAAAAGGGAGAGAGAAAGAGGGGGAAGGGCTTGGGGCCCCAATACTCTTTTTCAGGGTGAACCCCAATGGCCCTTGTCCTCCAACTAGGCACCGTCTCCCACAGCTTCCGCCACCTCCTGGAGGCACTGTCAGCTAGGGACCACGCCTTCAGACTGCGAGCTTTTCTGTGGACAGTTACAGAATGGAGCACTGCTCTGCCATACGGAAAGATGAACTCGAGTCATCTGCAGGACATAACATTTAGTGGAATTAATCACACAGACTTGAATACTGTGTGTGCTTTTTCCTTACAGGAGAAACCCAAATTGTGACTAAAGATCAAAGTAAAAGGCAGATATTGGGAAGTAGGGCGACAGGGGAAGGAGATCAAGAAGCGGAGGGCAGAGTGGGGGAGGGGAGGAGATGGAGAAGGAGAGAAGATGGGCTGTGCACACGCACCCACCCCACACGAGGAATGGAGCGTCGTGCACTGTAAACATGTGCAAAGGAAGGTGCCAGGAGAGCTCAAGGGACGGAGGAGACAGAAGGGAAAGGGATGAAAAAGGAAGAGGGATGTGGAAAGTACGCGCACCAACTTCCCCCCAAGAGGGTGAACACGACACACTATGCACACGCGCTGGTAAATAATAAATCAGTGAAACTTGTTAGAAGAGGCCAATCGTGAGAAGCGATCGGAGCAAATCAGTGGGTGCCCTTGTGGGACCACGGGGAGGAGGGCGATGATTTCCCAGCTGATTTGCTGCCGGGACCCCAGCCCCTTGCTGACCCTAAGCGTTGTGGCCACTCCATGCCCCAGGTCCTCAGCCCGGGAAGGAGCGCGGCAGCTTCAGCGTAGTGACTCGGGGTGGCCGGAACGCGGCTGTGGGCTTCTGAGTCAGCCTCAGGAGTCCAGGGGACCAAACGTGTCTTTTACAATTGCACTGAAGCATTTGTCTGTTAAAATCTCTGTCATGAACTCAGAGTGGAGTTATCCAAAGCCTGCAGGATGTGTGACGTCAAAACAGATCGAATCCAACCGTCCTCCAGTAGGCGGTTCATTGAAGAGATTGTCAAGCATACAAAAGTGTTGCTTGTCTTACTTTTTTATTTTAAAAAATTTAGCTGTTTTGCATGAAATAATCTAATTTATACAAACATGTTATGAGTTTATGTTAAGGTGTAATGGATTCATTATTTTTGATGAATGAATGTCTTTTTCACAGTCTCAGCTTTAATTTCTAATATGGCAAAATATCAATAGCTGTGACCCATGAAAGCAAAAACTCTTAAGGGTCCTCAAGTTTTAAGGCCATGATGGGATCTTGATTCAAAAAGTTAGCTGGGTGTGGTGGCACACGCCTGTAATCCCAGCACCTGGGAAGCTGAGGCAGGAGGATCGCTGTGAATTTGAGACCAGCCTGGGGTACATACTGAGTTCCAGGTGAGTCTCAAATACATAGTGAGACCCTATCTCAAAGAACCAAAAAAAAAAAAAA
>NW_022900920.1:30435907-30442014 GCF_012274545.1 Fukomys damarensis | reverse complement strand
AAAAAAAAAAAAAAAAAAGTTGGACCACTGTTAGTTCATAGGCAATAGGCAACGCCCACACATGGTGCGATGGTCAGTTTCTCAACAGCAAGGGATTTACTAAAAGAATTTTAGGACAGGAATTATAGGAAGGCCCTAGAACCAGCCTTGGAGATTATCAGGATGGAGGAGGCTGGAGTTTGCTGCTAGGCTCGCTGCTGCCCGACTCTTAGGTGTTGTGCCAGCTCCGTGTGAGGTCTGGGGTGGCCTCTCAGTGTCATGCAGCCTGCACACGAGCCCGGCCACAGGATCTCCAATACAGAGCATGACCCTTGGAGTCCTGTGGAGAGAGGCCGGCTCCCTCTCACCTGAGGCCCCAGAGACAAAGTCCCTGTGATGTGGAACATTTCCAAAACTTCCTGGGGCTCTGGCGGCCCTCTGGACACAGCCCCTGAGAGGTCAGAGGAGCTGAGCACAGAGGGCAGGATGGTCACCAGCGCTGCCCCAGTCTCCCCAGCACCTGTGTTTCTAAGCCTCAGAGCCCTTGTGTGTCTGGGTGAGAGCGAGGTGCATGGAGCACAGACAGGGAGAAGAGCTGCTGTGCTCCAGGTCCGCCCCCCACCCAGCAGGGGAGGAAGCCCCCTGCACAGCCTTGGTGCCATGGCAAAGAGCTTGGTTTCCGCAGTCCGACAGGCCAGGGTCTCAGTCTCAGACGTGCCTCTGCTTCTCCAGAGACCGTGCCTTCTGGACAGAAGCCGGGCTGCACAGTCAGGGAGAGGCAAGGCAGAAGGGAGATGGGCCCCAGGGGAGGAGCTGGCGGCTGGCAGCTCTGTCCACTTAATGCTTTCTCTTTCCTGGTTTTTCCACTACTCAGAGCAACAGCGTCCCTTGAGGGTTAGGGGGGATTCAGACCCGGCTTGACATGAAATAAGATGGCAGGCTTTCTCCCCTCACTGGCACCTGCCCAGACATCCCCAGGCCAGGGCCGGGTCCCTTCTGCTGACCCTTCTTCAGCCCCAGGCCAGCTGCTGGTTAGAACTGATGATCTTTCTGGCTGGAGGGAAGCGACACGGGCCGCACCCACATGCCAGGGGACCACCCGCTTCTCCTGCTAGGACGAGGCCTGGAGGGGCCAGAGCAGAAAACCACGGGCAGCACAGGGGTGGCCAGTGGGGCTGCGGGTCAGTGCCCAACAGAACAGCCATTGGCAAGATGAGCCAGGCCGTGAGCTCGTGGACGGCGGGGATCCTACCTGACTCGCTTCTCTGGTGCTCGGCACAGGGCCCACGGGATGAATTCCAGTTAGGTGGGAGGAGAAACGACCACAGCAGTCCAGAAGCCCAGCCAGGTGTCCAGCTCCCGCTTCCTTCCCACATCCTCTTCCTCCCTGAGTACACGCAGGTCCTCGGGGTCGGCAGGAAACTGCCTGCTAAACCTGTTCTGCAAAGAGGTGGGGCTGAACTGGCTTCCTTTCTTGAGGGTGCTTGAAATCAAAGAAGTTGATAAATACAGCATTGCTTTATCCAGGCAGCTGTTCTGTAATTCAATTTTCTCTACCTGTTTTCCTCAAGATTTTGTTTTCTTTTTTGTGGGGGGGTACCGGGGATTGAACTCAGGTCCTTATGTTTGTGAGGCAGGCGGTGGAACCACTGAGCTAAATCCCCAACCCCTCTGTAGGGTTTTCTTAAAGCTGCTTGGTAATGGTCTTATCTGGGGCATGGTTTATATAGAATGAGAGCCATTCATTTTCAGGGTGCGGACCGGTGAGTCCTGACAGATGTGTACTCTTAGGAGGCTGGCACCACAGGCCCTCAGTCCGGGAAGCCCCTGGTGACCCTCGGTGGTCAGCTCTCTGCCCCGACTGAGACCCCTGGGAAATGTCTCTGTTTCGCCTTTCCTAGAATTTCACCAAATGGAAGGCCACAGTGAGCAGTGCCTGTGGGCTCTTCCCTTCCACACCACTCCAGTCACGTTGCCTGTGATTACCATTGTCTCACTCTTCGTCTGTTACCAGCTGATGGAAGTGAGTAATAAAACTGCTAGAAGTATTTGTGCACAAGTGCTTGTGTGGAAATATATTTTCGTTTCTCGTGGGTAAATACCTAGGAGCAGAACGGTTTAGTTTTATTTGATCAAGGGATGTTTAAATTGAACATCTGTTTGTGGTTTTCTGGAAAACACAGTCCAGGAAAATCAGCTCGCGTGCCAGGCCTGGCAAGGCCCCCACTGTCCCCGCTGTGGGCATGCCGGGGTGCTCGGGCCAGGACCCTGGCTAGGCTGGCGTCTGGCAAGGTGAATGGGGTGCCCTGGGGAGCCCAGGCAGAGCTCAGTGGGGGAGTTGGCCTCTGAAATGTGGGGTCTTCTCAAGAGTCGGACCCAAACCACCTCAGTCCTCCCTGCCCCGCCCCTGAGCGGAGCAGCAGGGACCCTGGGCCGCAGGCCAGGCCGTGAGACCCCTTCGAGCGAAGACAGGGAAGAGAGAAAGGAGACTCCCCATCCGTTGGCCTCTCCAGCAGATGGTAGAGGAGTGAGGCTGAGGACTCCTGCCGCATAAAAACAAAACCAGCCAGAGGGACCTGCAAGGTAAATGATATCATTATCAGGCAAGAGAGGGAAACAGCATCTGTCCCCTCTGCGGCAGGAGGAGCGGAGGCGGCAGGAGGAGTGGAGGCGGCTGGGGTAGCGGTGGCTCCAGCCTCGTAGGACAGCCGGCTGGGCTCAGGCCCCACAGCCCTCAGCAGAGGGGAGGAGAGGTCACCAAGGCCGGGAGAGGGCTTAATTCAGTCTTTACTGAGAGGCTTGAGCCTCCCGCGGCCTGGTGGCCTAGCACATGTGTCCAGGCTGTGGCCTGCCTTTTCTTTGACCCTCTCTTTTTTTGAGTGAAGAAGTACCGTCTTGGGCCACATAGATAATGTACAATGTGATGAATGTATCTAAGTAATGAAGCGTCCTTCCTGTAGAAATATTTTTTATTGTAACATTGGAAAAAAAGACACTCCCCAGGTTGGACACAGATCTGGACAGACTTGATTTTCCGTACTTGTGGGTCATTTAGGTTTGGAAGACTCCGGATTCCCCTCGCTGCCCGTGGGTGTAGAATGAAGGGCAGGGGAATGGGAAAAAATGAGAACCAAGACCTGTCATGTAAAGGTACAAGATCCCAGTGATGGATGTAACTGTACTGTATACCTAAAAAGTACCGATAAACTCAATGGGGGGAAAAAAAACTACTGCCCAAATTTGTAAGGTGATCACACTTGTCGGGGAGACCCAAGCCAGGGCACAACTGCTATCAGCGTGAAATGGAGGGGTTCACTGCAACCGGACACTTCTCTAGAAGCTCAGGGAAAAGCTGGACTCTGAGAGTGGGCTGCGCTCCACGGGGGCGGGGGCGGGGGCGAGCGCAAATGCGAGGGGGCCTCGGTTGAGAGAAGGGAGTCAGCTTGTTCTCTTCTCTCCTTGGAGACTGGCTCCGAACGGTGAGCAGCCCACAGGTTACCACACCTGTTCACCTGCCAGTTCACTCATGTATCTCTTCATTCATGCGTATGTATTGGGTTTTACGTAGTGTGAACAAGAACTAGTCTGAGGCCTTGTACAGCTTATTATTGTAAGGGACAATCAGCAAAATATTGACCCAACAAGTAAAGTTCTGAGATGTGGAAAGAGCTACGCTGGGCGGAAGTCAGTGGCTGTGTGGCTCTTTGGTGTGGGAGGGGTGGAGGCCAGAAGGGATCTCTCAGAGGACTTGGCTTCCAAGTGGAGGCGCAGAAGTCCTGAAGGAGCCTGGGAAGAGTGTTTCAGCCAGGGGACGAGACCCACGGTAAAGCTCCGTGAGGGAACCAGGAAAGAAAGCCAGACAGTGCGGGAGAAGTGAGGGGGAGCCGGGACGGCACGCAGTCTATTTGCTGAAGTTAAGCAGGGGTCGGACTGTAAAGGTTTCAGGAAGCCAGGGTAAGGATTTTCTATCTTCTTCTAAGTGCAATGGGGAGCAAAGGAGTGGCTGTGATTAGCAGACAGCGAGATTTGACAGATGCTCTGGGCACTCTCTCCGGCTGCAGAATGAAGAATAATTGTACAGCGACGAGGGAGGAGGCAGGACGCCCGGCGAGCATATCAGGCGTGGTCCAGTGAGTGACGGCGCCACGCAGCTCCATGCCTGGTGTTTCAACACTCGTGGTGCGGAGGGACGCAGTGCAGAGCCAGGGAGGAGGGAGGTCGCCGGGTCGCCGTGCTTGCAGCAAAGCTTCTCCAACCGTTTTGTTTTCCTGCCCTAGCGGGGACATGGCAAGAACAGTATTGGACTCAGAAGCGCTCCCCAGCTGGGGCAGCACAGCTGCTGGGGGCGTGGGGCCTCCCATACCCCAGTGCCCGAAGCTGCCACAGGACCTTAGGGCACTATCGCTACCCAGCTCGTACTCAACGAGGACCTGGGGGCTCTCAGAGGAACAGGCAGCACTGATAAGTGGAACTATCTGAGAGCTTATGCTTTGCAATCCTAATTCTTGAGGACATTTTTATTTCATGTTTATAAAGTCATTTTTATTAGAATAATAAAAACATTAATTAAAAATATTTTACGGAGCCCTTTGTAAAGTAAATTTAATTTTTTGCTCATATTTTTACCTACTGCATCTTAGTTTCCAACCACTTTGATTTCTATTATGAAAATTTCTGTTCTATATATACTTCACAACAAATATTTAATTCATCACTTAGACTTAAAAAATTCAAATTGTATTTATTTTGAAAAATTAAAAATTGTATGTGTTTATCATGTATAACACATCTTGAGATGCCTGTATATGGAGGGATGGCAAAATCAAGGCAATTCACACATACTTTACCTCATATACATCTTTTTTGTTGTTTTTGGTACCGGGGCTCGAACCTGGGACCTTGTACTTGTGAGGCAGGCGGCAGAACCACTGAGCTAAATCCCTGGCCCCCATATATGCCTTTTTTGTGATGAGAACACTTATAATCTACTCCTTTAACATTTTTCAAGGCATGACACAGTGGACCCTTGATTTATGAACTGAATCAGTTCCCGAGGGCTGGATGTAACTCAAGTTGATTGTAAGTCAGTACAGCTGAGATCTGGATGTTTACCTGGGCACACATTATAGATAACAAGAGGCAGATGAATCTCCCATTAACCTAATTAACCCAAGTTTGTACGTCAGGCAGGTTGTAACTTGAGGATTCACTGGACATTATTTGTAACCGAGTCACTACACTTGAGCTCCTTCCTCTTATCTGACTAAAATCTTGTGTCCTGTGACCAGTATCTTCCGAAACGGTCCTCCTCTTCTCCAGCCCCTGGCAACCAGTACTCTGCTCTCTACTTCTCCGAGCTCTGCTTTCTTCTTCCAGTGTCCTCCAGGTCCGTCCATATTACTCCAGGTGACGAATTTGCTTGTTTTTACAAGGTGAATGACCCTCCTCTGTGACTATCCGCTGCCCCGGTGGGTGATGGACACCTTGGTGGATTCCAGATCTCCGCTGTACGAATGACGCTGCAACCAGCATGGGGGTGCAGATGGCTCCTCAAAACACGGGATTCCTTTCCTTCACATGTAAGTAGTGGGGCTGCTGAATCAGGCAGCTGTTCTGACTTTAATTTCCCAAGAGACCACCTTGCTGTTTTCCACAGCAGCTGTAGAACATCACCTTCCCGCTAGCTTGGGAAGGGTTTTCCTTTCTCTACATCCTCCCCAGAACTTGTTGTCTTTTATCTCTTTAGTAAAAAGACCTTTAGGGCTGGGGATTTAGCTCAGCAGTTTGGTGGCCTGCCTGGCAAGCACAAGGACCCAAGTTCAATCCCCGGTACCACCAAAAAAAAAAAAAAGACCCCTAATGCAAGTGAAGTGCTGTCTCATCTGTGGTGTTAATTTGGCTTTGTCTGATGATTAGGGGTGCTAAGAATTAAAAAAATTTAAATTAAGGGGGTGAAGGGAGGGCAGAGGTAAGGGGAAAAAAATGAGAATCAAGACTTGTCATGTAGAGGTACAAGATCCCAACAATGAATGTAACTGTACTGTATCCCTAAAATGTACCAATAAACTCAATTAAAGCTGAAAAAAAATTTAAATTAAATTTTTATTAATTTAATTTTTAAACATTTA
>NW_022900920.1:30422527-30435644 GCF_012274545.1 Fukomys damarensis | reverse complement strand
GAATCAAGACGTCATGTAGAGGTACAAGATCCCAACAATGAATGTAACTGTACTGTATCCCTAAAATGTACCAATAAACTCAATTAAAGCTGAAAAAAAATTTAAATTAAATTTTTATTAATTTAATTTTTAAACATTTAAAATTTAAATTAATAAAAATTTTTAAACTTTTTAAATTAATATTTTTTATGTTGAGCATTTTCCCATATACTGTTGGCCATTTTCAGGTTTCTTGAGAAATGTCTATTCAGATCCTTTGTCCATTTTTTCATTAGGTTATATATTGTCTTACTGTTGAATTCTCTGGGTTCCTTGTATATTTTGGATATTAACCTTTTATGAGGTGTATAATTTACAAATGTTTTATTTCATTCTGTAGAATATCTCTTCACTCAGATGATTATTTCATAGATGCACAAATGCTTTTTAGTTTGATGTAATGTCATTTGTCAATTTTTGCTTTCATTGCCTATACTTTTGGAGCTATATCTGAAAAAAAATCATTGCCCAGATTAAGGTCAATGAAGTATTCCCCTGTGCCTTTTTCAGTACTTTTTGTTTCAGGTCTTATATTTAAGTCTTTAATCCTTCCTGAGTTGATTTTTGCATATGGTGTAGATAAAAGTACAATTTCACTTTTCTGCATATGGACACCCAGTTGTCCCAATGTCCTTTATTAAAGATACTTTCTTTCCCCACTGTGTATTCTTAGGTTTTTAGTCAGGATCAGTTGCCTGCAAATGCACAGACTCATTTCTTATCTCTCTCTCTGTTCCATTGCTTTATGTCTTTGTAGCATATTTTGAAGTCAGATATCATGATGCCTCCAATTTTGTTTTTTTGTGACCATGATAGCTTTGGCTGTTTGGGGACTTTTGTGGTTCCATAAATATTGAGATTGTTTTTCTATGCCTGATAAAAATGCTACTGGCATCTGATAGGAATGACATTGAATGTGTGGATACTATGGGCATTTAAACAATATTAATTCTTTCAATTTACAAATGCAAGCTAACTTTTTTTTATTGTTGTTACTGGGGATCAACAGGCTAACTTTTCATTTACAAGCTATTTGAGTCTTTGACCTGTTTAGTTAGTGTTTTATATTTTTAGCATGCAAGTCTTCAGCCCCTAGCACTGTGTGTAACAGGAGTGACAAGAGCAGGCATCACTGAAGGAAAGGCTTTCAAATGAGTATGATGCTAGCTGTGGGTTTGTCGTATGTGATCTTTATTGTATCAAGGTACATTTCTTCTATAGCTGATGCATTGAGCGTTTTAATCATGAAAAGATGTTGAATTTTGTCATTTTTTTTTGCATCTCGAGATGATAGTATCTTTTTTGTCCTTCATTATGTTAATACGGTTTATCATATTTATAGATTTGCATATGTTGGGGAATCCTTACATCCTGGGAGTAAATTCCATTTAATCATGGTGAATGATCTTTTTAATGTATGTTCACCTCAGCATGCTGGCAGTTTTCAGAAGATTTTGGATCTGCATTTATCAGGAAGATTATCTTGTAGCCATAGCTTTTTTTTATTTGTTTTTCTCTTGTAGCCATTGTCTAGGTTTGGTAACACAGTAATGCTAGCCTTTTAAAATGAGTTTGAAGTATTCCCCCTTCAGTTTTTTTGAAATAGTTTGGGAAGGGAAGGGCAGGGTGTGGTGTCACACCCCTGTAAACCCAGCACTCTGGGAGGCTGAGGCAAGAGGATCACAAGTTTGTGCCAAACCTGGGTAGTTTAGTGAATTAGCAAGAACCTATCTCAAAATCAAAAATAAAAATAGGTCTAGGGCATGGAGTACCTTCTGAAAGCCATGGGTTCAAACCTAGCTTTAAAAAAAAAAAGTTTGAGAAGGATTTGTATTCTGTGTGGCTGTGTAGTGGAATTCAGCAATAATTACTCATTTTGGGGGGCACCAACTCAAATTTTGGCTTTTGCCATAGTGGCTCTTGTTAGGCCCAGTTTTCTATGGCTTGATTTTGCAAGTCTATGGTTTTCAAAGAGATATGTTTCTTCAGTGAAGTTTTAATTATAAGCAAATTTATTATGTGAAGCTTTAGCCATTGTCAGTTTTATTTTCTGTTTTGTATTTCCTACCAGCAACATTCATTATACACTGAATGAGAGCTGATAATCATATTTATACTCCAGCTAGCCTGTGAATCATTGCCTCATGTATATTGGAGTCATTCTCATGCTTGAGCAGTACAGGCTGTGTGGTTATCTGGACTCCTGGGTCAGGCTCCCTGGTGTCCAATCCTGGCTGCACCACTTTCCAGCTTGGTGACATTGGCCCACAGTTTCCTCATCTTAGGATGAGCATGACAGCAGTGCCCACCTTCTAGGGTAGATGCCACTATGGGTTTTGTATCAGTGAATGCAAAGCAAGCACTTGTCACTTTGTATCCATAAATGTCCCCAAGTTGTTGTTCTGATGAAATCAGAATCTGGCTGCTGCTCAGGAAGCCAGAGTTGTTGGAGTTTATGTCAGGTGCCCCTGTGACCCTGGGCATTCTCCTTCCCTGTTTTATTGTCTGCTGCTGTCTCTGTTAGAGCCTCTTGGGTTCTCACTTTTGCTTTGGAAAATTGTTAGGATGCAGGTGATGCTGCTAGGGTTTCATAGTGTGGGGCTCCTGAATCTGTATCTTAGCAGAATCCCCAGGTGTCCCGATGCACACTGAAGTACAGAGAGACTTAGATCTCTCCCCTCGGGTGTCTTCCAATGGTGGGGAGCAAACGCTGTGCCTGCCAGCCCAGGTATTCAACATCCATGCTCACCCTGGGTGGCCTGCCGCCTCCAATCCTCTAATTAGCGAGTACACACAAAGGACCGGGGAAATATGGTCACCTTTATGGGCTCGTAGGGTCTGAAAGCCACCACCTATCTCTGTCAGATGAATAGGCTTGATCCTATCCGTAATCTCAATTGGCAATGAATAGAAACAAGTCTGTGATTTATAGCTTTCTGAGGTTAATTTCACTAAAATGTCATCATGGCCAAGGAGGACTTTGGTTTCAGGTCCCGTCCACAGGAAGGATCCTGACAATAATGAGCAAACCAATGGACCCGTGTCCATATGAACGTGTCTGACGTCCACCCTCTCCGGCCTCTATTTATATGAAGTCAGATTCACGATGCCCACCCAGGCTGGTGTCGGATCCCACGATTCACTGAGGAGGAGCATGGATCCTCTGTACTCTCTTCTGTCCCATGCCTGAGGTGGACACTGCTAATCCATTGCTGCCCACTTCCCATGGACCCAGGGGGCCTGATGCTCAGCATGGAATCAGGTGACTTCTGCAGGCTGGCAGTTAGCTAGGGCCTCAAGGGCTCTCCCTGGACTTCTCAGACTCACCCAGCACCTGAAGAGTTAACCCAAACCCGAAGCGGGGTGAGGAGGGTATGACAGAGGTTGCTCCTAGACTAGGCTGGTGTTTGTGCTGATTGGTGGATTGTTAAATATTTTTAATATCACTCTGGGGAGCAGTTTAAGAGACTTTCTCACTACAGTGCTCTAGGCAGTCGTTACCAATTGATCAAAGTTGGTACTTTAGATAAAACCTATTCATCATCCCTAGATTAAAGTTGTGCCTCCCTAGGGATATTTTTCGAGGGCTTTGGGCCCGTGTCTAAACCCATTCGTGTGACACGGATGGTGGCTTTCAGACCCCTCCAAACTTGAAGGGTGATCATATTCCCCTGGTCCTTTGTGAGCACTCACTAATTAAACAGTGTGCTCTGGAGGTTAAAGGACCTCAAAGCTCCTGGCTGGATCCCTAGGGCTGTAGCTTCCAGTCCCTCCTGAAAGAAGTGGGGCTGGAGGCTTCAGTTACATTCCCTGATTCCGCCAGCATGGGAACAAGCCATAAATGTCAGCCAATGCTCTACTGTTGCCGAGGCTCCTAGCAGATTGAGGCAGTGTGTCCAGACCTTGGCACCCTCCATTGTAAGGCCACATGTTTGCATTTTTGCCAAAACCATGGGACCCATGCCGCCCATAAGATAGCAAAAGCAGTTTTCACATCAAAACAGCATGACTTGTGTTCTTAAAAACACAGCATTATGTAAACATATGTTTGCCATATTAATATTTCCTTTTTTTTTAGTAAGTTGCAAAATGCTCCCTAATTTTAAAACTAATATGATCATGGTGTCAATTACTTCAACCTGTGCAAAAGTGGGACTGCTGTCAAGAGGGCTTTAGGGAAATGGACCTGAGGAAGGAAGCGGGAAGACACTGTCTCAGGAATAAACAACCCAATGAACTGGATGATCTGGAGGGAAGAATGTGGTTCCCTCCCAAGGGCTCTGGCATTGTGGAGTGGGATAGGTACGGATACTTTCTTTCAGTGTCATTTGCCAAGACAGTTTTCAGAGTTGCTCAGCGGCTGTTTCCCCAGTGAGACGATGTTGTTTGACTTGTCTGGGATCACAGCCTGCGGGGAGACAGAGCCAACAGCAGAGACCTAACTGTACCCTCTTTTCCCTTAATGTGCTGGTGGGATGTCCTCATCCCCCGATTAAGCGCCGGCACGCTGTAGCACCGTTCAGACAGCTGCTTGGGGATGTGCATCCTCACACACAGGGCAAGTGCATTAGTAATTTCATCTTCCGTAACAATTCTCCGAACCTGGAAGGTGGGAATTGCTCCAGGGCCTTCTCGGGTGCTTCTCCCTGGAAGTGGCTGCTTTCCCTTGCTTCCTCAGGGTCTTCTTTCCCTCTCCTGGCCAGTGCACTGTTTTGGAGACAGTCACCTGCCCTCATGGAAAGAGCCGTGACTGACAGTGCGGCTGTGGACAAGGTCTGTAGCCGCTCGGAGCCTGAGCTACCTCGCCTGCAGTGACATCTGACCTCCGGGAAAATGTGAGGCTTTGGTGCCTGTAGACAGCTGTCTTAAGAAACTCTAGTCTCTTTCCTTGGTTGAGAGGTGCGCTCCGCCTTCACTGGTTACAGGCACATTGTCACTCTTGGGTAGGGTTGTGAAGTTGGTGACTGGGCTTCCTAACCCTAAACCCATGCTGAGCAGAAGCTCGGCTGCCTGCTTTGCTAGCTCTTGTGGAGCAGGAGTTAGGCCATCCCTTCTGGCCTGGGGCGGCTATGGACCGGCTATGCTCTCTGGCCATGCTCTCTCTCCTGCCTTCTGCTTTGTGTTGGGAGACCAGTTTCTGGAGCTCTGGCCTCAGCATATGTGAGGCCTCTTTGTAAATGACCCCCATTCTGAGGGTCCTTCTCCCAAGAGAGGACAGGACTGAGGAAAGCAACTTCAAAACCCATGCAAATGAGCCAGGCATGGAACCGGAGCAAGGAGTCCCAAGGGGCACCTTCTCCTCTTGGATTGCTGGTTTTGAGTGACTCTCAGTATTTCTTAGCAGTCAGCAGTCTCCGGAGTACTTTGTAGTGAGTTTAGTGGTCAGATTGAGGGCTCTGGTCTCCCTACACACAACTGCCTGAGGGGATGCAGGAGGGGGCTGGTGGAGGGGGAAAGAAGTGAGCAAAGACTCCAGAGAGAGGGAAGAGGACCGGGTGACCCGAGGAGGAGGAGGAAGAGCAGGATATAGAAGCCTGCGGACTCCCCAGACTTAGATGTAGCTCTTCCTTATGACAGCGGCCTCCTCCTTGAGAGGCCCAGCAGATTCCTTCTTTAGATCCACCGGGGTCACACAGTAGGGTTCTAGAAGGCAGGCTCACATTTCCGTTTGTTTGTCCCCAAGTCAGAGATGCTGGGAGCCGGGGAGCTTCTAGTTCTGATGAGTAGCAAACAGTTACGAGCCTGGGCAGCACAGGGAGGCACAGGCACTGTTTGCTCCCCGGAAATGTTGGCAGTCACCGGGAGTCACTGGGACGTTTCATCAGGAAAGCACAGCGTCTGCACCTCCATGGTGTGTGTGCGTGTATGGGTGGGCATTTAGGCTCCTAAATATGTACAGTGAGAAGCCCCATTTATGGAGCATTCTGCAGTGGCTTTGAAAAGTCGGTGAAACTCATTTGAATCCAAAATTCTCCTTCTGCCCTGCTCATCTGGTCATTAGAATACAGCACCCTTGTAGCTCACTGGAGCTCTAGCTTGTCAGCCTACCCAGCTCTCCTCCAGCCACTGTTATCGAGGCATTGCACGAAGTTGTAATTGCATTTACTGTTTGTTTCCACCTAAGTATTTGCACCAGGCTTTGTGAAGCTTGTAAATATGGAGTGGTTTTCTTTTACATATGCAAGTCAGCCTTACTTTTGTCTAAAGTGGACTTTATGAACCTGCATGAATTAGAATAAACACAGCCCAGCAATCAGTTCTATATTTAACTCGTAAAAACCTAGGCTTTTATGTGTGTGTGCGCATGTGTGCACCTGTGGGTGTGCACAGAATATTAAGCAAAAACTAAACGTGAGTGCCAGTGCAATGTCTGAAGCTGGCTCCTGAAGGTGAGGCCCAGGACAACTTCTGTTCCCACAGGACCACAGCCAACAGCTGAGGAGCTTCCCCTGTTCTGAAAGTCACTGCTCCTGTACCTGTGAAGTGAGAGAAACCAATGCTCACAGCCCAGGATGGCTATGCGGAACAAAGAGAGCAGGGAGCGTGGAAGGACCTAGCGCCGAGCCAGTGTCTCCTTGGTACTCACTCAGTCCTCACCTAGCACTGCTGGAACTGCAGCCTGGAAAGGACCTTAAGGTCTCGATGGCTAAAGTAGGTGTTTTGTGCTACGTCCCGGGCAGTCCCTAGGGAGCCCTGGGCCAAGCAAATTAGAAGGACTTATCATATTTGATGAAAGCCTACTGAGTCTTAATTTTATCAGAGCCCTACCAGAGAAAAATTCCTCCCAAACTGGTTTGCTTTGGGCCATCAGAAGTAACAGACCAGCAGCGGAGCGCAGAACTGTGATGAGGATGGGGCCTCCAACCAGCGGCTGGGGTTTGTGTCTCAGCTCAGATGCACTAAGCACTGTGTGACTTTGGATATGTCCCTTGGCCTCTCTGTGACAGTCCCTTCACCTGTAAGACGAATGCAGTAGGGAATGGGTGTATATGCTAGGATATGCTTAGAGCCTCACCCGGTGCACAGTGTTCACCTGTTTCCGGTACTGGTGATCAAATTCAGGACCTCGTGCTTGCAAAGCCAGCGCAGCGCCACTGAACTAAATCCCCAGCCCCACCATGTTCATATTTTATCATCATTGCAATTATTGCTTTAGTCAGAAAAGAAGTGGACTTTGGTGGCAGAAACACTTGGATTTGTCATGGCTCTGCCCCTTGCCATCAGCTCTGTGATCTCAAACAGCTGCTGACCTTTCCTAAGCCTCTGCCGCCTCTGGTATTTATCAATGACTCCTAGATAGGTGATGTTGGGAGGGAGAGGTTGCTTGGTGCTCTCTACCTAGAGCCTTCATCCCTGGACCTCGGTGCCCCTGGGCTGAGAGTGTGCACTTCGCACTAGAGTGAAGCCCTCTTCCCCAGGGGGAAGTATGCACGTCTTTCCAGTAGGGGATGAACATTCGGTTCCTTCACCCTACGCAGAGCCTGTGATAGTATACGAATGGTGTCTGGGGACAACACAAAGGCAGCACGGCTTGAATCCCCTGTGAAGACTTTGGTTGCAGTCTGAGCTCCCACAGGCCTGGGAGCAGGGGCTGAGATGAAGGGTAGGGGACAGTGTGCACTTGTGTGGTGACCCCACCCTGACCTTCCTGCCATCCCGGTGTTACTGTGCCCTCTTTCACTTTAAAACTGTTCTGGGAGGGCCGGGGATTTAGCTCAGCAGTTCAGTGGCCTGCCTTACAAGCACAAGGACCCGAGTTCTATCCCCAGTACCAAAAAAAACAACCCAAAAATACCAAACAAAACAAAACAAAACAAAAAAAAACCCCAAAAAACAAATCAAAATAAAACTGTTCTGGGATAGATGCTAAAATACATGGTTCTTGAGCCTTTCACTACTTAAGAGCAATGCTCCCTGGAGGTCAAAGAAGCAAGGCTGAAAGCAGCCCTGGTGCAGGTGTCCTTGGGAAAAGGCTCTGGCATCTGGCTGGCTGAGGGCTTCCAGGGAGGACACAGGAGAGGAGACTGTGGAGAAACCACAGCCCAGCAGGATGGAGGAGGGTGCTAATGGGAACAGGTATTGGCTGGAAACGTTCTGGTGAACTCTTAAAAATGGATTAAGTAGAGTGTGTAGATTCCCCAGTATCTCTATTAATACTTACACATTAATTTACAAGCAGGTTAAATATGTATATATTTTTAAAGTAATATAACAAGTCTCAGTGAGCTCACTCAATGATTACGCACAGCAGGCTTGGTTTCTGTGTGTTACATGCATGCATTTCTGTAACTCTTACAACTCCCTGAGTTGGAGAGAACTGTCACTGTCCCCAGTTTCCAGGCATTAACACCGAGGCGCAGCAGGGTCACTGACTTGTTCCCAGGTCACGTGGCCATTCAGCGGGGCAGATTCTGCCCACCTACCCAGGCACCAGTGCCTGAGCGCTCACCTCCACATGCCTCTCGGAGGTGCTGAGGGCTGAGTCACTGGCTAAGTCACAAAGCTGAGAAGTCAGAGAGGCAAGACGCCCACTCAGCTTTGTTGGGCCCCGCTGACGGCAGACTTGGCAGGCGTCGTTGCTTCTTTTCTCTCCTGGCTGGGCTATTAGGAGGGTTAGTGCGACAAGGAACATGCCGGCGCTAGGCCTGCTGCAGAGCACAGTGCAAGCTGTCCTCCACAAAACAGACCTAAGGGCCAGGAGAGAACCAGGAGGAGGCCAGCCACCCTCAGTTAGAGACCCACACACTCTCAGGGAGGAAGCTGCAATCTCGGTTAAATCATCTTGGTAGAGGTGAGAGGTTCTAGACACAAGAGAAGCCAGGTGGGGCTTTAAGACCAGGCTGCCAGAGGGAGACTCTGCTCCTCTGATGCCAGGAACAAAGCAAAAGAGCCAGCCCATGACACCCATGATTGCGACTTAGAGCCCTGCCATGTCCTGGGCAAATCTGATGCTCACACAACAACCGTGTTCTTGACCGTAAGAACAGCCATTTCTTGTCAGCCAAAGACACTCTGCCTCCTTTCTCTCACCAAACTTTCCTTCCTTCAGGCTGCTCCAGATGCCCTCCCGGGTCACTGGCTCTCTTCAGCACCTCTGCAGGGGGTCCTCATTTGCATCTGTATATGCAAATCTTCATCTGGAGCCAGTGGCTCCTCAGGCTGTGAAAAGCCTACAGAACTGCACTTAACCATGGATCTAAAAATGCTTCGAAGACTGACAGTTCTTTCTTGCCCAGTGTTGCTCCCCTCCAAATACTGGCATCTGCCAAAGGCTCAGTTGTTTTCCAGTGGGGGGGCAAAAATGCCTGTCTTCAGCAGACTTATTGTGCATTCCTTCCATCTATGAAGAATCTGATTTAAATATGAATTCACAGAACACAAATATCCAGCACTCAAAAGAAATGTAACTTAGTTATATTTTGTCCAACCACAACAGTTGTCATATCATTCTTCTCTGCTTGGTGATGTTCTGTCAAAAGAAACTAGATGACAATGTTTGGAAAGATAGCAACATTAATCATATGAAAGTGATTTATTTTTAATCCACCACGCTGCGCTGTCCCCTAGTTATTGTGAGTATGTATCAAGCCCACACGTTGAATGTTTGATAATTGGTTTCTTGCATTTCCATTACTTTTCCTTTCTAACTTGATGTGTGTGGAAAGTTTCTCAAACACTAAGTCAGTAAATGAATCGTGGACTCAAATGTGGGCACAGTTTAAAAAAATAGATTATTAATTTATTTAACAATTCTTTGGAGTGCCTTAAGTGTGTCAGGTTCCTCTTGTCTGAGGTGTTGAGAATATAGCCATGAATAAGACAGAAACTCTGCCCTTGCTGGCTAGTAAGACAGAGCCAATTAAAGAGCAAGTAAAGACATACACTCACTTCTACATTTTGGCATATTCCAGGATGGAAAAGTAGGGGTATTCTGGAAGAAAATGATAGAGTAATTGTGGAGTTCTTCCTCATTACCCAAAGGCCTCATTTTGTGGGTGAGAAGAGCCCTACAGGAGCAGGAACCCGAGCCCGCTCTGATAGTTACTGGCCAACCCCCAGCTGAAGCCTGCGCTGCTTTTCAGATTTTTGATATGCCCCTAGACCTACCAAACTCACATGGTGAGTTTTCTGAGAGGCTTCATCATGAAGATATGTAAGTACAGACAGTTAACAGATTCCCGGGAAAATGCTACAAATCATTCCATACTCCTCTTTGGATTGTCAAGGCCCAGATGCTGTGGAATCGTGGAATTCTTTCTCTTTCTAGACACTAACTCAGAATTCTTGTAGTGAAATTCCATGTGTTAAATAGAGAAAGCCTCTGAACTCTGGATCCAATGTCTCTTAGATTTAATATCCAAATGGTTTGCAACAATAGGCAAATGGAGGAGAAAGCAGGGCCCAAGAAAGGAGGGAGAAGGAAATAGAGAAAATAGAAACAAAGATGGTCCAAGGCAAAAAGCATAAAATTAGGAGAGCAAGCCCTGATAAGGAAAGGGCATGTGTTCCATCACCTTGCTCAGTGTGTGCACTAGCCCAACGATCATCACCCTGAGTAACTAATTATTTGTCTGTTTCCTATTTCTGCACATAGTACCCAGTCCATATGGGAGCCCCTTACATTGGGGCCAAGGTATCATCCTCACAGTTTGGTCTCTTCGCAAAGCTGACAGTTTCTTGCAGCTTGTTATAAAGCTTGGAGATGTCAGTCCCGAATTGGTGTCAAGGGCCACGCGTCCTTCCTCCCTCCTATACTATATTGTGCAAATCCTTCTTACAAAGAATAACAATGTCATTCTCAAACTCAAAAATCCTTACTGGCTCCCTCCTAATTGTTGTATTAAGAGCAAGCGCAATACAAGTGGCTCCAGCTTTCTATAGCTGAGTAACAAACTCTCCCTCAAACTCAGTCATTTAAAGTAATGACTTATTATTATCTCTCATGTCTCTAGGGTTAATGTATTCAACTGGGTGGCTCTTGCTCAGCTCTTTCATATGTATGCAGCCAGAGAATGTTACCTGAAAGCTTCTTCACCCATTTGTCGGGTTGGCTGGATCAGCCGCCAATGGGCAGACATCTCTCTCTCTACCTGGCCTCTCCACACAGGTAGCTTGGGCTTCCTCACAGCATGGTGGTCATCATGGAGGCAGCTCTCTTACATGATCACTGGGACATCACAGTTAGTGTTCCAAGAGACAGGAAAAAGCCTCCTCTTGAGGCTTGATCTGGAAACTATGTAATTTCACCCCCGCCATTTTCTACTGATCTGAGACAATCCACATTCAAAGGGACATGAATAGACTTTCACCTCTCAGTGGAATGAGTGTCAAAAACTTTCTGGCCATCTTTATCACAAATCTATGGCTCTGTCCATGACAGATCTTATTATATATGAAAAAACAAACAAGCAGGAACTCTGATGTTGTTTCTGTACACGCTATACTTACCAGTTCCTTTAACCTTCAGCCTACTCACAGCCTTCCCAGCCCCCACACACAGTACAAGTTGTCAAAATCTTGCTTAAAACCTCTCCTCCAAGACCAGATTCATCATCTCAGATATGTTTGTCCCAATGGAAGGCAGCACACTGATGTATATATCTCTTTCCTCGAACATCGAATCTGATGTGTACAACCCATGACTGTGTTCCTTTATCAGACATGTTACACCTTTGATCTGTATTGAGCTAAAATAAACTTTAATTGTGAAAGTGACTGTGAAAATGTGTAAATTATGAAACAACACAAAGAAGAAAAATAAGATCACTGAGAGCTAACATACACACCTTCCTGTTCTTTTTTCCTAACAATATCTGTGTGTGCCTGGCCTATAGGCTGGTTTTTATCCATTTAACACAATGTTGCGGGCATTTTCCTCACATCAGCAAATCTCCTGAATTATCTCTCATCATGGTGGCATCAAATCATATTTTGCAGTCAAGTGAAACACCTAATTTTTGTAAAATACAGCTAAGCTGGATCTTTTCTACTCTGCTTGTGTGTGCACTTTAAAACCCAAATCTAAGAATTTACCTTTTTTAAATTAAAAATTATCTTATTGCTTTTAAGATAAGTTATTGCAGCCTCTTATAATGTTTTAAGTCCAGTTTCATTGACATATCTTTCTCAGGTATAGGTAACCTTAAAATCAATGAGTATAACAAACACTGATGCATAATTTAGAACAGGATAAAGCATCCCCCTGGAGACCACCCTCTGAATTTCACTTCCCCATTGACCAAGGAACTCTGATCTGACAATTAGCTAAGCTGTATGAATCACCTCTTGTTTCTCATTTCTCGTTTGAACATAAGAATTTCTGAAAATAGAAAAACAAGTGTGCCGATCCTTTTACCATTTGGATGCTGTACCCCTGCCATATCCTTTCTGTGTCCACCGTATCACCTTATTTAAAAAAGAGACCGAGGTCCTCTGGGGACAGCTTGTTCTTTTTGAACCCATGCATTGTCCTGTTCTATTGTGTTCAAATCCAACTGTTTAATTTTCCAAGGATTACACACAATTCCTCAAACTACAAATAACAAAATTCACTTTTAAAAATCCAGATGATTTTTCCAGTTCCCCACAGTCCTTCCAAGTACACCCCAGAGGCTTGGCATGCTCCTCTTTATACCCTTTAAGTGTGATTCACCGTGGCTCAGTTGGGCTAAGTGATTCGAACTCACTCAAAACGGCAATGGACTTTCTTCAATCTCCTCATTTATCTCAGGTTTCTGATCCCTAAAAAAAAAAAAAAAGAAAAAAAACAAACTGTTCTACCCTTTCTGTGTGAAGATTATTTCCCCTGAAAAGGTGGAGGCAAAATACAAGTGGAGTCATTGTGCTTTTCCCCTATGTCCTGTTCCTGTTATACCATCTGCTTCAAGTCATGGATCCACTCTTTTCTTCCCTAAACTGCCTGAGGGCTTGATCACCTCCAGGCCCTCCACGGTGACTAACAACGCTTTGTTACAGGAATATTAGTCAGAACTCTTGGTTTCAAGGGACAGCAGAGCAGCTCAAGCTTTTTAAAGCTGAAACATAATTTTAAAAGAGAAATACATCAAAAATGTTTCAG
>NW_022900920.1:30398947-30422342 GCF_012274545.1 Fukomys damarensis | reverse complement strand
AAAAAAAAAAAAAAGAAAAAAAACAAACTGTTCTACCCTTTCTGTGTGAAGATTATTTCCCCTGAAAAGGTGGAGGCAAAATACAAGTGGAGTCATTGTGCTTTTCCCCTATGTCCTGTTCCTGTTATACCATCTGCTTCAAGTCATGGATCCACTCTTTTCTTCCCTAAACTGCCTGAGGGCTTGATCACCTCCAGGCCCTCCACGGTGACTAACAACGCTTTGTTACAGGAATATTAGTCAGAACTCTTGGTTTCAAGGGACAGCAGAGCAGCTCAAGCTTTTTAAAGCTGAAACATAATTTTAAAAGAGAAATACATCAAAAATGTTTCAGTGCAGAGGAGCTTCTGACACAGCTAGCCAGAGAGATTAAAATTTTGCCACCAGGACTTGAATATTCCTCTCTGTCTCCCTCTCTCTCACTCTTGCTCTCTCACATTCCTCTCTGATTTCAGTCTGAAATGGTCCCCCTCCATGGAGGGGCTCCAGAATGACACCTTCCAAGCCCCAAACTCTCAGTAAAATACAATTTTTCTTGCTTGTCAAAGTCCCAGGGTGTGATCATTACTGAGCCAGTAGCCGCGAGCATTCTGTTCTCTGATTGGCCTGGCCTGGGTCAAGTGCCCTACCCACTAGGCTGGGCTGTATGTGCCACACAAAGGACTGGAGACCAGGCTTCCTCACAGGAGCCTGAGCCAAGACACAGATTTCCTGGGGTCAACTAGGACCACCAAGAGACGCCAATCGAAGTAGAACAAAGAGACAACTCCCTAACATCTTTTCAATCCACCAGTCTTCCAAGTCACCTCTCATTGGATAATCCAGAACGCAGTAGGCAAAAAGTCTGGGAAATGTAGTTTTCAGGGCAGAGAAAGGGAATTTGCCGAAGAGGCAAATGAGTGACACCCTACTTTCAGCAAGTCAGCCGGATGGAACGAATTTACAAAGATTTAAATCCTTTTTGCTTTTGAAGGAAAAGAAATTCATTTTAGTTGCTTCTGGCCATAAGTGCCAGAGGCTCCTAGTGGGCCAGGTGTCCCTGAGGCTGCTGCCTGGCCCTGAGTTAGTTTCCCTTCTCAGATTATGAAAGGGGATGACAGCCCTGGAGAAGAGGCCAGCACCACTGGTGTGAGGAGCAGCTACTTGGAGTGCTCAGGGAAAGAGCTATTTCCTCCCAGGTCAGAAGTACAGCATTGCTTAACAATGGGGAGACCTGCGTAGAAACACTCTGCTAAGTGGTTTCGTCCTTGTGCGTCAGGAATTGTAAAGTGAACTCCCACAAGCCCGCACGGCACAGGCCAAGCATTTCACCTGCTGGACACACATAGCAGATGAGATAAACACAGGCACTTGAGGCTGTGGCCAGCATACAAGGCACCCTGTTTTACAGTAAACTACTTCATGAGTAAAAGTACACTCTAAAGTAATGATAAAAATACAGTGTAAGGAGTACATCAGTGGCATAGTCATTATCATCACCAAGTGTGATGTACTGTGCGTAACCGTGTGTCCTGAAGAACAGTGGCACCAGCATCACCACAAGCCTCTGAGGAATATATTGTGCCACACTGCAAGGATGGCTGTGCAGTGGCCACATCTCAACTCCATTATAACCTCATGAGGTCACCACTATGTGCAGTGTTCACCCACCAAAGCACCACTACGCAGTGCACGACTGGACGCTCATGTGTCTGACTGCTGAGTTTGAACAGTGTGAGTTACACGGCAAGTCCGGATAATGAGGGAGAAGAGTTATCCAAATCTTTTTTTTTGGGGGGTGGGGTTTCTGAGTGTTGGATAGCAAGAGTTTGGACAGTGAGACAGTCCTGTAACTCAGTATTTTATTGACTGGTCACCCAGCTGGGTATGTCTGAAGTGAATCCCAGCCCCATCGGTAATCCTCCCCCTCTGGGAAGCGTTGGGACAGCATGGCCTCCCTGCAGGAACCTGAAGGCCCAAGGATGCTCTGTGCAGGTGGGTGGTGGGCGCTTTGCAGGGATAGCAATGAGGGCTTTAGGTTGAGGTTAAGACCTGCAATGTAGCATCCAAAGACCCATTTCAAGAACACAGAACTGCGCCAAACCTCTGAGTTCCTGTGCCTAGAGAACTTGCTTGTTGCAGACTACGCATGCTCTTCTTTTGTTTTAAAAACTCTGGGCTCTCTGAAAGGCTTGCATTCCACTAACGGTGTTTCCTACGAGTTGCCCAGGGCTGCAGCCAATGAAGAGATGTATGTGATTTGGGTTAAACAGCATTAGTCAACACAGAGTTTTAAGTCTGATTGTTGTTACCACTTAAAGATGGAGACATTTCTGCATATAAACCCAAATGTCAGGCTTTTCCGGACACTCGAAGGCTGGTTCTGCATGTGCAGTCCTCACAGTGGGGCAGTCTCCTTCAGAAGGCATGCGTTTCCGGTTTGTCACAGTTTCCACTGCTACCTCTTGCCCTCCTGGCCCACCCTTGAGAGTCAGGTTGCTGTTCATCAGCGTTCAGCAGGCAGGGATCACTCACCTGCACCACCTTTAAGTGTCTGATCCAGGCTAGATCAGAGCTAAGGAGGCAGCGCTGAAATTCTCCAAGCGCTGGAGAGAAGAGGCTCTTTGTGGTTTCTGTGAGGGAAGGGTCTGGGACGGCTGGGCAGTGGCTTGCAGATGACTGCAGACTAGACACTGTGTTCTCGGTCATCTCATCGGGATGGGAGACCTGTGAGCTCCAGCTAGGACTTACCTGCAAATGCCTGGACTAGCTCAGAACAAGACATGGGACAGACCACAGAGGATTTCCTTCAAAGCTGTGGGTCTATGGGAATGTCGGTGCCCCCGAGCAGCACTGGGAGGGGCCAGTGTTGCGAGCACCTCTCCGCTGCTGTCACAGGGTGCAGTGAGGCCAGAGTTCTGACCAGAGACGGGACTGCATCCTTGGGTAGAAGCCACTGTTCTCCAATAGGAGAGAGTGAACAGATATTTTATATTGCATTTATATAAAATTTATATGTATACATACATTCTGCCATATATTCGTGACAAACATTTTCACATGCTTATGGAGGCTGAAAAAGTCTTAATACCTACAGGGAGGAGGGCAAGCTGGAGATGCAGTAGGGTCAGTGACACAGTTCTGGCCTGAGCCTAGGTCTGGAAGTCACTTGTGCAGCATCAGGCAGGGGTCTAATTCCCTCTTGCTTAGGGTCTTGTTCTGTTCAGGCCAGCAGTGAGTTGGTTGAGGCCCATCCCGGCTGGGAAACAGTCTGATGTACTCTGCCTACTCACGTAAACATTAGGCACAATGAGAGACAGACTCACAGACACAAGGAACAGTACTTACTCAAGTACTGGACACACTGTGGCCCGGCCTGTTGACACCTAACATTAGCCAACGCTCTTCATACCGCCCTGAGCTAAGGGCTGGGAGGAGCCCTTCTCCTATCCTCAGGGCTGGATGCAGTGGCTCTGTTATATGCTGGCCCAAGGAACACCTCTTGCTTTACTTTGCCATTTTTTTCAACTCCAGGGCTTTTGCACTGAACTACATCTCCAATCCTTAAAAAAACAAAACAAAACAAAACTTTCATTTGCCCAAAGTGATCTGAGGATGATTTTTCAAAAGTCTCCAGCACAGAGCTCGGCTTTGTTCTGATTTTTTTCCCCAACAGTAGATGTTCTCACACTCAGTCTCCCCTTGCATGGAGAATATCGAGGAGACCATGGAGCTACCGAGCGCCTCTGACTATGGGCTGACATCCCCGGGGGGTATCGCAGCCCGCCCCCCAGAGCCCCTCGTGTTCCATGACTGTCTTCCCAGCTCTTTCCTCAGTGCCTGGGCCTCACTGCGGCATTGTCCCTTCTTTACAGTCCGTCCGGTTCCTGCCTTGGTCTACTGCCTGGTGTCTGACATCCTGCTAGGCTCTTGTGGTGCCGCTCCACCCCTCCACCGTGCACCATCGTGTCCTCCGCTCGACCTGCTGTTGTTCTGTCCCCTGCTCATCCTGCTCCTCTCACTGGAGGTGAGTTTCTCTCCACTGTTGGTCTTTCTAGTGGGTATGGGACACCCCCAGTCGGTACCCTAGTCCCGGAGGTACTGTGTGCACATCACCCTTCTTCCCACTGGATCCAGAGCACCTCAAAGGCAACATCTCCTTCTAGAGAATTTGGACAAAAGGAAATGCAATTAGTTTTCTAAGAACTAAATTGTGAAACCGATTTGAGGGGCTAGAAAAGTGGTATAAAGGCAACTTAGAATTATTCCTGGTTCCAGGAGCACCTTGACGAAGCTATCACACTGCGATCAATTCAGATGCGAGGGGAAGTAGGTTTAAACAGGAAGATTCATCACCCTATTATATCTCCCTCTTGGTGGTTTGCACCGTGAATTAGCATATTTAAGGCTCTGAGAAGTCCTGTAATGATGAACGTTGTTTCTTTGCTGACTGTAGTATCTCTTGAATTTTACGACTTATTTTTCACAAGCACTATGAAAATTTTCATAGACTACCATCAAAATCTGACGGGCTAAGAGCATGTTGTACACAGACAGGGAATTGGTCTTTACTGAAGCAAGAAAACAATCGGAGAGGCCATCTGAAGGGTGATGCTCCCAGGCCCCTGTGACCCTGGCTAGCGACACTCCATCTCAGGGACACCAACCTTGTCCTGGTGGAATAAAGCAAGATCACATTTCAGAGCCTGCAAGGCGGTTGATGGTGTCCTGGTACTGTGATGCACGACAGTGCAATAACCAGCATTTATGAAGCACTGTTTCTGTTATCTGTTGCCGTGCAGCAAATTACCACTTAGTGAAAAACAATCATTTCATTATTTCCCGCTGTTTCTATGGATCAGGAATTTGGGGCGGGCTTGGCTGGACACTAATGGCTTGGACTATGGTCAATGATTACAGCAGCTCAGTGATGACTTCTCTCTCTCTCTCTCTGAATCTATTTGTTTGCTGGGTCACTGTGTGAACTGGTTAGGGCATCCTTAGAGTGTGGTGGCCCCAGGACTCGTGGAAGCTCTACCAACTTTTCCAGTTTGGTCTCAGAGATCACATCACTCCCATTTGTTACAAGTGAGTTGCACCACTGATTCACAGAGAGGAGGAGTAGAACCTAGCTCCAGCAGATTGCAGCCTGTGCCTGTCTTCCCAGCGGCTGCCACATTACCATGCATCCTCAGCATGGAGGAGGTTTCCAGTGATTAACTATGCCTTCGTCTTTCATCCAGCCATCTTTCACTTGAGCCCAAAGATCCCCGCCTGCTCCCCACCTCCTCTGGTCCATATAATGGCATATATGTTACCAATTTATGGAACTAGGAAATAATGGCTTCAAATGCTAGTTTTGAGTTTCTAGCTTATTGTCAACTGAATGTGACTGTCCCGGTGAGGCTGACAGTACTGGTGCTTTGTCTAGGTGTCCTGGGCTCTCGTCTTCCATTTCACAAGCCTCCCCTTCCACGTTCCTGTGGCTGAGCCCACTCTACCTCACCTGAGAAGACAGAGGGTCTGGGAATGTAGATCTCCCCACTGACCCTCAGCTGCTGCCCAATGCTGGTCCAGGCCCCGTCCTCTGCCTGGGGTGCCCTGAAGATCCCACGCTCCAGACCACCCTGGTAACGTCAGGCAGAGCTGCCTTCTGGGGACTGTTCATGAAGCACACTTTGCTTGCTTCCGCCCTCATCCTGCTGCTCCCTTGCCTCCCTCATGAGTTTCTCTGGGGGCTCCACCTTCAGAATCTTCTATGAGGGAGCCTCCGCTAGGACACCGAGGAGGGGAAATGGAAGAGGCACAACTGGTGGAGATGCTTCAGTACAAGCCTGTCATTTGCCAGAGCAGAGGCTCTGGGGGAGCTGAGCCAGGATCGCATCTCCCCTGCCCCTCAGAGTGTAGACCCTCTCTGTTCCAAGTGACAGCAGCCAGCTAGTCATCTGTCAATCACGAGTATACTGGTCTGAACTGGGCATCTCTCCTCAGCCTTCTGTCCACTGGTCTTCTGGAAACATGGACTGGTCTTGCAGAATGGAGATGAGAGCCAGGATACTTACAAAGGTGGTTGTGGTCTAAAGGACACCCCCATATCCCATACCCTCTGCTTGATCTGAGTGATACTCCAGGGCACTTACTCAAAACCTGCCCCAAATCTGGGGCATAGGGGAACTCACACTGAAGTAAGAGTCACAATCCTTGAGCCCTGGTCCTGGCTCAGCCCTGGCTAGCTCTGCGACCTCTTTTCTCAATGCATTATGGTCTCTGAGAGCTCTCCAATTCTACAGGTCCATGCTTTCCTAGGATGTGTTCAGTGCCTCCAGAGAGCTGATCGGCTTGTTAGGGAGGCACGACACAATTAGATGCTTGGATATGACAGACTGTAGCACAAAGCTGAAATCAGTCCAATTAAGAGAGAAAACACACAGCAGAGCAAACAAGTGCAGCAACTGATTAGTCCATCTGTGGGGCAGACTCTTGAGGAAAGGGTTGGAGGAGGAATCTGAGCAAAGCCTGAGAGCAGGGATGTTGCTTGGATGGGGAATGGAAAAAAAAAAAAAACCATAGTTTTATGCATAGAATTGTTACCTGGGTGTGAAATGAGGGCAGAGATGGGGGAGAACAGAGAATGGAGTCTGGGTTATCATTTAATTGCTATCCTGACTCTAAGCGAATACACCACCATGCAGGGCTCCAGTCATAATATGCTACTTATTTACTGGGCTGTATTTCTAGTCTCCAAGGCTTACCACACGTCATTGGAATTCTGACATTCAGAAATGGCTTTTCTGACCCCCTAAATTTTAATTAAAGTAATAATGTTACTACCGGAAGCTGTAATTTATCTTTCCCTTGTGCTTGCAAAGAAGAAAAAGGCAACTTTGGATAAGTTTTTTTTTTCCTGGTTCCTGTTTTTGGTCTTTGTACTTTGGGGGTGCAGCTGGGGTGGGGTAGTCTTCCGTCTGGATGTGCAGACCACACTGCTGTTGTTTGGTGGTCTCTGAGGGGCAGGGGGTACTGGCTGTGTGCAGTAACCATGCTGCTGGACACCCACAAGTGAGGTGGATTTTTACATTCAGAAGCAGCTCCTGGGCTAAAGGGTGAGACTTTCTACAAAGACCCTTTGGCGTTGGACAGTGTGTGCGTGTGGATGTTTCTGCATCGGGAGAAATAAGCAATGAGTGATTTAGGTGAGAACTTTCCATGCAATTAACTTCCTCCAGACTAATGCAGGTGCTGCAGGGAACCGCTGGGCCAGTCTGCTTAGTAAATATCCACCCCCAGATGTAGAGTAACTCAATGGAAATAATTATATGGGGTCAATTAAGCAGAAACCCAGACCTCCTCCTGTTAGCCTGCTGGAATTTGTTATTTCCACCAGCCAGATTTGCTCAGGATTTCAGTGCTTTACCTCTGGAAAAGGGCCCCTCATGGAATGCCTCTCAGTGTGGCCATTGCTGGAGCTGGTGGCTGCTACTCCCGGCCAGGCCGAGCACCCTCAGGCCAGCCTCCAAGAGCCTGGCTAGAATGCTGGCTCTACCACCTGGTGAGCCTGTGGTCTTAGGCAAGGTAGGAACACTCTCAACCTTAGTTTTCATTGTGGGGATAAGAGGGCCCATTTACATCCCAGCACTAACTGAAAAATGCTGGTAAAACTCTTTAAAGAAGGCGTGGGGCATACTAAATAGAAACTTTTGTTACTATAATGTTGGTTCTCAACAGAAAAGGGGCATTAGTATACCTGTATTACCTATGTCAGGGCAGTGGAAAATCTCTATGAAGAGTCAATCATGCTGAATTTAATAATATGCAGAATTTACGCCAACATGTGAGTTTATAAAACAGAACAAATGAAGGTAACATAAGTGCTGGACAACAACAGGATTACCAGAACTGAGTGGACCTTAAAGACACCATTAGTTAGTTCATTAGTAGATCACTCATGGTTGTCACAAAGGCTGGGAGGACTGGCGAAGACAAACGTGGGGACCACTGTCAGCTTGCAAATGAATCGGAAATGAAGTGACAGTGAGTCTGAAATGCTAAGGCAAACCAGGCAGAAGTGGGATCCAACGGACAAGAATTCCATTTCTCATAGCATAGTAGCATTCACTGAGAGCTCCCAACCTAGCGAAGATGTTTCTAAATGCTTTGCGTGGATTCCTTATTTAACCCTCACCACAACCTTCATGGGTGGTCCATGATTATCTCAGCTTCAGAGGTGCACAGCTCTTCAGGGGCACATCTACTACAGGCAGTGAAGGTCACCTGCCCCATACAGAAGCTCCTGTGTAGCTCGGGAGAGCAGAGATGCACTGGTTATCTGAAAGCTGGGAAGGGTTTACGAGATCCCTGGGGGAGTTTGGTTTGTCCTGTACCTACCATTCACCGAATGACGACTCATACAGGGTCTTGTGCTCTGTGCGAGGGATGGGGTTTGGTGTTGGAGGTGTAACAGTCAACAAAAACAGATATGGTGAGATTTTAGGGAAGATGGAGTAGACATCCTTTTTTTTATTCCTCTTGCCATGTACAACGATAATGTCTGCAACACCTGGATGTTGTATATAAAATAAAGATAAGGAGACCCTGAAAGGTGGAAAGAAAGGAGACTGGCTACGGAGATTAAGACCCAAGGAGTGACACGGTGATAAGTTCCCTGGATTTTCTTTTTATTTGTTGTTTTTTGCTTCATTATCCCAGTTTTGGAAATTAAGAACTCAGCAACTGGGAAATGCCAATAGACACAGATGGTAAAAATCCTGCTACCTCTAGCTAAAGGATGAACAAGTCAGAAATTCTTAGACAATAAGGGCGCTACTCCCAGCCAACCACCATAGCAAAGCCTGGGCCTTCCCTGACTCAGACCTGCCAAGGCTGCATGGGGCTGACTCCCCCGCCCTTCAGGGCATATGGAGGTGCCAGGAAACATGTGAGTTTATAAAACTCACCCTGGGTGGGGTGGACAGGCAGACAGGGAGGACTTTCCCCTTCTGCCCCATCTTTCTGCATCAGTCAAGGCTGAAGGCCCCTGAGAAGCTGTAATGAGGGACATTCCAGCCAGGGAGTTATCAGTTGAGGCTTGGTGCTTGGTGAGGACAGAAAGCTCCTATTTCGTTCAAGTTTTTTAGTTTTTATTTTTGCAATATTGGGAATTAAACCCAGGGACTTTAAATTGAGCTACATCTTTTTTCCCTCACATTGTTTTATTTTAAAAAATAATTTTATCGGTACATTTTTGATGCACATAATGATCCTATTCATTGTAGGGAATTTGTACCTGTATATAATATATCTAGATTCTTCTCAGCCCTTTCTTATTTATTTATTTTTTGAGACAGGGTCATGCTAAATAACTAAGCTGCCCAGGCTGGGCTTTAATTTGTGATCCTCCTGCCTTAGCCTCTTAGAGTGCTGGGTTACAGTGAATGTCTGAACTTCCGTCTGTGTTCAGCAGAACTCTTGTCTCTGCCCAGCCCCACCTTTCCAGGGGCAATGGAGGTCCACAAGGGAATGTGAAGTCATACTCTTACCTAGCAATAGCAAGGATTGCCAGGGCTGTATCAGAAATCCTGCAAAGCCAAGGGTTCAAGTGAGGTACAGAATCTCATAGCACAGCACCCCAAGTATGAAGGTTTCAACTAAAGCCCTCTGTCATGCCAAGAACCAGTGAGATCTCAAACTGAATGTAAAAAAGATGATTTATATATGCCAGCACTGAGATGATAGGGAAGTTACGATTTCCGGTAAAGACATTAAAGCAGTCATTGTAAAAAATACTTCATCGAATAACTAAAAATATGCTTAAAACAAGTGAAAATATAGAAAATTCCAACATGAAGCATGAGACATAAAGAAGAACTGAATGGAGACTATAGAACTGAAATACACAAGAGCTAAAAATAAAATTCCCAAAGGGTAGATTTAACGGCAAACTAGAGGACAGAGGAAACAGGCATTGAACTTGAACAAGGGAGAGAAAATAGACTGAAAAAAGTGAATAGAGTCTCAGGGGCTTGTAGGACCACCACAGAATACCTAACATCCACACTCTCAGATCCTGGAAGGAAGGCAGAAAAAGGACAGGGATAAAAAGCACTAAGAAATTTTAAAAAGACTTTAAAAATTTGCCAATTTTGGCAAATGATATACCTAAAATAATATGATAATCATTGCTTATGATGGGTATTTAATTATTTTAGGTGTATATTATTTCACAATGTACATCAAAAAATCCAAGTGTATAGTAAATATATACAATCTTGTCAAATAAATCTCAAAGATTAAGTAAAAAAGAAAAGTGAACCCTTATATACCCAAGCAGTTGCACAAATTCCAAAAAGAATAACCCTAAAGATACCTACAAGACTTATCGCAATCAAATTTCTGAAAATGGAGCACAGAAAAATCTGGAAAGCAGCAAGAAAGAAATAATGCATCATGCATAGGGGAAACGCAATTCAAATGGCAATGGATTTCTCAGCAGAAACTGTGAAGCTCATACAGAAGTAGAATGACACTTTTCAAGGGCTGAGAGTGACAAAATCTCATCAAATCCAGTGAAAATATCTTTCAGGAGTGAAGGGGCAATGAAGCTATTCAAAGATAAAGAGAAACTAACCAGATTTGCTACCAGCAGGCCTATCCTAAATGATGGCTACTAGAAGTACTCTAAAAAGAAAAGAAAATGCTGAAGGAAGGGATGCTGGAACTCAAGGAAGGGAGAAAGAACACGGTGAACAAAAACATAGGTAAATAAATAGACTTTTATTTTTTTCTTGAATTTTCTAAATTTGATAGTTGAAGCAAAAATTGGTGTATTGTTCTTAATGTGTGCATAGAAAATATTTTAGGCAATCATTTTATAAGTGGGGAAGGGCGAAGGAATATAAATGAAGGTAAGATTTTTATACTTAAATGAAATGAAAAGCCAACAGGCTGTAATAGGGTGTGCATATTTTATATAACATGTAGATGAGTAACCATTGAAAAAAGTTGTAAAGGAAGCATATTAATACTATAGGTAAATCAAAATGGAATTTTAAAAATGCTTTTAATTCACAAGAATGCAGAAAAAAAACCTCCAGAGAGATGAAAAATACAGAAAGCAAGGAATAAAATCATAGATTTAAGCTCTAACATATCACTAATTATATTAACTATAAATGTTCTAAATAGAGAAGGTAAAAATGACTGGCAAAGTGGATTAGCAGATATGATCCAGCTCTGCTATCTAAGTCACCATTTCATATATAACTGTAAGAGGATGGGAAAGGACTTCTCATGCAAACACTCATCCGAAGAGAGCAGTAGTAGCAGAGTTCAGAAAAAAGACAATTATGAGAAATGGAGACTTACAGGGACAAAAGGATCAATCTGCCAAGGTGACACAGCAATCTTAAATATGCAGTCATCACCCATTGTAGCCATCAAACAATAGAGACACAAAGTTTATGAAGCAAAACCCAATAGAACTGAAGGGAGAAATAGACAAATTCATAACTACAGTGACTTATCTTGACAATTGACAGAAGAACTAGACAGAAAGTCAGCCCATCAGAGAACACCACCAGGACTTACTTGTAATTGGTTTTTATAGAATTTTCTACCCAGCAACAGCGAAATATACTTGCTAATCAAGTGTTCACAGAACACCAACAAGATAAGACTATATTCTGCATTTTAGGACAAACCTCCACACGTTTAGCAGAATGAATTCAGACAGAGCATATTCTACCACAATTCAACAGCAGGAAGGTAACAGGTCCAAACTTGGAAACAAATGAACATACTAAACAATTCACAGGTGAAGGAGGAAGTCTCAAAGGAAGTAAAAATATTAAACTGCTTCATAATGAAAACATAGGATATCAAAATTTATAGAATACAGCTAAAAATGCTGAGATGGAACCTTACAACACTAAATAAATATACAGTATGCATTTGTATTGAGAGTAACTTGATCTGCAAGTGTTCTGCAATAGGAGCAAACATTTCCCGAAGCCCAACACTGCTAAGCTTCCAAGATCAGATAGATTGGGTGCATTCAGTGTGGTATGGTCATAGACAGAGCGAACATTTCAAATAAATTTTACTTGATAAATGAGCAGTATCTTGCAAAATGAATAGTATGTGATGCTGAATGTCACATGATCACAACTGAGCCAATGGTCTCTCTCTCTCTCTCTCTCTCTCTCTCTCTCTTTCTCTGCAGGATTATGGGTGATCATATCCCAACAGCAAGAGGTGATGGAGGAGCTATCATCTGCAGAGGAGAAGGAGCAAAGGGCTGAGTAATCCCTCACTTCCAATGAGATTAGGGATATGTGTAAAATGGGGGAAACAGTGCCAAATTGTATGGAAAACACCACCTGAATAAGGCCGCAGCAGTGTAAGTGATGAATTGGTTTAACAACAATGCAGTGTCACATTTCTTCAAGACCCTCAAAAAGAGGCAAAAGCAAATCTCCTTGGATAGGTTCCTTGTTACAGTTGTATGAAAAGCAAGAGTCCCTTGAGCCAGTAGATAGCAGTGATTCTGTTACTGACAGTGACAGCATCCTTCACATAACCCTTCTCTTGTCTCCCTCACATTAGCCATGAAGGTTTTCAAAGGTAAATGTAGGTGAGTTTATTTTTCTTTATATTTTGTATCTTCTTTATTATTTTGTATTATATCACAGTATTGTAAGTATTGTAATCATTTTTACATGGATACCTTTTGGGCTGTGAAATGAATCATCTGAGTTTCCATTATTTCTTAAGAGGAAATTTGCTTTGCTAACAAGTGCTTTGGATTGCAAGCATATGTCTTCAATTAATTATGTGTGCAAACCAAGGTTTTACTGTATTAGAAAGGAAGAAAGTCTCAAGTGAATAATTTAAACTCTGTCCTGAAGAACCTAGAAAGAGGAGAGCAAAATAAACCCAAAACAAGCAGAAGGAAGGAAATAATACAGAAAACAGAAGAAATTAATTATGATAAAAACAGAAAAGTAGAGCAAATCAAGAAAACAAAAAGCTGGCTCTTTGAAAAGAGCAATGAAACTGATAAATTTTTAGTAAGACTGACCAAGTAAAAAGAAAGAAGGTAAAAATGCTAGGATTAGGTGATATTGCTATAAATTCTGCAGGCACCAAAAGGAGAATTCCACTTCCAAATTTGATAATTTAGATGAAATAATTTTGCAAAATAATTTTAAAAGTACTGATTATCACAATTTATGCAGTATGACATATATATTTAAAATTGTTGTTTTAAATTTGGAGATTTTATGTTATAAAGTCAAAGATTACACAGTATATAAACTGCCAGTATCTACTGATTTAAATATATGAATAATTTCATATGTGTGAGTACACACCACAGATACATACAAGTGTGTACATGTATCTACATGTGTTGTGTGTACATGCACATATAGCACGCAAACATACACACCTGCATCTAATTGCATCTCCTGAACTGTAGAATCCAATGCCACTGGGAGCTGGGAGTTAGGTGTCTCTCCTCTCCTGCCATTAAGGAAATAAAATTCATGTCTTTCAAAATTCTCTTGAAGAATTTTCCAGGCCCAGATTATTTTACTGGAGAATTCTATCAACGTTTAAAGACATTCTATACGACACATCCCAGACAACAGAAGAGGAGAGAACACATCTTAATTGATTTTTTGAAGTTAGTTAACATTGCCCTAATGACAAAATCAGAGAGTAAAAAAGAATAAATGAACAAGAAAATAAAAGAAAAAATGAAAACCCCATACCAGTATTATTCATGAATATGGGCACACACATTTTTAACAAAATATCAGCAGATTTCAGCAGTTTTGGGAATGAATTATATACCCTGGCCAAATGAGATTCACTGCAGTGTACGACCGGTTTAATGTAAAAAAAAAATAATATGTTAAAGATGAAAAATCAACTGATCATCAGTGAATATAGAAAAAGAATGTGACAAAAGCTTACACTTATTTCTGATAATTTAAAATAATGGAAATAGAGGGGAACTTTACTTGAATACTTATAAAAAGAACACAGATAACATTGTATTTGATAGTGAGAGACTGAAAACTTTCCCAGTATGAGTAGAAAGCAAGTGAGGATGTTCACTCTTACCATTTTTATTAACACAGTTGTTAAATTTCTAGTCAGTGCAAAAGGCAAGAAAAGGAAATACAGATCGGAAGACAGCTGTGCAGACCACCATGTCCCCAGGGCCAGCTACGCAGGACAGGTAGGCAGCAAGAAAGCTGCCCTCATGCAAGCCACACACGTTTACTTGGAAAAAACCAGTGTTCTACAAAGACAGTGGTGGAATACGCAAGTTCAGCGAGTTTACAGAATAGGAAACAAACATGCAAAACTCGTTTCATGAGAATTGAGTGAAGTATTCAGGACATACAGACGGAAGACAGGACGTAGAAAGATGTCCCATCTCATTAGCCATCAGGGAGTAATGCACAGTATAGCCGCATTGGGACTTCATCACATGCTTACCAAGATGACTCAAATGAAAAGCAGTGGTAACACTGAATGCGGAGGAAGATTCAGAAATAAGTATCACTCATGCATTGCTGGTGTGATGAAAACTGGTGCATCCGCTCTGGAAAGCCATTTGGCAGTTCATTAAAGAAAAAAGAGGAACAAACAAGTATCAAACGGATTGACCCAGCAATCACATGTGTAGGCATTATCCCAGAGAAACGAAGCAAATATTCACAGCAAACCTGGACACGAGCGTTTTTGGCAGCCTAGATGTGAAACACCTCCTATGTCCTTCATCAGGGTAAACAAACTGTGACAAAACCATCCCACAGAATATAAGTCAGCCGTTGAAGAATAAACTACTAAAGCACACGACTTGAGTGAAGCTCCAGAGAATTGAGTGAGAAAGCCAGTCCCCGAAGTCATACAAGGTATAAGCCTATTAACAGAATATCCTTGAAATGGGAAAATTACAGAAGTGGAGAACGCTGTAGTAGGCGGCCATGAGGGGGGCGATGGGATGAATGGGATGGGTGTGGCCACGTGAGAGCAGCAGGAGGGATTCTGGGAGATAGGAACGTTCAGTGACAATAGTGATGTCAGCATCCTGGATGTGGCACTGTAGCAGACTTCTGCAACCTGGGTCCTCTAGAGAAACTGGCTGAAACCTACACAGTGGCATCTCTAGATGCAGTCTGAGAGCATGTAACGGAGGAGGTGGCTGCATGATCTATTGCTCAAATCAGGACACAGTGAGAAGGCAAGGGGCTGCTACTGGTTAACCCCCCTGGGAAATCAACCTACACCGAGGCGTGAGGCCACCCCATGTGCAGGGCTGCATCTACGCCTGGTCAGTGAGGCCAAGTAAGGCCCACTTTGGGAGGAGCAGGAAAGGTTGGAAGGCAGACAGAGTGGAGCAGGCAGCCCGAGAGGAAGAGCCACAGAGGAAAGATTCCACAGCTGGGGGAGCCTGAGTGGTGCCGGCTGCTTGGGGTCCAGTCCCACCTCCCAGGGACCCCTGCCCCTGCAGGGAGGTCTGTGGGGCTCTGATCACTTCCCTCCTCCATTGTCCTGATGGAGGGTAGGCTGCAACTGTGTATTTATTTAGGGGATGACAGGCTCCTGCTTTGCTCTCTCTGCTGTGCTGTGACAATTTTGCAGAAATGCTAGCTCCTTTCAGTCTCCCATGTGCTCTTGACTCTGATTCCCAGGCAGGCGACAGTATCCAGGACCCCCAGTGTGGCAGTGGGGACAGCAAGTACTCATGGACACACCTAAGCTCCCTCTCCTCTATCTGGTGGCAGCTCCAGTGGCCTTGGCCATCCCAGGCCAGCCGCCTGCTCAGGAGTCACTGTTTTTTTTTGTTTTTTTTTTTAAGGTATCGGGGATTGAACTTAGGACCTCATGCTTGCCAGGCAGGTGGCAACACCACTGAGCTAAATCCTGGGCCCGGAGGTGTCACTCTTGTGACCCACAGTCCCATCTCTGCTGGTGTCCCTCTTGCTCCACACAGGGTCTCACTTCCTCTTCTCCTGTACCCTAACTTGCTCCTGGATGCCCTCCTCCTTGGACTGTGGGTCTAAGTTCCCTGAGCTTCCCAGCCTGGCTGATAAGCAGGCTGAAGTGGAACCCACTGCTCAGAGCGAAAGCACAGCTGGCCACAAGGGACTTTTCTAATCTCACTTGGGTGAATGAAAAGGTCTGACTTCTCCCTTGGAAACCCAGGCCTCATCAGACAGACAAAAATACAATTATTGAAAGCAGCAGTGTGATGGGGAGGGGCGGTGAGTGTGCTCTATTAAGGTCTTTTCATGTGCTGGGCCCCACCTAACGTTACCTCCTTGGGTTCCCAGGAAACTCTGAGAGGCATGTGACACATGCATCCTACAGATGGGGAGCTGGAAGCTCGCAAAGGTTAGATATCTGTTCAAGACAGCACAGCTGTGGCCGCTGGTGTGTCACCACGGTCCCACTCCAGGCCCTGCGGTCTCTTCTCCCAGCGCACCTGCCGCCACTGCCATGACAGTGTCTCTAACCCTTCTCCCTTCCGTAACTGTTTTATTTCTGGAGCCTAACCTGCCGTTGGCAGCCACCCCTCATGGTGCTCCTCACTGTACCCTCGGCCTGGAATTCCCCATGGCCATAGAATCACCTGGGTAAGCAGGGTGAGACCTTTGGTGGTGCATTCTCCTGGAAAGGTGTGCACTAACACACCACCACTGCGGTATGAACTTGACGTTCCCCTGCGTATAACCCTTCGGGAAAGCACAGAGTAAAGAGTGGTGGGAACAGAAGAGGGAGGGTGCCTGCAGCAAAGGCTCTTCTTATGCCTTGGGCTCTCAGGGTCAGAATGGCAGGTTGCTTTTGTCAGGAAGTCAGGTAAAACTGGCCTGTACCTAGCCTTCTGTGTAGTTTTCTTAGTGCTTCCTTGTGAACAGTCTCCCTTGATCTTCAGGCCCAGTTATAGCCCTGTACTACCGGGAGACTGCTGAGTGCTGTCATCCAGCACTGGCAAAGCAAAGCCAGGATAGGTGATAAATCCTTTCATACCCTCACATCCACCTCTTCTGGACAATTCCCTCCTTTTGCCATAAGCTAGTAATTAAATTGTCCAAAGCTTTTTATCTGTTCATGTCAGTTCATCCCATTACTTTCATTCGCTTGATGAGCATGTACTGAGATACAACACACTAGGTACAGTTTTTACATAGATTTTTTGATTTTCTCCCGAAAATGATACTATGAGGATGATGTTAGAATACCATTTAAAAAGTGGAAAAATGGGACAATGCACAGCTCTATGTGTGATCAGCCAATGTCCCCTGTTGTGGGATTCTGAAATCCATCACCATGTGAGCACAAAGGCCCTGCTTCTGATAGGATGCCCCCAGCCAGGGCAGAAGTGGACCGAGTACCATGGTGGGTCCATTCCTGGGAGACAGGATTCCTTGGGTGGAGACTTTGACTTGGGCACTGTCCATGAACCTTGCCGATGGTCTCCGAACTGCATGGCAATCCATGGAAGCTAGGACCCTCCTACCCAGCTTGCTTCCCTCCCCTCAACTCCTCTCCTTTCCTCCATCATTTCTTCCCTGTCTCCCAAAGGAGAGCCAGGCCTGTATCTCATGATGATGCTCCACCTCCTCCTGGCTCCCTCTTTTCTCTAATGGGACATTTACATTTACTTTACATTCTCCCCTGGTTCTAACTATGTCTTGATAGCTGCATCTTGGGAAAATCTTTCTTATGGGGCTAGGCATGGGCTCAGGCCCTTTCCTATGCTGGGCATGTGCTGTACACAGAGCGCACAGCCCTTGCACAGCTCCTTCTTGGAGGAATCAGATGAACACATATGTTCTCCCTCTTCTCCCTCTCCCTTCCGCTCCTCCCACATTTCTGGCAGTGGGGTAAGAGGCTGAGGTGAAGAGCAGGTTCTGTTCCTGGGGTTGCTAATCGCAGTCCCTTTTCCTGAGGTCAGGGATGTGTGGGCTGGCTCAGGGCACTTGACAGCACTTCCCACCCCTCTCTGAGGGAACACTCATTTCCTCTGCTTCTGTCCTCCCACCTCCTTCTCCCTCTATTTCTCAAGCTAACCCTCCCTCTTCGCTTTTCTCTCTGCCCTCACAGCCCAGCCTTTTACCCATGTCAAGAGTCTCCATGGACGCTTTTAATTTCCATGCTTGAAAAGACATTTTTTTTTCTCTAAGAAATGCAGCTTTGCATTGTGAGTCAAAACAAAAATCTGTTTTCCTGCAAAACTTCTTTTCCAAATGCATCCATCTCATTAGATCGATGCCTTCCTCTTCTCTTGGAGACATGACCAACCAGCAGGAAAATGTTGACAAAGTTGCCGATGACTTCAGCAGCTTAAGGAATGTGTTCTCTCCTGGAGATTAAGTTTCCATTTTTGACTTGCCTTCTTCAGCCTGAGCTTGCTATCTGAACGCATGATGGAGTTCACTGACTACCGTTTCCTCTTCCTGAGGAGGGGGACGTCTTTAATGATAAGCATATCACCAACTCATCATGGGAGCTAGGTGCCCGGAGAGGATTGGTCACCACTGCTATCCCCATAGATGTGCCTGTGTGGAGAGACGGTGCAGTAGAATGAGCTCTGGCTCCTGAGCAGACACATGAAGTATCAGTATCGACTGGGGTACTGTGTGTGTGTGACAGAGTATCTCTCATACGAGATGGATTCAGATGCCAACTTGTCGTTTTATAACTCACAAACTATGCAGCCCAGCCTAAGTCCGATTTGTTCAACTGTGCAGTGGGGCAATGTTCCAGTCTCCACAGGACAATGCAGAAGAGTAGGAACACATACGATTAAGCTTACCCAGCCCATGATCTGTGCCAGACCTACTCCTGGGTGTTTTATATCCATTAATTCATTTAACCTTCACTGCGACCCCATAGGGTCAGTTATGTCACCATCCTCCATTTACAAATGAGTTAGGATGAAGCAACGATCAGAGAAGACAGTGCCTGATGTACTGAACGTCTGCTCTCATAGTTATTTTCTTCTTTTCTTTCTTCTGCCTTTTTCTTTCTCTTTTAATTTTCCTTCATCATGAAGTCTTGGATGATTGTGCAGGCAGGATTTACAGTGGTATCATGGGTACCTACCAAAACCTGCGGCTTCTGCACGGTGAGCATGGTCTTGTCCCACACAGGTATGGTATGAAATGCTCTCTGCTCAGGACTTAGTCTCTGGTGGATCTTTTACAAGAAGTCCTTCAAGAGGATGAATGGAGTCTCTTTCTTTTTATAAGAAATACGTTTTGGTAATTGGTGTGGTAGACATTCGTTTTAAGTGCCCAAGAGCTGAACTCTTCCTGCGTGTCCAAGAATTTCCTCCACCTTATGAGGCTGATCCAGCTTTTATTGCTCTCCAGGACAGCGGGCAGGTCATGTGCCAGGCTTGGCCGATCAATGTAAGCTGTACAAAGAGCAACCTCTGGAGAAAGCCGTGACAGCGGTGCTGGGAAACAATGTCCAGCATCTGACCCTGCTGGCGGTGGTCAGAGCTTCAGCGTCTGAAGCTTGATGATGCTGACAATAGGGTCCGTACTGGGCCAGCTCCAGAGTGTGATTTTGGATAGCATTCTGCCTGTAGATCCTCTGAACCTAGTTATGGAATTCTCCCTGCAATTCTTGGAGTTTTCTAATACCCTTTAATTTTCAGCTTAACTCACAATTACTTTCTGTTTCTTACAAGAACAACACTCACAGACACCATGAAACAGAGTGTGGTGGAGAACACTATTGTGTCAGCCAGCTGGGGCTGGGACAAGATCCGTGTATTTCAGCTCAGTTTCAGAATTCCCAGCCCATGGTTGGCTGGTTCCATGCAGGACCATCACGGCAGAAGGGTATGCTGCACTGCAGCTGCTCACTTCGTGGTGGTGGGAAGCAGAGCCCTGGGGAAGGGCAGCAGATAGATAATCCCCCAAAGGCATGTCCACAGTAACCTGCTCAACCGGCTCACCTCCTAACTGCACGTCCGGCGATGATCATCAGTGGGTTAGTCCAGTGACGAGTACGGTACCCACGGCCCCATCACCTGTCCAGGAGTCCCTTAATCCAGTCAAGGTGACAACTGAGGTTGACTGCCGCAAGTATCAATGGAACCCCAGAGCTTCCATATTTGTAGAAAGCATTTGCACACACGATAAAGAACAGGCAGCTAGTTGTTGCAGCAGGAGTGTTATTATTTACATTTATCTGTTTTGTCTTTGACACTTACTGAGGGTCAGTTCTGTGCATCAGGCCAGGTGCACAGAGAGCGGGGGGGGGCAGAACACATGTGAGCAGGATATTTCCTGAAGTATTATTTCATTGTGACAGTTACTTAAAAAAAAGTACCTGATTTATTTAGGTGACAGTAATCTTGTGGATAACTTACAGTATAGTTTGCTTTCTCAACTTGCTGGTAACAGGGCCAGGACTCTGCCAGAAGAATGCATTCTTGAGAGCATGCGTTGTTACAGTAACTGTCACCTCCTTCTGTCTGTCTCTCATATTCCCACCGTAGGATGCCTTTTTCCTCTCCTCGTGGGGTAAGGTGAGGGCTAATCCTGGCCGCCAGTCTCCCTTACAGGCTGAAGCAGCATTATGCCAGGAAGGTAAAGGGGAGAACCTTCCAAACACAGCCCTCTCCTCAATTCGGAATTGATATGGGACAAGTTCCACCCCAACAGCAAGAAGACAAAGAATTTGATGGAGATCATTTGGTGATGGGGACAGTAATGAACACAGCATCAAGGGCCGTGGGGTGGTGCGGCAGGCTTCACGGCAGAGCTGGTGTTTACTCAGACCATGATGGAAATTCCGGCAGAGGGCACCTTCCAGGCTTACAGAACATGGTAGGAAAGGTCACGGAGGCTGGACAGTGCCTGGAAATGTGGATACTGTTCTAAGGAACGTGAGCTCTGGACACACTGGAAACTGAAGAGCCTGAGAGGAGGGCATTTAATAATATCTTCCTTTCTTTAGTACTGGGGATCGAACCCAGTGCCTCAGATATGCTAGGCAAGTGCTCTTCCACTGAGTGACACCCCAATCCGTTAACATATTCTCTTTGGAAATACTGTCTTGCTAAGTTTTCCACATCAACCTCAAACTTGCAGTCCTTCTGCCTCAGCCTCCTAAGTTCTGGGATTAGAGGTATGTGGCACCACGCCCAACTTCCTTATGTTTTAGGAGACGTTTTCTGCCAACAGTGTCAGGCTGTGCTACTTAAAAAAACAGCCACTAGTCACACGAGGTTACTGAGCATTTGGAATCTGGGTAGTCTGAACTGAAACGTGCTGTAAATGAAATACACATCATATTTTGAAGACTTAGCTCAAACGTATTTAAAAATGCCTTAACATTCTTATGTTGATGACAAGTTGAAATATTTTGATATATTCAATTCAGTAAAATAAATATTAATTTCTGTATTGGTTTCTTGAAGTTTAGACACAATACTTGATGTTGACAACTTAAAGGAGGGCAAATTTAATTGGGCTTAGTTTGGAGGAATTCGGTCCACGGTCAGCCAGGTCCAAGGCAGTAATGTTCTGGTGGAAGCGTGTGGTGGGAGCACAGAACAAGGGGACAGCACTAGGGAGGAATGGCCACGAAATCATATCAAGCACCCATGGCCCACCCAGATAGACTGGTGAGTGTGCTTAACCAATCTGCGAGGCATTTCCTAACCCAATGAGGCTGACACGTGAGGATTAATGGTCACAATTTCAGTGGCTTCTTTAATGAAGCTCCTGGAAATTTGAAAATTTCCCCTGTGGCTCACAGCATCTTTTTCTTAGCAGAAGCTGGCATGCGGGAGGGAAGAACTGAAGGCCAAGAAGGACTGGAAACTGCTACAAAGCCTTAGACCAGAGATGGTGAGGTTCAGGAGGGCGGTGGTTCTGGAGACGCAGGGGCAGGAACAGGGAAAAGGCTTTGGAAGTAGGATGTCACAAGTTTTTGCCCATTGCTTCCAATCCCTGAAGCAGGATTAGGAAGAGGTCAGTCCAGGTTGCACATTGAGGCTCTGGTCCCAGTGACTGGGGCATTGGGGATAAAGTCTAGGTTGAGGCCTTTGAGTTTCTGCATGGGAGTGTATGCTGCTGTGGCTCAATGTGGATCGTCCCTGCCAAAACTCAGGCTGAGGGTCAGGTCCACAAGCTAATGGCTTTGGCATGGTGGTGCTTTTATGGGGAACAATTAGATCAAAGTTCACAACACTAGTAAGGGATTAGTGCTGCTATGAAAGAGTTCTAGCTCTCATAGGACTAGCTTAGTACTGAATTTGGGAGTTACCACAAGGCTTGGCCATTACCTTCCATGTCTTTCTTTTATCCCCCAACAAGTCACCTGCCACGCTGACAAAACATGAGAACCTCACCACACATAGCCACTCAGTCTTGAACTTGCCTGCCTCCAGAATCGAGAGCTACTTAAATTCACTTTCTTTATAACTTACCCAGCCTGAGCTATTTTGTTATAGTGAGAGAAAACAGATCAAGACAACAAAAGTGTATGGAACAGGGAGTTGAGGGGTGGAGCTCAGGAGAGAGGATGTGGTGGGGGCTGCAGATTTAGGAGCTGACATCAAGAATCATGAATGGACAGAAACGGTATCATGGCCAGAGTAGATGGAGCGCCCTGCACAGAGAATCATGAAAATGACAGAGGATGGGGCTCAGAATTCAGCAGGAGCACGACAGAGGAGAGTAACTGGCCGGAGCGACTGAGGCTGGCCAATGAGGATGGGAGACCCTGGTACATGGAGACCACAGGAACATTTTGGGCAGGGTGTGTTATGGTGCAGGAAGGGAAAAGCCACAGGTACTGCCTGTTGGGGCAGTGCTGGGAGTCCCTGAAGGTGGATATCAGGCTACAAAAAAAAAGACATGGGGGGTGCAGGTGTGGGGAGTGCTCTTTGCAGAGGATCCTGCACTAGAGAAGGTTTTGGGGGTCTAGGACGCGAAGAGGGGGCGCACAAGACTAGAGAAGGAGGGCTTGGTCCAAAGGAGGCGGAGAGGAAGAGAGAGGAAGAGCGGGAGGGCAAGAAGGGGGCACAATTGACGGGGAAAGACCAAGAAAAGGAACTAGTGCAGGAGATAGGTGAAAATGTCACACCTGCAGCAGGGGTCATTCGTGCACAGCTCCCGCCTTTAGCTACAAGTGCTCCAGTCCCTCGGAGTACTCAGGCCTTCCACGGACTCCATCGGATGGGGCTTCTCGGGCAGGGGGAGGAAGGAGACGGCGTCTGTCCCCTGCCGGGGTCGGGCAGCCCCACCCGCAGGGCCCCACGGTGAGCCCGAGGCTCTTCACACCGCTGTGTAGCCACCCAGCGCCCATCCAAGGGCCAGAGAGCCCCTGCCTTGGTGCCTGGGCGCCTGGCTCGGGCTGCAGCGCCGAGCTTCTC
>NW_022900920.1:30397560-30397837 GCF_012274545.1 Fukomys damarensis | reverse complement strand
GGCGCGCCGGCGCCCTTTTCTCAGAAGTGGCCCGAAGAGTAAGCCCGAGCGCGGCGAGGAGCGGCTCCCAACTCTGCGCCGGAGCGGGTGGGAGGCTGGATCTCCGAGACTGGAATCAGGGCGCGGGCCAGCGCCTCCCGGATCCGGCTTGATTTTAAAAGAAGATTTTCCTCACCTTCGAGCGCGCCTTTTCACCGAATTTCTGTCAGAGCTCAGTGGGGGAGACTGGGGAATCTTCTCTAACCGGGAAAGCACCGGAGGAGCGTTTGTTAATTTT
>NW_022900920.1:30384654-30397106 GCF_012274545.1 Fukomys damarensis | reverse complement strand
GGCCACGGCCACGGCCACGGCCGAAGACTCTAAAGGAAGCCGACCTCTGGCCCAGGGTCCTCGGGAGGAGGTGCGCGCGACGCGGACTGGGAGCCCGGCCGCCGAGGAGCTCCGTCTGCCCAGCACCTCATTCGCGCTGACCGGGGACTCGGCTCACAATCAAGCCATGGTGCACTGGTCGGGGCACAACAGCAGCGTGAGTACCCCGGCGGGGTGAGGGCGCGCGCACAGAGTTGCCCCTAGGTCGGGGTGGAGAATGGGAGGTCTAGACTGGAGGAGGGGGGGAGATTTGTCCACTTCTCCCGTGCCCCAACAGGTTAGCAGAGTTTGTCATCATGATAGCGCGTGCGTGTGTGCGTGTGCGCGCGTGTTTCCTGGAGACCCTGGAACTGGGGCTGACCGGAGAGTGGAGAGGGCAGAGGCGCTGTCTATAGATGAGCTTCCCTGTTCCTGAGAGAGTCAGTTTCCCGTTTGGGGGTGTTAAATTCGTGCGTGAAGACACGCACTAATGTGGAGAAGGATCAACTGGACGAACGGACGGATCCCTGCACTACCCGGGCTCCGCGCCTCTGCACGAGACGAGGCCATGGGGACTCCTGCCCGCTGGGGCGCAGGATCGGCCAGCTGTCCAGGCCAGGAAGCGGCCCCAGAAGGCTTAGGTGGCAGCGGAAAAGTTTAGAGCGTGAAGGGAGTTCCGCGCCCCCTCTCTCCGCCCCGCTCGCCCCGCGTACACAAGCAAGCCTGTATCCCCGGCAGAGCCCAGTGGAGTCCGTCACTGTGCCGGCCACACGCTTCTGCACCTCTCTCCCGCTTCTACATGTCTGGGCGCGGCCAGACCGAGAGGTGGCGCCTCTGAGCCCACCCTGGAGGTTGGGGTGCTCAAACCTGAGCCCCGCCTGGCCTGCCAGCCGTCAGCTACAGGGCCACATCGCGTGTTCCAGGGCGGTCTCCACCGCAGGTGGAGGAAAGGCTGGGGGCCGGCTCCCGCCCTGCCTGGCTCACCTCCCAGGTCCTGGCCCAGGCATCCTTGCACACCCTTCCCTTCTTCCTGCCTCTGTTCCGCGGGGTCCAGGCGTGGGTACAGTAGAGCTCCAGGCAGAGTGTGATGGACGTCAGGAGCAGCTTGGAAAAGCCCATTTGGGGGGAAAGCTGCCCGGGTTGGTTGTTTTTACTCGTGGTGAACCGCTGTTGAAAAGGTTCCCTAGGATGTGTCCCTTGTTTTAGCAGAGCCCCGGTGCCCACGGTGTGCGTAGTGTATCTCATAAGCACCCCAGCAGTAGGTGAGTGCAGACACCCTGTTCTTGGTAATGTGCAGCGCAGTGGCCACCCAGGCTGTGTCGGATGCTGGGTTCCGGGGTGTGTACAGACCAGCTTGGCAGCTGCATTGCTGGACGACCCTGTGGAAGGCTCGGCAGGGCCAGGTGTCCAACTCCAAGGCCCCAGAGGATGTGTGTGGGCGTGTGGCTTCTTTGACGGAGGCTTATGAATCTGAACTTCATTTCACTTTGATAATTAGGGGTTGTGTGTGCTCAGTTTTCCACTAGGTGAGGAGGATGGATTATCTGCGAGGAGTAAATGCATCCCAGGAGGAGGAGGAGGAGAGGGGAGGAGGGGGTTAGGAGCTGTCTTCACACACCTGTGGCTTCCTTCCTGCCACACTGGGACAAGGCACATTTAGCTGGCTTGAGAGTTTTCCTTGGTCTGCTTTTATCATTCTCCAGTGTTGACAAAGCCCCTGGAGGTGGGACTTCAGAGAGAAAATGCTTCCCACAAAGAGCCCAGTGTGCAAGGCAGTTCAGCAGCAAAAGAAAGGGCCGTTTGCCCTGTGTCCCCGGAGGTGGCCCTCTGTGGGGGGCCTTCTGGCCTGGGCAGCAGGTGGGTTGGGCTTGGCAGCCTTGGTGATGGCTTCCAGGCCCGAGCCACTCACGAACATCCCCTCGGGTCCTTCGGCTGCTCCTGGCCGGTGTCACCACCCCAGCAAGTGCAGGGCAGTGGCCTGTCCCCCGCAGGCAGAGAGGGACTGCTCTGGAAGCTTCTCTTCTGACCACACCTGTTGGCCATGCCAGGGACAGGCGTGCTCACTCTCAGGTCTGGGAGGCCCTTTGAGGAAGAGGGGAGCTGCCCCAATGAAACTGTGTGACAGGGCCCTGGAGAGGTCCTGGGAGCCAGCCTCAGCAGGTTCCTTGTTTGGGTCTGCTCCCCTCCCCTTTCCGGACAGAAGGAAAAGAAGTGGAGGTGACTGGCAGGATGATGAAGTGTCAGGAAGGTCCTTTCAACCTGATTTCCAAGGGAGGAGAGCCACAGAGCAGAGAGCATGGCCCTCACCCTGCCCTTCTGAGTGGATTCTGTGCTCTGGCTTCCGAAGTGTTAATGTGTCTGTCTCCAGGAAGGCCCCAGATTCAGGATCAGCACCACTGGGCTTTGGTGCCTTGGAGTACTGGGGGTCCCTGCTTGGGTTGGTGTTTAGTTGTTCATGTCTCAGAATGGAGCTCTGCCCTGCAGAGGGTAAGGTCCAGGATGTGGCCTAGGAGAAGGGTCTTCACCTCCCCTGATGGGTCAGCCCGGGACTGGCACTTGTCCAAAGCTGGGCAGCTGTGTGCTTCAGCCCCGGGCTTGGGGTGGGAAGGCTTGAGGCAGAGGGCAGCAGCAGGAGGAGGGTCAGGCCCCTTCTGTCTGCCTGAGCACCACTTCCGGTTTCCCGGGTTGGAGGTGAGTAGACTTGGTATCGGAGCCTCTGCTCCAGAGGGTGATTTGCCATGGCTGTGCTCACCCCTGCCTGAGCTGGGATCCTGGTGATTAATGGGTTAGACAGCGTTTCACAAACACCCCGGGGAGCCCAGTCCCGGTGGCTTACAGGGAGACAGAAAAACACATTATTCTGTCGTCGGCTTCAGATGAAGAAGCCCCTTGCTTGCCCAGTGGCTTGGCAAATGGCTCTTGTGGGTGGAGAGCTGTGAAGACACAGCCCACGTCCTTGTGACCCCTCTTCCTCCATGAAGGCTTGGTGGGGCCCCTCCTTCCTGCACTGAGGCAGGAATGCCGTGCCCTCCCTCAGGGTGGCCCTGTCTTTTCTGGCAGCTCCTCAGGGCCCCGGTTTGCAGGCTGCTGCTCCTCAGTGTGCCTGCCAGGCCGTGCTTGGGTCAGGTGGGGTGCAGTGGGGAGACACAGGTACCACTGTTCCGGAGCTCAAAACAGAGCATGCAGATTCTGCAGCAGGGCTTCTGGCTTTCACTGGTACAGCTGGCCTGTGCTCTACAATGTTTACTCCTAATGTGCAAAGTAGTGACAGCTTTGACCAGATTAACTGTATTTCGCTCAGTAAAGCATCTAATTGGGGCTCCAAACAGATTTTTCCAGTAGCTTTTGGCTGGGTTGCCTCGCCTTTGCCGTCCCAGCGCCCAGGCTGCAGTCGCAATATCTTAATGCATTCTGCCTTCTTGGAGGCTTAGTGAAGAAGCCAGCCACAAGAGCTGTTCTTCAGGGCTTTGCCAAAAAAGCCTGTTTAATTAATATTACAGGAGAGCCACCTCAGTTGAGGTGCAGCTGGGAAGTGCGCTGGGACGCAGGAGCGCTAATTGCTCCTGGTGGCGGTGTGGGATGTGAGCAGAGGAGGGGCCGGGCAAGGCTGTGTCTGCTGTGCTTTCCTCTGACGCCTGCCCCGGGTTCCAGCCTCGGATTTGCGTCTCCAGTCTTGCAGTGGTTTATTTCCAGGGTGAGCAGAAGTTGCAGACTCTAATGGGAAGGCTTGATTCGAGGATCACAGAGATTCCATGTGGTTTGCAGGGAGGTGTGCTGGGAAGTGGCTTCTGGGTTGTGCTGGGTTTCAGGGAGAAGGCACAGGGCAGGAGGCTGCTTTGGGTGGCTGTTCCTGGAGCAGCTCTGGGACTGGGTGTCTCTGGGCCCCCAAGTGTCCAGTAGGAAACAGAGCCGTCCCACAAAGCCAGATGGGGATTAGGGGCTGACTGGGCCCTGGGGACCAATGAGCAGGTCACCCCGTGCTGACGCCTTGACCCACTTGTTGCTTTCTGGCTTTGTACCCTCCTTTGGCCCGCGGCCTGGCTTGAGATGCACCCTTTGAGGAAGAAGACGTCAGGAGTCTGGGACGGAGCTCTTGTGGAGACGGAGGTGGACAGTACACAGGCACGTCCCTAGCAAGACGGTGGGTGAGCAGCAGGGCTCTGTGTGGGGTGCAGATTTGCTCACCATGTCTACTGCCAAGTGTGTGCATGACTGGGTGAGGGCCTGGGTGGGCCCAGGATCTGCTGATGGTGCAGAGAAGGCCCTTGTCTCATTTAGTAGGTAAGTGAGTGATGGTCCCAGGTTTCATGGCTCAGGCTGCAAAAGAATCTGGAAGTTTTGCCTGGGATGTAGATGACTTCCTGACCCACAGCTGCAGAGTGCCTCACTTCCTGTTCCTTCCTTTTAGCTCGGGGGCCTTTGGCTTCGTGGATTCCAGCCCACAGGTCTTTGGCCTGGTATTTAAGGCCCTTCACTGTGTGCACACACGCACCCTGTGTCCATGCCTGGGCTTGGGGGGGGGATGCTGTGTCTTGTATGGTAGCACGAGCAGCCCCCTCTTGTTCCAAGCCCCTGATCTCCAGCTCTCCTTGTTTTAGGGTCCCTTTTTCCTCTGTTAGGATGTCCCCGGGGGTCATGGCTCAGTTGGACTCGCAGGCACCGGCTCTGTGAGGTCTTCGCTATGATCTTCCTGTTGTTTGTAGAGTTTACGTTTCATCATTTTGGCCTAGCACTTGATGACTTTACTCTTCTGTTATTGAGTGTTTTGAGGGGGAGATAAAATAATCTGATACCTTCCCTGGCTATTGGCTCTGCTCTTCTTCTGGGTGCCTTTTTGCCCAAACATGCGGTTTATGCACTTGTCTTGTTACCCCATGTGGACACTGATCTTCACCCCACTTAGAAAGAGGATGGAGGTAAGGACTGGTCACCAACACTGGCATCTTCTTGGGAACTTCAGCGGTCCGATGGACGCTCACAGGCTGTTCAGCCATTTGCCGAGAACTCCTGTATGTGGCTTTGTTCTGCACACTGAGGACTGGCAGGGTGTGAGGAGGGAGGCAGATGAGGATGACAGCGTTTGCCTCCAGGTCCTGCTCATACGCTGTGGATGTGAGATGGCTCTTCTGTGCTTGCGGCTAAGTAACACGACTGTGACTCCTGCCACGGCTGTTGTGGTCTGAGGCTCTGAGCTCAGCCGGGAGAGGGTCGCTGTGGGGGGCCCTTTGGCACCTGGGCTCACAGAATGTCGAGCCTGGAGAGGATCTTGGGAACCATCTCTGTCAGTCACTCAGCGGGGATGAGGGGTGAGAGGCTTAGAGAGCAGCACCTAGGAGCTGGACCCAGATGTTTGCCCTTTTCTCATGCACGTGTCTGCCTCGGTTAGTAGCATTTTCTCTCACGAGGGCTCTTTTATGTGTGTTCACTCACGTGAAGTACAGTGCTGCCCATTTTACAGGCCGGTGGACTGAGGCTCAGGGTTGGTGTATATGTTGCCAGCCAAAGGCTTAGGAGTAGAGGTCTCCCTCCTGCTTGACAGTTGTACCCCACAGCCACGGTGTCTACCCACTGCTGCGGCTGTGGGCAGTAGATAGCAAGCTCTTTCATGCTGGATGAGCTGGATCTTACTAACTGCTGTGGAGGGAGGGTGCTGTAGATCACCTGGCCAGGTGAGTTACTGCTGAGGAACCAAGTCTGGCTGCGTCACCACATGCACTCAGCTTGTGTAGTTTGATTGTGTGGTTTTATTTACAGAAATGCTGTTCTTTACAGTACTCTAATAAAAGCAGCATTGAGGATGGCAGGGCTGCACAGAAAGAGCTTTCTGTATGAAGTCTATGCTGGGGGGCAGAGGAAACTGTTCAAGGGTTAGGGTCAGAAAAGTGTGACTGTGTCTAAGGAGGGCGCACACTGGAGCAAACCTACTTTACGGGAAAACCCAGGAATAAAGCTACACAGGAGAGGTGATCAAGAAATCTATTAGGCAGTGGCTCACGCCTGCTTGGTGACTTCGTTACCTATTTGTAACATGGGGCCAGCGCCCACCTGTGCAGAGTCCTTCTATCCCGAGCGCTGGAGACAAGCGCCTGGGTTCAGATCCCGCCCCGTGTGACACTGGGAAGCTGGTCACCCCCTCTTTGCCATCTCGTCTTCTGCAGAAGGGGGCAATGCAGACAGTGGCAAACCTACTCTAGTACCTTCCGCATCGTGAGGACTCAGTGAGTCTGCACATGGGGCTAGAAGAAGTGACTGGGCCACTTGCGGGGAGCCTGTTTGACGGTTTCCAGTGGGCTCAGCAGCTGGAAGGGGCCCTCGCTACATTTTCAGATGGAAATTCTGCAGGGGAAGGAGGAGGTGCTTGTCTGCAGTTCCACAGTGAGCTGAGGGCGAAGGACCCGGCATCAGGAGATCCCACTGTCGCTGCAGTATGGCTAGTTGCAGTGGTGTCTGTGTCACCCAGCCCCGAGATGGACAGTGAAAGAGATTAGCAGGTGAATGGCTGGGGGCCTGGCTCCTTGAGGCTCCGACCCAGAATCCGTGATAGAAAATGACTAGAGTTGGTTCGGTCAGAAGCCAGGCAGAGACTGCCCTCATGTTAGTGAGTAACTTGAACTCTGTTTCTAGGGCGTATTGCGTGGAGGGCTAAGGGATCTCTGAAGTTGAAGAGTAGCTTCTCTAGTCTTGATGATTACGGTGCTCAGGGTGAGGACGGAGGAGCACGCAGGGCTGGTCGGCAGGTGGCGTCCACAGTGTCAGAGGTTCAGCCACATCCAGGTCACGGGGTGGGCCTCGCGGCTCCGTTTTCTTCCTCCGTCCCCAGCTCTGCCTTTGGCCTGGTGTGAAAGGGAGAGCCGTGGCTGGGACTCACTGCACCAGTTCTGCAGCCTCTTGCTCAGAATGACTTCGCAGTGCTCTACACCTTCCCTGAATACCTACCTTCATTCCCTTTTGCCTTCACCTGTGCACCAAGCGTGGAACCAGAGATCCTCACGCAGACACTAGAGGGAGTGTTGCCCTGGGAAAGAAGAGAACGTAAACAAGATGAAATAATGAAAAGGCGTCGTATCCGGAATTGTTCCAAAGAGAGAAGATGAGAAGGAGCAGCTGTAATGTATTGTGTGAGAGGCTGCTTGGTGATCCACAGATGGATAATTAGTGGGCAGCGTGGCAGTTCAGTCCTCGATGTTAATCATTCTGCCTCTGCTTGAAGAAAAAGGAAATGGTGGTTTTTTGTCCAAGTATGGGCCGTTCAACCCTCAGTGACCGAATGAGACTGCAGGTAGAGTCAGCTAAAAGGGATACTCGGTTGGTTCCCCACCTCTTCTGCGCTTTCTTCCTTATGTTCCCTCATTCTCTCGTGCGCGGGGGCTGGTCAGCAGAAGCTTGTTGGTTTGAACGGAATAAATACTTCCTTACATACTGAGTACTGCCTGGGTGAAGAACCGGTGTCTTGGGGCTGCACAGGGTTCCCACGGCCTGCTCCTGGCTGGTCCTAGACCTGACATCTGGTTCCTGGGGCTTGCTTTGATTGTACCAGACACAGGCTGGAAGACTCAGGGATGACTGTCCAAGGGTGAGGAGAAGCCACCTGTCTGTGACGAATGGAAATTGGTGGGTTGAGATCGAGCTGCCTTGCCTTTGGGGTGTGCTAGCTCTGGCTGGTTTTCTACACTCTCTCTCTCAGTCTCACGTGGGATCCAGCCCCAGATGCCTCCCGGTGTAACTTGCTTCCCTTTTTCTCTGTCTTCCATGCCTATTTCATGTGCCTGCTTTCCTCTGAGTGTTTCCTGGGATCGATCACCTCGCAGGTAAATTAATTAAACTCCAATCTTGTGTCTTTCTTTTTGAGATTTGTTTCTGGAAGGACCTCAACTGATATAACTTACTTATTTCCAACTCCGTTAGTCTGGCTTCTTTAGAGAAACAGAACCAAGAGTGTACAGGCACAGATTTGCTATAAGGGTTGGCTTGTGCAGTTGTGGTGATTGAGAAGTCAGAACTCCATATGAAATTAGCAAGCTGGACCCGGGGGAAGCCAGTGGTATAGTCTCACTCTGAGTCCAAAGTAAGGAGGAGGGAGACAGTTGTGTAAATTCTAGACCAAGTCCATTTTCCGAGGCAGGACAAGACTAGCATCCCAGCTTAAAGACACTGGACAGAGAGACAGAATTCTTTCTTGTGGAGCCTTTTAGTCTCTTCAGGCCCATCCAGATGGCGAAGGCAATCAGCATTATTCAGTCTCTCGATTCATGTGTCAGCCTTGTCTAGCAGCACCCTCACAGTCACAGGCAGAATAGCGTCCAGTCAAGTATTGAGCACCCTCTAGCCTAGTTAATCTGACATATAAAATTATGCATCACAGCAAGGACTTTCTTAGTGTTTTAAAATTCTCTTTTGAGCCCTACCATGGTCATACTGGGAATGGAGAGGGTGGCTGACCCTGAATCTGAGGTGGTCCTTCCTTTGCACTGCTAGAAGGAAGGAGCACAGCCTAGGTTGTATTGGTTGGTACGGGCATAGTGTGTGGCTTAGGAGGGACACACACTTCTGATGTACTTTTCAGTGCCATTTTTCCAGGGCTGAGGAACTCCCCTTTCCCCAGGGAATGGGCTTCCCCATACCTACAGTGTCCCTAACCTCCATATGCTGGCAGGTGATATGCTTCCCTTTTTCTCAGATTTCACTAAGAGCAGCTGAGCTCAGGCTTGGTTTCTTCCTAAGACGACATCAGTAAAGGGTATCAGGATGTGTTGAAAGGATGTTGACTTTGGGAGTGAGAGTCTGGTCCCCAGGTCTGGCTTCTTGCTTTGTGTTGATTGTCTTCAGGAAGTCTCTTGCTTCTTGGATGTGGGGGAGTGAAGACCCTTCCAGGTGTAGATCCTGCCTGTGAGTAAGGCTGTGAGCATGTGTGTGGCACTTTTATTAGTGAGTTCATTATTAGCAAGGAGAGGTCTGAACTATGATTGAAAAATTGGAAGATATTTTTCAAACATAAATAAATTTGGTCTTACCTAAGTGGATGTGTTTATTCATTCTTTTACTGATTCAGCTAGCTGCTTATTTGCTTGGTGTAATGCTAGTTATTTGAAGTATCTGGAATTTGGTTTCCTCATTTTAGAAACAGTGTTGTGCAGACTCGTGCAGGTCCGTCTCACCACAAACCAGATGTGATACCAGGTCCATCACTCTGTGTGTGAAATGAGGATGATCCTGCTGTTCCTGTTTTGTCATGGATAAATGATGAGGTGCTGTACACGGAAGCACTTTGGAAAGAATGGGGTGATAGGAGCTGGAGGTGTTATCTACCCCATGTCCCTTAGGGACAGATATTGTGGAGAACAATGAGATAGCATAAAATATGTATAATTTAAGCATATTTAAGAAATAAATTGAATGTAATCAAAATTATAGTGAATGAAAACCAATAAAAAAGTTAAAAATTATGGTTGTTTTTATGATCTGCAGCAAATCTAGTAGCATGACTGGAAATAGATGTCATCCTCTGTCATTACATTTGCATCACTCGACAAGATGTTTTCTGATCTTTGAGGTCTCATAAATTACCCTGTGTTCTGCTAGTTGCTCCGAATTGTGCCCTATCGGTTTGGGTATGACTTTCACGTAGAGAATTTTGTTCTACTGAATGGTTTTACTTTATTTTCCTTACAGACAGAGGAAACACCTACCTTTCCACCACACTACTGAGATATTCTAGATGTTTAGGAGGATATTCTAATAATATACCAATTTCTTTATTTCTAATCCTGTTTGCCTACCCTTCTGTGATTCCCATTTATTTTGTTCCTGGATTTGTACTTATTTTTGGATTCCATTCCTCGTTGTTGGGTTGCTCTTCATTTTCATATGGTAGATCCTCAAGCAGTCTTTTCACAGAAGGTATGGGAATGTCCTTGTTTATATCCGTTGTACTGATTAGATACTAGTAGATTTCTCTGAACTCTTAAAAGATGGGATCTTGAAGAATAAACCATATGGTCACCAAGTACTTAGGAGATTCATTAAAAAAAACTTTTGTCATGTCTAAAATTTTATTTTACTCTCACAATGGCTTGATTGTTTATCTAGACATAGAGCTCTAAGATAAAATTGTATCCCTTGGATCTGTGAAGGACTTTGATTACTTACTGGTTTTGCAACATCTGCTACTTTTGAATCATATGTGTCTGCGTTCCTACTTAGGGATGGATGATGGTGAGAAAAGGCGGTGCTTGGCATGGGAAACCTGTGACTTTGTTCAAATTAGTGATGTGAACCTCTTTAAGGAAACCTGACGAATTAAAATCAGATCACAAAATCTGAAGTATGATGTGGGAGATTACGCACTGTGTGTGGTAATTTGCCATTGACACTTATTATTCAGATGCCTTTAAAATAAAAATATAAAGAATTGCGTTAGCTAACTTTTACTTTAAAACTACATTGCTGTGCAGCACTTAACCACATGTTCAGAGACAAGGCTGTCGTGGTGGGCAACCCTCTGATGGAGAGGTGCATAATCTCACCAGAGAGTTAGAGGAGGCCGAGAGGCTGCAGCTGAAGTCTCAGGTGGCACAGGATCAGGTAAAGAGGGGTGCACAGTGTTCTTGGGGGTGCCTGTTTAGATCTACCATGTCCCCCAAACTCTTGTGTGCTTGTAAGGTGACTGGATCACGGGGCCCTGTACATGTCTGGGGATCCCCCTGGGCAAGTTCAGCAGTGGGGTGTACTGCTTGGAGGTGGTCACGGACTGTGACCTGGAAGAGTATTGTCCCCGCCTCCTCCCTCCTCTCTTCGCCTTCTGGCCCGGTGTGGATCCTCTGCTGTCCCAGGGAGTGACCATCTTGGGTGGTGTATCGGATGAGAATGATTACTCAGAGATGAGACTTAGTTCAGTCACCGAGAGCCCAGAAGGCTATTTCCCAAGGAGAGCACAATGTGGGAGAAGAAAAGGCTGCCGCCAAGCCACGAACTCTCCGGCTTTTATTCAGCGTGTCTGTGCGAGAGAAAAAAGTAGGAAAAAGCAGTCTGGGCCAGGAGCTGTCTCAAGGCTCAGCAGTTTTTTTCTGGGGAAGGGGGAAGGATGTGGTCAGACGCAACATGCTTCTCTAAACTTCTGGTTTAGCCATTTGATTCTCACAGAGCTTGCGTGCTTTTTGCTTGGTTTAATCATTTCTGTGCTTTTGCCCTGTGTTTTCCCATTCACTCCTCATAGAGCCTGTGTGTTTTTGTCCTGCAGTTTAATATTTGGTTTAATCACTCACTGCTGGCCAGGTCCCCCACACTCTGACCTTCCATTTCTCCTATGGAGCCAACCGCCAACCCTTGGAAACTATGAGACAAAATAAAACAGACCTCTCCTCCTTTAAGTTGCAGGTGCTAGGTCTTTTGTTCCAGTTACAGGAAGGTGACTTATTGTGGGTATGTGGTTTCTGTTGCTGGAAGGAGCAAGGTGTGTGAAGGGGACAGGGAGGGATGGTATGGGGTGGCCAGAGCAGAGGCAGGGGGGGGCGCGCTGGACGAGGCGCAGCTGGACAGGCAGCATGGTTAGCAGCAGGCTGGACTTGTGGGTCTGGGGAAGGGAGTTCTTTATCTGGCCAGCAAAGAGGTAAGCTGTGGAGTGGCTTAAAGTGGGAAAGTGACACATTTAGTGAATCATTGTGGCCAGCCCGGGGGTTAGAGGAAGAAAAAGGTGGCAGCTGGGAGACCAGATTGTATTGAGGCTCAGAAGGATGAAGGCTTGGGTGGCAGCAGTTGGGTGGGTAAGCAGGAGCCCACTGAAGAAATACATGGCTGGGTCGCTGGTGGTGCTGTGGCTGACTCTTTACTCCTCCTCTGGTTCCCCTTGTGTTGGGTCTTTGCCCTGTTTCTGGAGCTGGGGGCCCTTTCTCTAAAGGATGCTGCGTCTGGTCCCGGCTCCATTGTTTGATAGGACTTGTTGAGTGCTTCTCCCAGATGTCTTGTGCCTCTGCCCTGGCTGTGAAAGCATGTTTGGTGCGCCCCTTGGTCTCAAGAGGAGGGCAAGAGACCAGCAGCACCCAGCCAGTCCCAGCCCGGGGCAGCCCTGCAGCACAGCTCCCCGCTCCAGTCACCCTTTCCTTCGGGAGAACTCGTGATGATTGTGTGAGAGTAAGTGATTCTCTTTTTTTTGCAGCAGAAGCTCAATACAGCAGGTAAAATCCGTAGATCCTGAGAGATGGGTTGTAGCAAATTTGTGGGAACACACTGACTGTGTAGAGAGACTCACCTGTGTTTCCAGCTCATTAGCTTTCTGTGTTCCCGCTCCAGCTCAGCTTGCTTAGGTGCAACTTTTGGCGGTTGCCTGGCGCTCATCTGTTTACAATTCATAGCTGCTTTTCTAGAGCTGAATGAGGCAGGTCAGATCCGTGGTCCAAAAGAATTAATCTTTCTCTGTACTTTCCTTTTTCCCAGCAGCC
>NW_022900920.1:30378778-30384448 GCF_012274545.1 Fukomys damarensis | reverse complement strand
TAATAGAGACTTTCAAGGCCAACTCGGGTGTTTTCTTGTGCAAGTTGAAATCCACTTTTGCTCTAACTGAGAATCTGGAATTCCCCTTGAAAGGGGAAGAAAGGCAAGTCCAGGGATATTCTCGGTATTGACCGATTATTTAAAATATATTAGTTCTGGTAAAATATTTAGCTTTTAAGCAACAAACTTAATATAGGGAATTGTGTTTTATTTATTAATGGCAGTTAGGAGGAGATTGGTAGGAGTTGTGCTAAAGTGTACTGTTGCGATTTTGCAAAGCACAGTAATTACTGTAATATTTTGTTGAATTATTAATATCTGCTTTGCCTGTAGGAACAGAGCGTCTGCAGTCAGATTCATTTCGAGATTGTCTCTCCCCACTCCTGGTTTTGTGTTGTGTTGGGCTGTGTTTCCTTTCTGGTTCACTGATGAATTTTTCAGGAAATGGAGTGGAGGGGCAGAGTTGGTTATGCTGTGTGCACACCCTGGTCACGGCCTGTAGTCGAGGGGAGTCAGGTGGCAGGAAGAGAGCTCGTTCGTGGGTGAACCCGGCTTCAGCCTTGCCTGTGTGCCGGACAGCTTGAGGGATGCTCCCGAAGGCACATCTGGTGCGCGAAAGCTCATCTCTGGACCTTTTCCAGGATAGTGCAGAGAGAGGACGGTGGTGTGTGTATGTGTCGGGGTGGGTGCGCGCGCATGAGTGTATGTGCTCTGTCTCTTGTAAATACGGTTGCTTCCCGTGTGTGTGGAAACAGCCCCGTTCTCCTTTACTAGCGGCTTCACCCGCTTCTGTGGCTGCAGACGTGGTATGGATTGGTTGTGCTTGTTGCCGAAGGGGCTGGCGCTGCAGCAGGATGGGGAGCCGAGTGCAGGCTCCACACTGGGCTTCCCTGTGGGAATCAGAAGCTGGCTTTCACATCACCTGCCTGCTCGTGCCGTGGAGCGGCTAGGTTCGTCCTGTTGAGACCCAGACTTCCCGGTCACGTAGGAGTTGCAAGTATCAGAATGAAATGCTGTAGTGGACAGGGAATCGTAAGCTGTGAACCGGGAGGAGTATTTAAGGGAATGCCACTGTCACTAAATCATACTTGTACTATGATTTTGTAGGGGCACAGGGAGGACTTTGTGCTTTTTTGGTTGATGATCAGAAATATCACAGTTGGTCATTCATTTGGGAAAGTCATTGTCTTCGCTGAGATCCTCGTAAAATATAAACTTTCCATGATGATATTTAGACCTGGGAGAACACTGTGACCTGAGTACATTATTGGCCTGTAAGGAAAGCGTGGCCGGCAGAGTGTGGAGTGTCCGGTGCATCCAACAGGCAGCAGGGGCACACGTCAGTGCCCTGCACAGTTCTTCATGGCCCCTGTGGTCCCTTAAGGCTTCCCTGTGCTCAGAGTTTTCTGCCATCAGATGGCCCTGAGGAGGGCGAAGGAACCCGGGGAGTTGTGGGGAGACACAGAAGGTGGGTCCCCTTCGGGGTCTGAGCAGTGCTTGCCTTCCAGTCTAGCTCTGCCTCTGACTGGCCAGCTCTGCAACTTCTCTGAGACCCCTTCTCCCCTGTGTAACATCAGGCTGCAATCTCTATTTGGGGTGGCTGTCGTGAGTGTCTGTGAGGTCAGAGTGCTTAGTGAGGTGCCTGGCACGTGGTAGAAGATACTCTGAAAGGGTCTCAGATTCTTCTTATTCCATAAAAAGAGGCCCTGAGGGTGAGCATGGTCCCCCTGCTGGTGGCTCTTCGAGAACCGCACACCCTGGGATGGCCCAGCTCCTTCACAGCCCTCCGCTGTCTTCAGTCCAGACAGCAGTGGCTCCACGTCCAGGTCGAAAAACATTCGCAACTGACACATAATAACTGTACTTACTTATGGGAGCCCCGTGGTAATTTAATCCACGTCTGTGTTGTGCAGTGATCAAATTGGGCTAATTAGAGTTTTCCTCTCCTCGAGCATTTATCATTTCCTGTATGGGAACCTTAAAATGCCTCCTTCCTAATTATTTTGAGGTATACGATACACTGACGTAGACTACAATCACTTCACCACCGTGGATACCAGCCCTCGTTCCTGCTCTCTGCTGTATTTTGGCACCACTGAACGCTGCTCTCTCTCTGTTTCTCCTTTTACTCCTCCCAGGCTGCGGTGAGCACAGTCGGTCGGGCTCTCTGTGAGTTGAGCGTCTCCTCTTCTGTATTTGGGTGAGGACATATGTGGTATTAGTTTTCCCTTGCCTGGCTGATTTCACTTAGGATCATGTCCTTTAGTCCCACCCGTGTTTCCACAGATGTCAGGGTTTCGTCATTTTTGACTGAATGGCAGCCGGTGGTGTACGTAGACCACCTCTTCTTGGTTCATTCATCTGTCGGTGGACGTGGAGGCTGCTGTGTATCTCCAGGACTCTGACTAATGCTCAGTAACACGGGAGAGCGGCTGCTTCGTAGTTCCTTTCAGATGTATGTGTATGTATCTAGTGGAGTTGCTGGATCGGACGGTGTTTTATTTTTAGTCTTCTGAGGAAACTATATATAATTTTGCATAATGACTAACTGCGAAATACTTATCTGACAAGGGATTAATATCCGGAATATATAAGGAACTCAACTCAATGGCAGAAATTCAAATAATCCAATTAGAAACGGGCAAATGATCAGAGTGAATCTATGTTTCTCAAAAGGAGATACATAAATGGCTAAGAACTGTCATGAAATAATGCTGAAAATCATACTCCATTTAAAAAGATTATTATAGGGCCAGGGATTTAGCTCAGTGGTGCTGCTGCCTGCCTCGAAAGTGCAAGGACCTGAGTTCGATCCCCACACACACACAAAAAAAGAGAGATTATTGTAGAAAAGACTAAAGCAACAACAAATGCCGATGAAGAGATGGGAAGGGGAGCTCTTCTCCAGCCTCACTTTAATGTCCCTTAGTGGGATGGGGTGGCAGAGTATAGCAGGTGCTTTTAAAAATGGGCCATGTACAGGCCCCAGCCCCTGTGGTGGTGCCTGTTGCTGTCTTGGGGATCCCTCTTCTTGTTTAAGTTACTAAGGTGGCTTCCTGAAAATGGATTTAACCGAGAATGGTCTGTCCGGAGCCTCTTGTGAGCTGATGGCATTGTTTCCTGTGCTTCCATAGCCAGCGGGGTGTGGTTGTCCCCGGCACCAACTCTGGGTAGTGGTGGGGCCTCCAGGTGTGGAAGGGAGCTGGAACCCTCCTCTGAGCCTGCAGGGCAGGGTCTGTACCAATGTTTATGAAAAGCAGAAGAAAAGCAAAGCATGCAAGGAGATGCATGAGGCCCCTTTCTGGCCCTCATCCTGCCCACTGCCCAGTAATCCTGCTTTCCTAGCTTTTGCTACCAAAGGGGAAGTGGACTAATACTTGCCCTTTATCTCTTAATTCCTTTTTTCTGAGGCCTTCACATTTTAATGAATGAAAGCTCCTAACTCTCTTGGGAACAATTTACTTTTTTTGGTACCAGGGATCAAACTCACAGGCATGATGTCCCTGAGTTAAATCTCAGGTCCCCTTGGGGACAGTTTGTGAAGCTGTTTTGGGGATAGGGAGGCTTGAAATCAGCTATTGTGCTCTTTGACTAACTTTTCCACCTCCAGGGCCAGTACCAGGTAGAGATAGGCCAGCGCCATTCCTGGCCAGAGATGCATTACCCATCTGACTCTGTCTCAGCCTCCACAAGCTCCCAGAGGTGAGAGCAAGAAGTTTGACCCAAAGCACTTTTTCTCCATTGGTAAAGTGCTTCTCACGATGGGCTTTTCTTTGGTTAGGGAGAGGAGGAATTGGGGATAACTTTGCTTTACTCTCTCTCTACTTAAATTTTTATTTTTTGATCAATAATATGTGTGATAAAGCTTGCCATTTGTTATGGCTGTGTCTAGATGTCCTCCCAGAGCCTCCTGTGGTCATCAGCTTTTCAGAGGTGGCTGCATCTAGGCTGTGTGATGCTGGGATTAGGGTGTGATTGCTAAATTAGTCCGCTGATTGGTGAGGCGTAGTTCTGGGTGTGGATGATGGGAAGGTCTAGCCTGGGTGTGCATGGCACCACCCAAAGGGCAGGTGGCCTGGCCGGATTTAAGGGGATGTAGCTCTGTGGTACCACATCTGCCTGGCAAGCACAAGTCCTGACTTTGACCTCCAGTACCAGGAGAAAAAAATAAAAAAGAATAACGGGACAAAAAGCAGTCCAGCTGGTACTTCTTCACTCCTTCATGTTTGCTTGCTGCCTTCTGCCCACCATGAGCTGTTTCTCCTCTGCAGTGTCCCTCCTTGGAGCCAGCCATCTATGAACTGAAACCTCTACAGACTGTCTTTCCTCCTCTAACATCGGGTGTCAGGCGTTCTGTCTCAGCAATGAGAAAAAGACACCATTTGAATCATTTTAAGGGCACAACTCAGTGTCACTAACTACACAGACAGTGTTACAGAACCGCCCTACCACTTGACCCTTGAAACCCTGCCACTATCCAAACAGAAACTCAGCCACCTAGACAGTGATTTCCCATTGCTGCTCTTCCAGCTGTTGGATTCTTTTCTTCAGTGTCAGAACAAGGATGAGGACGTCTAGTTCTCTTGTCTTCTGCTTTTTCCTGTCCCATCTTTGTTTTTCTCCTTTCTGGAGCTGGGATTAAAAGATTTGTAGGTAGCTGGGGTCTGGAGTAAATAAGTTCTGCAGTTGAGTTGATACCTCCTGTACTCACTATTGTCATTAAAACTAGTGAACGATGGATGACCTGTGAGGTATGATTTGGACCGTGTGTGTCACGCTGCAGTGAGTGGTTTTTCAAGTGTCGAGAACACACCTCCCATTGTCTTGTGAGTTAAGGGCAGTTCAGACTTGATCTTGGTCTTCTGGGAACTTGGACTCTAAGGGAAGTGTGAGCAGTTAGGATGGACAAGATCTCCCAGAGGGCCTGTGTGGCCCCGTGTCAGTCTCGGTTCATACATTATGCCTGCCCATTTCCCCACACAGCTTTAGGAGCTGGGGCGTTGGCATCCCTTCCTCCCAGGGCTGACACTGTGAGGAAGTCTTCAGACTGCCAAGGTGCCCTCGTGTACGCTGCACAGCAGGGGAGGAAGAGGCAAAAGCCCGGGAAGGTGGGAGGTAGCTGGGTCTGCAGTTCCAGGGACGGCAGTGAGGGTTTGCAGAGTCTGGGAGTGGGGACAGGCTCAGTAAGAGAACTGGCCGGGGGCAAAAGGGAGCAGCTTGTGTTTCCCTCTAGAATGTTACAGGTGCATGGGAATGGATAGCATGTAGTGAGTGTGTATCGTGCAGCCGTAACCTTTGCATCCGGCATCTCATTTATCCCTGTAGTGCCTTGCTGGGCTTTCTGCTGTCACCGGTCTCACCCTGAACGTGAGTGAGATGTGGGAAGCTCAGTGGCTGGCCTGGGTCAGGCAGCAGAGCCCCACAGCCCCACATGGGCCTGCTGACCCAAGGGTCCCGACTGCTGATCCCAGAGCCCACCTCTCCCCTGTGACCAAGATTTCTCCATCCTGGGCTTCTCCCAGAGGACCTCCTGTTCTCTGGAAGCTTTCCTGTCTGTGTGCACGCGGGCTCTGGGTTTTCTAAGTCAGGCTGGAGGTGGGGAGTGGCCGAGTTGGGGGAGATAGAGAGAGAGAGAGAGAGAGAGAGAGAGAGAGAGAGAGGGGGGGGGGG
>NW_022900920.1:30306265-30378706 GCF_012274545.1 Fukomys damarensis | reverse complement strand
GAGAGGGGTGGGAGAGAGAGAGAGAGAGAGAGAGAGAGAGAGAGAGAGAGGGAGGGAGGGGGAGGGAGAGAGAATAAAACTGGAAGAGGCAGAGGTGAGGGGCAGGTCACAGGGACCCTGTGCACTGTATTTTGTACGCAGTGAGCAGCCTGTAGTTACTTCGAGCACGGGCGTAGTTAGCAGTGGCACCAATCCTTCTTGGAACACTACCCAACTCATTCTCCCTGCTTCTCAGAAGGAACAATGGACAGATAGGTGCAGTGGCTTCCCTGGTGTGCCCAGCTCATTGTAGCTGGAACAGCAGCCTCTCTTTCCAGCTCTGGCAGCTGCGGGCCGCCCTCCTCTCCCTCTGCCTGTCCCCGGCAGCGCCTCTCCCTGCTCCTCCTCTCCACCATGCTCTGCACAGTGGCCATCCTCTCCATCATCAGAGCGGCCAGCGGGGTTCTGCTGTGATTAAAAGAAGCCAACGGGGGAAGCAAAGCAGAGCAAGGGAAAAACGCAAGCGCCATCAAAACATCCGATTTCCCATACAGACTCCCCAGCCTCAGTCTGTTTTCATGGGCAGCTGCCTGCTTCAGATACAGGAAGGGGAACTGCAGGATGGAGGGGAACGCAGAAGGCTGGAGTGGGGACTTGCTTCCTACCTCATGGAGCAAAACTGACCAAACGTTGAGAATTGAGAGACCTCAGAGGTCTTTCGATTTAGCTTCTTGGAGACGGGGTTCCTGCTATTGCCCACCCCGCTGGTGCCTGACACTGTCATGTGGCTCCCATCTCCCCCAGCTCCCCAGATTTGCTTGGATCGAAGCTGAGGTTGGGTAGGAAGCCCCTTCCACGAGCAGGAAGACTGGCTACCCAAGCCACGGATGGCAGTGACCCCGGAAATATCTAATTAATTCTGTTTGTCCATTTAACCCCTTACTCTCTGAAATGCTTTTTCTTGGTTGCTGAGAAACTAGGAGAGACTTGTAGTACTTGCTTGTTGCTGGAGAACAAAGCAGTAGTTTTCTCCTCCTCCCCACCCCTGCCCTGCAGGTTTTCCAACTGCAGTAATGAAGGGCTTTTCCAGGTTCCCAGCGCGCTCCCCTCCCCAGGCCTCTCTGAGCATGTGTGCTGTCCGCTTTCCTCTCCAAAGGTAACTTTTACACCCAGCACTTGTCATGGTCTAGGAGAGCGACAGAACACACTGGTGCAGAGGGAGGCCTTTGCAAAATAATGGGATCAGACACTCCGGCAGGAGCAAGAGGAGCTTTCTGCAGGCCCAGGGGCTGAAAGCTGATTGGGAAGAGGAGGCAGCCGTCTTTGGGCGAGGTGGTGTGAGTGCTGTTCCTTGCAGCGTGCCCCAGCCTGGAATGGCCGGGAGCAGTCCGTGGGAGGGGAAATGCACAGATCGCCCCCAGAAGGCAGCAGAGTGCTTTTATAATCTGTTCCAGCTTTAGGGTGTGAAGATGCTTTGGGCTCCTTCAGTGGAATGCAGAGCCGGAGTGGGAGCCCAGACTTCTACTCTTCCCTGTTTTATTTTCTTTGAATGCCGTGCTGAGGATTGAACCCAGGACCTCACACACACTAGGCAAGTGCTGTTCCACTAACTCTACCTCCCTGCTCCTCTTGTGTTTTTGTAGCTGAGGAAATGGAATCTTGAGAGTTCCAGGGATCTCACCTGGTCACATCGCTCATCTTGGACCCTTACATGGGATCCTGGTCCGGAAAGTTGGTCACTTGACTCCCCCGAATAACTGTCAGAAGTCAGCTTTAATTTAAAATAGATGAGGTCTACCCTGGAGATACACTGTGCTCAAGGATCTTGGCTTTTATTGTTTCCTTCACCTTGACATGTTTTGCTAGGAGCATGTATTTGGGCCAAGTTCAAATCTGAACAGAAAATGGTCCCCTGTCCGAGATGGAGACATTAAGGAAACGTTCAGAGGAAGAGCTGGGCTGCTTACTGTGGGCCTGATCCCATCATGAAGGAGCTGTGCGAGTGTATGCAGAGGTGCTTCCTGCTCATGGGGACAGCGCCTGCCGAGAGGCCCAAGGGAACACTGCATGTCTGGGGTCCGGTGAGTGCCTGGGGGATGGAGCCTTCAGGCTTTTCTCTGATCCGCAGTAGATGGTGTGGTACTGCCCATGTTGACATCTGAAAATCCTGCTGTCCAGAATAACAAGAAAGCGGTTATCTTTATGCATGTGTGGTATGGAGAAGCATATGTCAGGTTTCCTAGGTGGAAACGACTTCCCTTTGAAGTTAGTTCATAAATAACGATGAAGGGCATAAGCGGGCCCGTGCACTGCACACATACTTGGCTGTTGCCGTGGACTTAACTCACTGGGAGCACGGCATTTAGGAGAACGAGCTGCCTCAGAGAGAGAAAGAGGCACCGTGCATTGTCTGGAGCCCGCATTCCCAGAGCCTCTCTGGGACTAAAGGAAACCTTGCATGGAAGAGAACGCGTTCTGTGGCAAGGACGGTGGCGGTCCCTCACGCACTCCGCAGTGTCAAGGGGCAGAGAAAGAACCAGCCGGTGGCAGTGATTTCCCTGACCAGGCCTCGCCAGTGCAAGGAATGAGTCTTCACGTCTAAGGACTGCACTGCGGGAGGCACAAGCACCTCCTCCCCAGCCCCTGGCCCAGGCCCTGGTGGCAGGTACCCCTTTCCCGAGGCTGGGCTTGCCTTTAAGATGGTTCATAGATGGCAAGCAGCGTGAGCAGGGGCTTCTTAATGTAATTTTTCCTCTGGGAATTTTCCTAACAAGATGGTTTGATTTCCTCCCGGAATTAAGCTGGGGGTGGCTGCTATTTTTCTAGTAAGACTTGCTACTCTAACTGCATCCGGGCCCTGAATCACAACAGTCTGCTTTTGGAACAGTGAGCGGCACACTGCAACCTCAAGCTCTGGTAATGGCGAGATGATAACTGAGACTTTGGGGTGGGTGGGTGCAGTGGGGGCATGCTCAGGTCTTCCTAGACTAGGAGAGTGGTCTCCGGGGAACACTGCTGCTTCTTCCTTGCTTTGATTTCCTTTGGTGAGAAGCGAGTCTTTTCTTGGTGGACTGTTGCATCTGTTCTTCGCCAAATGGGCCTGCTGGTGTGTGATGGAAGGGACGGGAACTTCCTTTCCTTCTGGTCGTTCCCGCCGCCGTGCCCGAGTGATTCCGTTTCCCGTGTCCTGGATGTGCCCTCCCTTCTTATGTAAGGAGGCAGGGTACATCTGGTGCCAGATTTCATTCAGCCCTGTAACAATCCCCCTTTATGACGTCACTGCTCATCGCCATGGAAACACCCCCAGTCACAGAGACTGGATTGTGGATCATAGCATCAGGCAGCCGCAGGAGGAGAGCACAGGAGAGGATTGAAACTGCCTGGGTGGCCAACAAACTAGCAAGCAGTGGCAGAAATACAAGATTTTTCTGTTAGGACCCTTGAATGAAGAGCCCAACCGCAGGTTGCTGGAAGAAACCTCACCTAGGATAAGGACGGAGAGCTTTTATGGGTTGTGGACCCTGGAGTCTTTGTTCTTATTCAAGAATGATGAGGGGCAGTTGAATAATTTTAATGAGAACCGTCTTGTATCTTATATTTCTCATGTGGTCCTCATAAAATCTCCATTGGCTCAGGGAGGTTAAAAGAGTGACTACGCTCACACAGCTGGGAGGTGGCAGAGCTGAGGATGAGGGGCGTCGGGTGTGAGCTGGGTTCTCGTGCAGTTTCCGGGGGTGTGTGTGGGTGTGCGTGACCATTATCAGATAAAACACCCCTGGTTACCCTCGCCGAAGGCGTCCGAGAGTAGCCAGAGCTGCTGTGAGGGTGTGGCGGTGAGTGGGGAGGACTTGCGTGTGTGTTGCTAAGTGGGGGCACCGCATACGTGTTATGCCGGTACGCACAGGCCCGTGTGGGCGCAGCCCTGCCGCCCGGGCTCCCCACAGGGAACCCCAGCAGCAGCCCCTTCCCGGCTACCTCGGCTGCCTCTCTTCCTGTGGCCCTGGGCTGCATCTGCCTGCTCCCTTCTCTTGGGAACTTGCTGCCAACTTTCTTCCCTCCTGCTTATTTCCTCTCAGCTGTGGGCCTGGAGAGAAGATACTCTTCGCTGGTATTTTTCTGCTTTTGCAGCGCTGGGGATTGAACCCAGGGACTCACACGCGCTAGGGAAGTACTGTACCACTGAGCTGTACTCCAGCCCTCTTCTCTCTCATAATCTTGCTTTAACCGAGGATCAAGCTAGGAGACCTGCTGCCAAATAGTCTCTTTTTACAGACAGTCATTAATAATTAGATTTTATATAGTTAAAAAATACCATCTTGCTGGGTGTGATGGAGCACGTCTGCAATCCCAGCGCTCAGGAGGCTGAGGCGGGAGGATCTTGAGTTCAAGGCCAGTCTGGGCTACATAGTGAGTGCAAGGCCAGCCTGGGATGACCTAGTGAGACCCTGCCTCAAGAAACAAAACAAAAAAGCTGCCTTACAGACTTTCCTGATCAAGGGTCAGCTGATAAGTGAACTAACAACCGAGCATTAAAACATAACACTCCCCGCGCACGCACACGCACACACGCACGCACGCATGCACACACGCACACAGTAACTGGCTGGTCCTGAGAAGCTCCACCAGGTTTCAGCTGTTTGTTGGTGCTTGAGTCGAACTCCAGTAACCCGACCATGTCTTCTCTTGGTGTTGCTCACTGTAGGCTACAGCCAGTGTCCATCTGCTTACTGTCTCCAGGTGCTTGGCTTAGCTGCAGGTGCTTTGCCACACAGCGCCTCTGGGGGCCCACTTGGTGACGGATTGCTGGGCCTCGGGAGGCCTGCTCTCCATCTTTGCCACCGAGCTGGGCTCTCAGACTCCTGCGAGGCCTCTGTGTTGCTTTCCTGGGACAGAGTGGACAGGTCTCCACCTGGTCTCCCGGGTGCTGCAGCCTGACTCATCCGGGCACCTTGCTGGCCGAGCTCTGCTGTCGTACTGGATTACAGTGCGTGTGTGTATACATGTAAGGTTTTATTTAGTGAGCCACATAAAACTGTGTTTACAGTCCATGCTTGTCTTTCCGGACTCAGAGTAACTGTTCTACAGCAAATGGGGCCCTTTTGGACCTGCTTTATTGATCCTATCAGAACCATTTATGACTGGCACAGACAGAACTACTAAGTGGCTTTTTTATTTTTCTTTTAAAGTGACACATGGGGAGTCATATCATATGGTGAGTTTAGTTAAGAGCACAGCCTTTGTGTAAGATAAACAAGGGTTTGGCTCCTGGCCTATTGAAGCTCTATGACTGTGGCAAGTTGCTTACATTCTCTATGTTTAAATGTCTTCGACTTCAAAATAGGCATGAACCATAGTACTGACCCATGAGGTGGGTGTTCAGGCTCAGTGAGGTACCCCTGTGAAGTCAGAGGTAAATATACAGTGGGTCAGATGTGCCATCTCTGTTTTCTCCCCATACTTAAGGAAAATCTGTTTGAACTTAGTGCACATTTTTAATTAGAGCAGATTAGATCAAGACTTTCTCAAGTTTGAATTAGAAGGATTGAAATAATTGGCATTTCAGTTGTTCGCCATTTATAGACTTCCTAGGTAAAGGGGACTTAGGAAGAGAAACAGTGGGAAGAGACCGTTTTCTGAGAGCTTTGTGAGATACAAGAGGCCTTTTCCCCAGGGGGCCCTGACCTCAGGACTGTCAGGCAAATTACACAGCTCTGATCCCATGCCTGCAGCAGCAGAGCGTTCTCTTCTGCCGGCGCTGCCCTGGAGAAGTTCATCCCACGGGAATGGGTGGGATGTGCCCCACGCCGACAGGCTCAGAGCTGGCTCTTCAGGAAACGGGCTCATCTGTGATCCCTTGATCCTTAGATGGAGGAGAGAGTGATGACTACTAGGTCTGTTTATTGCTCGACTTTTTTATTTATATGGAATATATACGTATGAGAGTGCACAGATTTTAAAAGTATTTTTATGATAGTAAAATGCACTTAACAAATCTACCGTCCTAACCATTTTAAGTGTAGAGTACAGTGTTATTAAATGTACTCATGATACACTGTACAACCATCATTATCATCCATTTAAAATCCAGAACTTTTCTGAGAGCAGACATGATGTCACAGATATAAAATTCCACACCATGAAACTTTGCTTCATAAACAGAATTGTTACAAATACTATATAAAATTACTGTCAGGAATGTGTGGGGTGAGGCTTGTACGAAACATAAATGAATTCTGTGCTTAGAGTTGGGTCCCATCCTGAGACAGCTCATTGTGTATATGGCAATATTAAAAAATCTGAAAAAAGTCTGAAACCTGAGGTGTTAGGGGCCTCAAGCATTCCTGATAAGGGATACTCCCCCAGCACTTTATTAGCTGTTTTCTTTGTTGTTGCCATGGAGATATACTTAATGCCCTAGAGTTATAATACTTAACTTGAATTTATGCCACCTTAACTTCCGTAACATACACAAACCGCTCCTGCAAAAACTCCTCTTGCAGCAATTTTGGTTTTTGATGTTACAAACTATACATGAACATCGTGTGTCCAAATAAGTTAACTAGTAATTCTTCGGTATGAATGAGCTAAAGTGTGCAGATTTTAAGTGTACATACCAGTAAAGTTTTGTATGATTACTGTGATGTTACCCCCCCAATGCCTAAACAGGGTTCAGCTTTTTAATGTTTCTCGCATCTCAGAAAACTCAGTCATGTCTCTGCCATACCAGCAGCCCCTCCCAGGAAGTAGTCACTCCTCTGACTTGTCTGGTCCTGCCTGTTCTTAATACTCATGGGCACGGACCCTACAGTGTGGTAGGCAGGACTCTGCCAAAGACCCAGCAGCCTCTGCCTTCTGTTGGTCATGTCCTTCACACTCGCCTCCCCTGGGCTTGCCCTGGCCCTGTGACCTACTTCTGGCAAAGATGACATAGCAGAGTGCAGGATATCACTTCCAGCGTTGGCTCCTAGGAGGCTCTGGCTTTTGTTTTGCTCCCTTTCTCTCTGACTCCTCTCGCTTGCCCTGATGAATCCTGCTGCCGTATTCTGAGGTGCCCTTTCCGCGAGGTCCAGTGATGAATTGAGGCCCGTGGCCCGATGGCTGTCCGCCAGGGAGTGGAGGCAGACCTTCTTTCATCAGTCAGCCTTACCATCACTGCAGCCTGGTTGAAATCGTGAGTGATGCCGTGTGAGAACCTGAACTCAGGACCCAGCTAAGCTGACCTAGATTCCGAATCCACAGAAACTGTGAACAGTTGGCCGGATGTGGTGGTGCACTCCTCTAATCCCAGCACTCAGGAGGCTGAGGCAGGAGGATTGCTGTAAGTTAGAGACCAGCCTGGGCTACATAGTGAGTTCCGGGTCAGTCTCAACTACATAGTAAGACCCTGTCTCAAAAACAAACAAACAAACAAACAAAAAACAATAAAAAACACAACAACAACAAAACAATAGCTGTTGTAAGCCACTCAAATTTGGAATAATTTGTCACACAGCAATAAATAACCGATACACAATGTATGTTCTTTTTTGTGTCTCTTTTACCCATTTAACCCTATGTCTGTGAAAATTGTCTCTGTTGACATGTAACTCGAGTTCTCCTTCCTTCTGTGTAATAGCCTTGGGAGCTACGTCCACGTTAATGTGTGTAATGGAAGAGGGTTTGTGTTCTTTCCATGTTTTGGCTGTAGGAATATTCTTACATATTTTGGGGGCATATGCACTCATTTCTTCTAGGAATATATACCCTGGAGTAGAACATTTGGGTCATAGAGCAGAGTTTTAGTAGATATAAACAATTTTCTGAAGTGGTAATACCAGTTTACTCCTTGCAGAAATGTATGAGATTTCTGCTTGTGCCACTTTCCAGCCAAAGCTTGGTAGTTTTTCATTTTGTCCTACTGGCGTCCCATTGTGGTTTTCAGTGTGGTTGCTGATGGATCTTTAGCACTGCTCATGTGCCAATAGCCAGTTGGATATATTCTTTAGTAAAATGTTTCAGGAAATATTTTGTCTATTTTATGTTACATTGTCTATTTGTAAATAAGGTTCTAAGAACTCTTTTATATTCTGGGTTTTAGTTCTTTCCCAGATACATTTATTACAGTCTTGAGTTTCTGTTAATGGTATATTTTTGGGAAGGGATGTTCCTAATTTTAATGACATATAATTTATCTTTTTTTCTTTTAAGGTTATAAAATGTTGGTATATCACGAGGTCTTTCCTCCATGTTTAATTCTAGAAGCTTTATTATTTGAGCTTTCAAATTTAGGCTGGTGATCTGTCTGGAATTTCTTTTCCTAAGGTGCTGAATGCTGGATGTGAGGAAGGGGCAGAAGATTTTCTCATGTAGAACTCAATGTTAGGAAAGTGTGCTGGGTCATGGGTGTGACCTGGAGGGGGGCATCTCCCTCTAGGGCTCCTCTCTTCTTTCCCTGCTTCTTGGCTGTTACAGCATGAGCAGCTTTTGTCTACCAGGCTTTTCTACTCTGCTATTTATTCATTAAAGTCAGCTGGCCATACTGGGCCAACACCTCTGAAACCGAACCCACATAAACCTTTCCTCCCTCAAGTTGTGCGTGTCTGGAGGGAAATGACTAAGACATCATTTGTTAAAATGATGTCCCTGTTGCAGGTTGGGTGTCTTTATTTGGTGTGTCTGTTAGTGAATTCTCCATTTGGTCCCATTGGCTATCTTCTGATTTAAATCCAGTGCCACTCTGTCTTAATATTGTAGCTTTATAATGAATGCAGGTTTTTTTGCAGTTTAAATTTTTCAATCTTGGCTTTTTAATTTTCCTCCCTTTGAGATTATCTTGGCTCTTCTTAGTCCTTTGCATTTATGTATACATTTGAGAATCACCTTGCTAATTTCCACACCAAAAAAATCTTGCCAGATAAAAATGCTAAGGCTGGGATTTAGCTCAGTGGTTCCAGTGCCTGCTTCTCAAACTCAAGGACCTGAGTTTGATCCCCAGTACTGGGAAAAAAAAAAAAAAGAAAAGAAACTGGTTAGAAGTTCATTATAAAACCAAGTTTGGGAAGAGCTGGCACGTTTAATTTTCTTTACTTTCTTTAGCAGTGTTCTATACTTATTGCTTTAAAGTGAAATACAAATATTACAATAGATTACAAATATTTCAGTACATTAATTCCTAAGAATTGATAGTTTTGAATGTCATTGTGAGAATTTGAAAGTTTCATTTTCTAGTTTTTTTTGCTGATAATATCTTTGGATTCTTTCAGATTTTCTTTGCATACCATCATAATGAGTGGTGTTTGTGTCTCTTTTCTTTAACCTTTCATTTCATTTTCTTGCCTTATTACATAGGTTACAAACTTCCTGCAGTTCAGTGGCAGCGGCAGTGATTCTCTTTCTCTTGTTCCTGAGATCGAGGGAAAGCATTCAGTACTTTACTGTGAATTGTCATGTTCCACCTACGTGGTCATAGATACCTCTTATCTGGTGAAAGGATAAAAGACTCTTTCCAGGCTAGTGTGATGATTGTGTCTTACAGAGAAGATGAAAGTTGATATATAGAAGGAGTAACAATGATACCATGAGTAAGGACAAGAGAAGCAAGAGAGATGTGGGAAATGAAGGAGCGTGCTGAAAAGGAGAGTGAAAGGTGAATTTCTTGGAAGCCTTTTGTGTCCAAGTTGCTCTGAGAGCCAGGGCCCTTGTGATAGGGCAGGAGGCTGGGGGAGAGAGCAGATCAGCCAAACCTGGGCTTTTTCTACCTGCTGCACTTGCAGGGAGAGTGAGCTGAGCAAAAGGGAAGCGAGGTAAGGACAGTTACTCCAAAATCCTGTGCGCTCGGGGCTTGCATTTCCTGGCTATCTCTCTTCATCCCTGTTTCTTTTTGCCTCTGTCTCAGTCTTTGCCTCCTTCCAGGTCCTGACCTTGTCTTTGGATTCCACCTTTATCTTACTCTCTTGTCTCGTGACAGACTGAAGGTGAGCACATTCTTTTGCTTCCATCCAGATTGGATGAGGCTCCTCTCCTCTGGGTACCACTAATTGCATCCAGCCTGGAGACACCCATTCCGTAGTGCAGCTCGGCCCTGGTTGCTCAGATTTCAGTGGCTGGGGCATGGAATTAATGGTCATGTCTGCAACTCCCTTGGCGTCTGCAAATCATGCCCATCTGGCAGTCAGCAGTTCGTATAGAGTGAGAGAGGAGAGTGAACTTCAGGCTGCAGTGAAGGCTGCAGTCACCCCCTTCCTGGAATCCAGCCTTTGTAGTGACAATCCAGGTCCATCTCCCGTGGCCAGCACTGTTCTGGACCAATACGGGGGCATTTGGAAAGGCTGCTGGGCCATGCCTCTGGGCTGGCTGCTTCCGGGCCATTTCTCCTCTTGTTTTGCTTTCTCTTTTGTAAAGTCTGTCCCGAGGCTATTGTTTGGTTTTTCCAGTCCTGACTGCATTAGGATAGTTCCATTTAAGTTGGAAAAATGCAAAACAGCCATAAAAAGGACTGAAGAAGAAACAGAATAGAAAAGCTTCTCTACTCTTTGAAAGGTGAATGCTGATGCACTTCTCAGTGTTGTAGTGGATCAGGATGCTCCTCTAACTTTAGCTCGTCTGTCACAGCCTGCTGGGAACCTGGCACGTTCGTTCTGCAGCAGAAACATTTGTTGAGGGAAAGGCTGGGGTTCAGACTGAGAAGCTGCTTCATTATTGAAACCTTAGACATCCCGTGGTCTCCTGAGCTGAAAGAGACCATCATCTGCCATTGTTCTCTTACATGAGGCAGGGACTTTTTTCTCAACCCGTCTACAGCCAGGACCCCAGAGTGGCCAGGTGTCTGAGTACAACACTCTGGGAACCGTGCACGATACAACATCATTCACCCCATTTTGGAAACAAAGTATTCTGTGTGTGTGTGTGCGCGCGCGCGTGTGTGTGTGTGTGTGTGTGTGTGTGTGTATGTGTGTATGCATGTGCTTAGCAGAGAGGACCACCAAATTGCTGCATCTGAGATTTCCAGATTTCTTCTTTCTTGCAGGAGGGACAGTGTATGAGCAGACATATGTTTGAGCAGTAGGCACTCCCTCTTCTGCAGACTTTGAATTCTAGTAATGGCAGAGCAGTGTCAGTGTTGGACACATGTAGTGGTCTTCCAACCATGACATGATCACAAGGATGCCAACATTAAATTTCTTAGCTGGGCGTAGACCTATCCAGTCAACAGAATGCACTTAAAGAATGAGCAAGGAAGGAATTTCAGGGTTCCTATACCTTCCTTCCCTTTGCTGTTAGCTGAATTCAGGATCGTGATCCATGACAATGGCATAAGGCTTTGGTGGAAGAAAACCCTGCCCAAGTGAGGAGATTCCACGTGGGACTGGCTAGTCCAGTAGACTAGATGTACATACAAGTGATTTCTGGCGAGTTCAAAGCTGCAGAGGGAGCTAGTGAATGAGATTACACACTCAGCTCTTGCATGTACCTGGCCTATAGCAAGCATTCAGTCAGCGTTGGTGAGTGTAGTTATTGATGAAAAGGGAGTGAGAATTAAATTGTCTTGGTAGCCAAGTCCCTAGGGTGTGGGTTTGGAGGCCAGAGCACCATTTAGGATGAAGGAACCTGATGGTGCTGGAAAACAGGGAAGACTGGGTTTATCTCACTGTGTGCAAGTGCTTTACCTGCCGCTTTGATGGTCCTGTTGAGTCTAACTCATGGGCACGTTCTTGGGAGTTGCTGCTCCCACTCTTGGCCTTCTGAGCCCAGTAAGGGCTGTGTCTGTCCCAGCAGGACATGCCTGCGGGACATGATGTGCTCCAAATATACTGGTAATAATGTGGTGAAGTGCTCTAAATGAGCGAGCAACCAGCGATGCTAGCCCCTAACATTAATACTACCTGAAATTTAAAGAAATGAAGTAGTGCATATCCCAAGGCCCTCCTCTGTGCCCTCTACCTGTGCCAGGTCTGCAGTGTTCTTGTCTGGGATCTCAGAAAAAACAAGAGACTCATTCAGTGTGGAAGACCAGGAAGAAAGATGACATTAAAATGCCGGTTCTATCACTGCAGAGAAGACCTTGAGGACAAGAGCAAGGTATTTGGAATAGATAAGAGGAGGAATTGTTCTCTGCAGGCCCGGAGTAGTTGGTTGGTGAAGCCATAGCAGGGAGCTGGTTTGGGTTACAGCCTGAGGAGGAAGGTGCCAGGGGGAAAGGTACTGAGAGTTCTAGCGGTGTGCTGGGTGCCTGCTGAGGTGATAAAGTGTGGGCAGGGTTGAATGAGAGAACTGGAGTTTGTTTCCCCTGGGGAGAGTATTAGACCCATTGGGTGGCCATGGGAGTGCTGTTAGAGCTGTTGAGAACCTGTAAATCCTGAAAGAGCGGGGACAGGACACCCCTTTATTGACTGTGTGCTGTGTGTCAGGCCAGATGCTTCTTTGTGTGACTGTCTCACAGCACTGTAAGGTGGGTAGTCGAGACGCAGACACACACAGGCAGGCGAAGTTCCTTAACCAAGGCTCACCTTTTCCTTTATTGTTTCCTAGAACCTGGGGTTGTCAGTGCATCCCTTTCACACCAAGTCTGCTTCTCGCCACTGGCAGAAATACCTCTGAGGTCAGGCGTCCCTGCCTCAGACCCTTCTGGAACTTTCTTCAGGTGCTTTGCCTGGATGGCCTTCAGACCAGGCTCTGCCGCGTCGTCCTCTCCTGCAGTCTTTGCCGAGGGCTGTCAAACACAACGCTGTATTTCTCCCTCTTCCTCTTGGCGAAGGGTTCCCGAAAGCCGTCTGTTCACCTTCTTTTAATTGCTAATAATTATTCAATTTTATATAGCCCAGAGTAATAAATATTCATGAATAACATAGTGCATCAAGATCCAACATTTTAAGCTATTGTGCTTTTTTTAATTAAACTGAAGCATGGAATTAAGTGTAATAAAAGGAGAAATAAAGTACATCTATCCATTTCGGTCCTCTTGTGGCTCAGCATGGGAGGCAGATGGGAAATGCTGACCTGGTGTCGCCATGTTCTGGGCTTGGGTCCGTAAATAGGCGTCCAGACATCCGGACTGGCCAGGTTCATCTGTGTGTTCACACACGGATTCTCTAATTCACTTGGCCAAATTTACGATTGTTACTGTGATCCCTCCTTGTGTTTCTCAGTGGGAAGTGAGTAGACTTGAATAGGGGAACCCCAGGGAGCTTGTGATTTAGTTGTGGCTGAGCCAGATGCATGAAGGGGTCATGGTGGACCCAAGTAAGCACTCCCAGTTCAGGGCTGCCCAGCGTGGTAGGTGTGGTCTTGTGATTGCTAGCATGACTCAAAGCATGTGGGTCGCACCTTGGTGCATCTTCTCAGCATAGAGAGCACCAGCCCTAGGGAGACCCAGGAGCATGGGGACTGGCCACCTGTGCCCAGAGAGACGCTGTCTGCAGTGTGGACGCGTGGGCTTGAGTCCCAGCTCTGGCACTTACCAGCTGTGTGACCTTGAGTACGTCATTTAACCTCTCTGCCTTAGTTTCTTTTTCTGTAACCTGGGGATAACCATGAAACCTGCCTGCCACATAGGATTGCTGTGAGGGCCAAGCCAGTCACGTACACGAGGGTCTCAGAAGGCAGACAAGCCAGCCATCAGAGTTGTCAGCCCTGAAGCTTTGGATATGACTTGCTGGGGTGTCTTTTCTCCTGTGGGCTTCTGGTTCTCTGCAGGCTCCTGCAAGGCAGGTGGGCTGCAGGGGAGACCTCTGCAGGTCTGAAGTGCTCAGCAGAGCCTGTGTTAGCTTACTTCCTGTGACAGAAGACAATTTAGATAAACAGCGGAGGAGGACGAGGACGAGGACGACGATGAGGAGGAGGAGGAGGAAAGATAGATGTGGCTCATGGTTTCGGAGACTTCAGTATGGGTGGCCCAGTCACCTTTGGCCTCAAGGTAGAGCTTCACAACAGAGCCCTCCTGATGGAGCGGAGTTGTTCACCTCCTGTAGAAAGAAATGGGACAGGTGGGGATAAAACACGCCCTACAAATGTGTGTCCTTGGGGACCTGCTTCTGTGGTGGACCCCGTAGTTTCCGCCACCTCCCAGGAGCACCGCACTGCACCGTCCGCCAGGAGTCATGTTTTGAGGGGCATGTAGGGTCCATGTCAGAAACTTCCTCAACCAGCACGGGAAGGCAGAGCCGGACCCTCCGCAGAACCTGCCAGAAGGCCAGACAGTCCTGGGGAACAGCGAGGGGCCAGCCGGGAGGTGGCAGCTGCCCAGGTCCCCGCCTGACCCTCCCATCCCGGTGAAGATGGCCTGTGGTGTGTGGGCGCTGTACATGCTAGGCCTGTGGGCTGTGTTTCCAGCGTTCAAATGGGAAATGGAGTTATTTATTTTGCAGTGTGTGCACGGGGAGATGCTCATGATCCAGCATGGGCTCTGTCCAAGTAAACAGACCCACGTTATAGAGAGGCGGCTGCTTTTCACAGCCGAGAGGTGCAGGAGAATGGCGCACTCATCGTCTTGGGCTCTGGCTCTGGGAGGCGTCTCCATCCCGTCATCGGCCCCACTGGACTGCAGTGTGGGCTGCTGAGCCCCACGCCTCAGAGCCTCCTTGAGCATGACCACACTGCTGCTGCCCAGTGAGGGACAGACAGGCAGTCAGGAAGGCCTTGGGCCCTGCTTAGGCTCCACAACTTTGTTTCAGGCTCCTAAACTCCAGCTTTCTGTGGCTTTTACCCAATCACTAGCTCTCTCTGAGCCTAGGTTCCTCATTTGTCAAGAGGGGACCTATCAAAGCTGCAGCCCTCCCTGTGACCAGCAAGGGCTCATGATCACCTGTGATACTGTCCTTACCTGGCTGGCTTAGTCCATCCTGTTGGCCTCTGTGAACCCCATCATCCTAGCACAGCAGAGCCTCTGCCTCAGGGCTTTTGCACAGACTGTTCTTACCTTCTGGAATCCTCTTTTCCCTTTTCTCGCCCTGTCACACTGGCATGGGCTCAGTGCACCTGTGCTAGTCAAGCTACCACCGACCCCTTGGGACCTCTCAATAGCTTTTTTCCTGCCTCTGCCCCTCAGACAGCTCAGAGAAGGGATAGTGAAGACACCAACCATAGAAATGGTGGGGGATTAGACAAGCTTGTGTATGTAAAGGGCACAGGGCCAGCATTCGTTTCAGCAAATCCTTGATGAATGGTAACGCTGACGGACCGCTGGAGCTGTGGACAGTGACTGGTGGTGTGAGTGCAGGGCAGGAAGCCCTGGGAGAGGCTGAGCCACACACCGTGTGAGGCCAGACCCTGTCTTCACGGTGGACAGTCAGGCCTCTGAGGATGACGCACTTGTCCCCTTCGGGTTGCTTCTCACTTGGGCCTCTGCCCTCGGGACCCTGTGGGCGTGCACCCCCTTCTCAGGTCACCCTCCGCGGCTCCTGTGGGCTGTGGTCACAGTGTCACGCTCTCGGGTCAGGGGGCAGGTGCTGGAGTCACCTGCGTGAGGCCCTAGGGTGCCCTGGCTGGAGTTGTATCCCCGAGCTCTGAGCCCCGACTCGTCTGCCCCTGCCAGCAGTGCCTTCTCCTTGTGCTTAAGCTCTCAGTGTGCCCGGCCCACCTCATACATGTGTGTGGAAATAAGGCCATGCTTTTCAGTAGGGTGCGCGCTTGGCTTTGGGGAAGGAAGAATGTTCTCCATAGTACAGGACTCTCATGTCTTAGCAGGACTGAGCTTCCCAGGTGTCACCTGTTAAATGTCACTGGTCCCCTCCGCAAGTGTCCCCTAGGTCGGTGATGGCGAACCTGTTAGCGACCAAGTACCAGACTGCGTGCGGCCCAAGACCCACTTGTTTATCTCAAGGAGCCAATGCTGCAGTTAAACCTGAGTGCTGAGATTTTACTCTAGAGAAAACAGCTCAGACATCCATGTCTTTTGTCTTAAAAGAAAAACGCCATGACGAGGTGCCATAGGTGACTGGCCGGCCCCCGCTGAGAACCACTGCGATGACGGCTCAGGGGGCACAGGCCTGCGCTCCTCTCCTGGGCACTGACTCTCTCTCCTCTTTGGGACTGTGGGCCCCTCCCGCCCGAGCCTTTGGCTCGTTTGCCCCTTATTGCCCGTGGCGGTGAGGTCCTGCAGCCCTGTGCAGGATGCAGGGAGGGGCTGGGGAAGAGGAAGAGCGTGGAAAGCGGAGGGAAGGCAGGTAAGAGCAGGTAGGGGAGGCCGCTCAGGGTCTCTTGGGGGACACGGCTGTGCTGTGTACTGCAGCTCACCCCCCGGCCGTGTCTCTGTGCGTGGGGTCGGGAGGGCAGGCTGGAGGGCAGGCCGTCTTTCTCTGAGGCTGAGGCTCTGAGCAGCGTACGGAGCTGGAGGGGGCTGTGCAGAAGTGCTCTTGGGATCTCAGCTTCCGGAACTGGTATTTTGGGGTGTGGAGGAGGAAGGAGCAGGGGTGACCAGCTTGGGATTGGGGACGGGAACACGGGTGGTGGAAGGGAGCAGCCAGCTGCTGCAGACTCTGACTGCATGGGCTCCAATCTCCTGACTCACCCCTGCATGGGCCTCCTGGGTAAATAAAGTGACAAATAGCCAGTTGTCGTGAGAGCTGAAACACCCACTGCCAGTCCGTCATAGAGATGAAAACCTGGCGCCCCACAGACCATCTCTCCACCCTGGCGTAACAGCCAGGAAGGTGCAGGAACACGAGGAAGTCATTGGAGCTCAGAAAGCCACACTGCGGTTCTCTCTCCCTTTTGTTTCTTCTCTTGCTTTCTTCCTATGTAGCTTCTTTGCTTCTCTCCTCCCTCCTTAGAAACCTTTCATTGCACGCGATGGGAAAAATCAAGTTCCTGGAAGAACTCCAGGTAGTCAGTGCTGTCTCTTAGAACCCAAGAGAAATATCACCTCAGCCTGTCTACCACCCACCCACCCATCTCAGCCTGGCCTCAGCCTCCCTCCACCATGTCCCTCCTCCTGGCTGGATAGTAAGCTCCTCAGGTCAGAGCCCATGACTCAGATTTTACAAACCTTCCAGCCCCAGCGGGTTTGGGGAGTGGGGTCCTGCTGGACATTCCTGGGGGCTCCCCGAGTCCCTTATCTCACTTTGCTGTCTCTGATGCTGGTTCCAGGCTCAGTCCCCCTGCTTCCTAGCTGTGTCCCTTTGGGCAAGTTCTGAGCCTTAGCATCACCATTTGTAAGGTGGGACTTGTGATCTCATTGCTGTCCCGGGGTTGTTTCAAGCACTTGATGGGCCACGGCAGGAACTTTGCTGTGTGCAGGGCCTTCCCCCAGTCAGGGCTGATGATTATCCTCATTCCCCTCTGCAGCTGCAGAAGGGCAGTGGGAACAGGAAGGAGAGGCATTTGTCTACCTGGACCACCGGGCGCACACACACACGTGGCTGGATTCAGCAAAAGCTGCCAGTGTTTGCTGACCTGAAATCCAGACCTAACTGGGCATCGGGCGTTTTGCTCTCCGCCCTTGTCAAGTCCCTCTGAAGCTGGCCCTGGATGGCCTTTTCTCCTCAGCCCTGACTGGGACCTTCATGGAAGGGGCTCGCGGAAGTCTTGGGGACCCAGGTAGCTCACACCCTGCTGGTCACCCGTGCAGCAGCTGCAGGCCGGCACTAAGGGAAGGGAGGCAGGGGTGAGAGAACGGCTGGGTGGAGGCTGGTGGAGGTGGCACGGGATGGCGCCAGCTGTGTTACAGAGGCTGAGTGCACACAGAGCTCGAGGACTTGGGCCTGGGCGGAGTGGAGCAGGGTGAGTGGGCACACACCGGCCTCACACTCAGGGGGCCCAGTGGGCACACAGCTGCCACACAGCAGCCTCACACTTGGGGCGAGCGCAGCGGTGAGTCCATTCCCTCTTCTGTCTCAGGAGAGAGAAGCTGCCTGCAGAGGTCCAGCCTCCCCAGCGTGGTGTGTGCCCAGCAGGACTGTGGTCCTGGTTCCCACCCTCTCCCCTCTGCCCTTGCCTTCCTCTGCTCTGCTTCTCTCCCTCCTTTCTCTCCATCTTTCCTCGTCCTCAGATCCTCTCTGCCAGCCCTCCCAGGGGATGTCCCTGCTCCTGCGGGCCTTGCCCTCTCTGGGCTGGTGCCAAGTCCTGGGATGGGACGAGGAGGAGAGGCCCAGGAGGCCCAGTGGCGGTGGGAGGTGGTGGGGCTGGTCACCCAGGGCCTGCAGTTCATAGGAGGAGGACCGCAGGGGAGCAGAGGGTGACATCCTGCTGCTCCACCCATGGGGTGGAGCCGTGAGCTCTGCTCCCATTTTTCCTGCCTTGGCACCCAAGGCTCTCTGCAGTTTGCCTCTTTTATTTCCTTCTCCTTTCACCTCTCATCCAAAGCTCCAGGTCAGTGGAGCAGTGTGGGTTCTAGGAAAGCTGTGTGTGCCTCAACCCCCTGCCCCTGCCCCCAACCAGACCTTGTATCTTCTGCATTCCTCCTGCCTCAGCAAGATCCACCAACCTTCAAGATTCAGCTCTGATACCTTTGCGTTCCTCCAGAAAGCTCTCCTGACAGCCTTCGCCAGCTTGGCATTCAGGGCTTTTGCACCTGTAAGCTGCTTACTGTGTCCATTTTGTTAATTTCGCCCACACCCTCCCCCGCCTTGTATTTGGCTGCATATCTGTCTCTGCATTCTGTCTTCTAGTTGTTTCTGCCACAGGCCCTTTGCACTCGCTGCTGATCTTAATGGAACTCCCCCATCTCACCACCCCTGCGATCTCAGCTGTAGCATCACCTGTTCAGAAGGAGCTCCGGACTCCCCTTCCCCGGATTACTTTATCTGTTGCAGCTCCCTCTTTCAGCTCTCAGTGGTTTATTACAGTTTGTCAGTCGTCGTCACTGGAGGGTCCCAGGTACTAGCTGGGTTCTTCTCAGCTGGGTCACTCTTCTGTCCCCCTCTTGACCCATGGTCCCTTGCTGATAGGCCGGACAGGAGCAGGAACATGGGGGTCTGGAGAGAAGGGTTTCCCTGTGGGGCTGGGAGTAGGGATGCAAGCCCGAGACCTCAGCATTCTGAAGCCTCTCACTTCTGCGCGTTTTAATGTGTGTGGGTTGGGCTTTGCTGTAGGTCGGTGTTTGTTTCCAGGAGGTTCCTGGCATGTAGCGGGCCCATGGCAGCACCCTCAGGGCCTGCTCCTGGGCGTGGAGCTCTTCCCAGGACTGGGACTGCTCCAGGATCATCTGTGATTTTCCATGCTCCTCGGAGAGGGAACCTCAGCTCCTACAGACAGCAGGCTTTACCCAGGGCTGCGGCGCTAAGCAGGTTTCTCGTCTGCAGTCACAGGTGGACCTCAGGTTGCCAGGGGTGGATTCCGAGAGGTGGGCTTTCATGTCGTGTCGCAGGAGCCTTTATGTTTATTCTCAGTGTACAAAGACTCCCTTCCTCCGCATTTCTCCTTCCCCTCCCGGCTCCTCACCATGAAAATGGTGCACTCAGGAGGACACGGTCTGGAGTCCCCGGGAGTGGATGACATTGCCAGTCCCAGCTGCACCTATAGGGACCTGGTGGGACTGTGCCCAGGGCTCCTCTTCCTTAGCCACAACCCCGTGATTCTTTAATGGAAGCGAGGGCTCAGAGCACTTTGTTTTGCTGATACAGATTCTAGAAGGCTGTTTCCATGCATTTAACGTTATCGGGGGTCCCAGGAGTGTGCCTGTGCAGACCTCTTTGGTCCAGTTATGTGACTGAGGTGGCACAGGCCACTGCATCCTTTAGCACAGTGTCCAGGGGGTTGGGCTTGGCTCGCAGCTTGTGAGGAGCTTGTCCTGCAGAGCTGCTGCCCTCCTGACTCCCACCGAGGAGCACGGAAGGAGGGATTCCATGGTAACAAGGCTGGAGAGCCCTAACACCATGGTGTCATAGCAACCGGATGGAGGAATTCCGTGCACATAGTGACGGGGCCTTGCACCTATCAGGCTTAGGCTGGCCCATGGCAGTGGCAGCCAGCCTGTGCCCCTGGGGTGAGGGTGACAGTGGGAGCAGAACGAGCTCAGGGAGTGGGAGGGTGGGGAGGTGTTTGTGCAAACAGACGCAGGGATGTGTCTGTTGGAGGAGTCAGGCTTGGCCACGGCTCCTCCGGGAAGAGACTCCTGCTTCGTCCCGCTGCTCTAGGCATCTGCTGTTCCTATTCCCGCTCTGGGCTGGAGCCGTGGACCCTGGCTTTGAGGGCAGCCCGTGCTCCTGGGTTCCTTCTGTCTTCCCTGCTGCTTAGCTAACTCTGGGAGACACAGGGCAGGTGTTGGAGCGACGCTCCTGGGCTGCTCTGTTCCCACGCCTGTGCACCTAGGCTAGGGGCCCGTAGTATCCGCTCTCCTTTCCACATTTACCTTCACCCACACACGCGTCGGCCCTTTGCCCTGCAGGGCCTGCACCTGCAGATACTCATAAGTGGGTCCAGACTTGGTTTTGGGTTGGGGACTGGTCATGAGCTCTCTGGTGGCCAGTGTTTCCAGCAGTTGGGAAAGCTTGGCCGGACAGGGGATCTCTGCCTTTGGATCTGGAGGAGCTGAACCTTCAGCTTCCTCCTCATTGTCTGGGGAGTATGGGGGAAGGAAAGACAGTGGAGGGAGGGTGGAAGGTGCACAGCAGGCAGAGGAGATGCCTCCGGCTCCCAGCCGTGGGCCTGGGCTGTGGGCGCTCAGTGGCCTGGCAGCTTTAGATGGAGAACATCCCGTGCCTTGAGCGTGAGATGCAGTGAGTGCTGTGTGCATTGCAGTGAGATCCTGCAGGGTGGCCAGGACCACCTGCTTAACCTCCCCACCTGCACACGGAGGGGCATGCAGTAGGCCTGTGTGTTTGTTGAATGAATCATCATTCTTATCCTCATCCAGCATTTGCTCTCAATGGGAAAAAGGGACATTTCTCCATGGGTCACCAGACTCCAGGCGCACGGATAGGCTCTACATTTCCAAGTGAAAAATAAGGTCTTGCTGACCACTGAGTGAATATTTGGAGCACTAGGGCCAGGGGTTGGGGATCGGGGAGTTCAGAAAAAAGCCAAACGTACCAAGGCTGGTGGTCTGGGCTACTGAGAAAAGCATCTCTGTTCTCCACCAGTGCAGCCGAGTGAGGCAACTCTATCCCTGGGGGCTCAGAGTTGAGTCAAACTCTTCTGGAAATCTGACTAAATAGGCAGCAGTCAGCAGTCCCAGGCTCCAGTGCTTCATCAAGCTCCGGGATGGCTGTGATGGAGGTGAGCTGGGACCCACACACTTGGCAGCACTGAGTTGCTACCCTCATGCCGCGAGCCCCCTCTGAGCTGCTTCAATTTCGGGCTTGCAGGGTTTGCAGGTCCCTGAACAGCAGCCAGGCAGCCTGTGGTCTGGAGTGTCGAGTCCCTGGCAGAGCAGAAAGCGCAGTGCAACTCTCCTTTGTCCTGACCTCCCGAGCCAGGAGGCCAGGCAGGCTGGCTGGAGGTGGGTGAGCAGGGTGGCGCCCGCTGGGTATGAGGGTGACAGGCGAGGAGGGTGAGCTGTCACCTCCATGGGTGGGGTGGAAGCTCTGGAATGCAGGAGTGGATTGAGAATATTGACTGCTATTTTAGGGATGTCTTTAAAGGTAGGAAAGCAAAGGCATTTATTTATGGGCCAGCCTGCTTCACAGAAAGTTTGGAGGAGCCATCCCATAGCCTACACTTTTCTGCCTTTGCTGCTGCCGTTGGCTTCTGCGGAAGTGGGGGTGGACGTGCTAACACCCCCGAGGGCAGTAACCAAGGACCGAGTCCCTGCGCAGGGCTGAGTGCTGAGTGTTCAGGATTCATCTCATCAGCACAGTGAGCCTGTGAGTTCTATGCACAGTCTGTCTTCTTAACAGCTGGAGAAACTGAGGTTTTAAGAGTAACATAGCCTAGCCCGGTACAGCGCTACGTGCTTCTAATTCCAGCGGCTTGGGTGGAGGCTAAGGTGGCTGGACTGCAAGTTCTGGGCCAGCCTGGGTGACTTAGTGAGATCCTGTCTCAAAATTAAAGACTGGAAACCAGTGGGGAATAGTTCAGTGGAGAGCAGGGCAGGAGGCCTGGGGACCGTCCTCAGTACAGGGAGGAGTGGGGGTAGTGTCCCCCCTGAGTTACAGCTGGTAATCCTCAGAGCACAGGACCAGATTTGATGCCAGTCCCTAGGTTGGAAATGTTAGGCAAGGAGGCGGTCCTTTTGTGCACCTCTCTCCTCCCTCATTGTCTTCCTCTGTGTGCCAAACTGTGCATTCTTGTCGCCAGTTTATCCTGCAACCCTTCTTTGTTTGGTACTTTATTATAGAACGTGGAGAGTGGAAATGGAGTAGAGGGACTAGAGTACACAGGTATGTCAGCACCCCCGAGCAAACCTCTCATCAGCGAGGCCCTCGGGACGAGGGGAGGAGTGTGGGTAGGGCACGCGCCTGTCCAGGCTGTCGTAAAACAGCAGAACCTTGATTGTCCACTGCTCCCCAGCTAAGTCCTTCTGTGTATGACATATTTCTTCTTGGTCACTTCCTTTTGAGATTGGCTCCCACGTTCTTCACTCCCTCCTTTCTATGGACAAAAGGACACGCATAATGAGTGAGGTTTTCAGTGTGGGTTGCGGTGCCCCAGAGGGGGTCTCCTGTGGCAGTGCTTGTTTCTGGGAGGTGACACCTCGTTAGGGAAGGTGCTTTGGGGGATCACCTGGAGTTCCCCAGGGGGGTGGGGCCTCAGTTGTGACTGGGGGCAGTGCCACAGCCCCACTCCTGCAGGTGCTTACCCTGAGGGCACCCTGCTTAGCTCCCTTCCTGCGGGACTCTGCCCCAGAGTCCTGAGTGCCAGCCTGAGGGCCTTCAGAGAGGGGTTGTGAAGAGAGAGTGAGGCCAGTGATGGGGTGCCTGGCGAGTGCTGGAAAACAGGTTCTGTCCCTCATAAATGTAGCTTGTATTCTATCAGCTAAAAAGTGTTCATAGAAACTCTTGGAGTAAGCAGTGTTTCTGTATTTTGAGGAGAATACTGCATATGCAGTCATGGTCAGGGCTCTTCAGGTTTCGGTAAGAGTAGGAATTTTTTGGAGCTCCTATGGATTCATGTCGAACTTCTTTATCAGAAGTGGTTTGGGACATTCAGACAAGCTTTGTTTAATGGAATTTCATCATGGTGATATTTCTTCTATTTTACAAGAAATCCTAGACTCTCTCGGGGAGGATCTTCCTGAAAACATTTGCACTTAAAAGAAGAGATTAAACCCATTCTTTTAGTGAGGAATTGATGAGGACAGGAATCTCAAATCCACTAGGGAAAGAAGTGTGCCATCATTCACACTGGCTCTTCTGTGTGTGTGTGTGTGTGTGTGTGTGTGTGTGTGTTTGTGTGTTTAGGAGCTGGGTTGATGGTTACTAGTAGGAGGAGTAGGTATGATCCCGGGGCCTCCATTAAGTGACCAGGACTTAGAATTCTACTGAAAAATTAAATCCTTTTTAGGTGTTTCTAACAGAAGTAGAAAAGGAATGGGAAGAAAGTCATGCATTACTGAAATGTGTAGTATAAAAAGCGAGCGGCCATTTTCCACCTCTACCTCCTAGCATAAATGGCATGCCTGAGAGGGAACCCTGTCACACGTTGGTATCAGGCTGTCAGGTTGCATCTATACATGTATGGCCATGTACATAAAGGTGTGTACATGTGTGTGTACATATTTAAATACATGAGATCTTATCATAGGTTCTATCTTGTTTCTTTCCTCTTGTTGGACATATTTTCATACGTGTATATATAAACCTACTTCACCATGGTTAATGCTTGTGAATGATTATGCACAATGATTGTGCACTGAATGGATGCACCAAGGTTTATTTAAAATGTCCACACTCGCATTGCTCACGTTAGCTATGATACAGAAACATCTTCCATGTCCATTAACAGATGCATGGATGAAGAAATTGTACGTTTGTGCAGTGGGAGTATTTTGTCATAAAATAGAAGGCAGCCTTGCCATTTTGACAGAATGGATGAAGCTGCAGGGCGTTAGGCTAGGTGAATTGAGATACATATTAAAGATCTCATTTATATAGAAATCTAACTCCACTCATAGGACACGAGAACAGAGCAGTGGTTCCCTGGGCTGGGAAATGGGGAAAATGGGCAGACACTGGTCATAGGGCAAAATCTTTCAGTTCTGAGATGAACAGATTCTGGGAATCTAATGCGCAGCATGGGTAGAGACTGATGAATTTAAATTTGATTTTGGTAATTGCTATACAGAGTCTATATACAGTAAACCATCACATTATACCACTGGAATATATTCATCATTTGATGAATATTTAAAATATATGCACACATAAAAGAAATGACTACAGTGATAGGTGTCCAGTTGTTCTCAGATTTTTGGTATGGTAAACAGTGCTACAGTGAAGACCTTTGTTCACGTACCCACTGTACCATTTAAACCTACGGGCCTCGACTCACGGAGTTGGTGCTGCTGAGTTGAACTGAAGGCCATGTGGGGCTTGATGTGAGACCAGAGGGGCATAGCTCTCCTTATCACGCAGTTGGACACCGATTGCGTAGGAGAGAGAGCTATCGCCTGTAGATCTGGACATGGAAAGAATCCGTTGCACGGAAGCTCTCCCAGCTGAGGGTATGCATCGCCCTGATGTCCAGTGTCTGGCCGTCCTGGCCATTCTTTATGCCACAGAGGTGCCCTTTCCCGCATATTGGGGTTCGCCTGCACAGCGATGCCAGGATAACCAGATTTTCCTTCCTTTGCAGTTTTGGGATCTGGCTCTGATCTGAGTGCACTTACGGATGATCACAGGCTGTTGCCTGAGCCAGTTAAAATCTCACAGGTGCTTCAGGCTTTACACGACAAAGGTCTTACTCAGAGACAACAGGTGGCCTCGCCTGGTGGGTGCTGAGCCTTCCATGTGTAAATAAGCATTGAGATGTTCACCTATGAATAATTAATTTTAAAATGCATCCAGAGCACACTCCATGACATAGCCGTTGATCTACAGCACCATTAATGCATCTAAGTGAGCAGTCTGGTTTAATGATGCCGTTCAGCTTATTCATGGGCCTGCCTGTGATTTAATTCCACCCCTCAAGGATCCAGGCGAGCCAGGCACGCTCGCGGCTGCTTGCTCCCTGGGAGCATTATGAGGGTGAGTGTTTAAGGCTTTATGCTGTGTTGCCACTTCTCCAGAGGAGAAAGTTTTCATGAGGGCCATGAACGGGGCCAGTCACTCCTTCCAGGAAGTCATGGATCATATGAGCCCATTAGGCAGCCCTCTTAGTTTTTTCAAAGAACTCTTTTATTTCCTTCGCACCACACTCGTGAAGCAGGGCAGACTTTAGTAACTGCATTCTACAATGTAGCTTCTGGGAGATCACACTGTGATGACTTGTGCAGGACCTCTTAGGTTTCTTGAGACCCAGGTCAGACCAGAGTTCCTATTTTACAGTCATTGCACTCTCTTCTGCTAGGGACCCACTGGACATATCAGAGAGATGTGCTTATCATCTCCACTCTGAGCAAAATGCACGCTCTGTATGTGAAAATTTGAGGGTGAGAATTTTTTATTTTGTTTTGTGTCCATGTAACTGCTGTGCCCACATTTCAGCCTGTTGTTGACTAGCACAGGTACATGCACACAAATGCATAACAGCTCTCACAAATGAAGTCATTTTAGAAGAAAGAGGAGTAATTCTATTATAAAGAAACACAATTAGACCCCCCATCAAACAAATGGCTAATGAATGTTTGTCCTCTGTGACTCAGGGCTCTGCACAGGGAAGGACAAAGCTCTTCAAAGCATTGTCCTCGCCTTGAGGCGCTTGGGATCTGTTGGGTAGATGGAGACAGCAGTGTGCTGTCAGTTTCTTTCCCAGGAATTTGCAGAAAGTGGGGTCACTGTGGGATGGAGGGGTCAGGCAAACAGCCTAAGTCCCCCCATTCTTATGACAGAAGGGACTTAGGATGAAGGGAGTGGGAAAGAGGGGGGCTCTCCAGCACGCTGTGAGTGCCACTACCTTGGGGTTCAGGAGGAAATTCCAGGCAGCCGTAAGCAGAAACGATCTGTCTTGTTGCTTCTGATTACAGCTGTGAGCTGTTGGGGGGACTTAGAGTGCCTGAGTCACTGATTCCTGGGACCATTGTGTGTAGAAAAGGCCAAAGGACATAGAAGTATAAAAGGATTAAAGCCCAGACTATCAGAATATCTAGCAGACTTAATATCTAGGCCTTTGCCCTGAGGTGTCCTGATTACCTGGCCATCATCGCCATCACCATTAGACTTGTGCATAGAGCTTTGGGTGGGGATTTTAGTGCTACTGGAGAGACTCATCTTTAGAGGGTCTCCTCAAGAACAGAAAAGTGATGCTCAGTATGGATCCCTCTTCTACCAAGTATATGCCAAGAAGAAACAGATCTAAGCTGAGAAGCAATCTTAGCTTTGGGCTAAGACATCTGGGGAGGCTTCAAAGATGAGATGGCACCACTGGCCATGAAGAGTACCTAGGATAGGACTGGCATTGTTAGATGAGTGCTTGAAGATGAGTGGAAAGACCGTTGGGGATACAACCACCTGTAGCAGTGTGTGAAGCGGGAATAGGACGGCAGGTCTGCGGAGGAGTTGGGCCAGTTTCGCCGAGGAGCACAGTACTCTTGGGATGCTAGGTAGGAGGAAGATGAAGGGTCTCCGGGGAGCTTCACTGTCAGTGTAAAACCTCTGAAGAATGTGGATGTATAGCGCAGGAAATCCTTGATTGCCAGAAAATAAAAAGAGCTAATAGATTTTAAAAAATGGAACTGATTTTAAAAGATGGGTGGCTTGCTGCATTTGAATGCGGTGTGAGCTTTGTTCCAGTAGTGACACATCCTGAGATACACGCAGATTATGTTTTCACCCACTCCTACTTAAAAGTGAAATAAAATCCTCGCTGAGGAGCTGTTGACAAACTGTGGACCTAACAGACCACAGAGTGGGGTTAAGTCGAGCATTGCTAACCAGGCTTGTGCTTCAGATTGGGGAATGGTTGACAGGTGCTGAGTTGGACTGCAGGGGTGGGGTGGTTTGTCTGGTTCCCTTGGCATTTGCTGTATTGGTCACGATGGTCGGGGTGGCAATGAAAGAAGCAGAGCTCAAACTGGATTAAAAGCCAAAATGTAATTAAACTGGAAATAGCAAAAGCTGGAGGTTCCTTGTGGCCATGAGTTTGTTTTTTTCCTGTCTTCCAACTCTTCCTTCCTCATTGCCAGCTCCATTTCCCAGCCAGCTCCTTGTTGGTGAACAGATGATGGCTGGTGATTTAGAGCTTGCATGGACCAAGAGGAGTCAGTCTTTGCTCGACCTGCACGCCTGGATTCCACCTTTGTCCCTACAGAGCTGTTGTCATGGCTTTGGTCACGTGTCTGCCCTGCTTCCTGTTCTAGTTGGTCACCTCGAGGAGGACGAATTCTCTGATTTACACCTCCATCAGTGGCGGGGGGCAGCAGATGGAGGAGACAAGCACCAGTCAGAGTGATTCCAGGGATGCTGGCTGCCCTGGTGTGGGGCTCATGGTCTTGTGGTTTTGGGTGCTCCAGATAGCTAGCCCCATGCTTTAAATAAAAGTCAGGGACCTCGTCTTACCTTTAGGATGAACGACAACAAAGGATGTGAATATCAGAGAGAGTGACTTATTAAATCTTGCAGCCAACTACAACTTAAACTTGGTAAGGCTGGAGAAAGTGACTTAACTCTGAATTTCCATCCTAAATTTGAAGTATATAAAAGTATTCCAGCTGATTGAAGTCGACATGGTGGGGCATCAGAGAGAGAATATGTTGAAGTTCTTCTCTTAAAATCTACTAGTATTTAATCTGTGTCATGTTCCATCCTGCATGGGATGTATGTGGTGTGAAGCTCTTGGAGATGAGCTAATAGCTTGTTTGCCTTTGAATCCCTGGCTTTTGGTGTACTTATGTTGTGTTTCTGTTTACTGTGGGTTCACCTCCTTGGAAAGCAACCTATTCTTGGAGAGAATACACATAAATAATGTTTGGCATTTACCTGTGAGGGTCTTCAAAAACTCACAACAAATGCTTTCCAAGCCACTGGCTTGGAACAGGGGGAGAAGGCATAGGAGACGGCTGTGACTTTCTGCATTTGGTAGGTTTAGGAAGTAAGAAACAAACAGAGTTAGAAGGTTTGCAAGGGAGTATCAGTGACAACGCCTAAGACAGAGGATGATATTCTTAATTTCAAATTTACTTTCCTGACAATTGGTCTTCATCTTTTCTGATTGCAATATGCTATTTCTTTTCAAAGAGTAGTACCTTAAACATTTGCTTTCACTAGCGAGTCCATTCAAATCCATTGGTGAGCCCAAAGGATAATAGCCAAGAAATCATTTAATGAGATCTGGGCCATTTTACAAGGCACGCTGAGTTTCCATTTATTGTGGCAAAGCGTTCCATGTGCACTTCTCTGATTTTTCTTCTAAAACAGAGTAAAAAACTCTTTCCTGTAACATTTCCACTGATTGCTAATTTTGAGTGCTGCGGTTAACGAAGGAAGTAGCTGACTGGTTCAAGAGTTCAGGCAAGAGTAGGTATTATTGACAAGAGGCTTCCAAGCAGGTTCAAGTGCTGGGGTAATTGGTTTTATGATTTTAGGTATTGGGTAAAGAAATGATCCTTCTCAACTCTTTGAACATCAGTAGTATTTTGCTTCATTCCTGCTGCTGTTGTTGATGCTCATTGTTTTATTACATAAGCCGACAGCAGGAGTTGGCAGACATGCTCTGTAGAAGGGCAGGCAGTAAATATTTTAAGCCCTAGGGTGGACCACTGGCCTCTGCTGTTCTTTGAAAACAGCCACGCACAGCACATATGTGAATGGGTGTGCATGTGTTACAGTAAGACTTTATTTATAAAACAAGTGGAAGGCCAGATCTGTCTGGGCAGGGCCTGCAGACCTTGCTGCTGCCTTGTTTGCTGGAGCCTGTCTGCGTGGATGCTGCTGCCTGAGCACAGCTGAAAGGCGTGCTTTCCACTGTTTCTGCAGCCTCCATTTGGCTCCCTCCTCTTTTCTTGCAGTACTCTGAGATTTAGATTTTAAGTGGTGTTCTCAAAAGCCACATTTCCGGTGACTGTATTTCCATCTTATGAGCAACATGGCCCTCGGACTGGACTCAGAGTCTTGATTTCAGCTCTGCAGAAGCAAAAGACCAGAAAATTATTTCTGCGTCCGTGCCGGAGTTCAGGTACACACTCTGGTGCAGGAGTGCCCACCCGCAGCTTGTGGACTGCATGTGGGCCTGGACAGCCATGGAAGCGGCCCCACAAAATCATAAACTTTTGACATTACTATGTGATTTTTCGCTTCGTTTTCCATGACTTGATCGTGCAGTGCTCAAGCATGGACTGAGTAGCACACTGTGGAAGGTAGGATGTGGGGCAGAGCTCACCCTGCCTCTGTGCCTACCACAGAAGGTCACATGGAAACACCTGCATGCGACAGACCTTATGCTTTTGTGATCCCAAGGAAACTACCTGGCCTTACCGAGTGAGACCTCAGTGGCAAGGACGTCTGTCTTGCTCGTCTCATGGCATTGTGCAGATCATTCATTTGTTCTGCCTTAGTGAGCATGACTTCCCGAGGTAGCCCTTGTGAACCACTGGTGATGTAATCATAAACAAAAGGAAAGACCTCACCTTATGGAGCTCACTTCAGGTGAACAAATTAGTGAACATCAGAGATTAAAAACTTCACGTTGATTGATTATGCAGAGATTTATTTTCTTGACCATTTAAAACAAAGGCCATTCCAAAATCCACGGGAAATGTTGGACACTCACACTTTTAAGAAAGCCAATGGGATGGTAGTTCAGATTGCTAAGGGTGGAAATGCGATTCGGGAGCAAATGAAAGCAAAGTGTGAGGATGACTTGATGGAGCTGTTTTCTACTGGAGTCCCCTTCTGAGAGGATGAAAGAGATGCTCAGCTCCGTCTGGACTCCAGACCTGAGATTACCACTAAAGTCAGCTAGTCAAGGGTAAAAAGAGTGTAGGAGGCTTCGTTTTGAGGCGTTGTCAGCAACCAGCTGGAAAAAATGGCAGCTCCTGTGATTACTAGGAAATTTCTTGGAAGGCATAGAAGTGTATCAGGTAACCTATCTGTCACCGACTTCCGTGGCATTTGGGTGGGTGGAGAGGCATTTCACTCTAGGAGGAAATATCACCAAGCAGGAGGAAGAATGACATGTTTTTAAAAAACAACTCTGAGGCCTCTGTGTCAGTTGTGAATTTGTTGTCAGTCAGGCCAGACTGCGCATCTGGTTCACTTGTGTGGTATTTTCTGAGGGCTGACTTTGGGGAGCGGTGGGTCATTGGCAGAGGCCTACCTTGCTGCAGCTGCCCGAGGGGAGGCTTTTTGCAGAATAGGCGTGAAGAGGCTTTGCGAAGTCTGGAAGAGCAGCACTGGCTAGACGCTTGTGTGGTGCCTGGCAAACAGCACGTGTACAGATAATGAGGAAGCACTCGTGGAGACAGCTGCCCTTGCGTGTTTAAGGTTCCAGCCATACAGACTCATTTGCAGGTCCGCTTTGCCCGCTCTTGTTGGCCTGCTAGCTCTTGATGCTTCTCAAAGACTGGACACACGGGTTTGTTCCTTCCAGGAGGGTTTTTGTTCTCCTCCTGTTTTCCTTCCTTTTCCTGCTTCACTGAAGCCTGGTTCAGATGCCCTGCTTACCCCTTCTTCCTCTGTCCCCCAGTCCCACTTGCCCATTAGAATCCACAACGTAGTTGTGATTGTTTGCATCCTATAATGGGGACCAGGTGTTTACAATCAAAAGCTTTGTCTGAAATGTGGGGGAAATCATAAAACAAGCATATTGTTTTAATTTAAAACTTAGAGATGTATTATTTAGCTGCCCCTGTTTGGATACAGGCAGGACCTAAGTCTTTTATAAAGTCCTTTATAAAGTGGCCGCTGTACACATTAGAGTTCTAGATTATCTTTCTTGTTTAAATCACACCTATATTACATCTTTTCTAATCTCCAATTCCTGGTTTTAAAAATGAGTATACAACATTGGTAATGCAATTCAAGGATTCTAAGTACCTCCCCACACCTAAGATTTTATACTTTTCCCATGCATACCTAATTTAACTGCACTTAAAAATGGTTCATCTTCATTGAGTCTGTGCAAAACATTTGACTAAGCTTTTATTGAAACATGGATCATGTATCCTCATCTTCTGTTTATTTACGTTCTATTCAATTAAATAATGTAGTTATAATGACAAATATGATGACTGTTAATAGTTTTGAGCCCAAACACAGTTGGATTTTGCAAACACAGAGCTCAGCAGTGCTGGCTACTGGAGTGGATGGAGAGGTGCGCAGCATGAGGTGGGCATCGGGAGCAGTTGAGAACCCCATTTAATCCAGCAGCCGTTGAGCAGACTTCTCTGTTAAGGGAATGCATACCAGATAGAGGTATTGGTTGTTCAAATAGATGCAAACCAGGCCAGGGATTTAGCTCAGTGGTGCAGCTGTCTGCCTCACAAGCACAAGGCCCCGAGTTCGCTCCCTGGTACCAAAACCAAAACCAAAACAAATAGATGCTAAGTAATTTGTGAAAGGGCTGCAGAAATCATGCAGAAAGTAAAGAAGATAACTTTCAAGACCAATGTTTGAACTAGCAATCGGCCACCTCTTCTGTCTGGGCTCAGATCGTAAGATAGAATTTTTTTTTACTACCATCTGCCAAATTTGACTGTGAAGAGAAATCTTTCTCCGATGAACAGGCGTAGATTTCTGGACAAGTTTGCCAGCTGTTGCTGATGATCCAAGTATGAAATGCTTCCTCCTTTGCTCCCTGGATACTTCCCCATGGTTGCTTCTTTGCCCCTTTACGGTTTTGGTCCCTTCTGCTTTGGCTGAGAAACCCGAAGATGTTGAGGGAACTAGAGTTAGAGAGAGAGAGGGGGGGGCAGGCTACAGAAGGAAGCCATTTGTATTAAAATTCTGTGTGTACAAAGCCTTTTAATGATTCTGATTCCACTGTAACATATGGGATGTCAGCTGGCGAGAGGGGGTAATATATATCCCAACTAATTTCTGATGCTGCCTTACTTCCCTGCCTGTAGTTTACCTTACTGTAAGAAGGCACTGACAAGACGCTTAGTATTTATGCACATATATACTACAGATGTTTACTTATAGATACATAAATAGGAACGTACATGTCATATGTGTCTGCATACATATATGAGCTATTTCTGTGATGATTTCTTTTCTGCCAGGAACTTGAAGTGCATAAGTGTGAGTACATGGGAGACTGCTGTGGGTGGAGGGTAAGCTCCTGCAACTAGGAGCTGGAGAGATGGAGATGAAAGACAGAGGTGCAAGCGCCCTTGGGTGGGCAGGTTAAAGGAATGAATTAGTGGAGAGGAGCCAGATTTGTCTGAAATGTGGCATTGCGACAGAGCACTCAGACACCCACCTCCCACAGCACAGAGCAGTACAGAATTGGGCCCAGGGGTCAGCGGATGTGATGGTGGAGTGCACATCTTCTAATTTTTAACACGCACCCGTATTTCAGTTTTGATCGTTCTGGTTCGGAGTCTCTCTCTGGTACTTGCTGGCTGTTTTCATTTATAAAGAAGAGTGAAAGGGCCCCTTTCGTGGTGGTGGTGTGATAATTAGATTTTTGTGTGTAGTGGAATTCCTATAGTCCCTGCCACACAGGAAACATGTGGCTCGATAGCTGCATGAGTATCGTGTGTGCAGGTAGCACCGGGAACTCACGAGGGTCAGAAGAAATTCACAAAACCAGATCGTTTGATCAGAACCGTGTAGTCAATAGAAAAGTATGGTTCTAGGTCCTTTAGGGGTGGAAGGATCAAAGAAATAGCTTTCGTGATCAACACAATATAGATTTGTAATAGAGAGGGGCTTAACATCCATAGAAGAGGTCCCAAATCAGAGGAAATACACAAATGATCGTCACTGATGGGATCTCGGTCCCTATAGGCGTTGCCATGTCTTGGGCAATCTGTTTCATTTCATCTGCTTTTAACCAAGGAGTTTGAAAATGGGGGCTGAGAGCTAGCTGACCTGTAGCTGATTCACATCCATCCGGAAATGAGTAGAGCGTGTCTGCCGTTCCCCTTCCCTCTCCCAGCACGGTCCAAGCCTGTTCTCCTTTATCCCTTACATTTGGAAGGATTTGGCCACAGCAGTGTTGAGACCCACTGTCGGATACACTTGGGCCACGGCTCTTTTATTGCAGAGAAGGTTGGGACTTGATGTGTGAGAGGGGTTGAGATGAATGAGTTTCCATTGTATTTATAGAAACCCAGTGCAATATCTCCCAAGGTATAAATAGAACAATGGAGTGTTGACAAAGGGGCCGGTTTTCTGTAACTGTGGAAACCCTGCAATTATTCCTGGAACTACACTCATTGTTTATCTGCATCTGAATTTTAATAAATGGGGCTCTTGCTGTTTATTCATGAAATTTCAAATGGAAATATATCTTCCATTATTATCACCTTCTTGTGAGTCAGGCCCCATCTTGCAAATTTGCAGCTGAGTAAATATATGGAACATTAGCAGCAATTAGATAATTGGTGCCCTGGATCAACCCGCCTGCAGCTGCGAATGAATACGGGCTGCACAAGTGTCACCTGGTGCAGCCTTCCTGATGGCACTGCACGCCACCACAGCCTTGCAATGAAGCACAGAAGTTTACCAGCCCGTGTCTTGGCCCTGCTTCCTCCCTAGAGACACTGAGTAGCAAAGGAACTGAGGATTCCTGTTGTGTCTGCTAGCTTTGTACTCCCAGAGTGGTTAGGCCTGAGAATTTGGCACAGGGGGAATAAGTCCATTTATCTTGGCTTAGTGGATTGCTGAATTACTTTTGATGACTTGTTTGGTTCATATAGTCAGGAAAAATTCATGTTTGGATTCTGGGCTGGGGAGAAAGGAGTTAGGTCATGAATCCATTTTTCTATAAATCCGAAACTTTCTGAGTCTGGGCTGGCCATTTTTCACCGCAAGTATTAGTTTCTTGTAATGACTTGGGTTTCCCTTCAGCAGCCATATTTGAGTCTCTGTTCTCCTGGGATGGTCTTCCTCTTGGGTCCCTGGCTGGATATGATGACTTTCCTGCTCATTCTTTATTCTTGTCTCTCAGGCAGTCACATAGCTCTTTTAAGACATCTATTTTGTTTGTTTGCTTGCTTGCTTGCTTGCTTGTAAAATTACTGACAACTTTAGAGAAACAGATGGAGTAACTACCACAGGAAAGTGTTGAGCAGGCTTAAGAATCATGCTCAGTCAGGGTCATACTCAGTGGCCTGCAGTGGCCTCTGTCCAACGTTTTTCTCCTGAACGTTTTCCCCTTTCTGCTTTTTGTTGGAGAGTGATTCTGTGCAGCCCTTCAATCCTTCAGTTACATTCTCCAGTTTCATGTGCCCTGCAAGCTTTCCCAAATCACATCTTCCCTTACTGTGTAGTCCTTCCACTGCGTTTGGGAGGAGGCAGTGGAGCAGAGTTGGAACTCTCTGGGTATAGGGGGAGATTTGATTTGGGCTGGGTGTTTGGCTGTGTGAATGGGTCATGTGGAATTTATTCACATCTTTGGGTCATTTTGGGACATCTCACTGTGTCCCCAGGGGGCATGGGAATGTCATCTTGGATCTTGAACTGGCACTTTGAAGATAGCTGTGGGTATTTTTTTTTGTGTGTGTGCCAGCTCTCATCCGGTTTTCAGTAAGGTTCTATAAACATGAGACACACGATATTTTATGTTTATTATTAGCTTTATTTTTTACATTGCTGACATTTTAACATCACTAATATAACAACAGTCTGTTTCCTGTGTGGATCACCTACTCTGCTTTCGTATGACACGTCGGTTCAATACCTGTGAGGTTAGTCTTACGATGCCCATTTTACAGCTGAGAAAATCAGGTCCAACAGAGTTAGTAATCATTCTGAGGTCACACAGGTAGCGAGTGGCACAGACAGATCCCAAACGAAGTTCTGTCTGGCTTCAGAGCCTGTGCCCTGGACACTGCTAAGTCGCAGGACCTGTGTTGTTTGGGGAGCTCATTGATGGCGGGTTGGCCTTGCCTGAGTGTGAGATTTTAATCTGGATAGCCTGCATGTTAGTCCTTTAAATCACTTGTCCATTTTGATGTTGGCATTGAAAACACAGACCCAGGCAGACCCCTCCTCCATCTTCTTACATTGGCTAAATTTTCCCTTACAGCTAGAAACCAGTTTTCCCAGCGCTCCCTGCTTGATTCTCACTGCTGCCAACACATCAGATGTATCAACCACCTGAAATTGGGCTGCAGGGGTAGAATTTATTTGCAGACATTTTAATTTCCCTGGTGATAAGCAAATTAATTTTCTTGTAACTCTTTAACATTCTAATTGAATGATGGAATGTCACTTAGTGTGTTTTACAGATAAAAGGCACCTGATGCCTTACCATCCACTGGGATGAGCAGATTGAGATCTGGGTTTTCGATTCCCTTTGCACCAGAGCGCAGTTGAACCCATTGTAAGGGCTCAGGAAAAGTCATTTGGCAGAGGGCTGTAATACAGCCCAGCTAGTAGCAGAGCTTCATTTGCTTCATTCATTCATCAGTCACACACATCGTGAGAGTCTGTATGCACCAGGCACTGCTCTGGCTCAGTAGGGGACAAAGCAGGCCAGGTGTGGTGCCCAGGTCTTGGGGGAATAGATGGTAGATTAATGAGTAATGCAATGCAGAATCCTCTGAAGAAGAACACAGTGGGATCACAGACACAGAATGTCTATAGACAGGATGTTGGATAGAAGCCAGAGTGAGACATGAAAGGGCACTGTGGCCAGAGGGAACAGCAGGTCCTTGTAGTTGACGGTCGTCTTCAGACCAAGTCCCCTGACCCCGCCACATCAGAGTGGCGAGCCGACCCAAACTGACTGTTCTGGAGCTGTGCATCTCCTGGCTTTTGGGAGCTTCCTCCAGACCAGCTCCTTGGAGACTCTGAGTCCAGCTTTCTTCCTGTCACTAAGAAGTCTATTGAGGAAGTGAACAAGTTCATTATAAACAAGCAACACATGACTCATACATGAAGAGGGACAGTAACACAGGCTTGCACTTTCTGGGGGCCAACAAACAGAATTTGTGAGTCAAAGGAATATGTCTGTTTGGGAGGGAAGATGGACGTTCTCCGGATCATTCACTACACATATTATCTGTTTCCTTGTATGCGTTAGAGGCGCTGGGATATGTGTGGGATTACTTTGATATTCTAGTCCCCTTAGTAATTTATCATCATTTTTGTTATTAAGCAAATACCGTTTTTCATCATTATTGAGCACCTGCATGTACTAGGTACTGTTCTAAATACTTTATATGAAACAATAATTTTATCCCCACAACAAGCCCAAGAAATAGATTCTTTTATTGTCCAGATTTTATGATAATACAAAAGCACAGAGAGCTGGATAATTAGCCCAGGGTAACATCTGACCCAGGAATTACATCTGAGCAGTCTTGGAGTGAACATCCATACTGACCAGCTTTCTGTCACTAGGACGCAATGTTTAATACCCACAACTGAAAGGCGAGATTGAACTTGGCACATGGTTTTGGGGGGTGGAGTCCATGGCCTGCTGTCTCCAAGGTAGGAGCATCATGGCAGAGCCAAGGTGTGCAGTGCATGGTGACCAGGAAGCAGAGCAGGGCACAGTGCCTGGGAGAAAGGGTAAGGAATCAGAAACATTTCTCAATTTCATACCTTCATGACCCATCTAAGCACAACTGGGTAACTCCCAACCAACCAGGCTAATGCAGTCAAGCTTAGTCACTGTAGCACTTAAATTCCCTGTGGACTGAGTGCTGTTTTCTTTGTATGAGAAAGCTGAAGAGCTGGCAGGCATCTTCTTGGAGAGCACATCACTGGGTAGTTACAGAGTGCAGAGCCTAACATGAAATGCCGTCTTTTGACTGGAATGGTATTGCTGAGCTGTTCCTTCCAGACCCCCCAGCTCAGGCCACACTCACTTTCTTGGGTGAAGAGGGGAGCAGGTCCAGCATCAGACATGGACAATTCCTGGGGATCCGACTGTGCCCCTGGTGGATCTTTGGCTTCTTTAGGAACTTCTTTAGGGGTCCAAGGTGAAGATCAGCCTTTGGGGATGAAGGTTGAATTATGCTGGTGCGAGTTTTGGGAGCATCACAAGCTGCTGAGCTCACGTCACTGTGGCTCTGGGACACTTCAGGCCCAGTTCAGAGATGGAGACATCGGAGGTAAGGGTCATGTGCTGTGTGTTCCATGCTTGCAGGAGATAGCAAGGAAGCAGGAAAGAGCTAGGGTAGCGTCCTTGTTTTCCTGTGTTTCATGTTTTTGTGGTACAGTGCAGAAAACCAAGTTAACAGTAACTGTTGGTTGTGGTTCTCCCTGTACTACACCCTTGACACACAAGTTCCTCCCTTTTCCTACTCTTGTGATTCTTCCAAACAACAATAGTAGTAAGCATATAGATTTAGGTAATTTTTCTCATTTTACAGGGCCGTTTTTATGTTTCATTTTCTTGAAGCCACATAACCTTGTGTAATATTATCACTTTGTTCCCGTTTTAAAGAGGAGCAAGTGGAGGGTCAGAGAGATCCCTTGTCCTACCTGATGCTAACAGCTACTAAGTAGCTGCCAGGATCCAATCCTGTTTGCTGCATTCTTCCCCATTCTGCTCTGCTTTCCAAATCGTTTCTAATTAGTCTATTTAACAACTCTGTCAAGCTGGCTTCAGTTGCCCTCGCAAAGACAAGCTTGAGTGAAATCAAATGATTTTGCTGTTGAATGAAAACATTTGCATGATGCTATTTTTTAAGCCATCCTCACATATGTGTCTCTTGGCACAGAGCTCCCCGCCAGGTTTGGGGAGGGTGTGGAGGCGGAGGTGGGACAGGACTCCTTTCTTGTTGCAGGTGAGCCGTTAGAGCCCAGAGCCTGGCTGCAGGTCCCCTGTGGGGCAAGTGGGTCCAGGAAGGAGGCTGAGGAAGTCTCCATCCTGTAGCAAGCGTCCTTCTGTCCAAGGGGGAAATAGTACATTATTTTATGATGTGTTCTGTAATTTTGAAATATTTGGGAATCTTTGTAGCCATCTTTGGGTTATTACTGACTTGTAGTCTTAATTCTTTTGTGGCCAGGGAATATATTTAGTGTGGTTTTTACCTTTTTTGGAAAATTTTAAGGTGCATTGAATAAGTTAAGGCACCCATCCTGTAGCCCACCTTTGTGAACATTCCATGCCAGTTGGGAAAATGTGTTCTTCTGCTGTTCAGTGGAATGTGATACTAGTTTTAGACTTAGCCTAGATGTTCTCAGTAGAGAAGCTCCTCAATGGCTAAGAGTCACATCAGAGCAACTTTTAAGCAGTTAGACAACTGGGTTACAGGCAGTGTCTAGAAGACCAGAATCAGGAGAACAAAGAACAGTTGGATGCTGGGCCACAGGCTGTTGTGTAGGGACTGTGGATAGGAGAAACCAGTATAATAAAGCTTATCCTGTGTTTCCTCACTGGGCTTGTAGTTTCCATCTTACTTTGTGTGATCTATACTAGTACTCTCCAAAGTAGGTGAGATCATTAATTTTGTGTCTACTTAACTGGACCAAGGGATGCCCAGATAGTTGGTAAAACTTTAGGGGTGTGTCTGTGAGGATATTTCTAGAACAGATTAGCATATGAATCAGTCAGTTGAGTAATTCTTTAATTGGTGATCTATTCTTACCAGCGTGGGTGGAAATTATCCAATCTGCTGAGGCATAAATAGAACAAAAAGACAGAGGAAGGGCAAATTCACTCTCTGCTTAGAGCTGAAATTTCCTTTTTCTTTTGCCTAGGATGTGGAGTTCCTGTTTCCTCAGCCTTTGGACTCCAGGAGTTACCCTGTTGGGTTCCCTACTTCTCAGGAGTTTGGACTTGAACTGAATTCCACTATGGGCTTTACTAGTTTTCTAGTTTGCAGAGGGCCGATCTTGGTGCTTTTTGGCTTTCACGAGTGTGTGAGCCAGTTCCCACAGTGAATCTTTTGTTACATGTCTGTTTCTCTGCCAAACTCTTATATAGTAGAGGGCATCCAGGGTTGGACAAGGCATTCTATTGAGTGGTCAGAAAAAAATATTACATCTTCTGTTTTTATTTTTTAATGTTATCTTTTTGCTTTGTCTATTTTGGTGTATATGTTTACATGTATGGAATATACTAGTATAGAGCAATGAAGTAGAAAAAGACTAGTTCTTGCTATGTCTGCTGCTAAAAACCCAGGCTAGCCACTGTGCTCTCGCTAGAGATATTGCCACAGCCTCAAACCCATTCTGTCTGCTATTAGCCTTTTCCGGTGTGATCACACAATCTGGTCCCATTGCACTAGTCAGGCCCTCCTCCTCTGACTCAGCTGGGTAGAGCCAAGGCTCTTATTCCTTTTCTCCTGTTGTTCTAGCCTCACTCCTGACCACTTGCAGGAGCTTCCTTGCTGGCCCTCTGGTACTTACAGCCCTTACAGTGGGGTTCTCTTTGCCTGGAATGCTCTTTTGCCAGATCAATTCAACTTGCTGCCTTCCTGTGGACACCTGAAACATTACTGGAAACCTCTACAGTGGGCTCCAGTCTCCTGCCCAGAGTATGACGCAGGCCTGAGAAAGAAACTAAAAGGCAGAGCTGAGAGAAACAGAAAGCAGGTAGCCAGGATGACCAGTGCCACTGCAACCAAACGAAGGTGCTGGCCAGTCCAAGGGACTGATTTTTATTAGGAATCAATTGGGGTGGAGGTGACTTCATGTTATGTGCAAGGATGCGCAGTTCTGTGGTTTCTCTGGAAATTAATGTAAGCAAGGCTCGTGAAGGGCAAGACAAAGCATTCTTGAAGTAGGAACAGAATAGACAAAGTATATGGTTGTAATTATAACATTGTTCTTCTAGTAAGAAGGTTTCAGTTGTGGAGATGGAATTTGGGTGCGAGTTACTCTGACCTCGGCATGTAGGCTTCAGCCAGACTCACTTCTATAAACAGACCATTATAGAGTTAACTTTTCACAGCCTGCACTGCTTCAGCCTGCTTAGGTCATAACCAGTATTGAGGTCTACTGCTACGTTATATTTCCTTTTTACCCCTTCCTGCTTTATTTTCCCATCAGATTCATAATTTACTCATGCATTTTATTTATTGACTCTAATCTTCCATCCAGAATATAAGACACACGAAGACAAGGTTCTGTTTCTGGCCCTGCCTTATCTCTGGTGTCCGGCACCTAAGTTGACAGCCCTGCATGAATACCAGTTGAATAAATTACAGTGAATACCTCAGTGGCTGTTGATTTTTGTCAACCATGAGCACATAGTGCAGAAGTTACATATTCTCAGCGAAGTGAGGCTGAGTTCATATCGCTCGACAGAGGCAGGGCTGGGCTTCAAATGCCGGGCTTTCTGATGCCAGTTACCAAGCTGCCTCATGGTATTTCTCAGAAAGAGAGAAAGGGAGAGAAACTGAGAGGAAGAAGGAAGAAAGGATTGGAGGACAGAAAGGAGAGAAGGAGAAAGTGTGAGAATGAGAATTAAACTTAAGAGAAGTCATCAGGACCAAGGAGTACAAATAATGGCGCCTCCAGTCACCAGGCTGTCCTTTTGGGACATGAAATCATCCTCTTTCCCTGGGCCTTAGTGTGATATCTGCCCCTGGAATGTTTGGAGTGGGTTTGGGACTCCTTATCTCACTTGGGTTCTGTAAAGTTGAGTCTTGAGTCTGTGGAGCCAGATTCCTCCCAGGCCCCACACATCCCACGTATGCTGGGCCATTGCCATCTTTGCTTGGAGTGTTTTACTGAGCAAGTTGGTTGCTTTTTGACACTGCAGTTCCAACAACTACTGTAGGGAGAAAGCTCCTGATGTCCCTTCTCTGCCACCGAGAGAAACCAAGTACAGTAATACTTCGGTTCACAAATGCTTCTGTTGGTAAACAGTTCGGTTTGCAAATGTGAAAGCATTTGGCAGGATTTTGCTTTTGGTCACAAACTCCACATCAGATAATAAACACGACCATGGCCATCTTCCCCAAAGTCATGAAATAAATTAAGCTTGTAAACCGAGGTACCACTGCCTGTGCAAACTTGAAAGGTGAAGGAGAGCGATGTTCTCTTTGGAGTTCCCTCTTGCCCTCCAGGTCCTTTTCCTCCTCCTCCTGTCCTCCATGATGTCCCTTCCACTGGGCTTTTGTGGGTGACCTCCAGGGCCCTTTTGCTTCCTTTCAGTTGCTGCTTTTGCTCATGAGCATCTTCTTCCTGTTGTGGCCCCGGGTCATTGTCAGTCAGAAGGCCTTGAGGGCATCACCTGCATTTGAACTTGTAGGATGGTCACACTGTGAACAGAAGGCAGTTTCAGGAGAAAAACACATCAGAGCTGAGCATCTGATGACATTTAAGATAGATAGGCTTTGGGATGTTGAATTATGTGACCATGGAAAAACACCTGGGGGGTTAGTTACTTGCAGGGAGCCTTAGCTCTGACAGATGTCCTCCTGCCCAGACCCTCCCCACCTTGTGCCTTCCAGTCTAGGAGGGGTCTGGAGCCTATCAGAGAGAGCAGGCTTCAGTAAGGACCCCCACCCCTGAGGTATTGGTGTGCTGGGTATGGGGATTTCAGGAAGGACCAGAAGAAAGAGAAACTCAATGGTATCGAGAAGGGGGTCAGTGTCATGAACAAAATGGGCCGGAGGATCGCCCCGGGGTCCAGAGAAGTGGGAAAGATGTTGGCAGTGTGCCATTATGGGAACATCTGTTTACGTGGTGCTCTTGTGAGCGCTGGAAAAGCAGGATTTGTTTCATAAAAATAAAGAAGGAAAGTGTCTAGCTCAGCATTGCCCAAAGAAGATACAACATGAGCTACATATGTAATGTCTGGTTTTTAATAGACAAATTAAAAAAGGAGAAAGAGGCGTATGCAATTAATTTTGATGATGTATTTTACTTTACCTAATGTACCTTAAATGTCATCAGCTCAACACATATCAACATTCAGATCTTAACGATTATCGTATATTTTTCTCACAAGGAGTTTTTGAACCCTATATTCATTTGACATATGTAGCCCCTCTCAGGTCTGACTAATCACATTTCAAATGCCCAGTGGTTACCAGGAGCTAGTGGCACTCACACTGGACAGCACGGGACCAGAAGGCCTTTTTCCTTGTTTAAAACTCACATTTTTTGATTCCCTCCTTGTTTTAAGAATTTGCTGGGTTTTCTTCCCTTGTGCTTGCCCAGCTCGTGTGTATATCTGCGCGTGGGGATTAGGTTCATGAGTCCCGGAGGGTAGGTCGGCTGGTAGGCGTGGACGTAGGTGATTTGAGGGTGGAGCTGCACCCTTCTCCCTAGTGTTCTGTGACTCAGGCCTTGCGAGGAGGAGGCTGGAGAACGAATGGCGGATTCAGCCCAGGGAAAGGCGGCAGTGTGTGTCACTGTCTGATTCTATGCAAGATCGCTTCACCTCTCTGTTTATGTCTCCATTAAATCAGGACGGGGGCTCATCTGTACCTGCCGCTGCGGTTTTTATGAGGACGAAGGAACAGTGGATGTAAAGCTAAATTTGAAAAGGTAGAAAAACACCGTCTGCGTATGCTGGTGTGTATTTGTTATTTTAAGGTCATTGAAACCAGGTAGTTCCTCTTCCCCCTTTCTGAACAGCGGTGATGTTGGCGGCAGGAAGCCAGCGGAATTGTACCCAAGGGAAGTATACTACCGTTGGGTTTGGAGGGATGGTCAGGTGAGCAGAACAGATGAAATCGGATCTTAAAGCTGCTGAGCAGAGACCCTCCCCTTTGGGTGTAAGCCCATGTCAGAGATCCAACCAGCTGCTCGGAGAGTCCTTAAACAAGCCAGCCAATTAGAGACGAGAGGCAAGCTTCCCTTCTCCATGTGTGTGGTGGCTGCGCATTTCACTGCACTGTGTTGCCAGCCTGTGCAGGGAGCCCAGGAGACTCCAGGAAAGAGTTACCTGGTCTGTCCTCGCGTGCTCGTGCCTGCGCCTGGTGTTTCTCATTACCGTGAAGATGGTTGCCTCAGAGGTATTTATTTTACTTGTTAGGCAGTTGGTTTCACTTGGAATTGAGCCTGTCCTGATTTATCCAGGCTCACCTTATAGGCAGCTGTGGGGAGAGGCAAGGTGCTGAGGGGCGAAAGCCTGCGTGTGCAGGAAGAGTGGGTGTCTCTGATGTGCACCCAAGATGACACAGCACTTCCTGTCTCTCCTGGATATTGCCTGTCGGAGCACGTGTGCCATCTGCTTCACCTCTGCCCCGGTCTCCCCGAGGCCTCTCTTAGGTCTCACCTGTAACCTTCTCTTCCCTTTAGTTTGCCCAGTAGGCTACTGCCAGGTTGATGTTCTGAAACTACTCCTCCTTTCAGTCTTCAGTAGCTTTTCTTATGGCCACCAGGTGTCGCCCGTCCATCTGTCCCTCTGTCCGTCTGGCTGGCCAGCCTGCAGAGCCAGCTGCAGTTTGGCACCTGCTTGCGTTTCCTTTGTATGACCATCTCCCTTCCACTGAGCAAGCTCTGCCTGGTCCGGTGTCCCTGCCTTTGCTCTCTCTCATCCCGAGCTTCACCCACAGAGGGTAGCAGGACTCAGTCTGCCTGGGGCTGGGGAGCCCTGGACGAGATTCTCAGTGCTGTATGCATCACTGTGAAATCCTAGACACTCCAGGCTAGGTCTTCTCTGCTGGCTGCTGCTTTGATCATTTTTGCTGAATTCTCCTTGGTCTCAGGGATCTTGTATGTGCACATTCCTAGGGCTCGGTGTTCATATTGCTTTTGTCATGTTTGTGTTTCCCTCTCATTTCCTCACCTAGCGCAAGCGATTTGAGGGCAAGAAGCAGGTCTTGCTCTTTGAATCTTCAGAACACTTGGCCCAGGACTTTCCCATGGTAGATGTATAGATCTTATTAGATTAACGAGCAGTGAGTGGATTATATCCTCAAAGTGAGAGGGCATATTAGAACTACATTGATGAATTTTAATGAATTCTTATTGATTACAAAATAATCAACTTTTTTCAGGAAATTTGGAAAAAAATAGAAAAGCTCATGTTCACCTCTTGTAGACCCACCATTCAGAAATAACTACTATTAATATTTTCATGTCAACGCTCCAGTATTTCCCCCCTTCCTTTAAAGAAATTCTTGGCTCTTACATATAGATTTATATAATTCTTAAACATGTGTACCTGTCATACATATATGCACAGGTTTACATAGACGTATGCATCCTTTGTATTTTTCATCAACATACACGTGTTAACATGCACAATTATGAGCTGTTGAAAGTAGAATTTCTGGATTGTAGGCTTCTGAGTGACTTCGAGAGTTGGGGAGCTGCATGTTGTTTACAGATGTCTTAATCACTTTCCTCATTGCTGAGACACAGTATCCAACACCCATAACTTAAAGGAGGAGAGGTTTGGGCTCACAGTTTGTAGAGGTCTTAGTCCATTGTCAGCTGGCTCCAAGGCAGGTAACATGGAAGAGGGGCCTGGCAAGGAGAGCTGCTCATGGCTTGGTGGTGGGAAGTGGAGAGAGCCAGGGGAGGAACAGGGGAGGAAGATGAACACTTCCGGGCCACACCCCCAGCAACCCTCTTCCAGCCAGACCCCACCTCCTAACAGCAAGTCATGGATAGCCCGTGTGCTCCAGTCACCTCCCAAAGCCCCGCCGAGGAGCACCGAGGAGGCTCTTGGTGACATCTAGTTATAAGCCACCACAGCAGTTGTCCTTGTGTACCTTTGCATAGACTCAGCTTTGCAGCTCTGGTGGTGTTCTGAGACTTGGGAGTGGAGGTTTGAGAAGACTGAGTTCTGTGGCAGGGCTGGTAGGATCCAGGCAAGTCTGAGAATTAATGCTGTTTGGGGGTGACTGGATTCTGGGAGTCTGTGTGTGACAGAATGAAAAGATGGGGCAGAGGCGTGTACCGGTTGGAGCGGTGAGCAGGGTCAGGCCAGGTGATACCAGGACAGAGACTTGAAACGGGAGGACCTTGAGACTGATGAGTCCCGCCTGGGGCACAGGGCCTTCCAGTCCAGTCCTTCTAGAAATCAAGGGCTGATTTCTGCAGTGGGGCTTCTTTGGGGACTGCAGACTCAAAGAGTAAGCTGTGGAAAATCCTGGTGCCTGCCTGAACTGAGCACACAGTGGCAGAAAGTCGAAGCTCACAGAGAGTTCGGACCTGCAGGTCTCAATCCCAATGGATTAGGGCCCGGGAGACCAAATGGTCAGGTGTGGCCATGTGGTGATAAGGGCAGTCCACTCATCACTCTTGGTCTGGGTGGTTATGTCCCGGGTCAGATGTCACATGCTTTTGAAGATGTTATCATAGAGTGGGATTATTCTGGAAGTCTGGATGCAGGCACCTGCTCCTCTTGTGAAAATAATTCTATGAGGAGACACATGAGATGGCTAAGAGTCCTGGACAAGATTTTGAAATGCCAAGACTTCAGAGATGGTTTGTATAACCTTGGAAAAGCAAATAGTAATGGCAGGGAATCACCGAGGGCTAAAGAAGGAGCACATCTTGTTCAGCTTAGCGCATTTCCTCCTTTTGCAGTAGAGTGTATACCCTGATTTCAGCAAGGCATTTGAAAAGCTTCTCAGGATAACCTCAGACTCCAGGCAGAGGACTCTGCACTGGGTGAGTTATATGTGGAATAATACGGCCAGAGGATTTTTAATGAAGCATTCTTAAGCCAGAGACAGCTTTCTAGAACTACAAGGTTCTATTTCTGATCCCATGCTGTTAACATTTCCTTTAATCATTGACAGAGGAAGAAATATGTAGGTGACACGAAAATGGGAGAGATAATGGATATGTTGGACGAAAGAATTTAGATCCAAATTGATTAGTTCAGGCTTGAAAAAAATGAACTTAATCTATCAAAATGATGGTTAATAGGGTCATATGTGAAGTTTTATCCTTGCATTAAAAGAGTGAAACAACTGCTCAACTGCACAATGAGGAGGTTTGGCTCACTAATATTTCATAAGAAATTAAGTGTCAAGTGCAGTAAGTACCTGGTTGCATGAAGGAAACTACGGTGCCGTGATGATAGAGAGAGTCCCGCTCCCTGTTGCATCTGCAATGAGGTGACTTAGACATAAACAGAAGCAGACAGTCTGCGGTCAGGGAAAGAACATGGCACTTCCCAAACCTTCCACCGATAGGGGCTGTGTGTGCGTGCGCTGGGGAACAGACTCAGTCTTTCTGAACCTCTGTTGGCTCCAGTTAGTGAGACAACAGTAAGGACCTGTTCAGTTGGATGGGGAACGTGCAGTCTGTGCCACTGCTGAGGGCCACAGGACCTTGTTCAGACCTGGTGCTCAGCAGCTGGGGTCTTGTGGGTGTCCCTGCTAGCTCATGTGAAGTGCAGCTTTGCAGTCTGTAGAAGAGGAGATTCGAGAGCGTGTGAGACTCATGCATGTCAGCTGCCAGATGCTGTGCTGTTGTTGATTTATGTGGATTATCTCATTAACCCTTCTGAACTGTCCTATGGAGTTGATACCATTCTTGTTGGCAACTTACGGGTGAGGAAACAGAGGTTCAGGGGAGATGTGACTCTCTGTGGTTAACTGGGACACAGGTAGTCCTTGACTCAGATCTTCTCTCCTCTCTCTGCCCCACTGTTTTGCATCTCCTGCATTTTAGAAGGATCTTGAGGACCGACAGGGTGGCGGTGTCAAATGGGGAGCTGCATCTCCCCTGGCCTCCCAGGAAGGTTGAGTGGCTGCTGGTGTGTCTCTGCTTTCTCCACTGTTCCCTCCCCACTTGGGCTCTTAAGGCATTTTTCTGACCAAGGGCTTCTATGTTTCCAGATGAAGAGAAGTGTCTGCAGCATTCTCTTCTACCCTATGGAAGCCCTGGACCCAGGGGCCAAGAGCGAGTTTTATGTGGAGTGTTTGTCAGCCCTGGAGGGGCAGGGATGTGAGTTGAATTCATTGCCAGTGACAGCCAGAGCTGCCTGGCTCTCTGGTGCCAGCCCTCCCCAAGTTCCCTTGCTCTGGCTCCTGCTGCCATGACTTCCTGGTGAGGAGCCCTGTGGGGGGGCTTCTCTCCGTGGGAGAGAACCTAAGATGTGATCCTTGGGCACATCGTGTGGACTCTTCAGAGGGTTTCTCAGGAACCAGTCAGGTGCAGTGATGGAAAAGGCCATGGGTTCTGAGTCTGCCTCTTCATTTGCTGAGCCATGTCCCGTGGGGAGGAAGATGAGTGTTCAGGTCTAATTCTAAATCATCTCTGCTGAGGAGTCTCTGCTGCAGATGCTCCTAGGAAAGGCTCTTTACACACGCTGATGCGCCCTTCAGCTTCCTAGGGAGCCTCAGTTACCCTGTTAGCTTCCGTCTGTACTCTGCACTCTAGGACAGTGATGGCGAACCTTTTAGTGATTAAATAGTTCGTTGTGGCACGTGTGGTTGGCCACCACTGCTCTAAGATCTGGCTTATGCTGCACTGTCTGCTGTGCTGGCCCTGTGTCCTTGCACTTCTGCAACTCCCATGTGCTTCTGTTTACTCTGTGGTCTGCCTGCTCCTCAATCTGCTACACTCACCAAGCCCCTGCTGGCTTCCTGGACTCTGAGTAACTGCGGGGCAGGGATACAAGCTCTGGTTTCAGCAGGTACCAGTAAGTGAACGGCTGAGAACAAATGAGGGGATGCACACCAGCTGCCACCGCCTAACTCTTCATCGCTCGCTGCTTGTTTCATGTTGGTGACTTATGGATCCCTGCCTTCAGGCTGTGGGCTCAGAAGTCAGAGGTCTGGATTCAGACTGCTGCCCTTCCAGTAACTTAGGACATTTGTTACATTCCTGAGACCCGAGTGTCTTCAGCACCGGAGAGCATCTCGTGGCCTGTTGGGAGGGTTGAAGGTGATTAGGGACAGAATACTCTTACTGGTCACAACAGGCCCTGGGGGTTCCGCTGTGACGTCAGGAGGAGAGGGTGTGCCTGGCAAGTCTGGTGCTTAATTGGCCCTCAGTAAATCCACCTTGAGTGCTATTGGACAGGGATCACACAGTATACAAAGAAGGAAGGCAGGGCTCTACAGAGGGATCTGACACATTTAATGAAAGCCGACTTGGTGTGAGCTCAGAGGCTCAGTAGCGGTCATTTTGAATAGAAAGAGAGAAACAAACATGGGGTCAGGGTCACTGTTCCCTCAGTGTTCTGTGTTGTCTCTGGACAGGATGTTCCTAAACGGTGGTGCCTGTATTTGAAAAGCGAGTCACTCTAGGACAGCACTGCTTTTAAAGATCGTAATAGATGATGATGAGAGAGGAACACTCTGAGCCAGGCTGTGCTGCAGGAAGAAAAATGCCAAGTGCCTTTGGTGTCCCCCGGAGGGAGGGAGGCAGTAACAAATTACGGGAAAGATAAACTCCCCTCTTGGCGTCCTTCACTGGGGTCAGCTGCTGTTCTTGCACGCATGCGTGACACTGGCACTGCTGTTGAAAAGCCAAGCAGGACTGGGAAGGCAGGGCGGGGCTGGGGGTCCGAGCAGTGTTCAGCTGGCCTGTGGGCCTTTGTGTGGCCTTCTAGGCACAGCCTGATGCATCTAGGAGGCTGGTAGAGGAGGAGACCTGGGGGTGCCTACACCCTGGCAAGCCCCGTCCTCCGGGAAGAAGAGAGCCCCGTATTCTATCCCTTTCCTGGGTGTGGGTCTCTGAAGGTCAAGGTCCGAGCCGTGAGCAAGCAGCCAAGGAGGAGCCCAGAGCCAGAATGGAGCAAGTCAGGCTCCCATCAGCCTGCAGCAAACAAACTGATTAATCGGGGATGGATTCAGTTTCCCTACAAGAACTGCTGTGGATTGTCATGGGCACCAGCCAAAGAATAATAGCAACCCCTTAACTTGCAGACTACTTCATGCTGCTCTTGGGAGCCCAGAACAGTGGTGGGGAGGACAGGCAGAGGCGCAGAGGGTCTACGGCCTGCCCAAGATCACCAGCGCAAGATAACCACACAAGGTCACTAGCACAAGCTAGTCCCCAGAGAGTTGGACCTAATGGCCATCCCGATTGCTGTAATTTATTCATTTGTTCATTCGTTTTATCACATCTCAGAGTGCTTCTACTTGTACCAAGCACTGAGTTGGGTTTAAGAACTGTAGGGAACAGAGATTTGCCTTTGAAACAATCCCCAAAGTTTTTTATGCTTAATTAATGCAGCTTTGGGATGTCTCTTCTTTCTTTTCCCCCTCTGGGAAGCACCAGGTGCTTCGCTGTGATGCTCAGAGGTTTTCGTGTTGCCCATCCTCAGTCCGTCTTTGTGGTGGGGGTGGGAAGGGGAGCCCCTTGTTGGGCAAGCCTGCAAAGCTACCCCGCTTATGTCGGGCTAGCTGTTCTTTTTTCAGCATCTTACCAGGGCTATGAGGTTCCTGAATGAGGCCAAGTTTAATGCCTGTCTACCCCTGGATGCATCACGATCTTCTTGGGGGTCCTGCTTGTTTTGGCACCTTGTCCTCACGCAGTCGTGGCACTCACCAATAATTGGATTGACTTGCTTGAAATATTATCTTTAAGTTGTTCCTGCCTCTGTGCACGTGTATTAGATAGACTTGATCTAAAATGTAAACAAAATTTGCCTACTTTTGCAGTTTCTTTTTAAGAATGCTAGAAAGCTCTATTCTCCAGGATTCTTTATCATTAGAAATGTACTTTTTCACCCTGAATATGAACATCTGTAGTTCTGTACACTTTAGTGTATGGTATGATTTAGTCAGTGTGATGCTGTTTTAGTTGCAGGAGAAATTAGTGCAAGAGCAGGGTGCTCCGAGAGCTGATAAGGGCACCAGAGAGGGCAGAGGGCCGTGCAAGAGACAGAGGGAGCCCAGGTGTCAGAGGCAAGACCTTTCTTTTGGGACTGGCTGGAGAGGACTTGGGTTCCACCTGCCCTGGCAGACAGAAGGGAACCTCAGCTGTGGTGTGCATTTCTCCCCAGGAACACCTGCTGGGCACAGGCGCACATGGGACACATGGGGTGCACAGACCTCAGCAGGGGCTTTGCGGGCTGTCCCTGCTCACTCTGGGGTCGCAGCCTCAAGAGCAGGTCACGAGGGGCTCACGTGTGGGCAGAGAGACTCATTTGGCTTTTATTAATCTTTATTAAGTCCAGTTTTAGATATATAGTACAGTTACATTCATTCTTGGGACCTTGTACCTTAACCTGACAGGTCTTGGTTCTTATTTTTCCCCATCCCTCTGCCCTCTCTTCACCCCCTCCACCCTTCCCTGTGTCCAGAGACATCCTTTCCATGTTTTTCCTTTTCTCGTATTTTTTCTTTTCCCTTTTTCCCTTTCCCCTACCCTTCCCACTTCCTTTACTCTTTTAGACCTTTTCTTCCTCTTAAATGATATCAGTTGTGCCTTTTGATCCTTATTTACACTTTTTTATTTTTTCGCACCAGAGAAACTATTTGGTATTTACACTTGTGACTTATTAATCTCACTTAAGAGTCGGTCCTCAATAGGCATCCATCCGCTTGGCTATAAATCTCTCTAGTTTCTCGTTCTTTTTGGATGAGTAGTACTCCATTTTATAAAAAACAAAACAAAACAAAAAAATCACATTTTCTTTATCCAGTCTCCAGTTGATGGGCAATTGGGCTGTTTCCAAGTTTTAACTATTACAAACTGTGCAGTTATTAATATGGGTGAGCATATATCGCTGTGAGCATATATTCTTTTGGGACCATTTCCGGCAGGGGAATAGCTGGGTCAAATGGGACCTCTAGTCCTAGTTGTTTGAGGTATTTCCATATTGATTTCCGCAGAGGGACTCATTTGCGAAACCTTTCACCCAAGGCTGCCATCCCTGGATAGGGGAGCCGCTCTGTAGGCCATGGGTGAAGCTGGCCACATCTGGGCAGGTGCTGATAACCTTGTGACATTGAGGAAATGTTTTAACCTCTGCGGTCACCAGAGATGAGAGCAGCAGTCACCTGGTCCCTGTGATGGGAGTGTCAGATGAGGCAGTAGGGATGCAGGGCCTCTGATCAGCTTTACACCGGGCAAGTTGGTTTTCTCTTCCTTTAAAAATTTATTCTTGCAGTTGATTTTTAAAAATCTGCTCTTTAAGGTGCTGGGTTTAGAAATTCTTTCTCCTAAATGAGCAGAATATAAATTCAAGAGTTGGTGAAGGAACGTCAAGGGAGAGAAGGCTGCCGTTGGAGAGGGCTGTCCCCTGCGGATTCTTACGCCCTTGGTTCTCCTGCCTGGTGAATGAATGCTGCAGGCAGGGGGCCGGGCTGCTGGGGGAAGCAGTGCCATTGCATTGTTCCAGGCACTTACGCCAGCCATTCAGGGCTCCCCAAAAATTGGCTTAGGAAATAGTTTGAAAGTTATTACTTGAGATTCAGAAAACTCCAGGTGGCTTTTGAGAGCTGCCCCCAGATGCAGCCAGAGACACGTCCTCAGCTGCTCACTTCAGGACTTTCATTATTTTTCATGTTTATTTCTGGCTAGAGCCAGAACTGGGTATTCATGAGCTCTCACTGTCTGGGTTTTTTTTTTTCTTTTGGACCCATCCTTTTGTTTCTTTGGGAGAGAAAGAAGCTTGCTCCCTGGTCTCCTCTGCCCTACTGTAGGGTTCAAGGAAACTGGCCCTTGTAATTGTAAATTACCTATGAAAAAGACAAAGCCCTTGGCTCCCTTCCTGGTTGAAGCTTGGAGATCAGCAGTGATAGTGGAAATTAATGAAAGGCGCTGCTGAGCTTCTGGCCTGTTGGTGGCTGCTGAGATGAAAAGGCTGCAATTGAAGTCGGCTTCAGGGATGAGCATTCTGATAAGGATATGTGTTCAGGATACAGTTATTACACATGCCATGAGGTCCAGCCAGCCCTCAGGTTTCTTGGAACTGGTTCTGATTTGCTCACTAATTACCCATATGCCTTTCTTTCAGAATGTGACCCATTTCCCTCTAATCTGACCGCCTCCTCCCCCAAGAACATTGCAGCCCTCCAAATACAATCCAGTCATGGCCCAAGGTGAAGTCAGAGTCTGAATCTCTTTCCTTTTCCTTTTTAGTAGCAGAATGAGACTCAGATGAGCTCATTTTCTCTTTCATCTCTGCTCATCCCCTTGGGCCAATGTTAAACAGCTGTCACACTTGGGCTGCCCAGGAATCCACTTATGAAACACACCAGCCAGCCTTCTTAATTGTCCTCCTGCGACTAGACTGAATTTGTCATCCTGATTCTCAAGTGCTTGGCTTCCTGGGCCTCAGGCCCCTGAGTAACTGTTGTCCTGGAGTCCGGCTGTTCACCTCGGCCACACCTTCCTGTGAGCCGATTGGATGGCACCCTGAAGCCCGCTGGAGAGCCTTGAGCTGGAAAACCCAGGTAGTTTCTGTTCAGGTGGAATGGGAGTCTCCTTTTTGTGGTTCTAGTGTAGATCTGAGAGGAATAAACACCCATGTGGCACACAGACTGTATTCATGAGTGAGTTTGGCTGCACATGAGGCCTCAGTTTTAGACAGTGTAGTAACATGTCATTATTCTGTTAAGATTTAGAAATACATTTTAATCAACCTTGAGGAATTTGACATTCATGGTGCTGAATATTGCTGTCAGTATCCCTAAAGATCTGTGGCATCATGGTCATTTCTGATTACTTAGATCATTTTGGAGTTTATTCAATTAGTTTTCTTTTGTGGGAGTGGGTCCTTTTGAAGTCTGTTTCCCTTGCACATTTTTCTTTTCAAAATTCTTCAGTTCCTGAGCCTTTTGTCTTCTACAATTGGAAACTTGATCAGGTTATTTGTCATTTTGCTGGCTTGATAGCTCAGATTTTGAATGTACGGCTTTCCCTTTGTTTACAGCTCACCCATGTATCCATGATACTTTACCCTGACTCTACCCAGACAGTCTCCACAACAGGGTCACCGTTCATTTTGAAGCCCTGTTTCGTGGATATAGCCTCTTTGAAACACCTGGCCATAGCAGAATGCCGAGGTAGACAAGCTGGTGCTTTTGTAGTCTTTCCTTTTGGACATTTTACATTTCTTACGCAGACTGGCTGAATTGCAGTGTCTGTTGCTTTTTTTTGTGACAGACCTTCCTGCAGACACCCATTGACTCTTCTCCCTTTACCTGTCAGCCAGAAGAGAAGACAGGGACACCCAGGATGCAAGTCCCTGGCATGAACGTCTCAAGGTTTTCTGGTGTTCTCTGGTGGTCATGTGTACCTCTGCCACTCTGCGAGTCATTAGAAAAGACATTGGCTGTGGTTGGATCCAAACTCACATACATTCAACCTCCAGGGCATGTGAGCCCACAGCCTGTGCTGCCAGCTGCTCTAAGGGCCATGCTGATCTGGGTTCTCTATGTTTGGATGGCGTCGGGATCCTGATGATGAGTCAAAAGACCATTCTGACTCTGGCTAAATGTCTGAGACAAACTGTGATTTTGCTTTCTGAAGCATCCATAGTCGCCTGGAGCAGAGTCCTCCCTATATATTTTTTTACTAGCCCTGTTCTCACTTTCCCTTCTACACACATCAGCTAAGACAGCAGACCCATGCCCAAGAAAGATGTTCACTCCCAGTTTAAACCATGCTTCCTGTTTGTGACCATGTGTGTAGATAGCAGTTTGATGCACATATGGTGTAGAGGAAGGAACCTTGCAGCCAGGGGAGGTGGGGTTGCCTTCCAGCCTCCAGGAACTTCTAGTGTCTCTCCTGGCCTCTGTCTCTAATGGGGGATACATGAAGTCACAGTCACAATATAGGGACCTCCTTTATGTAGATCAGCTCAGCCCTTGAGATTGCAAAAAGGACACATTCTCAGCTGTGGCAAAACACAGTTGTTTTTCTTAATTCTTCGGGGTGAAAGTGCCATTTTTCTCAGAGTCTGCAAACAAAGAAAAGTGGGGACCCGGAAGGGGCCGCCTGTGCCTTAGAGACTGATCTCGTGTTTGGGGTGCTGTATACAGTGGAAGGATCTAAGGATGGGGAACAAGTGACTGGACGTCCTTGTCACTTAACTTCAATCCTGAAGCCAGGCAGGTGGAGTCAGACTTGGAGAGCACGTTCTGAAGAGGTGGGGCACTTCGTAAGGATAGAAAAACTGTAGAGTCCCTTGTATTGATCCTCATATTCTAAATTCCCCTGCACTTCTGATTTTTCAGCTGTGCAGCTTTTATTTAGTCTCCTTTTTCCTGTTCTCCATTTTGGATTTGTTTTCCTTCCCGGTCTTTCAAATTTTCTTCTTTGTTATTTTCTGCTTCAAGAACTTCCTCTTCATCTTTCTGTTAGGTTAGGGCTTCTAGTGACACATTTTCTTCCACTTTAGAATGTTTTGCTTTATTTTTTCATTCCCAAAGGATATTTTTACTGGGTATAAAATTTTGGATTGTCAGTTTTTTCTTTCAGCATTCAAAAAATGTGCTTCTTTCTGGCCTTCTTGGTTTCTGATGAGAAGTTCTCTGTCACTCAGTTTTTCTTAACCTGTATGTAAAGCAGTGTTTCCTTCTTTCAGCTTTAAAAACTTTATCCCTGGGATTCAGAATTTGGATTGGGTATACCTTGATGTAGATTTTGGAGGGTTTATCCAGCATGGGATTTGCCAATCTTCCTAAATTTTAGGTTTGTGACTTTTGCAAAATTTTATTTAAATCATTATTTTGTAGCTCCATGCTTTTTCTTCTCTCTTTTTAAGTTATTTAGGACATGGTTATTAGATCTTTTTGTATTGTCATGTGTCTTTGATTCTCTAATCAGTTTTTCGGTCTCTTCTGTTTTTCAGAAAAATACTTTGTTTTAATATCTTCAAATTCATCTTCCTTTTCTCTCCAGTTGGTGTGTGGCACAACCTTTGAGTTTTTAATTTCATTTGATGTATTTGTCATTTCTACAATTGCCATCTGGTACTTTTTTATAGCTGAGGCTTTCTTTTTTCCCATGTGTTTCAAGTGTATCTGTCTGTATCAAAGTATTTTTATGATGGTTTCTTTTAATGCCCTTGTAAGATAATTCCAATCTCTGTGTCATCTCAGTGTGGGATCATGCATCTTTGCTCATTGAAGATGGGATTTCCCTTGTTCTTTAGTGAGTATGTGTCTGTGCTTAGTTGAGTTTGGTCATTATGGGCACTGCATTGTGCAACTTTATGTAGGTCTTCTCTATTAGTAGACTTTTTCTGACTTCATGCTGATGGGCCTGGGAGAGAGAAGATGCCTTCTTACTGCTCCAGGTGAGGGTAGAAGCCCAGATTGACACTCTAAGATACAAGAGGCTCTTTTGTCACTGCTCAGCAGCAGAAGGGCAGAAACCATTCTCTCTTATGTTTAGCCAGAAAATTGTTTTCTGATCACCTTAGTAGAAAGGAGGTGTACAATTTTGCATTTGTAATTTAGTGGTGGTGCTGGCTGACATGGTAACTAAAGTGGCAAGCTTAGTGGAAGCCAGGTGGGCAGTACAGAAGCTGAGCTTCCAGGAACTGTGACCATACGCATGAATTTGAGAGTGCAGGGATCCATGAAAAATCCATCTAGTTTAGTCTGACACTGACCCCCAGGGAGCTTAGTGAAGGGATGGTGGCAGGGGTGGTGACCACAGTCGTATACGGTGGAGAAGGTAACAGGAGTCTAGGACTGGCTCATGGATGCATGCCTGTGTCAGGGCTCCTGTCTCAGCAGGGGATCAAACCCTTGGACATTGTTTCAGCCTGGTCTGGGACCCACCCAGCAGGCACCTGGACTTTGTGCTAATCTTCTCTGTATTGTTCCAATTTTAGTATATGTGCTACCAAAGTGAGCACTGGACTTTATGAATATGACAACACTCTTGATTACCGAACCGGGCACACACAGGAAGTGTAGCTCAGCAAGTACACAGAGATGTGTTATAGGCTCAAGGATGCTTGGCACTGAGTCTCCCAGATGGAATGGGACTCTTACTCCAGAAAACTGGCCACAAAGAGAGAAGGAGAACTCTTACTATTTTTTTCTTACTTCAGTGTTCCAGGAATACCCTATGTGTAATGCATACTAATGTAGTTATTAATAATACTTTAAATCCACTCAATGGTATATGTACAGAATTGAAGGAGTTTTTACACACAGTAGAGTTAGAATGGAAACAGGGTCTTCAGACTCTAAAGTCTAGAGCTTCAGAGAGATTTGCTAAGTGTCGGATGTCAGCAGCTGCCTGTAAGCAGTGTCTGCATCTGTACATAGAGCCACGGTGGGCTGGTTGAGCATCCCTGCCATTAGTGGATGAAGTTACTCCTAGTTCTTCATGTCTCAGAAAACACCAAAGTTTCTGTAAGCTGCTGTCAATCATACAGGAACATGTATTAAGCATCCACTGCACTACATGGTAGGGGCTGACGTGGGGAATGGAAGAGTCTGCTCAGGTCCACTTTCCACTCCAGTGTCTCATGGTGTGGTGCAGGAGGCCACATTCAATGCTTGCATTGTGAGGTAGAAAGTGAGTTGGGAGCAGTGCTATGAAAGGCATTCGCCTTGTGTCAGGGGTTCTTGGACCGGATGGGTAATTGTGGAGATGAGGAAGGTAAGTTGCAGGGTGTCCTTTAGTGTTGCCGAAGTTCTCTTCTATCCATGGCAGTCACTGCCCTATTCTCAGATCAGCTGAGTTCTTTCTCCTGTGCTCCCCTAAGCACACCTGGGAACCGGAGTGTGCTGCTGGTCAGTTGCAGGCTGGGGTTGGGAACATAGAAAGTGCTGGGTCTGTATGGCCATGGAAGCAAACAGGAGAATTAAAAGGACATCTTTAATGAGTCATTTGTTTAAAAGCTTGGGCTGCAACAACAAGATTGCAGCATGAGCTTCTCTAACCCTTCATCCATTAATGGTGGTGATGATGACATTCTGATAGAAATAAACTCTCATGACACTTTTGCACTTACCCAGTTCTTCATCTCATCTGACCGGACAACACTGGAGGATGGATGTTATGTCCGTATTTTAAGTGAACAAAACAGCTCTAAAAGCTCCGTGGACCCACGTGGCCGGAGGAGAGTCATGGAGCCACTTTTTCGTTCAGAGCTCTTCTTTCCCTCATCACTCTGCTCTCTACATCGGATCCTCTAAAACAGCCATTTAAAGTGTAGTCACCACCTCCAAAACTAAGACTGGGAACGGATAGACTATTAGAACATCCCCTGTTAGGGCTTTTTCCCTCCCCATTCTGCACCTTTGTCACACTGGGGCTGTTTGGGTGCCATCTCCAGCAGGTCATCCAGCTGCATGTGATTTTGAGCTCATGAGAGTAATTTTTCTATTGCAATGATGGTGATTATTATTAATTGTGATATATATATTTAAAATTAAAACATGCTGCATGTGTCAGGAATCATTTGCTTTCTCTTTCATAATCCTCAGCATGAGCCTCTGAGAATATGTTCCTAGTTCCACTGATTCCAGTGCAGGATCTGAAAGTTCGAGTCACGCAATGTACCCGGAACAATAGGGCGAGCAAGAGGGGGAGCGAGGATTTGAACCCAGGTCTAGCTCATTCAAAAATATTTTTTGGTAACACCCCAGACTTTGTTTTCTCCCACACAGATGCTGGGTTTGCAGAATCTGGACTCTGCGCGCGCTCTGAATGCATGGTGAGCTCAGGTGCAGGGCAAGCTGAGGCTTCTCCCCCGGAACTCCCTCCTGCTCTTGGCCCCTCCGGGCTGCTGTGGTGTACCATGCCGGGCCCCACTTAGGCTGTGCTGGGCAGGATGCGAGCAGTGTGTTAAAACTCAAGGCTCCTGTTCACTTCCCAGGCGTTAATCAATGGCAAATTACAGCGGGATTGATACATGCAGAAGACATGCACATTAATTCCAATGTGTTTATCATAATTAGTGCCATTACAATGAATACCAGTGGAATCAGGGAATGATTAGCTACACTTAGTATTTGTTACGGTTTGTTTAAAAAAGTTAAACATAAAATTAGTTGCGGTGTGAGGAGCGATGTTCCGTTTCAGGGTGAACACGGCTGTGAGCCTTGGGTCTTTGTGAGTTAAGAGGTTGTGTGGAGGGGGTCCCACACAGGGTTTTACAGAAAGCTGAGTTAATGAGACTACCGTCCTCGATTAATGGTGAGGTTTTCCCTTCTTAATTATTGTATCTTACAGCTGTTCTCTGCTATCATACTTACATTAAAAAAAAACTACCAAGCATATATTCAGTTGGTGCATTTTGTGAAAGAGGGAGTTGGAAATTAAATGAAAACGTATGACTTTGGTCACGTCGGTCGGTCAGATAGATCAGTGGAAGGCTATGCTCTGGTTTTTTGTGGTGTTTGCTTGTTTCTTCCATTCGTTCTTTCTTTCTGGCGATGTGGCTTCAATAAAATAACTTCTGTTTTGGCAATTAAAGACCAGAAGGGCCCCAAATTTTTTTTAAATACCACAGAGAAGGTGCATTAAAAAAATCTTCTGACATTTTGCAGTCATAACCAAATTATGGTTAAAATGTACACTACCGTGAAAAAGAGCAGAGTAATTTTGGATTTTTTTGTTTGTTTTGCTTTTCTAAGAGATTAAAGTGTTTCTGGATAAGCAAAAAATTACCAACTAAGAAGTTAAAAAATAGAAGGATAGAAAAGCATCTCCAGAAGATCTAAGGGAGCAGTATGCACTTTTTCTAAAGACATTGCGTGAGGCATGATTGACGTACAAAACTCTGCACACATTTAGTGCATGTGAAATATTTAGTGACGTACGGAGAACGGTGTATACTCACGAGCCATCACTGCACTGTGCGCCTCTGCTCATCCGCCACCTCCACGGTTTCTCCCTGCTTCCTTTATTTACTATTATTACTATTCTGTGACAAGAACACTGCACACAAGATACGCCTTCTTCACAACTTTTAGGCATAGACTGGAGTGTTGTTTGGCCCAGGCACACGGTGAGCAGCAGGCCTTCTCTAGTGGAAGTTTTACCTCTGAACTTGACACCTCCCTCTGGTCCCTACCTCCCAGGTCCTCACGGCCGCTATTCCACTCTATGACTTAGGCTCTTTTGTGCATGTCACGCTTTGTAGATGCATCTGTGAAGGAACATTTGGGTAGCATCCATGCCGAAAGGATTAATATATTCTTTTAAAAGACATGCTGTATCAGCTCAGGGGTATAATCATTTTCCTGGACAGTGACTGTGTCCGACACCTTCACTTAGTCCTCATTTAATCTCCAGAATGAGTCTGAAGCAAGTAGTAAAAAAGGACTCCAGCTTAGAAGAGTTTATTTCTTCAAAGTTACACAACTACCGAGTGTAAAGCCTGCATTGTGCTCTGATTCTGGTTGAATCTAATTCTGCGCTTGCCCATTAAGAGTGGCATACGTCCCCCTAAGACCCCGAAGGTCTAACTAAAGCCAGGGTTCTGGCTGTGATTTCCAGGGCATTTGACCTGATTGTTTTGTGGGTTAGTCTGAAACCCTTGGCTGATTGGCTTCCTCCAAAAATAGAGTTTTTAGTAGTAAAGAGGCAGAAGGAAGCAAAAGATTGGTTTAGGACCAGCCCAGCTCTGCTAGTGGATCAGCCGCTCCAAGTGTTTGTCCTGCTGTGACTTGTTTTCAGTGGATGGGCTTCTGAGAAGTAATAGGCCGCATTGAAGAGTCCATTCAACAAGTGCCTGTTTGAGCATCTCTCTTTGTTGGGAATGTGTCCCAGCCCAGTGAGACAGATGAACAGAACATGCGCAGGTGGCTTGTAGAGGAGACATACAGAAGCTTTCAAAGCATGGTGAGAAAACTGTGCCTGGTGTGTGGGCTTCCTCACTAAGGGTTGCTAATGTCATCTGTAGATAGCAGGGAGGCCAGAAATGCACCCTCTGTGTAGTGAGCAGGTTGGATTCTGAAGATCATTGGTGCCTCCTGGCTTCAAGACATAGTGCCAAACTCTGCCTGTGTTCTGTGACCCTGGGTTCTACAAGAGTGGCTCTGCTGGGACTTGCCTAGGCCAGTGATGGAGAACCTTGTAGAGCTTTCAGTGGTGACAAACATCAGGCTATGCCGTAGGTTCGCCACCACTGGCCGAGGCAGTTCCTGGTGTAGAGGATGCTTTCTTTTGAATGTCTGCTGGGGGAATGAGCAAGAGCACATGGAAAATGCAGGGCAGTTCCGGAAAGACAGCTTCTTTTCTCTGTCCTGGCACTTCTACACCGTGTGTGCCAGCCTGAGGTGCAGCTCACAGGCAGGCCTCATTTCCCAGGCGCTGAGCTTCCTGGTCTTTAAAGATGAGTGGTAGTAGCACATCAAAGGGGAAGTGAGTGGATGTTCACAGAGCCCTATAGTGGAATAGCCAGCATGTACTAAGTACTTAGTTTACATGAAGCCTTGGTTAGTCTCAGAAAAATTTCTCTTTCAGTAAATTAGGGCTCTTCTCTGATATCTAGTTTGATTTTTAAATCCATTCTCTCTTGTGGATCTTGATTATATATTTTGATGAAATGATTCTATAACCTTTTTTATTAGAAAACCTTATTGAGTGGTATCCCATTCTTTCTAACAGATAATTAACTTTTAGACCTTGCTTTGGTTGTATGGGCTGAGGAATGTGTATCCGTGGGTCAGGCCAGGCCTGAAAGCAGAATTCTTTCTCTTCATTGTTGTCAGTGTATTGTTCAGGTTCCTTTTTTTTTGTTTTTTTCTTTTTCTTATGGAATTAAAAATAATAGCAGTTAGCTGGGGTGCACTTAAGTAAGAAAAGGAAATTTATTGGAAAGAGTCTTTAACATTTTAGGGAACTGGATCTCAGAATGGCAGCAGCCTGAGACAATCCTGACCTCGGCAGGAGTCTGTGGGTGCTCCTTCCAGATCTCCACAGGTAGTGTGATCAGCTTCCCCGAAGCGAGAGCCAGTTTTTCCCAGCAGAGGTCAGGGGTCTGTCATTAACCCATTTCCCTGTGGCCACAGCAGCAGGGTCATCAGCCAGAAGCCTGGCCGTGAAGACAGACAGACAGGTGACCTGGTGCAGCCTGCTCCACCTCCCCTGCAGAGCCCCGGGTTTACTTTCTGTTTTCCAACCCTGAGGACATTGCACGGCTGCTGAGCACTTCTCACCTACTTCCATGTGTGCATCGTGTACGTGTGTGTGTGGCAGTGGTCACAGAGAAGTGTGCTCCGGGGACCTTATCCTCAGGAGGTTGTGGTGCAGAGTCAGATCCAGACGAAAAGATCCCTTACCAATATGGCATGATTGTGACTTCTGCATCAGCTGTTTTGCTAGTTCCTTGCTCTTAAAGTGTTTATATCTCCTCAAATCGTGCTGCATAGAAGTTAGGGCACCTTGGGCCCAAGTAGTCAATATTATGGGTGTATTTTGCATAGAAGCATATGAAGTCCTGTTGAGTTTAGTGAGTGCTTATTCTGCGTCACAATTTATCATCTCCTCGTTCAGACCTCCCAGCCCCCAGAGGAGGCACTAGGATTACCTGTATCCCCCAGAAGAGGGAAGTGGGTCTTGGAAAGAGGAGGTGACTATTTCAAGAGTCGACACAACTAGTCTGAACACAACTAGTCTGAACAAGTTAGCACAAATTTAAACCCTGCTAACTCCAAAGCCAGGGCTCCTCACTGCTCTGCTGTCCTAGCTTTTACTTTTAATATGTTTTAGCAAATTATTTTGCTCATTTTCATATATCTAATGTTTTTAAAGTTTTATTTCCCATTTTCTTATGGAAAGATTTTCATTTTTTTAAAAGTGATAATCTCACTGGCATTTTGTGAGCCTGTGTTGCAGAATTATAAATCCCTGGATAAACAGTGAACACCAACACTGTTCTTTGGAAATCCACAGTGATAAACACCAAGTTCTTGAAGGATGATAAAATTTCAGTTTATCTCAGTTTGCCCCAGATGCATGTTTAAGGACTATATTTGCAAACGTGTGTCAGAGAACGGTTTGTGTAATGTAATCTAGTGTGTGGCGTCAACCTGAAAGGGTAGAGCTTGAAAGGCGTTTTAGAATATTTTGTAGTTTAGAAAATAATTCCAAAGACAAAGTGAGAATTTCGTAAATATTTGGAACCAGGTATCAAGGAGGTGACGTCTGTGGCCGATGGTGGGCCGGAGCCCCTCAATTCCTGCTCTTGCTGTCTTCTGTGTCAGGGAAAATGATCCTCAGGTCAAGCAGGGTATCACGAGCATGCACTGAGCAGCATGCAGAAGTGGGAGAAGCCACCCGAGGCACGTGAAGGGATCTGGATAGAATTTCGTATTGATTTAAAGAAATTCCTGTGTGCCGGGGCTCTGGAAGGTGACACCTCAGAGACAACGTAAGACTGAGCAACTCTGAGAATGAGGCAGATACATGCCTGATGATCTGGGCCCTGAAACGGTGGGCTGTGATATTCGTGGGCAGGATTTTAGGAGGGGGAATTAAAACAATGATGGGGGGGTAGTGAGGATCACTGGGGTGCAGTGAGGCCTTGGTGCAAGAATTCACGCCAGCGTAATGCTTGCTGCTGTTGTATCACTAATCTACTGTGAGCAAAAAATTGTGAGCAGCTTCCTGTAGGTATCTTTGTGGCCAGCTAAAATATGCTTATGGGAAACTGGATGGATTAGTATGTGGCCAGTCACATTTCAAAGAACCTGAGTTTGATGTTGATAGGACTCCCACAGCTGGCCCCGGACGCTGACCTTGGTCCTGCCCTGTGGTTGCCCAGGGGATGCAGGCCCTGCTTCCCTTGGGTAGGGAGATAGCGATGGCCAATTCATCCGCTATGCACAGGACACAAAGACAGGTGAGACACTGAGTGCTGAGACAGAAACAGGATATAAAATTATATTTCTAGACCAGAGCTGGGCCAGTTCTAACAGAACTAAGCATAACATGAATGAATGTAAAGTTCTACAAATCTCACAATCAAACTGCACAAATAGGATGAGGGAGATATTTCAGAGACTTAGTAATGTGAATAAAATATCATTAAACGTCTTGGGAAACAGTCAGCTCCAGCTTCACAATGACTCAACTCTATGATACAAGCCAAAAAAGCTGCAAAACCTTAATCTGTGTTACTGGATGTATATTCTAGAATGAGAAAGGGAGTAATTTCTCTATAGTATTCACTCTTTACTTTGAAATATTGTGTTTCTAATACTTTGACTTAGAATCTTTTTTCTGTTTTAGTGGATACATAGTAGGATATGGATAAACTGGGAGACATCTAATGGAGAACTCTGTGGCAAGAAAGAGGAGACAAAGAAAGGCCATACTGGCAGCCTTCAGCTATGTGAAGAGCTGCCAAGTGCAAGAGGTATTAGGGCTGCTTAATATAGGAACACATTACAGAGCTGGTACCGATCAGTAGCAACCACAGGGAGACAGATTTGGGTTCAAAGTAAAATGACATCCCTGTTAATTACTGGCGTATCCTGCAGTGGAGGAGGCTCTGAATAGTGTGAGGTGAGGGATGTCAGGGGTTCTCACCGTCCTCAGTGAGGTAGGCTGGCCTGGAATCAGAGAGTAGGTGGGAGGCAATTGCTATTGTCCAGGTGAAATAAAGCCTGGCCTCTGTTTGGAGATGTTAAGGGGATGCAGAAGACTCTTGGAAGGGTCAATTGCTCCCCAGTACTTGATCAGATAGAGAGACAGCTAGAGTTTTTTTTCTGTCTGGGGTAGATCATTACATGGCTGTAGGCTTTACCTTCCTCACCCTTGAAACGAGAGGCTGGAATTGGGCTTTCTTTCATCCATGACATTCTGTGATGAAACAAGCTGTCATATAATCTCAGGAAAGGTGCATTTATAGCATGTGTCTGCCCGTCCCGATAATGTGAGAGCAGGAAGGAAATTGAGGTGGCTCCTACCCACGGATGTCGCCCCATGGCTTCACTAGTGACTGAGGTGCCATCACTTACTCAGCTTAGTTAAGTCCTCATCTTGTCACGAGGAAGTGTAGATGTTGATCGCGGGGACACAGATTGAGCCACAGTTTAACAGGAGTTGGGCTTTCTGCTTAATTACTTCCCAAATCTTCAGCTGAGCACAGAGTGTTAAGGAAAGTTTGGTACTAAGGAAAAGGAAGATGATTTTGGAGGGTGGGGTAGTGCTTGGATCGCATAGCTGAGCAAGGTTGCTTCCACTCACAAACTTGGCATGTGGGGATTATCAGTGAAGAAGAGAAAGTGGAACAACTTTGAGATCATATTTGGATAGTTTCACACCTGTGTTGCGTGCAGTCATGGATTCTATTAGCATTCTTCTCCTGCTTCTTTGAGAATGAGATCTTGGAGGTGTTTGGTGTCTCCTGTTGCAACCATTGCACCTGTGCAAAGATTGAAATGTAACTTCTGCTGCTCGGAACTCAGTTCCTTTAAATGGAATCAGTTACTTTCACTTGACTATTTCGTGTCAAAACCAAAAGGTCATAGTGCTGTGTGGGGTAGTACAGAATACTGACATTACTGTTGGGGTTCTAGTATTTGCTGTGGACTTTAAAATAGAGAATTTCTGTATATTCTGATATTTGTAGACAGCCATTTGTCTTGGGTTATTCTGCAACCTCAGAAAAGTTTGCCAGCGGAATTTGAAAAAAGAAAGCAAAATAAAGTGAGTCAAAAGCCCCAAAACAACAACCACAAAAATACTTCTGGATATTGAGATTTTGGCTTTGAACATAATTTATAAAACTCTCTCTAGCACTTAACCACTCAAGTAGGAGTTATGTTCAGTGTGATAATTGAAAAACTTTTAATTAAATGTACCTGGCTAGGTATCTTTAAAAGATTTGGCATTGACTTTGGACAACCATGGGAAATCTATCCAAATATGATTTGCTAGGGTCTTTTCCACAGAAAAAGGTTTAGGGCATTTTCTAATTTTTTAAATTAAGAGTGAGGAATCCATTTGATGGATGGAACCGGGGCCACCTTCGCTGTTTGAGAAAGGTTAAATGATATTTACCAGCATTTTCTTGCTAGGAAATATAAAAGGAAAGGGTGATCTTCACTTGTGCAGAGTGGCTGGGCCGGGTTATGTGGAGAGAACTCAGGCCCCACGAGAAGGTTTCCATTAAGGTTGGCTTCTGAAAGATGCGCTGAATACAAAACGTGAAAAGGGGAAGAAGGGAAGGAGAACAGAAAGAACAATGGAAGTTAAAAATTTAGCATTTTAACAGAGATTCAATTTCCTGACATTATATGGATGATTTGCCTTGTTAGGAGAAGCATAAGAAACATCCTTGTATGTGAATTTGTTGATGGTTTTCTACCTTTGTTTCTCCAAAACTGACCTTGAGAGAAACCCAATAACTTTCACTACCTGGAGGAGGCTTTCAAAAGGACTCCCTGGCCTGTGGTCTTATCTTCCATGCGCCACTCTCCCGCGGGGCCGTGTTCTGAGCCAGGCAGTCTCATCCTGACATTCTCCAGCAAGCGGGGACCACCATGCCCAAGGCTGACCTACAGCGGTGGACTCCTTGCTTTCATTCTGTGACTGTGTTTTCAGAAACCTTAAGGGCACTTTTTGTACAATTGAGAAGCCATGTGCATGGAGTGATTAGAACACACTTATATCCTGATACGATGTCTTAATTTAGTCGACTTAGGAAGATTTAGTGGAGCTCGGAGAGAGCCAGGCAGTCTGCACTGTAGTAGTTCAGGGCTGTGTCTGTGAACTAAAATCATGCCCCACACCAGGCTGTGCTTCTAATTTTGAGAGTGTTATGTGCTTAATTCCCTACAGCATTTCCCTGAAGAAGCTGTTCTCACCCAGAGGTTAAGTAACTCTTTTTGCAGTAGTAGCAGAGCTGGCTTCTCACCCAGGTCTCCTGTCTCAAAAGCACATGCTGCTCCATCTCATTCGGCTTCCGTGATGTCCCCCAGCCTGGCACATGCTCTCCTCCGTCAGTCACCCGAGGCCCGAGTGAGGCTGAGTTGGGTCTGTCTTGCTGCCGGCAGGCGCTGTAAGGTGGTTTGATTGTGTGGCCAGGTATGGCGAGCCATTATGGTGAGCCTTGACACAGGCCTAGCCATGATTGAACTTTGAGTCACCTCGCTGGCACGGACGTGCTCTCGCCCATAGCCACGGGCGAGTTCAGCTGGTAGCAGATGTAACCCATAATGGTTGTTATTGTTTCCCTCTGGAATGTGTGGGCGGTACTCTCGCTCCCATGCAGCCCTCACTCCCATGCAGCTGGAGAGTATAAAAGGAAGAGGTTCTGTAATAAAGCAAGCTAGGAACTTGAGAAGAAAGGTGCCTCTCGTCTCTCTGTCCTTGTCCTTTCAGGTTTAAGACCTGCTGGCAGGATCCTGACGTCGCGGCTCGCGACAGCCAGGTGTGGGAATTGTGGGCTCCTTTGTGCATTGTGCTTGCCCTACAGAGTGGCACTTTTCTGTGCACCAGTAGATGTCAGTGGATGGCAGAGGCAAAGTCCTAAATAGTGGACATTTCTGGCTATTGGAGTGGTCAGTAGAGACGTTGAAAGATAGCTAAGCTTCCCTGGCCTTTGCAGGCAAGAGCAATGTTGAACCTAAGGCCTTGTTTCTTCTTCTAGGACCCGGGAATTTACTGAGGAAATGACTCTCATGCAGCCTGGCATTTCCGGTTTTAGAAGTCAAGCGGGGCACCAAAAGATAGCTAAGCTTCCCTGGGTCTTGCACTTGAGAGCAGTGGCAGTCTTGAGGCCTTGCTTCTTGTTCTAGGACAGGAGAATTTACTTAGGAAATTATTCTCCTCCAGCCTGGCTGGAGCTGGGACTATTCATAGAGAAACGAAAAGTGACTGCAGCAGTCAGTGCCTGCTGGAGTTCTGCCTTGCTGACGCCTGTCCTGTGTGCCTGTGTGTTGGCATGTTGTTTATCAGCATCGATAAAGATTTATTCCCCCATTAGAGGATGGTAAGCTGAACTGTGGAACTGCACCACATCCTGGCCAGCTCATTTACTTGTGCCCCCCCACAACACTAAAATAATCCAGATGGAGTCAGGGTGAGTTTGAGCAGGATGCCAGAGACAAAATTAACTTAGAAAAGGTGCTATTGAAATAACCTGGTGAATCTTAGCAGGGATCTGAGGTGAATGCACTCCAGGTGAATTCATTCTGGGGTGAGTGTGTGTGTGTGTGTGTGTGTAGTATGGATAGGAGGAGATGGACAGAGGATAAATTCTTCTGAAGTTATTGACAGATCGATTATGTGGTATCTTCATTCACTCATTTATGTATTCATTCTTCAAGGAGATAAGCAGTGTGGTAAAAATATATGGTATTTACATTTATTTAATGTGATTTTTAGGAACTTAAACATTCACCTTTTCTGTCATACAGTTTCTCCTTTATGGAGCATTATCTGTGTATCTAAGCCTTGTCCGTGTTCAAATTTTATATGGATGAAGCCTGGACTAACCATGAAGAAACTGAAAAGTCACATAAACAGTAAGATTTTGTGAGTTGAAATTGCATGAGAGGTGAACAAGAAACATTGTAAGAGACCAAGTAAGTGTGGCAGAAGGGAAGTAGCAGAGTAGTTAAGGGTGAAAAAGAATAACCCTAAAGACTTCAGGACTGGACGTGAAGAGTGAGTTTCCGAGACAGATTTACAGGAGAGTGAGGACATCTGGGGGGGTGCAGGTGGTATGGGCAAGGAAGCCATTCAGGTTTCATTGGCACTTAATGGTGAGGGGAAGGGGAGAGGGGCAGAGACAGGCAGGGTCTTTTTACTGTTATCACACTTGTCATAGAGAATCATAATGATCTATATTCCTGTCTGTCTTCTTCATTATGTTGAAACTCTTTAAGAGCAAGAACTGTGCCTCGTTTGTACTTGTATAAGTACAGTTACACAAAGCTGATAAATGAGTGCACAATTATTGTGTTGACTGAATGGTGGATCTATCTGGATCAAAAGGTGTGGCACCAACCCGTTTGTTTTCCTGGCTGCCTGTTACATATCTGACATCAGCCAAAGCGGTTTGCCCTTCTGTGAAATTATTAGCTTATTATGTGGCTCATCAGCATGTGGTTAGAGGAAGCTGAGTCCCTTTGAGCTCCACAGTACTGTTATTAGAGTTAGGTCATCAGTGAACCTCAGGTAGGAGCAAGGGCTGGAGAACTAATGGACAGATATTTACTAAAGATCTACTGCTGTGTTAAGTACCCTGCATATGTGAAAGGTTAGTGAATAGAATCATAAACTTCGTCTTTCAGATGTGCAGTGCAGTGTATTAGACAGATAAGATTCCCATTGGTGCAGTAGAAATACACAGGAGGATATCTGAATTATCCACGGAACCTACCTAGGTCTCGGCTTATTCTTATCTGTGAAGTTGGACCAGGGGATCTCTAAATAGCCTTTGAGCCTGAAATTGAACCAAAGCTCAGAGGTCAGCAGGGGTCAGTCACCGAGCGGTGCTTACCCAGCACCTTCCTGGACAGTGGGATTCCCTGCAGGGTGTGAGTGGGGACAAGGTGGGCCTTGGAAGGTGCCAAGCAGGATGTGGCTCCTAGGAGTGGAGAAGGTCCGCCCAAAGGCGTGGAGGGTGGGGTGCACATGTGGCATGGAGGCTGCCTGTGGGGTCAGCGTGGCCCTCATGTGGCATTGGCCTGTGGACAGTGGTCAGGGTGCTACTCTCAGGTGGATCCCTAATGCAGTTAAGTTCCTTCCAAGCTGCTGGCAGCTCCTTGGCTGGGAGCCTGGATATTGCTGCTCTACCGGTGCAGACTTTCAGATTGGTGATTTCTACTACTGAATGCTGAGGACTTGGCCTTTGGACAGTTCCACTGCTTTGAGGACTCCCTGAGACCAGCCCTTGGCTTCTCCTGAAGCTGGCAGGCCCATATCCATGTACCGATTGACTGTCATCCTTGGACATCTGGTCCATGCTGGCGCTGAGCAGCTCCTGCTGTGCGAGTTACCTCAGCCAATTACAACTCACAAGTCTGTGCTTTCTCCGTCTAGGTGGATCTGCCAGAGGCCCCCTGACCCAAATGGTCTGTTCCCCCATCATACAGCCACACGGCCCAGTTAGAAGTGACCAGGGCAGCAGCCCACTTAATTTTATGCAGTTAACACCTAACCCTTGGTTTTCTTGGCAAAGCAAAGGCATTGGCCTTTTGGCCTCTGTTGGTCTGGTCAGCAATTACACACTTATTAAAACTAAATAATTGCCGTTAGCTCTTGTCCTCAGTGCATCCGGAGTCTCACTGTGGGCTGGTTTTTATCGCGTTTGCAAAGCATTTCCCTGCAGAGCTGGGCACGTCTGTCCTTCAGGCGGGGTGAGCAGCACAGGGCTCCCCTCCCAAGGGCCACGCTCTGGGGCGGCGGTGTGCCCTCCGCTGTCCTTCCACTTGGCCACATAGCCACCTCTGCTGCTGTCTGTGCTCCCATAGGCGTGGAGGGCTGAGGCTTTATTGTCAGGAAATAGTTTTTTCCCTTGCTTTTTCTTGGCTGGATACTGCTTACGACGGCTGTTGGAAATTCAGTGGGAGGGGGTGTGAATTTTCTCTCTCCATTTCTTTTATTTCTGACACTTTCTCCTCTTAAACTCTGGCCCTGGAAGAGGTGTCCTCCTTTCCCGGAAGAAATCCCACCTCACAGGTGTCTCTGATGCTACTTGTGCAGGTCCCTCCCTGCCGCCTCCACGCTGGTAGCAGCTGTCTGGAGGACAAAGAGAGAGTTAGGATTACAGGTTGTCCTTCTCTTTGATTGTATTCTTGGCTGTTGCAGGAGAAACTCACACCAGCCTGCGATGTGGAAACAGGAGAATTCTCAGCCCCAGAAATAATTGTTTCTTGGAATAGATTGCTTGGGAGCCTCCTTGCAAGGAAGAACGCTTTTGGCCCTAGCCCTAGTGATGGATAGGACTTGGTTGGGGAGAGGTGGTCTGAGATCTGTGTTTCCAGGCAAAAATAACTGGCAGCACCTGTGTGCATGTGTAATAAGAGATCTAATTAGGCCCTCAGGTGTGTTTCTGCCTCTCTGTTGTGGTGGCTGTGATATTACTCGATTTTAACTACTTCCAGAGGGTGTTGATCTTTAACCCCAATTCCTTTCTGGCCCCTTTTTTAATTGATAGGTGTGGGTGGGCAGCTGTAAATGAGGGTTACTTTCGCTTATCCTCTAGGCTGTGATCTGCTGTATGGACTCCTTTTGACACATATTTACTTAATGGCTACCAGATACAATGTATAGCCCAGTTCTCAAGCACAGACTGTGTTGACCCGACAGGATCTGTTGGGACCATTGTCTGAGCTCTCATCTTGTGGATAGCGAGACTCAGCCTTAATTTATTTCTTCATCTCTGTGGCCCTTCTCAGAGGCCCAGGGCTCTTGAACGTATGTTCTGGCTTTGGGGCAACTGTCTTCCTGGATGCCCTGTGTGATCTCGCAGAGGCTCTGAGGCATTGTGGCCTCTCTCTGAAAGGGATTGGGCTCCTGTCCCTCCTCTTGTCCTTCTCCAGCTTAGCAGTTCCTTTTGTGGCTCCCCTGTCCTCTCAGTGGAACCTCAGAATGTGATTTTATTTGTAGGTTCACGGCAGATGTGGTTAGCGAAGCTGAGGTCAGACTGGGATAGAGTGGGTCCTGACGCAGTGTGACCGACATCCTTGTCAAGGGGAAGTGTGGACACAGACAGACGCAGGCAGGAGGATGCCATCCGGACGTGACAGTGGGGGTCAGGGTGATGCCTCTACGGGCAAGGAATATCAAAGACTGCCAGCAACCACCAGAAAAGAGGTTCTCCACGATAGCCCTCAGAGAGAGCCGCTCTGTTCACACTTGGATCTTGGATTTCTAGCCTCCAGAACTGTGACACAGTAAGTGTCTGTGGTTTAAGCCACCGGTTAGCAGTGCTGTGTTGCGGCAGTCTTAGCAAACTGAAACGGGCTCCAGATGCAAAGTGCTTGAGAGTGCTCTTTACTGCTGCCGAGCGCAGAATCAGCTCTGAGACGGCCAGAGCGGGGCTGCTCTCTCACTGCCATTCCAAGTGCAAGATCTGAGTGAACCAATGAATGCATGCATGGGCTTTACTGTACTTTTTTTTTTTAAAGTGTATTTTTTTTTTTTGGTTTGTTTCTGCTTAGCTGAATGAACACTAAGTCTTATATTCTTAGGTATTTGTAAACCATATGATGAAATATTCAAGAAATCAATGCATACAATCTCACAAAGAAAAATTTGGACAGTATTTAAATCATTGGGCTGTTGAAGGTTACTTTAGTACATGCTCTTGGGATATTTACTACATTTTGCCTTTGTCTGGGAAGCCCTTTGACCCCCACCCCCATATGTTAGAGTCTTTAATGGTTTGAGCTCCAGCTCGGGCCTCACCTCTTAGGGACTTTTTTCTGCTCCTGGCAGTTGTAGTTGTTTTCTGCTCTTCATTGCCACAACTGACCTTGTTTTATGCTGTTTGTGCTGATATGTTGCAGCAGCAGATGCTGCAGAGAGGGCCTGTGGCTGCCTAGGGCTGACACAGAGGACTCTGCCGTGCTCAGGGGGCTTGGACAGAGCTGGGCAAGCAGATGATATGGTTGTTAGTTCCAGATCAGGGAAGGTTCTATAAAGAAAGCAAAACAAAGCCATGTACTAGATAGCAAGCAGTGGAGAGCTGGAAGCCAGGCGGTCAAGGAGGCCTCCCAGAGGGGCGATAGCTGACCTGAGACCTAAAGGGATGGAAAGCATTGGCCATGTAGAGTTGCAGAAAGAGAAATTTGGGCACAGGAAAGAGCCAGGTATAGAGGTGCAGGGAGATAATTGTCCTGGTGCATGCAAGCTGGAGAGGTTGGAGAATGCAACTGAGCAATAGAGAAGGGGCTGGGTTTGAAGAAATTAGCAGGAGTTGGGTCACTGTAGGCCCTGTCTCCTGCCAGATGGTGAGGTTTCTGCGGAATGGACTTTGTAACATTTGCCACTATGTCCCCTGGCACATGCCCAGTGCTTAGTGTATATATATATATATATATATATATATATATATATATATATATATATATATATATACACGAATAGCCATAAGCACCTAAATGCTCTTGTACATCTTAATTAGACATCATTAAACATCGACACCCATTTATCTGAGAATTGCTTTTCTGGGGAAAACTCTGCTACCTAGGATGTATCAGAAAGCAATAAGCAAGTGAACAGATACACTTCAGAGGTGCCAAGACAAGACGCCGAGGGTTATGTGTGCTAGGCGTTACATATTTTTCTTGGAGTATATTGCCTTTGACCTTTGTTCAGTCAATTAACTCTTTCTGTACATACTATTATAATAATTCTAGATGTGGACTTTCTCAGATCCTGGCAAATTTAGATCAATAAATTATCACTGGGAAGAAAGGGGAGGTAGAGAATCAACACTAGAGGGAAATTCTGTGGTTGGACCCTGACTTGTTGGCAGACAGACTGCCAGGAGAGTAGGTAGGGGAGGAAAAAAATACATAAAATAAAACAGAGCTGAGAATTCAGCAGGCTCATCCATGTGAGATTGTTAATTTGGAGATAAGTAGTCTTAAACGTCACAATAAACCAGAGACATTGCATATGATCCCATGATATGCCAGGCTCTTTTTTTTTTTTTTTTTTTTTTTTTTTTTTTTTTTTTTGT